>NC_092633.1:9260789-10460789 GCF_039555335.1 Amphiura filiformis | reverse complement strand
AATAAGGTCGAAAACCCTAGCATCTTCTTGGACCAAATAGTCCATATAATGGGGCCTACATTTAGTCAGGTTGGATATAAAACCGTAAAAATACATTACCGGATGCATATTTTGTTGACTTGTCACTTGTTCAAAGAGGATTACAAATAATGTACAATGCTAGATGACTGGATTGGGATTGCTACTACATATATGGTATTGTGTGCATGACTAGAAGGAAAGATCTTTGATACATTTTATTCTCCAGAGATGGATCTTCTTTTTACTTGTTTAGTGTTCATGATGGTATCTATTGCTATGAGTGTTTTGTGTAGAGCTTGGTTAACAGTTTCAGACGTCTGTAGGGATGAACGTTTGGCCGATGAAATTGACTATACTTTTTGAAATTCAAAAAACCAATCAAATCTCCTTGTACCATGTTTCTCCCTTGTGCAGAAAAACAAAGACAAAACGGAACAAAACAAATCGTCACCCACTTTGCAGTATTTTTGTGAGACTTGAGAACAGACCAGACATACCACAAAAAGTCACAAATAGGGTGTTGGGTTTTGTTTGCTTTAGCAAGGTTCAAGTTATTGTTAATGAATACTCCCTTAAAGAGAAAAAAAGAGTTCTGTGAAAAATAGTAGTTTTTGACATTCATTTATTTATTTTTGACTGGGTTCACATAAGCACATACAATATAGCTGCATATGGTTTTTTAGGGCAAGTTAAAATGGTTTACATACAAGTCTTCTATTTTAAAATGATTTACATACAAGTCTTTTATTTTATTTACAACATCTGCTGATACATATACAGAAATTATTTCATCATGTGGAACCGAAATGAGAGCTTCCACATAAATTAAGAATTTGAAACATCCATGGTTTTGATCAGAATGTATAATCAATTTGTAGTTATATATATATAGGTCTACTTATTTGAGTCAACACAGTCAAAATGGGTTCTTTAAATATCTTAGGGGACTAATTATACAAAAATATTAAGAATATTTTTTTGTACACAGGATTCCCGTATGAACAAAAACGTTTAGTTTGTTCTTATCTGGTTATTTACAACAGGGATTTGTTTTAACTCATTATTTATCAATGAGTATTCATAAATTCTTACATGAAATTTTCCAAGTACTTGGATCTGAAACTGTAATATAACACCATCTTCATCTGAATAGGCATACATTGCCAGAACAGACACTATAATAAAACATCCATGTCCAACTTTTTTGGTGTGTGTTGTAAAAATGTGGAAACATGTCTGAATAAATAGTAAGTATAGCCTAAATACTTACTCAATAAATGATTACCCAACATTAACTAATTAATCATAATATCATTAGCATATTGCAAGCTCTCAATAATAATAATAATAATAATAATAATGTGAATTTCTAATGCGCACATCTCCACCAAATTAATGGCGCTCAAGGCGCGATACATGGAGTAACTTAAACTACAAAATAAAAATTAATTTTCATTACAACTTAATCTACACATGAACAACAATCAATAGGTGAACAAAATATGGTGATGCACATCAGTAAAATGCTTCTTTCATTAAGTGAGTTTTTAAAGAACTTTTAAACTGTGTTAAAGATGTACTTAGTTTAATGTGGGTTGGCAGATTATTCCAGAGACGTGGTGAAGCAATTGAAAAGCCCTATCCCCGTGAATGTTTTGAGCGGGGTTCATAGAGAAGCGATTTGTCACTAGAAGCGGAGCATACGAGGAGGGTTATATGGTTGGAGGAGACATTTGATATATTCTGGTGCAAGATCATTTAGTGATTTAAAAACAATGAACAACAGTTTGTAAACAATTCTGTAACCAACCGGCAGCCAATGTAACTCTCTTAAAACTGGAGTGATGTGAGATCTCTTTCTAGTTAAAGTGACCAAGCGCGCAGCAGTGTTCTGAATGTACGCTGTAGACGTGCAATTTGGTCTTGAGGAAGGCCAAACAAGAGGGAGTTGCCCATATCAAGCCGGGAGGTTACAAAACTGTGAACAATTTGTTCAGTAGCATGAGGACTTAATTACTTTCTTATTCTACCAATGTTTCTGATATGACGTACAATACTTGATACATGAGTATTAAGAGACATTGACGAGTCCAAAATAACACCTAGATTACGTGCATTCAATGAAGGAGTGATGTCAGAATCTCCTATTGTAATATGTGGGACATTAACTTTTGACAGCTGTTGTCGAGAACCAATTAAAACAATTACACTCTAACATTAATTTTTACAGGATTACGTACAATTTGATTTTTACAGTAAACTGTAAATGTTACAGTAGTTTGTTGGCAGCATTGTAAATACTGTTAAAATTTATGTTTACGAAACTCAAAGCCTACAGTTGATTGTTCTTATTCTAATGTAGTGTTAATGTTGAATACAATAAGCCCAATCGCCATTGTAACTTCCGGTTATTTTGCGACACTTTGACCTCTGACATATCGGGGAAATCGCTGTAATTGTTATGAATTAATTTATTATTGTCATAATGCTATCATTTAAAATATTTAAATAATTAATTTATTCAATGGTAATGTTTTTTGGGTTTGTTTTCATTCTTGCAAAACATTTTAGATTATATTTTGTACGCACAAAAAACATTTTCTCAGAATTTTCCCAATATGTCAGAGGGCATAGTATCTCAAAACTGCAAAAACTGTCCCACAATGCATTGCAAACTCCCAATGCCGATTGGGCTTATTGTCCATAATAGCTTGTCTTTTGTAGTTATCACTTATCAGTGACCTGGAAAATACAATATTTAACTGTAATTTTGAAAATCGGTTGAAAACTTCAATTTTTTCCTTCATATTTACAGAATTTACATAATTCTAATGTAAATTAAATGGGATTTTACTGCAAATCTGCTGCAATTATTTATGGTGCAGATAATTTTAAATACTGTTTTTAAAGAATTGTTCAAAATTGGTTACAAATCACTTTAAAGGAGTATTTGGTGATCCAAGCATCCCCTTTTTATGACATTTTTCAGTATATATCCACGAAAAAAACTTATTCCCAACATTTCAGTTGATTCCGATTTTGCGTTTGCGAGTTATGCATGATTATGTATGTGACATAAAAATCTCAACTTTTTTTGAGAAAAGTGGGGGGGGGGGAATGATGCTGTGGATCATGAAATGCCCTTTTAACATACATAATTTATTATATAACATAATTATATAAGATACTAGGATAGGATGATAGCAAGAAATTGTTAAGTTAGTTCATGACAAAAACAACACCAGTTGAGTATTAATATAGCCAGTCTAAGGCAGTAGCAGTATTCAAAAATAAGCCAAAATAATCACAGGCTAGAAGGGGTTTACAGTTATGAGTCCTCATCAATTTTCATGACCCAAATTGTAAAATTCAATTTGTGACACTTTGTAAGACTTGCAAATCAACAACCGGTAAATGAAATTTAATTTATGTTGAAGTCAGCATTGAGTCTGTTCATCTGCCTTTGGTGACAAATTCCACAGGGCCCATGTGGTAGCCTGCAGTGATTTACATATATCCATTTGGCCTGAAGGAATGACTTCTATTCGCCAACAAAGTGGTTACATAAACTCCCTGGTAACTGGATCATGCACTTTTTGGAATTGATAGTACATGTCATAGACTTTGTGTTGCGATCATTTCGATCATAGTGCAGAACTCAAAAGCGTGATCCAGTTGGCATAGTGATAATTGGATTACGCGTAACACTTCGCTGGCGAATTGAACACTGACCATACAGTAGCCCCAAGGTTTTTACACATAGAAATATACTATATACGGTATTCGCCAGGGGCTATTTTAACGTGCCTCACTGTCACGTACGTGCCGCGATAAAATATTCGTTTAGTGACAATTAACAATCCGTGTAGATATGCTTTAGTAGTAGACAATGGTAGAGCCTTTCTTACGGTCACATTCAGGTAAAAATGTCAATTTTTTGTTTTTGAAACGCACTCATTGCACGAACGTGACGATGAGACACGTTAAAATAGCCCCTGGTATTCGCTATATACTATATGCTATTCGATCAGGCGAGTATAGGTCAGTTTACCAATTTTAAAACTGAACCTTCGTCTAATTAAATGCTTGTAACTTGACTTCTTGAAGTCACATTGCATTCAATGAGGTGTCATAATTTGCAGAATTAGTGCATCTATTAAAAAAATAAATTTACCCACATGGTTTAGTTTAAAAATTAGGACGGTATACGCACTATACTATACTATACTATACGCAGGTATACAGCCTTTTCAAATATTGCCCTCTTATGTGACTCAGTACTATGAAATTACCTTGCTTGATTTAAGCTATAGGTGTGTACCTGCAAAACATGCACCGTATACCTGAACAGTATAGACCACTTGACATCAATGTTTATCAACAAAGGCGAGGGATTGGTCTTTCGATATGCTCGTACGAACCGTTTCACTATTCAAAGGCTTTCTTGTACTATATGAAATGTGGTGGGAGATTTAAAATACACATGCCCTGAGCAAACTACGATGCGCACGCATACTGCAGGGCAAAGAACAATGGAAAATGCCATAATGCGTGCGCATACTGCCGGGCAATGACGTCACATGTCAAGTGGTCTATACTTCTATGTGAACGCAGCCTTATGCACATCTACTTATACATGGATACATTACAAAAGAAAACAATGAGGAAACAGATCTGAAAGTAGGCCTGTTACAAGTAATTACTGAACATTAATTAATATTAATAGCCTGATGCAGGCTGCCAATTAGAAAATGTTGAGAATTGCTCAAAGTTGGTTACAAATCACTTACAGTAATTTAATATATATAACATAATAGGGTACATGAACATGATAGCAAGACAATTATGTAATAGCTCTAGTTAGTGTCATGGCAAAAACACCACCAGTCAAGTATTAATTCGCTGGCGTAGTGCATATTAGAATATGACCATTGCTAGGTCAACTGGCTCACGCTTTCTTTGTTACGAACCACTGATCAAAATGATCACAACACAAAGCCTTGTAGGCTTGAACCAGTAACCAATGGTTATTAACATGCACTACGGCAGCGTATAAAGCCAGTTGTATAGACGAATCCAACGAGCCAAGTGATGGTCAAATGTCAGTCACCCATTACTGGGTCCCGTCTGCACCAAATTGGTGTTGTTACTGCCCAATTGGGTGTATTAAATCTGCTTAAAAATTGATGTTGAATTGTATTGTGTTGTAAACTTTCATCATTCTTTTGTCTACGTGTAACACAGGTGATGGAATGCAGTTTAATATCCCCGCCAAGGCCTCATCATTCACATTTTAGGGTGTGATAGACCAGGGGGACTTAGCTATGGCTGCCATTGAGGTGTAGGAATGCGTGAAATTGGATTCGTCTATATGTTCAAAATATTCATAAACTTTCATGACCCTGGCTCAAATTGTAAAATTTGATCGTTACATTGGTCCACATATTGTGACACTTTGTAAGACTCACAAATCAACAACAGATAATTCCATGGATTGATGCTGAAGTCAGAAATGAGTTCTTCTTCTTGGGTTTTTGGCCTTGAGGCATGTCTTATTTTGACTGGCCATGTAGTATAGGATATAATAATGAGTAGCGCAGTTAGGGGGTTGAACCCCTAAATAATTACTAACTCAACCCCTCCCCATAGTGTGAAATTGAAAATTGGCATGCAGGGCTGGATTTGCCATTGGGCCAGGGCCCAGGGCCCCCAAAATTGCCCTGTGCATGTTCCTTTTTTGCCCGAAAACACCATGTTTTATAACAAAATAGTGTAATATTGCAAAATTGTCTGTGCCTCGCGCACACTGGCCCGTTACATACCAAAATTCACCTTCATCTAGGGCTAAAATAGTCTGAAATTGAAATTTTTCAATGCGCACAAACATCCTATTAAAACTGCAACAAACCGCAACAAAAACTTGGCCACTTCAGTGCACATGGATGATGCCTTTCTCATGGTGAGTTTGTGGCCTTCAAATTCTGACCTGGCCCAGGGCCCCCCAAAAAGTAAATCCGGCCCTGTTGGCATGGTAAACACAAAATGTTACCTTTATTTTGGGCAAAACAAGTGTAAATTTTTTAATTGGCCTGGTTTAATTTCACTTTAATTTTGGGCTAAAATAGTGAACAATTGAAAACATTTTCGGCAGGAATATTTTTGTCTTGGGGTCAGACAACTGACACTTTTAAGTATTAAAATACGTCACTGAACATGTGAAATACTTGGACATCCCAACCCCCCAACACAAACAAATTTTTACAATGACCACACTGAACATGATCCAATGTTTTTATGTATTCTTTGAATATTAGTGTCAATTCTGAGATACAAAATAGTTACCCAACAAACACACAAATGTTTTAAAAACATGCTTTGGTCAAAACATTTTTTTTAGCTGTGTGAAATTAGAAACTGTGTTCAAAATCTAATTTGTATTTAAAACCAAGCAAAGTCAATTTAAAGGTAAGAGGGGACCATTTCATTACAAGATTGATGATGCTCCAAACCAAGCATTCTGAATATTCTTGGTTGAAATTAGTGGCTTCTATATCATTATCAGAATCTAAAATAAATTACAGAGTTGGAAAACTTTTCATGATAAAAACTAAAATGGTGGTGATATTTGCAAATTGCATTTTTGCAAAGCAAATCATACACCGATTTATGCTGCATATTCACTGCATGTTGTTTTTTTAAATATTGGCGATTAAAGTCCAAAAATGAGCAAAAACAGCCTAAAATACATTATCCTAAAAAAAATTAATACTGTACAGATACTAAGCTATAGCGTATATCTTAAGCATCACTGGTTGCGCGTATCTGTTTGCACATGTTGGCGATGACCGCAGGTTGCATTTGATTTCGCGTGTATTTACGTACTGGTCTGCATTAATTGTGCCATAATAAAAGAAAACTTAAATATGATTTTGCTTGGATGAAAAGACAAAAATATCATATATAAATCTCTCTGATGTGGTAAAATCAAATCATTTGCTACAAATCAAGCAAAATGGGTCTTATTATATTAGTAGCACAAGTATACTTTTACATAATGTAATTATGCAATATATCTGGTGTATGTACAGCTTTGATTTTTAAGAATGCACTTAAGGGAAGTCTGTTTATTTTTATTTTACTTTTTTCCTTACTTTAAAGACTCAGATAGCAATGTTTGCACAGTATGAGAGCACATCAAACACATCAAATTGTATTCTGAATACGAAGAATGTCTTTCTGATATCAAATAATTTTGATGTTTTGAAATTGGCGATATAATACAAATTTTATGGAAAATTACTAAAAAAAAATTTCATATATGTGACATGGTCAAGGGGAATGAGTCACATGTCGACCCTGGTCGAAAATGAGTTTTACATATGTTTCTAAAGAGGACATTTAGAGCTTTCTGAAACTGAAAACCCCATGTTGATACGACTTTGCAAAGTTACATCAATGTATCAATCGCTGAAAACAATATAAAACAAAAGAATTTTAACACTTTCTTTGCCAATATCTCAAAATCAATATTAGCGACATCCGACTCATTTCCCTTGATCGTGTCACATCAGTCCTCAAAGTAAATTTTACTAATCTAATGATATGTATTTAAAGTGTATTTAGCTGCGAGGAAAAGCCAAAGAAAATGACATTTCGTATTGAAGATACACAAAAATACCTAAATATTTTACTTCGAGAACTGAGAAATGTCAAAAATACAAATTTTTAATAATTTGCCATAAAATTTTTGTTATATCGCAAGTTTAAAAAAAAAAAATCAAAATTATTTGATATCAGAAGGACATTCTTTGTATTCAGAATGTAATTCGATGTCTGATGTGCTCTCATGTCCCATAAAACAATACTGTGCAAACGTTGCTATCCGAGCCCCTAATTCAATATTTCTGCAAAATGCATTCATTCTGATACAAAGGAAAGTTCAGAAAAGTGCTCAAATTTTAAGAACTTCCTCAGTATGGGATGGGATGCAGATTGTAACACCCCATTCATTAAAATATCCACTTTGTACAATAATGTATAAACATATAATGCTATACATGTGACCCATTGAAAAGATCAACATTTTAAAGAAAAGTGATCAAAGTTAAGCCAAAGGATTGAATGACACATCAAATTATTCAGCTGATCAAAGGATTTAAAAAATGTCTACGACCTATTGTTATAGAGTTATTCTGCAAAAACCTCCTTGGTCAAAAAGGTACATTTTTGGTTGTACAGGGATAAGAATTTCAAATTGCTCTGATTTTGGGAAAAATTGTGGTTATTTGTTTAGCTGAACTGAATCACAAAAGAATAGTTTTGCATATCTACTGTGTTAACCTAGTAAGATTAGGTTAGTAATCCACCAGAGTCTGGTTCTAAGTCCAGAGACCTCAGAGAATTGATTGATGCCTACCCAAGACAACGAAATTATGCAGTTAAAGAAATACTTCCCAAGACACCTTCAAAGAGGCATTATGATGGAGTGCTCATCTGTATAAGGGTGAAATAAGGCTCCGAAGGTGACTGTGCTGGTGCTCTACTTCTCTCTCTATGTTTTAGATAGCACAAACTATACATTTTTGAAATCCTTGTTATCAGACAAATAATTTGGTGTATCATTCAACAAGATGTATGACCTTTTGTGACCTCTAGTGGTCAAATCCAAAATGTCTCTTCAAACTTTGGACAATATACTACTGTCTGTTCAATTAGCTTAGATTCTTGAATTTTTAAGATATTTGAAACAATAAAAACTTGTGGCCAAAGTCATCAAAGAAAAGTGTTAGCACAGCCTTAGACCTAACGTGATTTATACTTTTCAAATTCCAAAGTTCAATTTAAAACCCCATTTCTTTTCAATTTTGCCTCATTTTAGGCAGTTACTTGGGTCCACCGAAAGGGTTCGCGACCTTTTTACAAATCGAGTGGGACGGTCCATTCTCAACTTAGGGCATAGACCCTATCCAATTTAGCAAAATAATCTGTCCACCAATCTGTCCTGCCATTTCAATTGTTATACCGTTCCGGTTATTGGATAGGTTCTATAGGTGATGATGGTCCACGGTTTTGTTACACGAAATTATATGGCGCGATTACGTTTTATGCATAACATTATTCTGAGCATTATTTTTCCCTAAACAATGACATTAAAATTATGGATTTCGTTCTTCAACTGGTTTACAATGTAAATTGAGTTTTGTTTAATACCACCATTCCTTCCCAAGAATATCAGCATTCGCTTGATATTTTCAGATACAGTGACTTTACAAGAATTGTTTTCTGTAACCTGACTGTTTTAAATAATATTTTCTTGTACAAAAGTTCTTTTGTTTCACAGTTTTTTCAGTTTGTATTCAACAAACAAAACGAAATAACAAATTGAAAATAAATGTGTAGTTTTATAATAGGCCTATATAGGCCTACACCTTCTCAGACCCATTCTCAGACCCATACGTATAATTAATTAATTAATTAATTAATTAATTAATTAATTAATTAATTAATTAATTAATTAATTAATTAATTAATTAATTAATTAATTAATTAATTAATTAATTAATTAAATAAATAAATAAATAAATAAATAAATAAATAAATAAATAAATAAATAAATAAATAAATAAATAAATAAATAAATAAATACGCAAGGAATGTATTTATATAAGCTGGGACTATTTTAGAAAACCTTAGTTCATAAATAATAACGTATTGTTTCAACAGTAGGGTTTCAACACAAATTAGGCATACTGGCAAATATTTTGCTGGACAATACTTCCTGATGCGGATGGTCGAATAAATACTATCACTGCGCATTATGACATTCGTCCCCATTGCTCTAAATGGATTGATTCAAAAAAGTTTATGGTACCCGACGTTCTACGGCTTTTTATAAAAATATCGCGGGAAAAGACCAAAATTGAAAAGAAATGAGGTTTTAAATTGAACTTTAGAATTTGAAAAGTATAAATCATGTTAGGTCTAAGGCTGTGCTAACACTTTTCTTTGATGACTTTGACCACAATTTTTTATTTTTTCAAATATCTTAAAAATTCAAGAATCTAAGCTAATTGAACAGACAGTAGTATGTCATGTATGTAAACTCTTATGCTTCTATCAGAAAGTCTACAATTGATATTGTGCCAAATGTGTGGAGCTTAACAGCTTAACCATTTTAACTATAAGTGAATATGTTCAAAAGAGACCCAAAAAGTTCACTTTTGATGGGTCAACCAATTATTCCTACACAAAAGGTAACCCCATTGCCCTTATGTGAAAAACATACCCAAAACAAGTATTTTGCAGTTTTTCTTATCCTAAAGAGTTTAATTATGATTTACATATTATATCTGATATTCTTACTCAGTTACAGTTGAATCTGTTCACACCCTGCACATATATTCTGATGACAAAACATTTCTTCTCTTCATTTTCCTTTGTATTTTTATACCCTAAACATGTATTTGATGAAAAAATGTATTTTCTTATAATTGTTACTGTTTTTGATACCCTTAATATTTTTTTTTAACAAGCATAGTATCAGCCTCAAAATACAAGTAACCCCAGCCTGCTATCCTCCTCAGCTTTTCTCTCTCCTCTCTCTCTCTCTCTCTCTGTTGCTTTCGTTCATTCTAAGTCTTTTGATCTCTCTCCTCACATCATTCCTTTCTTTATTTCTCTTTCTTTGTTTCTCTCCCTCTGTCTGTATTTTCCTTGCCAAAGCCATAGGGGGTTAGTAATTACAAAATACTTTCTCCCAGCCTTATAACATTTCTATCAGCCTGACTTTCCTCTATAGCACCAAATGAAGATGCTTCTGCCTGAGTTACTAAGATCTCAGGACAACATCCGGGTGAGCAAGTTGGAGAGAGACGCGGTGAGCAGGTTGGAGACCAGTATTCTGTAATAGTCCCAGGAGAACTGCAATCAGATGATGTCAAGTTGGGGCTACTTAGATAAGTTGGTGATGGGGTTACTGTTGACTTTTTGTCTACTTTTGGCTTCTGAGGAGGACTGCAATCAACTCGTAAATTAGTTGGCCTTCTTCTCGAGTTGGGCGAGTCACTTGCACTGCTTTCATACTCTTTAGTTACTTCTACCGATACGATTGTAACTTTTGTTGAGCTTGATGTGAGATTATCTGTACTGGCTGTATCTTCACCATCTACAAGAACAAACTGTTTTTCATTTCTTGGATTTGACGAAAACAGGACGTAATTCTCAGAGGAGATATTGAAGTCTCTTTCACCACTTGGTGATTGGTCTTGTCCTCTTGACAATGCATCCATAAAGCAGTCCTTTGAATGTATAATGGTTGGTACACTTTGTCTGTGACATAAGAGATCACCGGTTATAGAATGACTGCGTCTTCTTGCTTCATTGCAGTCATAAATAGTCTTCAGGGACACATCTTCAGATGATTTTGAAAACCTGTGATTTTTCCAGAATGGAATGAAGCAGCCACATTTCTTTAAGACATTTCTGCTCTTTATGTTGTCTTCATGGTCAGGTAGTTCTAACTGTACCCTGGTCTTCTTACAATGTGTGTGAATTTCTCGACGGTAAACAAATCCCCTGTGTGACTTTGGTGTTGTAGGATCGCCACTCTCGTTACTTGATGACCTGCAACAGCTTGGGAAACCGAGCTGAGACAAAGAACTTCTGAATGACCTTGGACCATTGATTGGTGTGCTGTTTCTAGGTGTTACGGGAGCTTTCTGATGAATATGTGCATTATCTGATCGAAAACACCGTAAAATCATGTAACAATCTTTCTTAAACTGTTTTGTAAGTATTGTGTACAAAAATGGGTTAGCACATGAATTGACAGGAAGGACAAAAACGGTCAAAATCTTAGCAGCGTGGAGTGATACATGTTTGATTTGGAATGCTGAAGTAAGACTAATACATGCAATAGGGGCCCAGCAGATAAAATCTGTGAATACCAACAGTGACATCGAAGTGCCACTCGTGAATCGTTACAATTCCACGCAAGCGACCCCTGTATTGCACAGTATATGCTGATATAGCACATTACTATGACGACAAAGGCAACTCCATTCAATAACATGATTCCACTAGCGTATGCAAGCGCCCCCTTTGTAGCAATATCAAACGGTAAACACACTGCATATTTGTAATAGCTGTTAATACCAAACAACGGAAGCAATGCTACAGTCAATGCAAACACCCAACCAAAGCACATATAGAATACTGCTTGTTGAAGCTTAAGTCTCTTTTCTAGATGCAAGGCATGTTTAATGGCATAAAATCTTTCCAACGTGATCACCGATAACGTATAGATGGAAAGCTCTGAAGAGAACACTGCTAGGAACCCAGCAGCGCCGCATCCAGCGCTTAGTTGCCAGTGAACACCATACTGACGAAAGACGCCGAGAGTTGCTGCATCGACGACAGCAAGAAATCCCAGGTAGATACCCATGGCAAAATCTGCACAAGCGAGATTGCATATCAGGAATCTTGATACATCTAGTTTGGTGCGACTGAAGGCGATAACTAAGATGACAATTCCGTTGCCGATGAGTGCCAGGAGAAACACAAGCCAGACACCAACTCTTAGAAACCAGGATCCAAATAAGTCTGCACATGGCATAAATGGACCTATAGAAAACACACAAAAAAATTTTTAATAATGACATGGGGGCACTTTCATATGCAGGTGATAGGTATGTACCTGTTAATAGACCCCCCCACAGTGTATTTTACCCATACGAAAAATCATTCCGTACGGACCGTACCATGCATGCACAGATCACTGACAGTAACGCAATCAACCAATCAGCAGTTGGAAAATCGTTAACCCAATGGCGTCATCGCTGCATTTTCATTGATAAAATTCAAAATCGTTCAAAACACGAGTTTTAATTGCAGATATTTAATTTTGTAACCATGAATGTCAATGCCTAACTCAAATTAACATCGCGTATTATCGTAGCGTTGAATGCGCTGAAGCTTGTGAGGCGGATCCTTTGCAAATTTGGCGGATCTTTTGTTTTTGTGACATTAAAATCCATCTTTCGCATGGCCGCTGTGTGTGTGTGTGTGGGAACGGGGTCAGCTATGCACGCATGGATTCTATTAATAGCGACCTGCATACATAAACACTAGTACTGCTGACTGAGTGTACCAATCGTAGCAGGGTGTAAAATATAAAACAAAGTCAATGTTTAATCTCAAATACATTATGGGGTAAATATAAGCATTTGAATAATTTAACAATAATTTGAACCTGAAAAATAAATGAACAGAAAGTTCATGAGTGATTTTTCAACATATTTGACTGTTGGATAAATATGGGTGCTGCAGCTTTGGAGCTAAGGCGCATTACTTTGAAGTTGGTAATGGGTAAATTACACTGTGCCCCCCTTTTTTTGACCAGTTAGCAGCTTCAACCCAATAACTCCTGTTCCTTTATCTTATCACCAGTACCCAATGATTCTCCATTTTATTGTCTACTTCCCAATAACTCCCTCATTTGTTACACAGCTTCAACCCAATAACTCCTGTTCCTTTATCTTATCACCAGTACCCAATGATTCTCCATTTTATTGTCTACTTCCCAATAACTCCCTCATTTGTTACATAGCAGCAACCCAATAACTCCTGTTCCTTTATCTTATCACCGGTACCCAATGATTCTCCATTTTATTGTCTACTTCCCAATGACTCCCTCATTTGTTACATAGCAGCAACCCAATGACCTTCAGTGACCTTATTCCGGCTCTAAATTTGATGGCAACAGTGGCGTAGCTAGGGGTTGTGGTGCCCGGGCCAAGGATACATAATTTTGCCCACCGACCTAATTCTTGAAACAATTATGTGTGGTGCGGGCGAAAATTGGCATGAATACCACCAAGTAATTTTGGTTATAATGAAGTTCAGTGAATTTTGGTCTTAAATTGATCTTCTAAATGAGTATTTGTGCTGAAATGTGTGCAAAGCCCGTGAAAATTGTGACTTTCGTCACTTGGAAGGGGTGGAGAATCGATGCTGAATTGGTCAATTCGGCACCCCCTCAAGGTGGTGTCCAGGACACATGCCGCCCTCTTATTTTTTAAAGTATTCTGAAGTTTAGCTTCTACTCTTTGCAAATGGTATCTTTTTGAGTAATATATGCAAACAAACAAACTAACAAAAATTGAAATCTGCATGTACCTGGTTGTGGATAGCAGGATGCCTCCTTCCCTTGGAAAGCCCCACTTTCTAGGGCACTGCTATATGTATATGAAAAACTGCTGTAATCTGATGAAAGAAAGTCTGAAATTGTAGAAGACATACTGGAACTGGATGCGGAGGAAGAGGAATAGTGTCTGGTAGCGTTGCCTGACATCAACGGAATAATGGTACTATTGGAGTAGTTGCTGTCACTAGTATCAGCAGATAAAATGCCTATGGGAATATAAAAAAACAAATGTTAGTCAAATTTTGATTCAGTTGTACAATACATTATCCTGGTGGTCTCATCACTCTTCAACTATTAGATTCACCACAGTGGGATTATGCTAGAAATCCAGAAGTGGTTCAATTTGGAAAAATTCTCAAAATCATGACAAGGGGTACTTTTTTTGTCTTGGTGTGTTTATCAGAAAGCATTGTAATTATACAAGCCTAAGAAAACTTAAGGGCCAGGGACAAACATATTTTGTGCCTGTTTGATGTAAGATGGATATTCACACACAAAGCATGCAAAAAGGTTGAATTTCAGACTATTTTAACCTAAAATGAAGTGGTATTTTGGTATATGATGGACCAGTGTGCACGAAGCATGCAAAATTTTGAGATTTTACACTATTTCCGCCCAAAATACAGTGTTTTTTGGGGTAAAAAGGAAAATAGATAGGGCATTAAAAAGGAAGATACATATGGCAATTATTGCTTAATTTTTTGGGGATGTCCCCCATGGAAAAATTGCCTATGAGCTTGTTTTTGTGTAGGGATAAAGCATGGCAAGTCAGTGTCTAATTTGTATTTCCTTTAGGAAGTGTATTTATCATAGTTTGTGTTCTTTGTAAGAGGGGATAAATCAAAATAACTAGTTCTACTAATCACATTGGGAAAACATCACAATTACATGATAAACAGGTGTTTTTACAAACAAAAACCACAAAAAGTGGGTGTTTTTCACCCCTTCCATGAACAGGAGCGACAGGACCGGGTATGTAAGCTGTGCATTAAAAACGGACCATATTGACGCCATGGTCTGTAATAATTGTCATCGTGGTAGCCAGGCTCAAATAATTCTTCAACTAATTTTCACTCACAGACCAGAAAAATCATTCCATTGTTAATCTCTTTTATTTTGAATAATTTATGCCATTTTAATGATGCTGTGAGCCTGTGAAGCTATGTGTCACTGTGGTTGTGTTATAAGGACTGTTGACATATCAATAATAATCAATAAATCTACTATCCAATAATATTGATATCGCTGATATTACTTTCTGAAGAAAATTTATATATCGAAGTTGCCGATAATGAAAAAAAGTATTGAAAAATCGGGAAAAAAGGACTGAAATTGAATTCCATAAGTTGCTGGAAGGTGGCTGGCGCATTTGTGAGTCCAAATGGCATGATGCATCTTGTTACATAGGTATGGGTTATGTCATAATGAATTTATGGATGAATGTAGAAGATATGAGTAAAATTGAGATTTATCGATTTTTATTGATAATGAGTGATGGCCAATATATTGATTTTTTTTTAAATCCTGACATCGACGGTCCTTATTGTGTCAACATCACCAACAACAATAAACCCAACACATAAAATGGCCCATAGACACTTAACGTTAATTGATTAATAGTATATCGCTCATTCTACAAAATCCGGTGCCAATTTTTCCATTCTTTGGTCCACAAACACTTTGTCGAGCATTTAGGGCATCAAATATGTTGTTTTTCTGGTAGAACTCAACAAGATCTACACAGACATATATAGTTTTCCATATTTTTTAAAAATAAAATGCTTTCTTCAGCCTGATTAACATTTGCAAAGGCTCAAAAATCGCTAAAAAAGCATTTCCACTGCTCAAGTGTCACATCTAACATTTCTTTACATATTTGTTGTTTTTTAATTAGATAACGCACCATCATATTGTTTATCAACATTATTTTTTAGTGATTAAAACGTCTTTGTGTAATTCTAAAATAAATTGCACTTTCCACCAAAAAAAACCCTTTTTAACACACGTTATTGGAAAGAAGTAAAACAGAGGTATCAATGTAATTTGCGGTTTTTGAAAGGAAACACTCATATGTTTTTAAAAATCACAGTAAAAATTGTGATGCTGTAGCATTTTTGGCATAGAAATGTTGTAAACATTGAAATTTCGACCTACCATGTTAAGATTGGTGAGCTACGTTACCAGGATTCTAGAGTATGCACTTGTATTACATGTACTTCCTAATAATATGTGAAAGCTACCAGTGGTCGAACCTCATTTATATTAGAATTAACCGACATAACGTTCTAACATTCGCAAATCATATTAAAAACATTAAAAACCAGTGAACTATGTTACTGTGAGCTATGTTACACACTCATTTACGCATCTTCAAAACTTCTATGAAATGGTGAAATCTGTTTTACATTTCACTCAAGTGATCTTTAGTTTGCTTTTTATGACCTTGGATTGAGTAAACCAGCCCATTTTGTAGTCGGTAACGTAGCTCAAATTACATTAGTTTTAGTTTTAGTTTTAGTTTTAGTGTTAAAAAAAATCATGACTTCCTGAAAGAAAAATATGCAAGTGGTGTTGGCAATTTTTTACATCTGAAAGTAGTGATACATTTACTCTTAAAAAACACAAAAAGCAGGTCTTTTTGAACAACTTTTATTTTTTCAATTTTTATAGTGGATTGGCACCAGATTTAGTAGAATGAGCGATATAGGCTATATGATAATACAGAATTAACAATTACTTAATATCATTCAAGTCTTAAAAAACTACAAGTATGCCAAAACACAAAGATATCATCAATATCATCATTGCCACCTCACCATGCCTGTCACTGCCACCACCACAACCATCAAACATCTTTACAAAATATTCTGACAACACTTAAATAAGATTATGTTAGATGTTTTGCAGCAAATTTTCAAAACTGTTTTTGAATGCTATTGAAACATTTTATACCCTTTTATATACCCATTAATGTTTTCTGTAAAACGTTTGTGTTTGCTAGGTAGACATACAATTCTGCCCAATAATAAGATTATTTGATGACTTACCCCAGTGATAATTTGAGTCTTTCCTTTGTCTTGATATATGGACGTAATCACAGCAATGATAGGGATGTTCTGTGACAATTTTAATAATACTTTTCAATTCTGAATGTGGAGGAATCTGCTCCAGGTGTTCATTAACAGATGTATCTAGAATCCAGAGATTTTGAAGACCAAGAGAGGGAAGATGGGTCAAGCGATTAGATGCTAAGTACCTGCAATTAAATAGAGCATTGCATGATTAAAGCAATAGTGTAACATTTGGGTAGGGATGGGGGCAGGGTGCCCCCTTGACAAAAAATGAAAGAGAAAAAGTACCCCCTGACAAACAAAAGTCTTGGAAGCAGCAATCTGACAGGGCTGTTATTTTCTTTGGAGGGGGGTCATGAATATGTCCAATGTGACCAGAGTAAATTTGTTTCTATTTTCTTTCATTTTTAATAATAATATCTCTCTGTTTTCTCTCTTTTTTTTGCTTTCCTCAATGCAATTTAGTCCCGTATTAATATTTTACCAGCTTTCTTTACTCAATTTAGGACATTACAGATGTGAGCAATATGCGTTTGTTATGAACAAACAGATGGATAGAGATAGAACATCTTGCGAATGGTAGTGAGCTTTGGCAAAAATTGCATTGATCATTTCATAACAATAAATCAAGCAAGTTTTCAAAGTATATGATTTGTAGAATGAACTTTGCAAAACATCAAAGTGTTATTTTTCAATAATATATTGATTTAGATAATGAATTTGTTTGGCTGCTTTGACCAACAATACCTGGTCTACCCTTAACCACTGGGCCATGCTGCTCACCACTCTGTAATATAGGCTACCCGGGGGGCCACTCAAATATGACAATGTACGCATGCGTGACCAAATTTTTTTCAAACACCCCCTAAACGAGTTTTACCCTACCAGCAAATTTAGCCCCTTAATAAGGTAATTTAGTGTAGAATATACCCCTAATGAGTTTTTGGCTGGTGAAAATGCAACAAATATACCCTTTTTGGACTCATAATTTACCAAAAATTTGAAAAGGTACCCTAAACAAGTTGTCCAGTTTCAGAAAACTACCCTTATTCTTGAAAATCACTGTTTTTAGACCCTAAACCAGTGTTCGAATTAAGGAGAAATAAATGGTTGTCCCACAGACAACCAGATTTCAATTTCTGGTTGTCCGTCTCAAGTTTTTGGTTGTCTGTAGGCCTACAATGGTGACAAAGGCTACAGATTTATGGTTGTCCGGTGGACAACCGAATCAGTATTCTTGGTTGTCCGGTGACTTTTTTAGTTGTCCCGGGCGAACGGACAACCAAAATTTCGAATGCTGCCCTAAACGCGTCACGCGCGTAACTAGACCCTCCCTCGGGTCCATGGAGAACGACTGGTAATGTAGATCACATAGCATTAAAAATCAACTCAATACATGGACCCTCCCAGTCTGTAAGCAATTTGACTTCCAGTTCCCACAAAATGCTGGGAGTTCACTTATACGGATTTGGAGTCATGCAATCTTTCTATATACGACGTCCATGTTTTCACTACATTAACGTTTGTGTAAGCGACTAAAACAACGATATTGTATCCAACCAATCAACGCAGCTTGGCAGCGCAGGGATATTTGAAACCCAGGGGGGCCACTCATATATAAAAGTTGTAAGCATGCGTGTGAATGCACTTCAGAAAAGCACCCTTAACAAGGACAACCATTGTGTCTTCAAAATGACCCTTAACAAGGATAATAGTTTGTTAACCATACCCTTAACAAGGACAAAGTTACAAGTGGATTAAATCCAACCCTTAGCAAGGATGCATGATCAATTTTGAAGAAAAAAGTAAAAGACATCAACTTTCAAGGTTTCTTATTTCCTTTATTATTATACTCTAATTGGATACTTCCTAACTGGATTTGGTATGCTTAGGCCTACTCAGTTATCATTATTCAACATAATTATCGCCTGCATTATTAGGGCAGTATATTTTATTATGACAATTGTAGGGGTAGGAATGTGATTAGATTTAACTACCCTTAGCACGGACACATGGTGTCAAAAATGACACCCTTATTTGCTATAATCAATGATTTTGAGACCCTTAACACAGGCCCGCGGGCCCGTGTTGCAGTAGAAAAAAACCACCCATATTCCACGCTTTTTGTTCACACGCATGCTTACAACTTTTTATATGAGTGGCCCCCGGGGAGTGGCCCCCCTGGGATTTGAAAAGGCTTCCCTAGCTAAATAATGTGCAAACATTTGCAAACCGCACGCGATAATATACGCAATATGGACAATAGGCCTAAGTCCGAGTCGAAAGTGGTTGCCTTTTTATTATTGCGCTGCATTATGGGTCTATCAGACGCATGCCACTTGAGCTCAATAACTCTCAGTTGTTGACAAGTGTCCCATCCGATCTTGCGCCACATCCCGCTGCATAGCTTTGTGCTACCATATTTGAATTGAAACTGGGGCGGGCTTTCGAATTGACATCAGAATCACCGGGCTTCGTTGAACGAATATTTGGAAGTGAAATCTCTAACACTTCGGAACAGTCTCGGCGTGGGGAGCGGTCACTGAATTTTAGCGTTCAATATAGGAGGTGTGATCAGTGTAGTGGCATCAATTTGAGCTAATTTGTGTAGAGAGAGGAATTGGTTTTGGGCTGTGTATTTAGAATGTGGGGGGGGTGAAGGACTTAATGGCATATTGTGGTAGGCTATTATGTAATTATGTATCGTTCCATTATCCAGGCCGGACCGAACCGAGACTGTGGGACAGTCTAGCGCGTAACTTGCCTTGCCTAAAAAAACACCCCCATTTACTTGTTTTTTTGGTCACGCATGCATACAGACCATTTATGTGAGTGATCCCCCCGGGTATAGGCTATACCCAGGAAGTTCAAATTTAGTGCTTGCAAGCTTAACCACACATACTATACAAGAATGATAAAATGGGCTATTCCAGTTGAAATCCATACACCCCTATGGAAGACATGACCATAATCTCCCACATAGGGTGTAGATTTCAAATGGAGTCATACCATAGGGGAAGTATGGATTTCAACTGGAATAGCCTGATTAGACACTACTTACAGTTCCTGAAGGTTTTCTAATGGCTTGAATGCATCAGGATGAATGAATGAAATTCCATTGTTGTTTAAATCTCTGATGACAAAACATGAAAATAATTACACTTAATCATTGTGTTGACCCAAAAATACATTCTGTAAAAACCTGAATATCATCACTGAATCATTCTTGTTATTATCCAAAACTTGGGTATGACCCAAAATGGCTATGCCAGTAATTGTGAAATGTGTAAAAACTTGTGATTGGATTTCTTACTAAACCACTAAAATGTTGGGAAAATAACTGAACAATCGCAAAAAGTGCTATATCATTGGAAAGGAAAATATTTTCTGCATATATTCATGGCTTTCTGGCTTTCAAGAGCGCTACTTCAAGTTAGCGATGTAGATTACCAGTTTTAAATAAATAAATGTCAGCGATTTAATATGCACTACACCTAAGTACCAGCACACTTCAACAATTATTTTGCTCCCATTAGGATGTATCAGAATCATTTCCACTTCACCAAGTCTGCAACTGATGTGCAGGTACTCTCTGCTAACTTAGATTGTAATTACCCCCAGTAGCTCCCCATTTTACACCTGGGCGGAATGAAGCAATTGGGAATTAAGCCATCTTGCCCAAGAATGCAACACACTGGCCATGGTGGGGCTCAAACCCACAACCTTTGATTACGAAGCTTGCCCCATAACCATCATGCCACCATGCTTTCCAGATTTTTGGGGAACGCTGAAGATTACACAGAAAACTGCTCAATTTTGGAGTGTTTAAGATTAAAACATGTGCATTGAATGATTTTACTAAACTTTTCTTATTCAAAACAGGATATTTTGGCATAGTTTGATATCTTTTGAGACTTGTCAGATTCATAATTTTCCATGTAGGTCGATAAATACAAAAAAAAGACCCAGTTTCATACACTTTTTTCTATAGAGCAACCTCACGGAAACACAGCCTTGCATTAAAGGGAACCAAGCAATTGATATGATTTTGAAAGCAGTTTTCATTCATCCATTCATTATATTTTAATAGGAGCAGACAATAACTGGACTGTTTTCCCATGGAAGTAAGAGACATGATTTTCATTTGCAGTTGTAAAAAGAAATATTAAATGTAAAAATAATATCACAACAGATTGCACTTTTAAAAAAAATTACGATTCATTCATCCATTCATATTATTTACCATGAGCAGATGGTCATTGTACTTTTTTCTCACAAAATAGATACAATTTTCCTTTTAGTGAAAACATTAAAAATGCAAAATAAATATGTCACTAGAGATTAGGCCAAATAAAAAAGAAAGTATGTCTCAGACACATTTGGTAAAAAAGCTAAGTGCTATGCTTTTTTTAATTTTTTAATTTTTTAAAGGATATGAGCTATGCTATATTTTTATTTATTACTTTTTTACAGTCAAGGCACAATATTTATGTACTTTTTGATATTCAAATACAGAAACATAGTAATATATATACACAATGAATAGTTTTGTTTGTCTCTTTTACAATCATGGCGAAATGTGTACAAAAAACAACAACCAAACTGCAAAAAAAGACAAAATTGGATCGCTATGCGATACTGAAAAATTGAAAATAAGGGCAAAAAAAACCAAAAACCGTCCAACGCGTAGCGCTAAATTGGATTCCACATAGCAATGCGCGCGGGTGTCCGAGACATACATTCTTTTTTTCTTGGCCTTACACTTTACAAGTTTAGAAATTACAGTTACGAAAAATGCAGATATGAGCTCATTAAGAAAGTACTCACAAGTAATTGAGTGTAGTCAGACCAAGAAATGCGCTGGCAGGAATTCTCCCGATTTTATTGGACTTCAAACTAAGATCCAATGCAAATGACAGGCCTTGAAATAACTTGCCCTCTAATGAAATGATCTTGTTGTTGGCAAAATTTCTGTGAATGAAGAAAAAAGTTTTAAATTATCATGATAGAATAAGTTTTATGACTTTGCATATTCTTATTTTTGTTTTTTTCTGCACAGATGTTATCAATTGCACTATAACATTTTGTAATTGTTCTGCTTCTTCTGTTTGATAGGTGCACTCCACCAATGGAGTATTATCACACCAGAAATTGAGGGCACGTAAACATGAGACCTATAACTGTTCTGCATGGTAAGAATATAGTGGTATAATTATGGACATATCAATGTGATATTATAAGCTTAAAGGAGGATTTCGTGATATAGCATCCTCTTTTTATGACATTTTTCAGTAGATATCCACGAAAAAAGCTTATTTCCAAAATTTCAGTTGATTCCGATTTTGCGTTTGCGAGTTATGCATGATTATGTGTATTACACGGCTCCATAGACAATGTGTTGTAATTTCGTTCTGGTGCACCAGAACGAAATTCAAATTTGGCGATATTTTTGCTAAACGAATTAATCTGCAAGAAATATTTGGTACATAAACATTATGTAGCCAGAGGTATCCAGTGGTGTAAAAATCTCAACTTTTTGGGGAAAAGTGGGGGATGAGGCTGTGGATCACTTAAATGCCCCTTTAAGACTTGAAAGCAATAATGTATAATGGCAGCCGCTGAAATTTCCTTACATGATCTTAAGTTGAGAACATTTAGAAAGCCTTGGTAGTACCTCAATGGAATTGGAATGAAGATCTCTGAAATAAATTAATTGATAAAAACAATAACAATTAAATAATACATTGACAATGGTAAATATCTATGCATGAATATCATTGTCATAATATATAAGTGACCATGTTGCAAGTATCTTGTGTGATATTCAATTGCATCACATATAGCACAAAAAGCTAGGTTAAAAGAACCTGGGGAGTTAGGGTTAATACCATCTCAATTTACCTCATATATAACCTAACTAACCCTAACTCTGCCCAACATGAAAACATCAATGCACAAGCGACTACAACAGCAAGTATCTTGTGTGATCCGATTGCGTCATTATCTGACATCACATAAGCACGGAATGGTTGGCTGGCCAAGGTTTACCCCTGTGACACTTATCCCTTGTCTTGTGTCTTGTACCAAAGCGGTCTGTGGTTGAAAACTGCACCAGAGAAAATAACTTTTCTCTCCATCTTTTTCCTTTCTTCCCCTTCCCTAAAAAGCACCTGCTATATCTCTGATATTAGCAGTTAAAAATTCACAGCTTTGTAATAATTCTGGCATACCCTGCCCACAAGTATAACCCTAACGATAATCTTAACCGTAACCCCAACCCTAACCCTAAATACAGGATGCGCAGGGTAAACCAGAATTGTACCTAAAACACAGGGTACGCAGGGTAAACCAGGATTGTACCTAAAACACAGGGTACGCAGGGTAAACCAGAATTGTACCTAAAACACAGGGTACGCAGGGTAAACCAGGATTGTACCTAAAACACAGGGTACGCAGGGTAAACCAGGATTGTACCTAAAACACAGGGTACGCAGGGTAAACCAGGATTGTACTTAAAACACAGGGTATGCAGGGTAAACCAGGATTGTACCTAAAACACAGGGTATGCAGGGTAAACCAGAATTGTACCTAAAACACAGGGTACGCAGGGTAAACCAGGATTGTACCTAAAACACAGGGTACGCAGGGTAAACCAGGATTGTACCTAAAACACAGGGTACGCAGGGTAAACCAGGATTGTACCTAAAACACAGGGTACGCAGGGTAAACCAGGATTGTACTTAAAACACAGGGTATGCAGGGTAAATCAGGATTGTACCTAAAACACAGGGTGCGAGGGTAAACCAGAATTGTACCTAAAACACAGGGTACGCAGGGTAAACCAGGATTGTACTTAAAACACAGGGTATGCAGGGTAAACCAGGATTGTACCTAAAACACAGGGTATGCAGGGTAAACCAGAATTGTACCTAAAACACAGGGTACGCAGGGTAAACCAGGATTGTACCTAAAACACAGGGTACGCAGGGTAAACCAGAATTGTACCTAAAACACAGGGTACATGAGGGTAAACCAGGATTGTACCTAAAACACAGGGTACACAGGGTAAACCAGAATTGTACCTAAAACACAGGGTACGCAGGGTAAACCAGAATGGTACCTAAAACACAGGGAATGCAGGGTAAACCAGGATTGTACCTAAAACACAGGGTACGCAGGGTAAACCAGGATTGTACCTAAAACACAGGGTGCGCAGGGTAAACCAGAATTGTACCTAAAACACAGGGTATGCAGGGTAAACCAGAATTGTACCTAAAACACAGGGTATGCAGGGTAAACCAGAATTGTACCTAAAACACAGGGTATGCAGGGTAAACCAGAATTGTACCTAAAACACAGGGTATGCAGGGTAAACCAGAATTGTACCTAAAACACAGGGTATGCAGGGTAAACCAGGATTGTACCTAAAACACAGGGTATGCAGGGTAAACCAGAATTGTACCACAACTGTTGGTTGATCCTTCAGGTAATAATGCAAGCTAATTCTAACCCTAACCCTAACCTAAACCTAACCCTAACTCTAATTTTGTGTAAAATTTCATGACGGAATAACCCAACTTTTACCTTACTGTTTATATATAAAATCTTCTGATTTCAAGACCTCCAAAGAGTAAAAAAAGCATCTATAATTGTTGAGTATTACTTACAGTCTCTGTAAAGATTCCATTCTGTGCTTGCTATTGCTGCACAGACTTGAGTTAACAGAGGATATCGAACATCTGTCCAAGATTCTAAGAAAAGAAATCACAAGTGTTAATCTCACACAATTGTTTCATTTTAGTCAAGTTTGTCATGCACTTAACTTCATTGTTCAACAAATCCCTGTCCAGAGTGACCGGGCCTAAGGGACCCATTATCCAGTTCTCCTTTTTCCCTTATACCTCAGACCTTTTCATATTTGTGTTTTGTATGTCACATTAAGGCCCATGCTACAAGGGTCATTCAAAAAGTTCTACCTCCATCATCTTATCTCTGTTATCTTATGTGCCAGGAAATTGAAATTACCCATGGTTATACTCTTACATCTTGGCTACAAAATAAAGGTTTTACTGGGTAGCATGTCTTTTGCACAACAAACCCGACATGTTTAGAATGGCCAAGTGATGGTCAGAATTCAGTCGGCCATTATATTGGGTCCCGTCTGCACCAAACTGGTGTTGTTACTGCCCAACTGGGTGGATTAAATCCGCTTAAAAATCGATGTTGAATTGTATTGTGTTGAAAACTTTCGTCATTCTTTTGATGGAATGTAGTTTCATATCCCCACCAAGGCCACATCATTTCACATTTTTAGGTGGAATAGACCTAAGGGGGGACCCAGCTATGGCTGCCATTGAGGTGTATAGGAATGTGTGAAAATGGATTCGTCTATACAAAAGTCAAATACTTTCTTTATAGTCTTTTGTAATTTCAGTCCAACATACTGGTCTTTGAAATGGATAGGCCTACTCCAGTTTTTCTGTTGTTCCAATTTAACCACCGCAAAAAATCATCGCTATCATTTACGAACCGCGAAAGATGGGTGACCACTAGTAACATTTAACTGATGGATTATATAAAACTCATGAAAACGTTTTCGGAAATGTTTATATGAAAAAGGCTACAACAACATTTAAAAAATATCAAAATTGTCATAAATTGTTTGTTTTTTTATTTTGTTAACACTTGAATAACATTATGTTTTGCATCAGGTTTTCAAATGTTTTTGAATGTTGCTAAAACATTTTATATGTACCCTTTATATAACTCAACATTTAAATGTTTTCTGTAAAACGTTTTGTTTGCTGGGAACTAACCTGTATACATCACTGCTTTTTCATGTAAATAAAGACACTCTTGACGAGTAGAAGCCCAATGCATGTGTGACATTTTGATGCCATTCAAACACTTTTAAATATTGTTCATATCTTCATGTTTTTGTTTACAATTTGTGGCAATTTTATAAAAGTTTGGCAATTGTACATATAGCGTTGGCAATTTTACAAACTTTGGCCATTTTACACAAATTTGGTGATTTTACTCAAAGTTAGGCAATTTTAGTTGCAAAAAAATTGGTGAATGACATGCAAATCTAATATGAACCACATCTCAAAGATGGAAATAACCTTGTTTTGTCAATATATCTGAAAAGAAAATTCCCAATCTATTAACAATCTTAAGGCAACTTAAGCAAATTATGAAATGCCCCTATTATATAGGAGAATTTGTATCCTTTGACTGTTTCTGTTAGGCTTGGTCTATCAAATTGAAACCTCAAGAACTTCAAATAGACAGAAGTCTTGAAACTGACCAAAACTTACTTGCATTATTTGCTCTGCCACAAAGTGGGTAAAGATTCTGTTGTTTGTAGAATCTTCAGTTTGAAGCTGCCAAATGGCTTTGACTTCCTCAAGGGGTTACAAAGTAGGCTACATACTCCCTATTCCAGAAAAATACAGCACTAATGTTTTGGGAATAAAAAAAATCAATTCTGCCAAATGAAACATAGCTCAATCCTAATCATTCTTTTAGTACTAACTAGAGATAACAGAAAAAGTTCACTATTTTTCTAACTTCTTGAAAAAAAGCCAAAAACATGCATTTTTGGCATGTTTTCTGACAATCAAGTCACAAAAATAAAAAAAATTAGAATAAGTCTAAGCATTCAAAATCTTGAATATACTGCAATTTTGCTCTAAGAATGAATTATGTATTTTCCAAAAATTAGAATGGAGTGAAATTAAAATCAAACTTTGTACTAGTCTTAAGACTTGATTGTCACTGCATGTGAAAAAAACACCCTAAAAATGCAAGTTTTTGGCCTTTAAATCACAAATATGGCCAAATTGTGAAATTTAACATTTATTGCCAGTTTGTACTAAATGAATAATTTTCATTTGGGAAAAGTTGATAATATTTTTTTTAATCTCAAAAAATTAGCGCTGCATTTTTCTCGAATGGGGAGTAGTTCCATAATAGTCTCTATTCCACACTACACGTATGAGTGACTTACTGAATAAATATCTGAAACAGGTGTAACATAATACTCAGAGGCAAAGTGTCCCAATGCTAACAATAATAGGAGGTGGACAAAGTAACATAAGTTGAGAATATTGAGAGATATAACAAAAATAGAGCATTTACCTTTTTAGGGGAAAACTGTTGAAATAAAAATTTGTTCTAATTTCCAGAAAAATAAAATCAGTACTCTTATACTTTCAAAACAAAATGTGGTTTCTGTTAACATAATACAACCTTTTGAATATTCCTTGACACAAGTATAACTTACATTTGTTGTAAATTGCGAGTTCCGGTCAAATCAGGAAACTTTGTCAGATTTCTCACACAACAAACTTCCCTGCAACAAAAGAAATTTGCCAAAAATTTAGATTGGACGAATTATATGAGTTCAGATGGAAAACACAATATTTTCAAAAGAAGTCTTGTGTATTTTTATATTAATTTTGGTATTATTAACCATTTTTGCAGAATGAGGTCATCTGTGACACGATCTGGTCCATGGGGGCCAAAGGCGGCAGATTTGAAACTGAGATAAAGGTAAAAATATGGAGTAAAAATACAATAAAATACAGAAGTTGTACTGAATTCAACTTGTAAGCGTGATCGCGTGATGCGCACACAGATTCCAGACATGACGAATCATACACGCTCACGCATAACGAGGATGCGCGCTTGCGTTTGCGTATATGCTTACTGTAAAAGTGTAGATTCATCATGGATTAACAACTGTTGGCTCCTGTACAAAAGTATAGGAAGAGTTGTTGAAATGTACTATCTTCAGTAGATAGTATATAAGATGTGCTATCTTCAGTAGATAGCACATGTCAAATGTGGTATCTTCAGTAGATTGAATGTCAAATATGCTATCTTTAGTAGATTGCATGTCAGATGGGCTATCTTCAGTAGATTGCATGTCAGATGTGCTCTCACCAGTATAACGCTACAAAATCGGGTGCCAATAGCCTTTTTTCCATTCTTTGGTCCACAAACACTTTGTTGAGCATCTAGGGCATCATCAAATATGTTGTTTTTCTGGTAGAACGCAACGAGATCTACACGGACATATATAGTTTTCCATACTTTAAATGCTTTCTTCAGCCTGATTAACCCTTGCAACGGCTCAAAAATCGCTAAAATGCGTTTCCACTGCTCAAGTGTCACATCTAACCCTGAATATTTTCTTTCAATAAATGTGATTTCTTTACATATTTGTTGTTTTTTAATTAGATAACGCACCATCATATTGTTTATCAACATTATTTTTTAGTGATTAAAATGTCTTTGTGTAATTCTAAAATAAATTGCACTTTCCACCAAAATGCTGTGAGCTACGTTACTCCTTTTTAACACACGTTATTGGAAAGAAGTAAAACAGAGGTGTCAATGTAATTTGCGGTTTTTGAAAGGAAACACTCATAGGTTTTAAAACTCACAGTAAAAATCGTGATGCTGTAGCATTTTTGGCATAGAAATGTTGTAAACATTGAAATATCAACCGACCATGTTAAGATTGGTGAGCTACGTTACCAGGATTCTATAGTATGCACTTGTATTACATGTATTTCCTAATAATATGTGAAAGCTACCAGTGGTCGAACACCATTTATATTAGAATTAACCGACATAACGTTCTAACGTTCGCAAATCACATTAAAAACATTAAAAACCAGTGAACTACGTTACTGTGAGCTACGTTACACACTCATTTACGCATCTTCTAAACTTCTATGAAATGGTGAAATCTGTTTTACATTTCACTCAAGTGATCTTTAGTTTGCTTTTTATGACCTTGGATTGAGTAAAACCAGCCCATTTTGTAGTCGGTAACGTAGCTCACATTACATTGAGTTTTAGTGTTAAAAAACATCATGACTTCCTAAAAGAAAAATATGCAAGTGGTGTTGGCAATTTTTTTACATCTGAAAATGGTGATACATTTACTCTTAAAAAACAAAAAAAACAAAAAAAGCAGGTCTTTTTGAACAACTTTTATTTTTTCAATTTTTATAGTGGATTGGCACCGGATTTTGTAGAATGAGCGATAAAGCATGCCAGATGTGTTCTCTTCAGTAGATATTTTCAACAGATAGCATACCAGATGGGCTATCTATAGTAGATCAGATGTGCTATTTTAAGTAGATAGCATATGTCAGATGTCCTATGTCATAATGTGCTATCATCAATAGATAGCATAATCAGATGTGCGCACACTCACACTGCATGACCTTTGTGTATTTATTGGCCCTCCTTTATGCATGCATGCACAAACAGTGACAGAGTAAACAGCGACTTGGCAACAATCGTTGATCATGCAGATTAAACATTATGTATGCTTCGGACCAAATATGCCCAGGGTGTTTCAAATAAAATTACAGGTTGTTCTTGTCATCCAATCAAAATAAGTTTTATATCAGTAGAAAGAGTCTGAATATTGGTTAATTGGTCATTACATTTAATGTGAGTACAACCCAGTATAAAGTGATAATTCAGCCATTGACAAGTCAGGATTTTGAGTAAATACTCTTTAAAGTTAGAAACTCTGTTTTTTTCCTTATCAGAAATGTTTCAAGTAAGATTTATGTAAAGATATATGTTTAACCTGCTAATACCAGACATGGAACTGTAATTTTGGACAACACATGTCTAACATGCAGATAGATAGAACAACTGGGAAGTGATTCAAAGCTGATTTGCTGTGGTAAGCAATGTGCTTGACATGTTGAGGAGCAAATGCACTGAACTTTGTAATAATAATAGATATATAGTATGTCAGATGTGCTATCTTCAGTAGACAGTATATGTCAGATGAGCTATCTTCAGTAGACAGTATAATGTCAGATGTGCTATCTTCAGTAGAGAGTATATATCAATGTGCTATCTTCAGTAGATAGATTATTTCAAGATGTGCTATCTTGAGTAGATAGTATATGTCAAGATGTACTATCTTGAGTAGATAGTATATGTCAAGATGTACTATCTTCAGTAGAGAGTATATGTCAAATGTGCTATCTTCAGTAGATAGCATATTTCAAGATGTGCTATCTTCAGTAGACAGTATGTCAGATGTGCTATCTTCAGTAGATAGCATATGTCAGACGTGCTATCTTCAGTAGATAGCATATGTCAAGATGTGCTATCTTCAGTAGAGAGTATATGTCAAATGTGCTATCTTCAGTAGATAGCATATTTCAAGATGTGCTATCTTCAGTAGACAGTATATGTCAGATGTGCTATCTTAAGTACACAGTATATGTCAGATGTGCTATCTTCAGTAGATAGCATATGTCAGACGTGCTATCTTCAGTAGATAGCATATGTCAAATGTGCTATCTTCAGTAGATAGCATATGTCAAATGTGCTATCTTCAGTAGAGAGTATTATGTCAAGATTTGCTATCTTCAGTAGATAGTATAATTTTTTTAATGAATTTCAAAAATTAATGTTATTTATATAGCGCCTTACCATAGATCACTGAGTGTTCAAAGTGCTGTAATTTCGCTGCCATGGTGAATCATCACAATCAGATCGCATCAACTAGGCATTGTGCAGCGCAAACCTATCCGCACTTAGATTGTAACATCCACCATTTATCTGTGCAGCTCCCCAAATTCCATTGGGTGAAGGAAGTTTTGTTAACCAAACAACTAATCACCGATTTTTTGAAAGCAGGAGGAAACCGGAGATTCCAGAGAAAACCTGCAAGAGCGAGCATAGAATCGGGATAAACCAAGTGCACATGAGTCTTTGGGACACACCGGGGTTTGAACCCAGGACCTCAGTAGTGCAAAGCGAGGGAACTACCACTGCGCTAACTCGCCTTCCTTGACATAGTATATGTCAGGTGTGCTATCTTCAGTAGACAGTACAGATCTTCAGTAAATAGTATACCAGAACGTTAGCCTAATGGCGCTTTTGGATTCTTAGAAATGTGAGAGCGCCATCCTTGTAAAATCTCAACAGCATTAAGGATACGTGTATGTTAAATTGAGCAACCTGGACATAATGCCTCAGAAAAAAATATCGTGACATGACCCAATACTTTAGGTCACTAGGTTAATTGCTAGAGCAGCAAATGTTTTGGGGTTTCTTCAGGTATTCTTTCTCAAAATGCCATTGGACTTAATTTGTAAATCGATTCATACGTTATACCTAACTCATTTTGGTAAATCTTTTTATAACACTGTAATTTCTTCATATTTTTTTAAAATATTCTTCAGTTCAAAATTACACCCTTCTATTGTCTGACCCGTTAACTCAGTCGGTAGAGGGTGCGCCTTGAATGGTGAATGGTACTTGTTCGAATCTTGATTTCTGCCCCCACTTTTATGTGAAGAAGGGTCAAGAAATGTTTTTGGATTTTGTCCCCATTTTACTAACGAATATTGTGATTTTTTTTAAATTAAATTTTAATTTTCTTATTTTTTTAGATAAATAGGCACTGCATGAACAAACGGCAAGAAAAAACCGCTGACAAAATTTGCTCCACCTGCTACCTATCAATGCGTGATATATTCCACTACATTTAACAGTTAAATGACCTTGAAAAAATAGAACGGCCTCAATGTTTCAAATTGTGTAACTTCATTACTTTATTCATTTATGCATTATAAATGATCAGCTATTTTTTCTTTTCTTAAAAGGATCGAACCCAAGTAGATCAGACCATTGATCATATAACTATCAGACCACGAAGTAGTTACGTAACGCCGTGATGGTATCGGAACCAAGCACTGTTTGTATGGCGATCATTACGATCACGCTATTTTGGTATGTCTGTTTTGTGTACTGATTGTTTCGATCGTGGTTCATTACTTAAGCGCGTGATTCCGTTGACATAGTAACATTACGTAACTTTGATACCGGGCTTCGATACTGAATAGTTATTGAGTGCACATAATATGGAAAGCCATTGGGGTATTGTGTGCCTTCCAAAGCACCTTATAACATGTTCTCATTGTGTTGTGGAATCCTAGCCAGTTTTCAATGATAGCTATAGAGGCCTTATGCGTTTATCGATTGGCTCCAAACAAAGGATTTGAACCGGTTTCTTCCCGTAATCATGGCACAGTGCAGTCCATTCAATCAAATGTTGTCATCAACCTATTTGATCGTAGTGCATTTTGTTATGTGTGTGAGACGAACTGTCGCGGTAGATGCAATCATGCTTTTGTTGAATGCAATTGAGTAGTCCGCCATATTTACGGGATGATACTTCATATGCACAGCCTCTATTCAGTTGGTCGTTGTATGATTTTGTTCGTTCACTCATTCAAATTTTATTTATATCATTTGAAGACTGAGCCTATTATGATACATCCTCCGCGGAAAATGATATACCTCTTATGACCACTGATGCATATAGGCAAGGACACTCGCTGAATTGAAAGACTTGTCGACGCGACAGTTCGTCTCACACACATAACAAATGCCTATACAATCAAATAGGTTCATTACAACATTTGATTGAATGGACATGGATTGAGTTACTCTAAAATGAAACGATAAAAACAAAGAATCTTGAAAAAAGACACATACCAGATAAAATAATAAAATTATATAAACAATGTTAAAGATAAAATCAAGAAAATAGAGAATAGAATTTCCTCAAATCAGAAAAAAACATTGACAGACATCATAATCTGTCAGAAATTACTGCATGAGATTCGAACCATCAAACTTCTCAACAAGTTCTCTTTATCCTCGCACTATAGTCTAATGCTCTGCTCACTGGGCCACAACGTATCAGGTGAATGATTACCGCATTATCATGAACAAGTTTGTTCGATCTTGTTCACAATTGTATGTGTCGATAGGTTTCACCCTTTAACTACACGTACCCTTAATGATCAGTGATAATAGTCGGCATTTACAGGGATGGCGCTCTCTCGTTTCCATGAACTCTATAGCGCCATTAGGCGAACGTTTACGGTATGTTAAGATCTTCAGTAGATAATATATGTCAAGATGTGCTATCTTCAGTAGAGGGTATATCGCTCATTCTACAAATTCCGGTGCCAATCCACTTTTAAAACTGAAAAAATAAGTTGTTCAAAAAGACCTGCTTTTTGTGTTTTTAGGAGTAAATGTATCGCTACTTTTACATGTAAAAGATTGCCAACACCACTTTCCAGGGATATGAAATCCACGATATCGTGGTATCGGCATTCCCAGAAAAAAAAATTTAGAGTCACAGAAAAAAATCAAAAAGGGAAATTTTTTTTTAAACATCCTAAATCTTTAAAACCATTTTCCTGCAGCTCTGAAAATATTCTGTGAACGCAATTACTCTTAAAATATTTTTCTGCGAACTTTGACGATTAAACTGATAAATAAAACTGAACACCAGTGACAGGAATGTTGTGTAAACAAAATAAACAGATGCCATGTGGTGTGCCTGGGCTGTATGTTGATTTTAATTTCATATGACTCGATCCATTGTATAGTCTCTAACGCTGCTGCGCCAAGATGAACTCCAGACCAGATGATTGTACACACCACTGGCATCCCAGAAAGTAACATGCGGTAGAGCCTAACTGATGTACCCGAGTATGCGTGCGCGAGTCTACGGGCAGGCTGCTGGGATTCCCCAGAAAAGTGGGTTTTTCATTGGCTGTCGAGGGTATTCCCTATGGTAGAAATTTTCTCGATACGTCACATCGTTCTATTCATACAGTTCTATTTATCCTATCGATTACATCACCAAATGCCACCCAGTTTTAGCACTAAAATATTTGTCGTAGATATAAAATCATGTAAAATCCGTATAATTTAAATGTCCATTAGAAATGTTAATATTACAAAAAATCTTGATTTTGATCACTTTTGTGGGTGGATGTAAAGTGATTTTGAATGCATATAAAATCAGCAGAAATTACTAAATACAGCGAGCCACAGAAACATCTCTTCCACAGAGCTCATATATACAGGGTAGCATAGCTAACAATATACATAAATGCCAATACTGGTGCATGTGCGACATGTGAAGAGTTGGCGATTTCAGAAAAAAAATTGACATAACCTTTGACCCTGCATATGTTAGCAGACTTTAAAATCCGGGTAAACAATGGAGGTAATCAGGTAAATATCATATTTGTAGTGACTTCTATTATATATATTTCTCATACTACACATTTGGAATACAGAAATAAAATATACTGCACTCGGAGTTCAAATCGATGGATTTCATGCAAAGATTCGTGAAAGACCAAGAGGCCAGGGGCAGAGGTTCTTTCATAAATTTCTCTGGGTAAAAGATAGTGTTTTATCAGATTTTTACCTCAGACCTTTACACAATCGCGAAGAGGAGATTTGGGAAGATGATCGCGAAGAGGAGATTTTAAGTTATAAAAGGTGTAATTTTCATTGCTATAAGAAATTCTTTCCTGTTGAATATTGATGTAGATGCAGGAAACATCTTTCATGAGTTGAAAACTGATGTTGAATGATTGACAGCTCTCATGTGAGAAATCCCAGATATTGATGAGGGAGGGGAAGAGAGTCAAGAACAAAAAATAATAAATGATTGAATGCAGTCTTAGATCATAGTTCTAAAAAAAATCTGAAAAAATAAGGTCTTGTACTCCTGTTTTTTATTAATTTTTTCCAATATTTGAATTTTTATGTTTGGTAGGCCTATAAAACTTTGCAAAATGTTTTACCTGATTGTAATTCATACAGCACAACTCTGATATATTAAAAAAACAAGCCTCACAAATCATTATAACTTGTATGTTTTCCGAAAGAAAAGACCAGTAATTATGGTATCACCAGTCGTGTGTCGGTGAGTGTGTGTGATGTGCCAGGACTTCCGCTGGGGCTTCACCCCTGCATACTCGTGCAGAAAATATTCCAAATAGCAGTTTATATTCCCAGAAAGGAAATTATTTTTAGCTGCCCTGCCACTTTCATATTTTTCTTCCAAGAAGTCATGATATTTTTAACTTTTAAACTCACTTTAATGTGAGCTACGTTACCTACTTTGTACAAAATGAACTGGTTTTACTCAATACAAGGTCATAAAAAGCAAACACAAGATCACTTGAGTGAAATGTAAAACCAATTTCACCATTTCATAGATGTTTTAAAGATGCGTAAATGAGTGCATGATATAGCTCACAGTAACATAGTTTACATTTTTTAATGTTTTGATGTGATTTGCAAACGTTATAGAACGTTATGTCTGTTAATTCCAATATAAATGGGGTTTGATCACCAGTACCTATCACATATTATTAGGAAGCACATGTTATACAAGTGTATACTATAATTCTGGTATCGTAGCTCACCAATCTTAACATAGTCAGACAAAATTTCAATGTTCAAAACATTTTTATGCCAAAAATGCTACAACATCAAGATTTTTAGTGTAATTTTTAAAACCCATGAGTGTTTCCTTTCAAAAACCGTAAACTTCATTGATACTTCTGTTTTACTTCTTTCAAATAATGTGTGTTAAAAAGGGTAACGTAGCTCACAGCGTTTTTGGGGAAAAGTGAAATTTATTTTAGAATTACGCAAGATGTACTAATCACTAAAAAACTATTGAGAAAAAATATTACAAAACAGCAAATGTGTTAAGAAATCACATTTATTCAAAAAAATATTAATGATCAGATTTGCAACTTGAGTAGTGTAAACACATTTTTAGCAATTGTTTAAGAAAGCATTCAAAGTGTAGCAAGTATTATGTCCATGTAGATTTTGACCAGAAAAACAACATATTTGATACCGTAAATGCTTTACAAAGTGTTTGTGGACCAAAGAATGGGGAAAAGGCTATTGGCACTGCCTTTTGTAGAATGAGTGATAAATGTCAAATGTGCTATCTTTGGTAGATAGTATATGTGTCAAATGTGCTATCTTCAGTAGATAGCATATGTCAGATGTGTTATTTTCAGTAGACAGTATATATGTCAAATGTGCTATAGAACATGTCAGATGTGCTATCTTCAATAGATAGCATATGTCAGATGTGCAATATTCAGTAGATAGCATATGTAAGATGTGCTAAAGAACATGTCAGATGTGCTATCTTCAGTAGATAGCATATTTCAGATGTGCAATCTTCAGTAGATAACATTATGTAAGATGTACTATAGAACATGTCAGATTCTCTTGGTCGGGCTGACGTCACAAAGGGGAAATAGCCTTGTAAAACCAGTGTACGCATGTGCAGCGCATGTGCAGTTCCCCTTTCTCGAGCTGGTTGCTATGCGCGCGCTTGTGCAAAGGGGACGAAGGGGACAATGTTCCTGGATGTCCAACCAAGTGAACGTGCTATCTTCAGTAGAAAAAAAGGTGAAAAATATAAATTTACTCAATCCAGCAGGAATAGCATGCAAAAAGCAGGCAAATTTGCTAATGCACATGGGGGTTTTGAAACAAACTATTTAATTACGATGGCCCTAGGTAAACAAGTTTGCCTTATCATGGTTATACTCACAGTACTCTCAGCATTGGTAAGTATGTAAATGTTCTCCAGTCAATAGTCTCAATGGGATTACTGTTTAAACCAAGCTGTTCTAATTTTGGTAAACCAGTGAAGTAGCTAGGTGACAAATGAGTTAAAAAATTCCTCCCTATAAATCTAGATGAGTGAGAAAAAGAAAACGATAGACAGACAGACAGAAACAGACAAAGAGAAAGTGATGGGAGAGAGAAAGAGAAATAAAGCAATATTATATTAATTCAAGATTGTATTACAATTAAGTATAGAGTAAGTGATTCCATAATACATTGGAGTGTTGGGAAAAGGTTAAAGGTCATTGGACTTCAACCATTGTCCGAAATAGGTAACAGAATTAAGTATTATTGGTTCTCTTCCTAACTGCATAGTGTGGAGTCAGTGAGCCCATCAATTGATAATAATACCTACACAAAAATAAAGCTTATTCCAAACAGTAGCACTACAAACAAAATAAAATCCCACTATACTTATAACATAATCATGCATATAACATATGATTATGATCATACCATGTAAGATTCATCTTGAATAACACCCAGGAACTTAGTATGAGACACACTAGCATACTATCAATAAAAATGTGGCATTGAGGGACAACTTGTTAAACAGCCATACATTGTAAAGCAAGGATAATTTGTTCTAAAAATGTCTTTGATGGAGTAAGCAATGATAATGTTACAAGAATTTAATTCACTCAATTTAAAAATGTGAACAAATTTAGTGTAATTAAAGTTCATTAAGAAAAATGGCAGTAGTAGTAATTGACTAATTAAAGGAAACCAACGCAGGAGCAATCAGATGTTTAACAGCTTTGCAGGGAAAGACAAATTTTAATCACTACATGGATGTATGTTGAGGTAAGAAAAATCAAATTTAAGGAGATGCAATATTTTTCAAGAAGTGATCAAAAGAAGATTGGTTAGCGTATTTCTATAATTCACAAGTAAAGGTTTATTGGAATCAGTTGCCGAAGATTTTAATTTACGATAAAGTTTATTCTTATAATGGATGGATGTATCCAATTAGTTAACTGAAGATGATTGAGAAAGCTATGAATGTTACACTGATGAGTAAATGAACAATCTATTTAGGATTATATTTCATTGAAGTAGAATCTGTAATTTGAAAAATAGGATAATGATCCATGATATCAGACACACATATACCAGTCTTACGGGGGGAGGGTGCAGGTACCCAGCTTAACCCTATTCTATTACCCCCACAAAAGTGGTATATTTGAGGGATGCTGCAGTGTTATTGGTTGGGTAAAATCCCATAAGTTAATGCTTCAAAAGTAACTACATAAGTGAATTAGTAGAGCAACTACATAAGTGAATTAGTAGAGCAGTAAATACATAAAAGAATATTAGAATAATGGTTCAAATATGCAAGTTCCCAACATTTTAAACCATTTTATGATGTGTAAATGGTAGTTATATTAGTAAAAAAGATTTTTTGTTGATAGAGAAGCGATAAATATCAAAACTGTTCAAAAGATAAGACCTTATATTTTTACAGGTATATTTAGCAACTTTGTGCCATATGGCATGAAATTGATGGAGGGTAATAGAATAGGGTTAAGCTATTTTGGGCATGGATTTCTTGAAATAAAATTCAAAGCAATAATACACATTGCATCAAAAACTCACTTTAAAAAAAAAAATTTTAGCATTTTTAGAGAATTTTTTTTTAGCATTTCTAGAGAATCAGGCAATGTTTGCACCAGTGGCGTAGCATCAGGGCTGCCAACCTCAAAATCAGTATTTTCCCTACAAAATCAGTATTGTGAAAATACGCATAATAAACGCCCTAAAATATTAACTATGTGTATAGTCACGTCTTATTTTGAAGAGGTAAATGTAATGTTTTAACTAAAGTACTATCACAAATAATATATATAATCATAGATGCTCACTACATAAAGGAATTACCTTTGATTGTTGCTTTTTGCATTCAACACAGCTGACACTGATACATGTAGGCCTATATCAAAAGCCAATGCACCAAATTTGTGAAATGACCTGCTGCTGCAAAGGGTACCGGCCTACCGGGTATGTTATGTTCGATGAAAAACTGAGTCATTAGAGTCTCGGCTTTTCTCACCGAATAATCTGTTGGTTGTGCAAAACTTGTTATTGGCCGAGTGCTAGACTTGGCATCCACGCTTCCCTTGTGTTTCTTCGATTTAAGATGCGATGTGATATCATTTGCAATTGCACCCCCGTGCCCAATTCTGAAATCGCTGTTGCAAAGCGTACACCGTGTATGGTGTTTATCCCCGGGTTTATCCCTCCCGCTTGGAATCACGAAGTTCCATCTTTTGGTGTAGTCAGGCCTAAATTCTTGCTTCCTGGCACTGCTGCTGCTAATTTTCTTTCCAATCGATGCCATATTTATATTTCAAACATCAAAAAATCGGGCGAAAACTGCACTTCAAATTATCTTTCTGTCGCAAAATGGTCCACCCAAAAGTTTTCATTTGCACGCGGTACGTCTGGCAATCATGGCTAATAACAGTCTGTGGTATATTATAGCCCGTGGTATAAATCAATCAATCAATCACCTCTTCAACGAAACACAATATACGATCACATAAGCGAGGTCAATGTAAATGATACCTCATCGGGGCCTTAATAGCAGGGAAAGAGATTGATTTTAGGAAACACGAAACACAAACAATTTTTAATGTATTTTATTTTCACATAACAAATGGCCTTACTTTTAATACATATAACGAACTTTTTGAAAAACGATTTTAGCCCAAAAATCCAGACTCCCAGTATTCTTTACCAATTTCCGTGCGAAATACGGAAAATCCGCACTAGTTGGCAGCCCTGTAGCATCATAGGGGCACAGGTGGGCCAATCGATTTGAAAATTGAAAAAATCCCATAGGCAAGTTGCCAAAAAATGGCTTGTGCTCCCCCTCTTAGGCCCAGTGCCCTCAATCATGGTAGATGCCCCAATAGGATGACTCCTGCTATGCCACTGGTTAGCATGCATCTATGCCACTAACAAAGAAACCAAACTAAATTTTGATGATTTTTACCATTTTCTGAATAAACAAAGTGCTGAATGGGCCTTTAAATATGTCATTGTTTTAAAACATACGATACCAATCTGTACTTACAATCGTGACAAACTGGGATTGCTGAATGCATTTGATTCAATCTTGTTGATGCGGTTATCTTCTATGCTTAATACTTGAAGGGAAGTCATATTCCTGATGCTATAAGATGGGATCATCTCCACACGATTCCTTGCCATTGAACTGACACAGAAAAACAAAGAATATGCAAATAATGTCATTGATGGTCATATTATACTTGATTCGTTTGTGAAGATTATCATTTATACAGGTAGTAAACAGTGGTAATGTTTGTACTTATATTATGATCATATGTGATGGATCAAGCAAAATCAGTCGGAACTGGCAAATCGCTCATTCTACAAAATCGGGTGCCAATAGCCTTTTTCCCATTCTTTGGTCCACAAACACTTTGTCGAGCATTTAGGGCATCGAATATGTTGTTTTTCTGGTAGAACTCAACGAAATCTACACGGATGTATATTGTTTTCCATACTTTAAATGCTTTCTTCAGCCTGATTAACCCTTGCAAAGGCTCAAAAATCGCTAAAAATGTGTTTCCACTGCTCAAGTGTCAAATCTGACCATTAATATTTTCTTTGAATAAATGTGTTTCCTTTCCCTTTTTGTTCTTTTTTAATTAGAAAACGAACCATCATATTGTTTATCAACATTATTTTTTAGTGATTAAAACGTCTTTGTGTAATTCTAAAATAAATTAAGTAAAGTGGATTAAGTAAAACCAGCCCATTTTGGAGCCGGTAACGTAGCTCACATTACATTGAGTTTTAGTGTTAAAAAACATCATGACTTCCCGAAAGAAAAATATGCAAGTGGTGTTGGCAATCTTTTACATCTGAAGGTAGTGATACATTTACTCTTAAAAACACAAAAAGCAGGTCTTTTTGAACAACTTTTATTTTTTCAATTGCTCATATCTTTGGAACTGGTTGTTCAATATCAATGTGGTTTTCTAGAAAATGCAGCTTTGTAAATGTTTTTACTATCCTGTAAGAAACTGAACATTTAACATCTCCCAAGTTCCGACTGATTTTGCTTGATCGCATCACATATTATGAAGCTCTTTTTATCATATGGAAATGTATATAATACGTCCATTGTGTATTGAGCAAAATAATGGACATTTGCATAGTGCTATCATCTTCTATTTAAATAAACAATGACAGCACTATTCACAACGTCGTCACAACACATATAATGAAAGACAAAGATAAAGACAATTTATCGCGTCTGACGTCACCTGTCAATCAAACTCGAGCACGGTTTGTTTACAAGTGTCGTGATGATGACTTGCTGAACGCGGATTTATAACCCGGTGCCTTATTGTTAATTTTGCACCTTTCGACATGCAAATCATCTCAAAAGTTAGGTCTTTATAGTAGGAAACTTTCTTTGGTGAAGGCACCATTTTCGACAATGCCTAGAAAAGCTGCTTTTTGCTTTGTAAAAGTACGTCATTTTTCGCCATTTGCTGCTATTCTTTTTCTCCGATCAGCACCAGATAGATCGGTCTTCCTTTTTACGCGCTGATTAACCTGTGTAAACCAATCAAGGATCGTAATTGACAGTGACATCAGACGCAATAAATTGTTTATATCTCTGTCTTTAATTATAGTGGCGTACGTGCAGGAAGTATGTTTGCATTGGAAGGATATGCTACTTATAAGGATATGCTACTACTTATTTCTCAGTGGACCGATTCCATTTGAAATTGAAGTTAAAGGATTAAACTATTAAACTGTAACTTAAATAGTTTAAAAGGAATAACTTTTATAGGATATATCTAGCTCTAAACTTATATGCCACTATGTGAAATGGAAGATTTCAGGCTGGGGGTTTCGGCAGATTTTTGAAGAATAAGTGGCATGTATGCCACCATGGTATGTGAAATGGAGCATATCTAACTTTCAGTGTGTTTTTGTTTTTGTACAATTACCCCATCCGTCATTATGTGAAACGGAAGATTTTGGGGTTTCGGCTCGTTTCCGAAGCATATGCCACACGGATGATGTGCCTAAATGTCGTCAAATCCAATTTTGGCTGTTTCACATAGTGGCATATGTTGATAGTACATTAGTTTGTGAAACGGAAGATATTGGATTCTTACAGGATTGTTATTTTCCATGAAATAGATTTCTTTTCCACATGTTAGTTTTTTTACTGACAGATATGCTCCCTTTTTAATTTAATCCAGCACCGAACTTAGCTTGGTCCTGTTTGTGTGTTATGACCATCAAATACGCCATGTACGTACAGTGTTATCAACTCCAACCCACCCACTCCCACCCAACCAATCTCCCCACCCCAGTTACCCTATTGATGAAGCTTGGTGACTTACAGTATTTTGAGCTGTGTCAGATGATGAAATGTTCCAATCCAATCTAATCCAGTGATGGCATTGTTGCTCACATCTAAATACTCCAAAGCAGTAAGATCTGTGAAGGTTCCTGGGGTCAACTGACTCAGAGAATTCTTACTCAAACTCCTGCAGCAAAAAAACACACAAGTAAAATGCTACTTGTCTAGCACTAAAGTTTAAGCTAAATTGTGATTCATTATTACCACAAAACCTGGACCATATGGGTTAGAGCCCTGCGGGGCAAGATATTTCATCCTGATCCTGGACTTCCCCATCCCATCTACCCCATATTCTACTCCGACCAGCAAGTTTTTTTCTAGACTGGACTGGACTGTTCAGACCATTTCTTTTTACCAATACCCCGGTAATGATGTATTGGAAATCGGAATTGCACGAGGATCACTTATTACATTGGAAAGTAAATAAACAGCATAGTGCATTATCTGTGTCAGACTTATAGGGCAGGTTTCATTAGTAAGCCTTAGGCTTAAGGTAACCCTAAGCCAACTCAGCCTAGCCCACTCTTGAAGCCCAAGTCAAGCAAGATTTGAAAAATAATGAAGATGATAATGATCGGTATAATATAATGCGTAAAGCTATAACAGATTTTATTTTTATACTTCATTTTTATACTTCATTTATTGCGTCTTAAGATGTTTTTACCAATTTAGTCCTACTTCTATTATAAGAAATTAATGCTGTATCTAGCATATTATAGGCACACCAAAGTACTAATTGTAACACAGGGAAGGTGACTGAAGCCCGGACTGGAGTGAAATTGGTTTCATTGCCAGGGATTGTGACTGGAGCCCAGACTGGATTGAAATTGAATTCATTGCCAAGGACTGTGACTGGAGCCCAGACTGGAGTGAAATTGGTTTCATTGCCAGGGATTGTGACTAGAGCCCAGACTGGATTGAAATTGGTTTCATTGCCAAGGACTGTGACTGGAGCCCAAACTGGAGTGAAATTGGTTTCATTGCCAGGGATGGTGACTGGAGCCCAGACTGTAGTGAAATAGGTTTCATTGCTAGGGATTGTGACTGGAGCCCAGACTGTAGTGAAATTGGTTTCATTGCCAGGGATGGTGACTGAAGCCCAGACTGGAGTGAAATAGGTTTCATTGCCAGGGATTGTGACTGGAGCCCAGACTGTAGTGAAATAGGTTTCATTGCCAGGGATGGTGACTGGAGCCTGGACTGGAGTGAAATTGGTTTTATTGCTAGGATGGTGACTGGAGCCCAGACTGGAGTGAAATTGGTTTCATTGCCAGGGATGGTGACTGGGGCCCGGACTGGAGTGAAATGGGTTTCATTGCCAGGGATGGTGACTGGAGCCCAGACTGGAGTGAAATTGGATTCATTGCCAGGGATGGTGACTGGAGCCCGGACTGGAGTGAAATTGGTTTCATTGCCAGGGATGGTGACTGGAGCCCAGACTGGAGTGAAATTGGGTTCATTGCTAGGGGTGGTGACTGGAGCCGGACTGGAGTGAAATTGGATTCATTGCCAGGGATGGTGACTGGAGCCCAGACTGGAGTGAAATGGGTTTCATTGCCAGGGATGGTGACTGGAGCCCAGACTGGAGTGAAATTGGATTCATTGCCAGGGATGGTGACTGGAGCCCAGACTGGAGTGAAATTGGATTCATTGCCAGGGATGGTGACTGGAGCCCGGACTGGAGTGAAATTGGTTTCATTGCTAGGGGTGGTGACTGGAGCCCAGACTGGAGTGAAATTTGTTTCATTGCCAGGGGTGGTGACTGGAGCCCGGACTGGAGTGAAATTTGTTTCATTGCCGGGGATGGTGACTGGAGTCCGGACTGGAGTGAACTTGGTTTCATTGACAGGGATGGTGACTGAAGCCCAGACTAGAGTGAAATTGGTTTCATTGCCAGGGATGGTGACTGGAGCCCGGACTGGAGTGAAATTTGTTTCATTGCCAGGGGTGGTGACTGGTGCCCGGACTGGAGTGAAATTTGTTTCATTGCCGGGGATGGTGACTGGAGTCCGGACTGGAGTGAACTTGGATTCATTGCCAGGGATTGTGACTGGAGCCCAGACTGGAGTGAAATTGGTTTCATTGCCAGGGATGGTGACTGGAGCCCTGGCTGGAGTGGAATTGGTTTCATTGCCAGGGATGGTGACTGGAGCCCAGACTGGAGTGAAATTGGTTTCATTGCTAGGGGTGGTGACTGGAGCCCGGACTGGAGTGAAATTGGTTTCATTGCTAGGGGTGGTGACTGGAGCCCGGACTGGAGTGAAATTGGTTTCATTGCCAGGGATGGTGACTGGAGCCCAGACTGGAGTGAAATTGGTTTCATTGCCAGGGATTGTGACTGGAGCCCTGGCTGGAGTGGAATTGGTTTCATTGCCAGGGATGGTGACTGGAGCCCAGACTGGAGTGAAATTGGTTTCATTGCTAGGGGTGGTGACTGGAGCCCGGACTGGAGTGAAATTGGTTTCATTGCCAGGGATGGTGACTGGAGCCCAGACTGGAGTGAAATTGGTTTCATTGCCAGGGATAGTTTGCCATGCACTGAACAAGTGCTACAAAACACTTCAAAAAAGTTACCAAACGCCTTTCTTTCAAATTTAATCTGTAAGTTGTTATTTACTCTCTAAGAAAAACAATATTGTTGTCAATAATAAGAAGTGCACTGACTTTTTAGGGGTAGTATACAAAGACAAACAATAAAAGACATTAAAGTATGGTTCGTTCCTTTCCTCCAAATGGAATGGATATGGATTGAAAAGCTATCAGGAATCCCTTTGGAGCTTTTGAATTTTATTCTTTGTCAACCATCTTCCTTTATTTCCCTACTCTCTGCCAAAAAATATATCAGCAGACACTATTGTTTGTTGTTAACTGCATAAAGTTGTGCTATGAAACTGAGTGATGATATTGCTATATTGTTACTTACAATTTGTTTAAGCGTGGGGTGCTTAATGCTTCAAGATGCAGCCATTGAATCCTGTTGTCTCCCAGACTTAACACCTTGAGTGACTCGAGATGAGACATGCTCCCTGGAGGTATATCTTTGATGAGGTTCCCGTCTAAAATACTGGAAAACAATGAATGATTATTGTTGTTTTATTGTTTGTCTGTGCATAGCAATTGTTAAATTTTTAGTTTACATCATATCGATTGAAAATATTTTTATCTCACCTGAAAGGAAGTAGTCTCGCCTGAAAGGAAGAAACCTCAGCAAACACTAAAAGTTTTTTAGACATGTTAAATGCATTTTTGGTTTACGTCAGAGCATTTTGATAACATTTAAATGTCTGGTTAGATAAAAGTCAAAACGTGTGAAAACATTAAATATTTCAAATGGTAAGGTAAAGGTAAATGTTAAGTGGATGATCCTGTATAAACAGTGATCGGAGATTCGGAGTCTCTCTTTCCTTTGCAATTGGGCCAGACTCCTCCACGTAATGTTGCTATAGGGGGATCGCTACACCTCCTCCACAGTCTGTTACCTTCCCAGAATTTAAGGAAGCCAGTACCCATTTATACACCTGGGCGGAGAGGAGAAATCGTGATAAAGTGCCTTACTCAAGGGCATAACACGATGGAAAACATTACGATATTATCAAAATGTCAACATTTTATTGCAAAATATTTGTTGACAAATATTTTTGAAAAATATTTGTCAGCACTTAATAACAATATGGTAAAATATTTTGCATCAAGTTTTCAAAAATGTTTTCCGAATGTAATCAAAATTGTTTTATACCCTCTATAAACTGACATTTAAATGTTTTCTGTAAAACATTATGTATGTTATGAAACAATATTTGTTCATTTTCTGAAATTGTTGGAGTCTCTTTTGCTTATTATATTGGTTGTTGTCACATTATACAATGTGGCTCAGTGGCGGACCAGGAAATTTTTTCGGGGTGGGGGAAGTGAATTTGGGGGAATCGACAAATTTTGCCCAAAATTGTTGCAAAAAGTGGAAATTTTGGGGGTTTTACCATACGCATATTTTGAGGGCTTTGGGGGCGCGAGCCCCCGGGTAAAAGCAGGGGCGGCCAAAACGAAGGGGGCGGCGGAAGAAAGGGTGGCAAAAACAGGGGGCAGCAAAAACGAAGGGGAGGCAAAAAGAATTAATAAAGAATAAAAGGCGGAAAAATTTGAAAAAGTATAAAAAATTATGAAAAAATGGTACTATACATCAAAATGTGTTGCTTTTAGGGCGCTAGCGCTTATAATCCTTTTTTTGCTCTTCACTTTTTCAAACCACCGTAAACAAAATTGGGTCAACCTTTTCGGGCTCTTGTGGAAGGGGCGGCAAAATCGAACTTTCTTCAGCCCCCCGGGGTAGGAGCGGCCACGGTATGCCACTCTTTACCTCAAAAGTGTCGGGGCCACTGGGGGGGCCATAAATTATGCTTCCTGTAGCAACGCCACTGACGAGGCTTGACCTATATCATCTGCAGATTGTAATGCTTCCTCTAGTAAAAAAAAGCATTTATTTTTTTACGTCCACTTTTTGAACCCAGGTTTCACAAATTTACCGGCGTGTCCAGGATCTTTTCCTGCGGGGTACAGGGGGCGCTTTCAGAGTTATGCGGGGGGCTTAATGGCCAAAATCTTTTTTTTAAATGGCTGATCTTACATGATTTTTATCAAAGTACGGGGGCTTCAGCAATTTTTTGATCTGTAGACCATTTCTGCTTGAGTCAATGTAACCATCCTCTACCAAAATTGCTATCCAGATATTAGTTACAGATGATTTATTCCAAGCAAGATTCTCAGTGAAACTGAGAAAGCATTTTAATTGCAAGTTTAGAGCCAGGTATGCAGAATATTGAGGTTGGCTAATGGCTATGTGAATATCTTCAAAAGAGCCATATACTGCACAATTAATTTTGCGACGGTTGGAGGTAGCTGTAGCCAGCCCAGGGTTGCAGGGGTGAAAGCATTGATACCATCTCACTTCCTTCATTAATTAGCAAAGGGCTATTACAGTTAAAATCCATACAACCCTTTATGGAAGACACAATCTGAGAGCAAAGCACACTTATCAATGTGCCTTTTGTTTGAAGCAAACCGGGCATTATGTTCTAATGTATCATACAGTGAAGCCGCCCTCTAATTTGCATTTGCATAATTAATTGGCATTTATGCAAATTAGCTCATTAATTATTCAATCATGCAAATTAGAGGACAGCTTCACTATATAATACATAGAACATATTACAAACACTTTGACCAAGTTTCAAGGCAAAATTATGCAAAATAAATGTACCCTGAACATTTATGAATGGATTTTTAGCAAAATATTGGCAAAAATTACATATTAATGAGCCTTTACAGTCATTTTAGCTCATTAACTACATTGATTATTGATAAAAACAAACAGATACAAAGAAAATATATATATTGATGTATTTAAAAAACAAACGTATGTCCGATTTGCTTCAAACAAAAGGCATATTGGTTAGTGTACTTTGCCCTACTCTATTAAAGCTGTTTAAAACATGCTCAGACCATTAATTTTCTAGTTTCCAGAAAATGCCTCCAATACCACCTTAATCTCCCACACAGGGGGTGTAATTTCAAATGGAGTCACCGATTCAGGTAACCCCGTTTGAAATTCACACTCTGTGTGTGAAAGATTAAGGTCATGTTTCCAATAGAGGGTGTATGGATTCATTGGCTATGTATTTAGAGTCTATGATACAAAAAAGGTCGAACTTCCTTGCAGTAAGCTCAAAATTAGTTTTTGAATTTAGGTAATTTAGTGTTTTTAGAACAATCCAGATATATCCTTCAGTAGCACTACGTTAGAGAAATACTTAGTTTGAACTAGTGTAATATATTAGCAGCAAGTCTTTTAAGGATAACCCTTCAGTTTATTGACTAATTCAATATTGTGTTTGCCTGGCATTGTGCCAAAAGTTATAAATAAAATAATTGAATAAATAAATAAATACACCTAAGAAAGCTTCCAGATTGCCAACATCCCAGCAAACACAAAAATGTTTGTTAAACGTTATAAACATGTTATAAATGCATTTTGGTTTCGGTCACACCTTTTTAATAGCATTTAATTGTCCGTTTTATAAAAGTCATGAAAACATTTATAAAAAGATTTTGTATGTAAAAACACTACAATAACATTTTGAAAATTTTGTCAAAATGTTATTGTTATTGTACAACATATCTGCAAAATATTTTGTCAACACTTCACATTTAATAAAATTATGTTGGAATGTGTTCGCATCAAGTTTTCCAAAATGTTTTCAGAATGTTTTTAAAACGTTTTATATCCTTTTTATAACCTGACATTTAACCGTTTTCTGTAAAACATTGTGTGTTTGCTGGGATACTCTACTATGTCTATGACAGCAACTAACTCTTGGTTTGCATCACATTTCATGCATCCCCATGTGATCAAAGCGGACATGAGACAAATCAAACCCATTACATCACATCCAGCAGTTCATATCACATGCAGTCGTTCATATCACATGCAGTCAATATGTTGACATACAATTATTCAAATTCAAGTCTTTAAGGGGTTTGGTGCACGATTTAAGCTGCTATGCACTCAAGTCGGTCGCTGACAATCACATCAACATTCTTATATATATGAACATTTTTCAAGTGCAAAAGTTCTTGTGAATCATGCATGCATGCATGCATCTATCTTTAATATTTCTAAGTTCCTATATAGGTTACATACCACTAATAGGCCTGGGCGAAACATGGAAATACGACGTGTAACTATTTGTTTGCATGGCATCTGAAATGACTGCATTAAAATCACTGAAATTTATCAAGTTATATAGCCAAAAAAGTACTTTTTAGGGTTTGATGCTTCAAAATGGTATATTTTCTCTCATTATATGACATTTTTGTTGTAATAGTACCAAAATTCATACGCATACGGCTTCGGTTTTTAGTAAATATTAGCCCTACCATATTGTAACTTTCAGCTTCGAGAGTGCACTGCCATTTTAAGGTGCTTACGGTTCAGTGCGTTAAAACAAGAAAAGTCTCAGGTCAACCTATGTTGAGTTTTTGATCATTTGGCATCTAAATCATATAGTTTCACCTGATATTAGTGGCATTTAACTGTGAGAGTTCTAAATATGAAAAAATTCCACCCGAAATTAGCCATTTTCCCATTGAAACCTGTGTAATACATAATTAGTGGTATTTAACCTATAGGTGAACAATGCTGATCAAGTTGCATGTGCAGTGGCGTACCGTGGCCGCCCCAACCCCGGGGGGCTGAAAAAAATTAAATTTTGCCGCCCCCTTCCTCAACAGCTAAGTACCATTTTTTCAAAATTTTTCATGCTTTTTCAAATTTTTTTCCGCCCTTTTTATTTACTAATTCTTTTTGTCGCCCCTGTTTTTGCCGCCCTTCTTCTTCCACCGCCCCTTCATTTTGGCCGCCCCCTGCTTTTACCCCGGGGGGCTGGCGCCCCCAAAATACACGCATGATGTGCATGTATGAGAGGAAGATGCTAATTTGCCTCCTTTTATTTCAAACTAGTAGTTTTCTTACTTAATTTTTACAACTTTCTGTACTTTTCTGTAAATTCTGTACTTGTTTGGATATGAAAAACATGGGGAAAAGGCTAAAAAGCCCGTTTACCTGCCGAAGAATAACATGCAAAGTCATGGCAGATAACAACATCTTTTGAAAATAAGCCTAAAAATATCCAACCCTTATTTATTTACAGCAGAATATAATAAAGTTATGTCAAATGAAATGTAAAGAAAATATGTTTAAATGTATACATGTAACAAACAATGTTAGTATCAGTTTTGTATTTTATGATGTAACTTGATCTGTAGTAAATCTTTGAAAAACAACATTTTTGAGTAGACTTCAGATCCTTATAAACCTCCTTCATTTTCATTCCAGATGCTGATCAGCACATCATGAAATCCAAAGGGGCATTCATATGGAAGTGACAGGGAGTATAACTCATAGGGGCACAGGGGGAATGTGCCCCCCCCCCCCCATCGATTGCAAAATTTAGAAAATCCCATAGGAAAAGTGCCGAAAAATGGCTTGTGCCCCCCCTCCCCAATCAGACCCGGTGCCTCCCCAATCATGGTCGGTGTCCCCCAATATGATGACCCACGCTATGCTACTGGTATAACTGGCCATCTTTCTAGGGTCTGTGGAATATCTGTCAGTACTTCAAATACAGGTCAATCAGTGACTGGTTTTCAGGAGTAAAGAAGGAGTCATTCAGTGAGAATGGTACAAAAATGGGAGTCAATCAGTCAAGACGAGAATCCCACATTATATCAAATTAGGGTGATTTTGTTCTAAATGGGGGTTTTGGTGGGAGTACTATGAGTTGCAAAAAGGGGTCATTCAGTGACAGGTTATTAAAAGAGGGGGTCATTAGGTGGTCTATATAGGTGATAACAATTTCAAAATTAGGGGTCAATTTCTCCGTTAACCATTTTTAAGAAGTCCCCCATCAGTTTTCTGAAAAATCATACAAAATCGGCCTATTGGGCCACATTTTGTTCACTGCATTTGAGGTATATATTCTTTTTAACAGGTTACAAGGTGAAATTTGTGATATAATACAAATTTTTTTGCAAATTATTAAAAAATTAAAAAGTTTCTTTGGGGAAAAAATGTATATCTTCAATATGAAAGGACAACATTTTTGAATGATGGACGGGTTTTCCTCCCAGCTACATACACTCTAAGTACATATCATTCGATTTATAAAATTTACTTTGAGGACTGTTACCGTAAATGTCAAAAATATCAATTTTTAATAATTTGCCATAAAATTTGTATTATATCGCAAATATAAAAAATCTAAATTATTTGATATCGGAAGGATATTCCTCATATTCAGAATGCAATTTGATGTGTCTGATGTGCTCTCATGTCGCACAAAAAATACTGTGCAAATGTTGCTATCCGATCCCTTAAGTGTTTGCAGAGTGAATCAATTATCTCTCATGCATATGACACAGTAAAATGATCAATATATTCAGCTAAATTTCTAGTTTTTGTTATAATTCTATAATAATGTGTTGAAAATTTTGTTGCAAATGGCATATACACAAGAAATTATTAGTTATTAGTATTATGGTGCTGAAAACAATGGTCTATTCTGAAGTAGTTGAAATCCAGACAGCGCTATGGAAGACGTTAATTACCTTAATCTTACACACATCAGGGAGTGTTAAATTGGGGTTAGCTTAGTGGGTGATTCCAATTGAAATCTACACCCCCTGTGCTGTGTTTGGATTTCAACTCAAATAGCCCAATTTATCTCGTTGTTTAATCGATGAAGAAACCTAGTTTTTTTCTTAACTCATAAGTTTCCTTCCGTGCTTGAACATAATACAGTGGGGAAGTGAATGCAAAATACTGGGTAACTTCCATAACAATTATAACATGTTTGTCCCAGATGTTTTTGCTCCTGTCACATCTCCTTTTTTATTGTCTTTTGTATTCAATTTTTCAACCTATTTAGAATAAAAAATATAGTTTGTCTGAAAGCTCTCAAGAGGTTATAGAAGTGAGTGATGTTGGTAGAAAAGATCTCAAAAGGTCCGTGCAGACAGTTTTGTGAAATTGTACTGAATGTATAGGTTTGAATCCCTGTTTGCATTGAGTGGGTTGGCTCGCTCTCGCCCTTGCCATTTTCTCTCTCTGTCTCTGCTGGAAGGATCCCTGTGGAAGGATCAGTGGCGTAGCATGGCTCATCACATTGGAGGGGGGGGCACCGACCATGATTGGGGGGCACCGGGTCTGATTGGGGGGGGCACAGGCCATTTTTCGGCAATTTTTCTATGGGATTTTTTTAAATTTCAGATTGATTGGGGAGGCACGTTCCCCCCCTCCCCGTGCCCCTATGACGCTACACCACTGGAAAGGATGCTGCTCCAAGTATGGGCCAAAACCAAATAATTGCAATGTAGGATGCACAAAATCTATCATATTATATAACTTAGGAAGTTACCTTTTCAGAGTCTACATTCAGAATTTTAAATGAATGAAACAGTGTGACAGACGTCCGAAGTCCCAACACTCGGATGCATATTGGATGCAGTGGACGCATGCAATTATGATTATTTGCTGATGTACAAATGACAAATATCAATGCCCTTGCCCTTTTTCCTGTCATAATGGTGAAAACATTAAAAGCAGCATGCATTGATTTCTGTAATTTGCACTACAACAAAATCATATTCAGTCATTATGATAGCTTACTTGGATATCACTGACACATCCTTGCAGGAAAATAGTTCCTCTGTTAAATCAGTTGGGCTATGGATACCAAACTTTCAGGTGTGGCACAGTGTTGACACCCAGTATTATAAATATAAACTTAATACTCCGTTGGTGAGCGAGTCCTATCTGATTGGCTAGAAATCGATCGCTAGATCGCTCAGTGGTGGAGTACAAACTCAAAATGGAGAGATGTATTCCATTCGATTGAAATCAATATTCTATTATTGACGCAGCTAAAGAAAGTGGTATAGTGTGTCGATAATGTACATTGTATTATAGATACAGCACCTGGATCTTACACGGGTCCTTTATATAATTCATTTCTCAAACAGTTGAATATATCACAATTTTGACTTTTGATTTCAAAATTGTTACTTATAAAATGCAGTAAAATATATCCGCAGCAAACAGCCATCCCCGCTAATTAGTGTATTGCATTTCGAGTTAGTGTATTGGAAACAAAACCTGTGTTTTATCTGACAACAAATCAAATTTTCTTGTAATAGCAACACCATATGTGGTACTGATCATGCGCAAATCGTAGAATAGAAACTCTGCGGCAGGCTCTGTGGTATTTCATATCGTGTAAATGGTATGCTTAGTCCGAGTCGCTCGGCCTATCCCTAACAAAATCGCCATGCGTAGCTTTTGAAAAACGAGAGGATTCGCCGTACTATTACGGCAATTTTTGACACAAAGATATAGGGATGATGACGCTGTGTGTGGTACACCGGGGGAAATAAATTTATACAGAATCATCCAAATGTCCCTTTAAACATGGAAATAGTATAGATCTACTATATCCATACTTTAAATGGATAAAGAAAATGAAAGTGAAAATCAATTATCTCAAACAGTCAACTGATTTTGTTCCATCACACATCACTTATGCTTCAGTTATTACAAATTCTTAGTAAAACATTTTGGTTTCCAGCAAACTAACCTATTTATATGTAAGCCCAGAGGATGTATTGAAACTTTACGATTTACCTTGTGCAAACAGACATAATTTAGGAATATCCCACAATGCTTGGTGCAAAAGTACATAATAACAGGTGTACAGTTTCAAATATTTGAGATGTCACTGGTTTCTATTTGTTTTCTTTTTTCAAAGATAGTATTGATTAGAAATTTAGAATACATGTGTAGTAAATGGCAAAAGGCGTTGAAACAATGGCTGAAATGTCGAAACAGGAGCTAATGGGGACTTATGTTCGGATGTATTTCCTTTCAATTCCCAATTGTTGAAATCCATGATTCATTTTGCATACACTATGAATTCCAGGCTAACAGATACTATTAGGCCTACCATGCCTGAAATTGGCTACTGACCCCTGGATAGTAAACCATCCTAGCATCCCACATTTATGAAAAAACTTACATTCTCACAAATATCTGAAATAACTAGGATCAAAATCAAATATTTTGTAAGAGTTTTGCCAAATTGCTATACTTTTCCATGTTTATTGACTATGCCCCCCCCCCCCATTTCCACAGAGCCTGAAGGTGGCCTTTGTTCGAATTTGAACTCAATTTAATTTTTGTGTGAATGTGATGGTTTTGAACTTTACTTCAGAAGTCGACTTCTAATGATGACCCAGAGCAACATTTGTCAAATTCGAACTCGACTTTTGCAGTGGAAAGGAGCATGCAATTAAAAGCCGATTTCATAATGGTTATTTGAAGCATGAGCAAGTGATGACAGAGAAGTTGAAATCACAATTTGTTTTGAAGTTGACTATCATATAAACATCATCAACAAAATTTATACTAATCCTTAGTCATATTCTGAATTTGATGTTGCATTTGAAGATGATTTCTCTGTGTGTAAACAGGGTCTATATGGAGTCAGGCCTGCAGCTATTTAGGCCACCTTATTTAAAACCTGATTCTCAATGCTTGTGAAAAATTGAAAACCTGCTACAGAATACATTTTTTGGGGACAAACAAAGTTTCCAATGTTGTAAAAGTTGGAATAGTAGACAAATAAAGTCACCAGTACAAAATAATTATTCTTTGTGTTGAAAACTTGTTGAAAATTTGACATCAAATAGATATTTTGAGTTTTATTTTTGCTTTTTTGTTAAAAAAACAAGACAAAAAAATTAATTTCTTGATTTTTAAAGAGGATAACACAAACGATTCACTAATGCGCATGGCAGCTTTGAGACTCATTTCTTAATTAAGGTGGCCTTAGTGATTTCTGCTATCCTGTGGTAAAATGCAATACTTGGGAAGGTAGATTTGTGCAATCGCACTGTGCACTGGGACTGGTTGATGTACACCGTCTCTCATGTCATCTCATCATGTTACACCTAGTTACATGTCATTTGTGTTGTTAAGTGCCAATCATGTGCTACATTACAGTCTTGCATTACTGAGTTTAACATTGAACTTAAATATACTTTAGTAACAGTATTTGGCCAACCATGTTTATTTTTCCTAAGTTTGTCGAATTTAAATCAATTTAAATCAAGTTATGAATGGATTTTGCTCAAACTTCTCGGGCTGTGGATTTACCTGATGTTCACATAATGTGAGGTAGAAATACAAGTGTAAAGGAGTGTCTAGGAGTCCTGACCTATTACCCAATTGCTATTCTACTGACAAGGGCAAACACTTTGGAGAACATGTTGACATTCATATGGCAAACTTGAACTTGATTCTGTAAAGTGTTCTCTTGCAGGTGGAGAATAATCTTGAATCTTTTTCAGATAGAATTTGAATTGAATTGAATTTTTTAATAAATAAAGTAAAGACTTTCCTTGGTATTCCTGGCTCTGCATAGGTGCCATGCTGCTGAGTGCTGGGCCTACACAGCACTTAAAAAAACCATGAAAAAACAGGTGATCTTAATGTGTATGAGGGCATGAGCTGCATGACAAGCCAAATGTAATTATATCTTTCCAAAATTTGTCAAACGCTTAACTATACTGTGAACTATAGCGTGACAAATCTAATTTTGGAATATCAACCCCTTACCTTAACTTCCCAGGAGATCCACTGGATCTTTGCATCCCAAACATTATATATCAATGTTGGCTAAAATTGAGTTCAACTACACCAGGCACAAAAAGAAACTCGTCAGTTATATTCATCCTTGCTGTTCAATAACTTGATAATTTTGGATTATTCTGAAATATACATTTTGTTCATTGGACTTCTCTTTCTAATTTGACACTCTGTTCGTGAACATTGAGCAAGAATTGACCAAGATATGCGCCTCCAAACTCTCAAACCCCAAAATGAAAAGTTGCAATTTCAACGATTCAATTGTGCCTGTTACACTGTGTGCTTTATTGATTGACCCGTGGTACTTGTGTGCAATACAACGACGCGTTCCCATTGAAAAGCGTTGAAAATGCAACTTTTGATTTTGGGGTTTGAGGCTTTGGAGGCGCATATCTTGGTCAATTCTTGTTCGTTTTTCACGACCAGGGTGTCAAATCAGAAAGCAAAGTCCAATTAACAACATGTATATTGCAGAATAATCCAAATTTATCAAGTTATTGAACAGCAAGGATGAATATAACTGACGAGTTTCTTTTTGTGCCTGGTGTATAGCAAAGTGATGCGAGAAACAGCTAATTGTCCCATTTTTGTGTTTTAGTTTAAGTTCATGCATTACACATGTACCCATTAATACAGATAAGATTATAATGAGGGTCATTTAAAAAGTTCTGCCGCAACTCTCATGACTTCAGCTCTGTGAAGAGTATGATAGCTTCTTTAAACTGTGCATGATTATACGATGGAGACTTTTGTCAGAATAAATTTGATTACAGTTCCTTGAGCAGTAGGTGTTTTGGTTATGTTTTTTTTTTTATTATTATTTTTATGTTGCTTTGCTGTATTAGCTTTTATGTCATTTCATTGTTTCCATTTTCTACATGCTAATTTTTTTCATTGAAACATCTTAGTTGACCAAAAGGACGTTTAAAGGTCACTTTGAGCTACTTTGATTTGGTCTACTTACGTCTTCGTTTGCAAGAATTATCATTCTTCCAGGTAGTAATCAAATAATAACATTTGTACTATAATTTAGTCAACTTGAATTACTATTTGTTCCGTTGGACTTCCCACTCACAAGTAGTTAAGTCCAGTTATTAATACTATACTTTGTTTAAATATTTGTACAATTCCTTTTATTTGTGATACACAGATCTTGGTTTCATTTTTAGGCATACTTTAACACTACAGCAAATAGAAAAAGGTAAGTTAGTACTTTTTTTAGCTGTCTCATGATTAAAAATTGTGAAAATAAAAGGTTACTATTGGTCGCAAAGATAAGAGGCATGATGGAGAACTTTACGATTGACCTGGCATGCGCGTATTTTGGGGGGGCTTTGGGTGCGCGAGCCCCGGGGTAAAAGCAGTGGGCGGCCAAAACGAAGGGGCGGCCAAAACGAAGGGGCGACAAAAAGAATTAGTAAAGAAAAGAGGGCGAAAATTTTTTAAAAAGTACTATACATGAAAATGTGTTGCTTTTAGGGCGCTAGCGCCTAAAAACCTTTTTCCTTTTTTTTTTGCTCTTCACTTTTTCAAACTACTGAAAAAAAAATTGGGTCAACCTTTTCGGGCTGTTGGGGAAGGGGCGGCAAAATTTAATTTTCTTCAGCCCCCCGGGGTAGGAGTGGTCATGTTACGCCACTGCCTGGTATAGTAAAATAAGATCTCACACAGGTATTATCTAGTCAAATTCAACCAGAAATTGTGTCACACGATTTCCAATAAACGTTTGTGCTGCTGCGTGTATGTTATTTAAAAAAATTAGAAACGCAAAAATACACAGCACTCAGGACAAATGCGTCAACGTCAGACCCAGCAGTCACACTTTCTTACTTGCCCTGCGGGGCTGTTCTGTTGTGGTCCCACTTGGAGCATGTTCTCAAAACGTACGGGCTGCTGCGTGTATGTTATTAAAAAATAGAAATGCCTTTGGACAAAAATCCACAGCAATCAGGACAAATGCGTAAACATCAGCCCTAGCAGTTCACACATTCTTACTTGCCCTGCGGGGCTGTTTCGTTGTGATCCCACTTGTAGCATGTTCACGAAACATTTGGGCTGCTGCGTGTATGTTAAATGCGTTTGGGCGAATAGATTGATAATAGCGGAATAGCGCAATTATCACTTGAGTGGAGATGTAAAGTAAAAATGTCATGTTTGAAAATAGCGAAATATATAGCGCAATTATCATTTGTGTGTATGTGAGGTAAAGTGAAAATTTCACAATTGCACAATTACTTTGAAGCAATTTTTGAAAATAGCGGAATAGCGCAATTATCGCTGGAGTGGAGGGCTAAAGTGAAAATCCCAAAATTGCGCAATTTAGCGCAATAATTGTGCTATTATCATAACTTTCATAATTGCAACGTTTAGTTCATAATTGCGCTAATTTCAACAAGTTATTACCATAATTGCGCTATTTTCAAAATGTGGTTGATAATTGCGCTAATTTCAACAGGTTTATCATATTTTCATTGAACATTTTGAAAGTTTCATAATTGCAACGTTTAGTTCATAATTGCGTTAACTTCATTGATAATTGCAGATTAGCAGTCAGTGTTGCTATTCTTTGATATTATGGCTATTGTCACCCAGCAAACACAAAAACGTTTTAAAAATGTTTTAAATTTATATTTTGGCTTTTGGTTTAGGTAAAAACGTTTTAATAACATTAAAATGTCGGGTTATATAAAGGTCATGATAACGTTTTAAAACGTTTTGTATGAAAACACACTACAACAATATTTTTAAATGTTTTCAAAAAATGTTATTGTAAACTATTTTTGCAAACATTTTTGCCAGATATTGTGTCAATACTTAAATAACATTATGTTAAAATATTTGAACCCAGCAAACACAGAAATGTTCTTAAAATGTTTTTTTCAAAACCTTTTAATAACATTTAAATGTCGGGTTATATAAAGGTCAAGAAAACGTTTTTAAAATGTTATGGAAAATATTTTGGGCAAACATTTTTCGCAAAATATTTTTTCAACCCCAAAATAACATTTTGTTTAGAATGTATTTGTATCAAGTTTTCAAGAATGTTTTTGGAATGTTATTAAAACGTTTTTATACCCTTTATATAACCCGACATTAAAACGTTTTCTGTAAAACATTTTTGTTTGTTGAGCAGTAGATTATCAAAAATGTTTTTAAGGTGATGAAAACGCGTTTTATACTCTTAATATACCCTTTATATAACCCGACATTTAAACGTTTTCTGACAACCTTTTATAACCTTTTTGCGAATGATGTCGAAAACGTTTTGTGTTTGCTGGGCAGTTCCAGCGCCTTCATGAAAATTGGGCAAATTGTCTGACCATTACTTGCTTTTGTTGGGGTTTATCTTAGAGTGTCCTTCAGGCTACTTAGTGTGTACAAAATTTAAGAAGAAAGTATCATTATGAGATTTTTCAACTTTTCAAAGACATAACTTAGCCATACTTAGCTAGCAGGAAGATACATGTATTTAGATCTCATTTAACTTTAATAAAATATTTTGAAAACAAAATGTCCATTACTTCCTTTTGTCAAGCATGTTACGGCAATTTATTTGGCTTGTCAGTTTGGAGTTAAGAAGTCTAGAGGTTAATTTCTACTTATCTTCAGGATATTGTGATGGCACAATCCTCCTTCATCATTCTCATTCATGTCTATCATGGAGAGTTTGACAAGCAAGCAACAACGGCAAATGTTCCACTATATATTAAAGGGGTATTGTTTGATTCACAACCTCATCCCTGTGTCTCACAAAAAAAGACATGCTCATTATGTAAATCCAACTGAACCTCTTGGAGTTAATAATACTAAGAACTTACAAAATAAATGCATAAGCCTGACTATGAATGATTTACAACATAGAAAGCTTGCAAATCCATTCCTGATCTAAAAATACATTAAAGAAGAAAACACTCCATAAGTTGACATGCTCCTTTAAAGTGTACATCTTTGCCTTCTGGAAAGTCTTGTGTACCATGTGAATTTTGTTTTAATACATAATACAAAACTTGTTGCATATTGTATACTGAAACTGAACAAAATCATTACAAATCAAATTTACTGATGTAAAAACAACAACCCAGAAATGTGATGAAATTTGAAAACCTGTTTTTCTATTCAATTAGCATCAAATGCTTGCAAATTAAAATGCTATTGGTAGTTGATTATGTATCAATCATCCTCTGGTAATATTTTAAGTAATTTTGATCAAGAATAGTATCTGTCTTTATATGGATGATTTTAATTTTATTAATTTTTTGACTAAGATGTAAAGCTCGAGCTGTAAAGGCCTAACCCAATTCTAAAGGCTAATTTTGTAGAAAATAGGGACCCACATCTAAAGGTTTGTCAAAAGTTAAGAGGCTCATATCTAGGATTTTCAGCACAGCAGTATTATTCCACTTTACTTGTTCGTGTTGTTACGGTATAATGCACTGACTAATGTCTAAGAATTTCTCTCAAAAATCTACCCCACTGGAGTGGTACATCCCAATGCCCCATATAATTAGAGTTGGGCAAATCCAGACCTTTTTTTCCAAAAGTGGTGCAAAACAAGTTGTTTCTATGGCCAAATTTGGAGCAGAATGCACATCTGACTAAATATTTGACCTCTGATATCATCATTTTGCTTGTTAATGGCAAATTCTAATAGATATGGCTTACAATCAAGCCTTTGCATCGGGGCCTGAGATTGGAATGCCAGTTTCCTTTCTCACGAAGTAAGGGCTAAGAGTAAAATTGTACAATTGTGTTTGGGAATGGCCTTCTCTCTTTTCTCTTTTTCCTAGCTATTTTCTTCCATTTCTTGCTTTGTTTATCAAAGCTATCTAGGCCAGCATGCATATATTAGCCTACACTGGCTATCCAGGCTTGTGCATTTGTATGAGCTTGGAACGGTCCATGGTTTTCCATGGATTAGCATGTGTTCCTCACGGACCAACCTGGGTAAACAAACAAACAAACAAACAATATGTCTTTGTATATATTTTTGGGTCAAACAAAATTTGATACTTTAAGCACTAATCAGGGTACATGAGTGGTGAAAAATCCATACTGCAGTTACTGTCCGTTTTCTTATACACAATACACAGTGCTCTCACCATTGACGCGTGACCCCTACAAATGATGTATGTTGGGAGAATGGACACTTGCCTAGTTAACATCACTGTGTGAAAAATAACCAGCCAATATTTTATTTATTCTCCAAAACTTCTAGCAAATATGTTTCTCTAACATGACCTAAAATTACAGCTAGGTTAGATGTTCAGAAATGGTCGTACTTTTGTAAAATATGAGTGAGGGCAAGGCATAGCTAGCCAACTCCCCGTGTTATTTGAATGGAGATTTGACCGAAAATATTGGTATCGGACCGCTCACTTCTGAAGGATGCCACAAAAAACCGGTAAAAGCTACATTTAAATTATTCTAAATAGGTTCTAGAAAATAAAGTTTTGTAACATGTCCTAAATTTTTAGCTAATTTAGGTGTTTGGAGAGGGTCGTACTTTTGTGTTTTAGGAAGGACATGTAACGACAGATAACACCAAAAATATGAAGAAATTATTTCTAAACCGTGTTAAGTCAAAAATCATTATGTTGCTCATTTTCAAGAATGCTGGTTTACAAAAAGCACGACATTGTCTGATTTCGTGAACAAAGCCACACATAACATTGTTTCCTTTCGTTTCCTTTATAATGGGTTACCCAACTGAAGCTATGAATACCAGCTTTATTGCGATATCGCACATGAAAACAGTCACTTGTGCACAACCAGAGAAGATCCGATTTAATCAGTTGAGCTGTTTCAATGAGTGTTATCTTGGTTTAATAGCTTTTAATGGGGTTAAGTCCTGCAAAGGTCGAGATGAATTCTACTGTAGACATGACTGCATCATGCAAAAATAGCTGATGAAATTCATGTTACTAAGTGTAATTTCCATCTGTCGTTATGCACGGATGTGTTCATCAAATTGTTTCTGTTGTTCAATATTTGTGACAAGTCACAACAAAAGCTACTTCTTGTCTGTTGCTGACATGCATCTCTTTTTCCACATTTCAAGGAACAAAATCAATAAATATCAGACCATCATAATTGGCGGTCAGTTCAAATCACCTTTTTTGACACCCGAAACATACAAAGACATATTCGAAGCCATCAAATTTGCCATTTTACAAGCAAAATGAGTGCTATTTTGGCAGCCATTTTGAATACTTATTCTCAGTTGTGAAAGATTTAAGGGCATATCATCCATAGGGGTTGTATGGATTCAACTGAAATAGCCCAATGGGGTCCATGAGAAAGGTTCACAAATGTTTTCCTTGCTTTTAAAAAGGTTAACTGCTTAATTTGTATTCAAGAGTTTTAGTCAAAACTGAAAAGCCCACAAAGAAATATACACACCAAAGTGAGATCATCTTTGTTTTTTAAAAGGTGAAGAGCCTGTGTGATGCATACCCATGGCAATGCGACTGTTTTTGTCTGCCAAATCTGAGAGTGAATATGAAAGTGAAAGATTACTGGGTGTCAATAAGAAAATGTGTAAAAACTAATGTGTATCATATCGCACATCGCTAAAGGTTACTCAACTATCAACAGATCAAAATCACTCACAAAATGTGAAAGTTTGTTGTGTGAAAGCTTTAGGAGCAGGATGGTACGGTAAATATTGAAATATTTACTTGCCGCACTTGACCTGTTGTGCATTTTAGGTTGTTTTTGCATTTTGGTACTATCTGTTGAATGAAGCCAAGGATAATTCTCTTATATATGTTATCTAACATTATGAAGGTATAGTCAATAGCTCCCAAACGACATTTGATGATATCTGTTGAATATATAGCATAGTAATGGCTTTTAAATCGCAATTATTGCTGTCTACTGAAGATAGCATTGTATTATTTCAATGCCTTCAACCTTCTGTGCAAAGATAACCAGTTGCTATCATTAGTCAGTTGATGCTATCTACTGACGATAGCTGGCTACCTCTAAAGCAGATTCAACATCTTACCTGTGAAGCTAGATTATAATATCATAGCTTTCAAATAGCAATTATTGATGTCTACTGAAGATAGCATAGTATTATTGTCTTGAGACATCAGGAAAACACAACAAAGCAAAGATTTAGACTCAGCATTGCCCCAACGATCATCAGGACCATTTAATAAGAGCTTATTATCCATTCAACAATTTTAGATATAAATATGATTAAGATAAATAATGATACAATTTCATAGAAATTAAGCCATAAACATAAATTGAGATATTTAACGACAGCAAGCATTTTCAAATTATTTATCTTGCAACAAATTATTTAAATACGAGTATTATTGGAAAAATGTGTACAAGCCAACCAACCATATAGAATGGACACACAAAAGTTGACTTCTGTATCACATTGAACCAAAATAATTTATGTTAAGCCAAATACAGATCTTTGGATCAACCCGAGAGGATTGGATTGGAAAACCACACTTTAAATACAATTAAATTTAATTAATTAAATAATTAGGCATCTCCAAAAGAAGAAATAATGCCAGCCCAAATAATGAACCTTTAGTATAATTAATATATCAATCTACCAAAACACGTTTCAAAACGTAAAAAGGGGCCAAGTTTAAAAAATCTTTCCTGTGTGGCTTTTCACCCTTTTTTAAACTTGGTCCCATTCAGTAAAGTGGTACCGTAATAACATGAAGAATGAGTCCTAATTTCTACATGCAACAATTAGGTTTAAGACTGTTCGAAAGCGGTGCAATATGACGTAGGCTATGTATTATCAAAAACATTTGAAGGTTTATGTTTCATTATATTGCGTGTTCATAAAGAGTAGTAGAGTATTATATATACTTAGCAAATTGACTGTCTGTCAACCTGTTACATATTATAGGCCCTACATCTGTACATAAGGCGCATGATCGCACAAGACGATGAAGAATTTAACAAAGTGAGTATTTGCTACTTTTGCTTAAATCAAAATACATTATAACGTCTTTACGGAAAAACTTCAATCAAGCACGAACATTAATTAATTTACTCTACAAAATGAACACTGACAACTAAGAAAACAAACAAGTAGCCTAAAGATGACTTCGTATGGGTCTTTAGAAACTTTCATAAATGGGACCAAGTTTAAAAAAGGGTGAAAAGCCACACAGGAAAGTTTTTTTAAACTTGGCCCCTTTTTACGTTTTGAAACGTGTTTTGGTAGATATTAATTCTTTTTTTGAGGTAAAAAGATATTGCGCGGTAAGTGGTTCTTTGTAGCCATGCGAGGTAAGTAGTTGGATATCCATATTTCGCGGTTAATGGTTCTTTGTAGCCCTCTGCGGGCAAACTAGTTGGATATCCATATTTCGCGATGAGTGGTTTTTGAAGCTTCGAGGGCAAACTAGTTGGATATCCATATTTCATGGTTAGCAGTTCTTTGTAGCCCTCTTGGGCAAACTTGTTGGATATCCATATTTCGCGGTTTGTGGTTCTTAATCTAGCCCTGCGGGGCAAGCTAGTTGGATATCCATATTTCGCGGTGAGTGGTTTTTACAGCTTCGAGGGCAAACTAGTTGGATATCCATATTTCATGGTTAGCAGTTTTTGTAGCCCTGGGGGCCTATGTTCGATATCCTCATTGCGCGGTTAGTGGTTTTTTAAACGACCTGTAACCATCCCAATCAGCTGCATGGGGTAAAAGAATTATTTAAAAAAATAATAGCTGAACCCTATAGTTCAGCCAGGGACTGAAACGACATATTGATGACTATATATAGAGTGTATTCAATAAACCCAAGCGGAACGAGAGCTGCTAAGTAACCGCTATCCTAACCATAAACACATGCATTATCAGACAACGAGTGTTCCATTTCCTCATAGCTTCTCACGTTGTACACACGTCAGTCGAATTTGGCGGTGTTGGTTTGTTAGCCTTCCAAGTTATAACATATCGTTCACTTTGTGATGATATCATTTCAAGAGGTCACTTCCCGATTAACATGATTAAGCTAAACAGCCCATGGAAGAATTTTATGCATGAGCATTGAGCAACCACATCAATGATGTAGTAATGAATACCCTCTATTGTTATCGGATTAATTTTTACGACCTTCGATTACATGGGAGTAGCAACGAGGACACGGTGTTTGATTTCACTCACATAATAGATCAATATTGACCTTCATCCAGCAAGGATCAGCCAAGCACTACAGTGGCCAAGCACGAAAGGTTTCTTGTTATCTCTTCAAGTATTTTTACCTTAGGTCTATAATCATAATGCAGGCCTAAATCCCGGGCCTAAATTAAGTGTACTGTTCGAGTAGGAGGATTTGTTTGATATTATTCTTGATTTTGAATAATATTATAGTACCTGTTTGTTTCCATATCTGTTATTAAAATTACAATTCACCACATACACATTCCAGTGTGCGAGAGGTTTATAATGAATAAATGAATAGGTGTTATTATTTCGAATTATAATTATTTAGGGAGAGTGTTTTAGGATTTTGTTAGAAAAGGGATGATTGTTGATCATGTTTATTTTATTGTTGTATGTATTTTCCTGTCATTTCCTGCAAACCTAATAAAGATATTTTGATAATTGAAAATAGTCTGTATCATAAATCGTAGAGTAGACAAAAATATGAATCAAATACTGGACTCACCAACGATTTTTTCAGTAGCGTTGCGACCCGTTCACGGGTCTTCATCAGACTCTTGCAGAGACTTGACTGATGGTTTGGTCACGTGATGGTAATCGGCGAGGAAGTAGTTTCACGGTGGGGTCCCAGGCGTGTGATAGCAGGAAACGGAGGCCCCCCTTCTTGTTGAGTGCTGGCTGCTCAGCTCTTTCCCGGATGGATTCTTTCACTCCCCTCTCAAACCACCTCTCCTCCTTGTCGAAGATTATGATGTCGTCGGCATTGAATTGGTGGCCAGAGAGTTTTGAATGAGTGAAGACTGCGGAGTCCTGGTTTTCGTTGGAACTTCCTCTCCGGTGTTGATTGAAGCGAGCTTTAATAGACTGTTTTGTTTCTCCTACATAAGACTGGGCACAGCTAGTTTCAGAGCATGTGAGTCCATAAACTAGGTTAGACTGTTTGTCTTTTGGAATTTTGTCTTTTACGTGCACCAGTTTGCTCCGTAAATTATTAGAGGGCTTATAGGAGGTAGCAATGCCGAATGCCTTGAAAGTGTTTTTGATTCTCTCTGAAAGGCCTGTGGAGTAAGGTATAGTAACTCTGGCTTTGCTAGCAATGACATCTCCGTGTTATTTTGTTGTGGGGTGTCTTTGGTTGTGGCGGCTTTCTCGAAAGCCCAGTCTGGGTAGCCACACTGTTGAAGGGCACTGCGGACGTGATCTTTTTCTTTCTGAGCGTCACTTTCTTCAGAAATAATGGTATCCGCGCGATGATATAAGGTACGGATCACCCCTAATTTGTGCACAAGGGGGTGATGTGACCCAAACTGAAGGTATTGGTCAGTATGGGTCGGTTTCCTGCAAACAGTAGTACTAAGGGTGTTATCAGGGTTAACTTGAACAAGACAGTCTAGGAAAGCAAGCCGATTGTCTTTACTACTTTCCTGAGTAAACTTAATGTTGGAGTCAACTTGATTGATATACTTGAAAAAGTTGTCTTGTTCGTTCTGATCGATAACAACGAATGTATCGTCCACGTATCTGAGCCAGAGTCTTGGAGGTTTGCCTGGAAAGTTCTTCAGTACATGTTGCTCAAATTCTTCCATATGTATGTCAATACCAATTGGTGAAAGGGGGGATCCCATGACACAGCCATGGATCTGCTTGTAGTATTGCCCTTTGTACGAGAAATACGCGGTATTCAGACAAATATCAACCAACTCAGACAATTGTTCAACATTCAGATTTGTGCGCTCACTGAGGTTTGGGTCATTTATAAGGGAATTGGGAACTGCTTTGAGAACATCATCCGGTGGAATGGATGTAAACAATGCGCTAACATCGTAAGATGTTATGATTTCGTTTTGTTCTAACTTAATGTCCTTGACAGTATCCACGAAAGCTTGGCTGTTCTTAATATGGTGGGGGCGTTTTGCCGACCAATGGAGCAAGAACCTTGGCGGCGATTTGGCCAAATTGTAGGTAACTGAACCGATGCTGCTTACTATAGGTCGTGACGGGATCGGTTCGGGCTTATGAATCTTTGGTAAGCCATAGAACGCGGGAACAGTGGGTTCAGTGGGGGGATTCAAACTATGCTTTTCAACATTAGTGACCGCTCCCTTAGTCCATAATTTATTGGTAAAATCTGTGACCTTCTTTCTGTATCCACTTGTAGGATTGTATCCAACACGTTTGTAAGTTTGCTGGTCGTTCAATAAATTTTGGCACTTGGAATCATAATCCGCTGTGTTAAGTACCACTGCACAACGGCCCTTGTCGCTGGGAACTATAGTAATAGTCTTGTCCTTACCGAGATCAATAAGCGCTTTATTTTCCTCTTTAGTGATGTTAGATAGAGGAGGCTTGGAGTTACGGATGGTTGTGTTAACTTTGTGTCTAAGTTCTTCAGCTTTTGAGTTGTCAAGGTTCGCTTGTTTAATGGCGATTCAGTGGCAGTGATGTATTCAGCAATTGGAATTTTACGATCAACAACACAATAACCAAGACCTTTAGCAAGGATCGATGTTTCACTTTCTGTAAGGTCTCTGTTAGAAAGGTTTTTTACCCACTTTTCCTTGTCCTCATGGGAGATGTTTTTTCCACTATTCCGCCAATTAAGATCTAAATCAGAACGAGATTGCTTCCCGGATTGCTTTAACTTTGAGAATTTATCAATTTGACGATCTTTAACAAGTTTGTGTTGCGCTAGTTGCGTATCTGTGGTGAACTTCTTTACTTGATCATATGTCTCTCTTGTGAGCTCAGTGCGTAGTTTTTCATCAGTTCTGTGAAATTTGTTATTAAGAGCGTTAATCGTGAAGTTTACTTGTCTTACACGTTCATTGAGAAGTTTTCTCTCGGCATTTTTAAGGATGTTACTTGCCTTGTGTCCCTTTATAGTACTCCTGAGTTTAACACTGCGAGGTATAACATCTTCCTCGCCGATTACCATCACGTGACCAAACCATCAATCAAGTCTCTGCGCAGTCTGATGAAGACCGGTGAACGGGTCGCAAAGTTACTGAAAAAATCGTTGGTGAGTCCAGTATTTGATTCATATTTTTGTCTATTTTATACTACTGGATGACTCAAAACATTCATAATCTTATAAATCGTAGAGGTTGAAAGAGTCAACAAGCGTCAGAAATTATAATTTGCCATGGAACTTCGGTCATATTTTCATTTGAAGTATAACTGGATGTTAGGGTCTGCATGCATGGTATGCATAGTATGATGATATACAGACACTGACCTTTCCCTAAAACTATTAAGCAGCAAGTTGTGTATCACACCCACCATGGGTTCGAACCCTTTATTGTATTTTATTGTTAAACCTGAATAGCGTGATTACTTTTGAATGAGCGGCAGCACACATATTTTTTTCCTCACATCTTCTCTGTAGTACAAAGCTGTCTTTTTATCTAGTGTTTAGACAATGTTTACTCAACCATTGCTATCAATGGATGTTGCCATTTTTGACGATTTGTAACTTTTGAAATGCCCAAAATGAATCAATAAAACCGTGTATAAGATATTTGCGGGGATATTTGGGCGCGATTACAAATAATTAGAAAATAAATGGGCACTTCTGGGTTGGGTATCTATAGAGGCCCTGCATGAAATTATTGATTGGCTCCAAACAAAGAATTTGAACCGGTGTCCTTCACCGTAGTTATGGCGGAGTACAGTCCATTCAATCAAATGTTGTCATCAACCTATTTGATCGTAGTGCAGGGTTATGTGTGTGAGACGAACTGTCACGGTAGATTGCAATCATGCTTTTGTTGAATGCATTTGAGTAGTCTGCCATATTTACGGGATGATACGTCACATGCAATGCCTCTATAGATTCTATAGAATTTAAGTATGATATATTTTCGATGGTAATATATTTTCACTTTCAAAGTTTGTAGTTTTCATAATTGCAATTTCTGAATATTATATAAAAAGCGGGAATAAGTCTATAAATGTAAGAGTATGGGATCATTTTGAATTTTATAAATGCTAAACGCCGGCGGTAGAACACCTGCAAGATCAGGGATTGCGCGATTCTTGCAGTAGCTTTTATGAATAGAATACAATAGTGGATACAATAGCGGATACAATAGCGGAACAATAGGGCTCTCTTACGGGTAAATAAACCCTCGCGTTTTGCTAAATTTCACTTCTTCTTTTTCATGAACTAACCGTTATTTCATTAAGTAACCGTTATTTTTTAAAACTTGGCAAAACCTCGACGCGAGGTTTTTAATAAGGCAAAATAATCTGCTGACAAATACATCAAGTCACTATAGATACATGTACTCCAAACTCTGAAACATTAATTAACATACTTAAAGCGTAGTAGAAAGTGGAGACAATCTACTGACAAGGTTCTTCAGGATTTGAAGAAACTCCATACAAAGCATTCATTTCCCATTAAAAGCGCAGTAGAAAGTGGAGACAATCTACCGACAAGTCTCGTCAGGTATTGACCAGACTCCATACAAGTCCATACAAAGCGCAGTAGAAAGTGGAGACAATCTACCTACGAGATTCCTCAGGATTTGAAGAAACTCCATACAAAGCATTAATTTCCCATTAAGAGCGCAGTAGAAAGTGGAGACAATCTACCGACAAGTCTCGTCAGGTATTGACCAGACTCCATACAAGTCCATACAAAGCGCAGTAGAAAGTGGAGACAATCTACCTACAAGAGATTCCTCAGGATTTGAAGAAACTCCATACAAAGCATTCATTTCCCATTAAGAGCGCAGTAGAAAGTGGAGACAATCTACCGACAAGTCTCGTCAGGTATTGACCAGACTCCATACAAGTCCATACACAATTTTTATGTTTTTATGTTTATATAATAAATCATAAATTTGGACATTGGTAAACTTAAATAGACTGGTTTCTTTCAGTTTGAAGGGCTTTTACTATGCAAATCAGCTAATTGACATGGTACTATTTTTAGAATATTTTGCTATCTACTGCTGATAGCAATGACAAAATTAACTAATTTCATGATTTCCCATTTCAATCTCTCTAAATCACGACGACCGATCTGGGAATCTTGTTCGCACTGCCCTCTATACAAGTAATTGACTAATTTTTCACTATGAACCATCAACAACTGTACCGTTAGTTATTGATTATTCCCCAATTCTGACCCATCTATTGTTAACCCAGCCATCCGTTATTTGTTTAATAATGAACTTGATTAAAAATCGATACAGCATCTCCTCGCTATATCTACAGTGCATAGGCGTACACGAATCGTGGCATTTTAATATCAAGACATTAGCGTGATCATTTCTTGCATGATTTATATATTATATTAATTTTTTCCACTTAAAAAAGTATCAAATCACAGAATATAATTTTTGCTTCTTTTACTATATAAAACATACACATTCCTTCCTTAAGAATCACGCAAGCAACATGCGGACATGTTTTTAATGTTTTAATGTCAAAATTCAGTGCATAATACGGCCCACAAATATCGTTGAAATTCACTACTTTCATTTCATTTCCGACCAAATGTGTTTCTAGTTTTAATGAGCACGACAGTCAATGTTTATGGTATTGAAATAAAAAGTTTGGATTATTATTGGTATAAATCTAAATTTCTTGTGTGAAAACAGTCAAAATATCAATTTTTTGTGTAAAAAATATGCCATATATAAAACATCGTATCTCGCTTATTTTTAGGTTGATTTAACTCGGGTTTTTTGCAAGTAATTTATATGACTGTAAAATAAAATTTAGAAACACAAACTGGCCTGGTAGTCTCATACCTAGACAGAACAACCTGTATTTTGTATCAATCCCAAGCGGGATAACGTCACCACAGGGAACTAAATGGACGCAACTATTTGGCAAACTAGCGTTGCATGATGGGTAATTTCTGGTTCGGTGAACATGAACAAGACTGCACAGTGTCAACGGCGATCGGCCCTCGTGAAATAAGAGCAAGCAAACACGAAGATAAGCAAATTGCATTATAAACAAATGAGGAGAAAATACATGGCCAGTGGTGTAGCATCATAGGGGTGTGGGTGGGGGTGGTTGCATGGGTGGGTGTGGGGGGGGTGAAAGGGCATCATGTCCCCTGTCAATTGATTTAAAATTTTGAAAATCCCTGAGGAAAATTGCAGAAAAAGTGCTTGGGTTCCCCTAGGGCCTGGTGATGCTCCCTCCCCCCATAGTGGTCTGTGCCAGGACCCCCCCTAGGATATATCATGCTACACCACTGTACATGGCTAGTAACTACATAACATAAGCCCTGGGAGTAGAGCCTGGGTACAGTGATGAAAATTAGCTTGCCTAAAACATGTTAAAGCTGACCAAAAATGGTCAGTGTAATTTTTAAGCTTACCAACATAGTGGCCAATGCAGGTTCCAATCAGCCAATCACAGCCTTCTAAATGCATGCTCGAACCGTGGTGGGAATGATTTTCTTGAGCTTTTGCAATTCTATGATAGAGCAGGACAGCAGTGCCAAATTTGGAAGTCTCGCGATGTATGATCATGCGTCGTCTTACAATGCTATGTCAGTGATCTGAGTGATCCGAGTATGAATTTCACTGATTTAGGTCCTATTTGTACACAAATCTTACCTTTATACTAATATAATAATAATAATAATCTTTCTTTATTGAGGGTAATTCCACTTCAGTGTCAAGCACTGCTTTCCAAGCAGGCCCTCATACAATTATAAATAATGTAAAGTACATAAATTGATAAACGGTAAATACACATGATAAATCAAAAGCATAATATTGGTTACATATGGCAAAGATTATATAAAATACAAACTAAAGTTAAGATGTTCTTATAAAAGTACAATTTATAAAGGAATAGAAATACAAGTTATTTAGCAGAAATATTTGTTTGCACTTTAAATTGATACAAAGACATATTATTTAATTCTTTTGGATTTGAGGTGCAATTCCATTCCAAGTATTAGCAGCTCTGACATGGAATGTACGCTTGCCTGAATTTGAATTACATTTTGGTACAACCAAAGTGTTTGATGTATGATTCCTGGTAATATGCATATGACTATCATGAACAAATTCAAATTGAGATGATAGATAAGATGGCCCTATATTTCTTAAACACTTAAAAACTAAAATGAGAAGTTGATTTTGCCATCTATCATTTAGTTTTAACCACTTTAGTGCACTCATTAAGTTACTTATTGGTGTTCTAATATCTGCAGATAAAATTGTCCTGGCTAGCTGATTTTGTAACACTTGCAGCCTTGTTTGAAATTCACTAGAAAAATTACTCCATACAGAACTTCCATAATCAAATTGAGGCATAACAAGTGCATTTGATAACATAACAATGGTTTGACGAGGCAGGAAGTATTTAACACGCCTAATGACACCAATTTTTTTAGAAACATTTTTACATAAATAATCTACATGAAATAATCTACACTCCTTCAATAGTCAAAAATCTGCAGGTAGTTTGCTAAACAAGCTAGAAACCACCTAACTGATATGCTACACAGTCATTTGTAGCTTCACTTTGAAGTATTTTATCGATAACAATTTAAAACTCGAAGGAAAACATTGTGACCGAGGTCAAAAGGTCAAAATTGTACAGGGTGCACACCAGTAAATAGCTCCCATTGACTTTCTGTACAAACAGGGTCCAGGAACACGTCATTTTCTTGACTCCAGAGCGACTCAGTTCTTCAAAACTTACTTTTTCTGCAAGTCGAAGGTCAGATGAAGTCATCTATTGTAGAAATTATATACTGAGTCCAGCATTTTTTCCAGGAAAATGCCGACTAGATCACCCTATAGCCCATACAGCGTCGCCACCTACTTAAATAGCTTGGTGTTTCTGAAATGTAACACATTTTGAAAGTTTAGCCAAATTGTAATAATAAGTCAGATCCTGCTCATTTTTCACAGACAATTTATTTCCCAGGCCTAAATGAGGATTAAATATGAATAAGGGCATAATAGTTGGATTTTAAGCCTTTTCTAATGGATTTAATTCAGTCATCTTGCACGTTTCCTCGTTTAAAACACTGATTTTTTCCTCACAGGGTGAAGGAGGCTTGTATTTACTGGTGTGCACTCTAAACAATTTTTATGTTTTTATGTTTATATAATAAATCATAAATTTGGACATTAGTAAACTTAAATAGACTGGTTTCTTTCAGTTTGAAGGGGCTTTTACTATGCAAATCAGCTAATTGACATGGTACTATTTTTAGAATATTTTGCTATCTACTGCTGATAGCAATGACAAAATTAACTAATTTCATGATTTCCCATTTCAATCTCTCTAAATAAGAGCAAGCAAACACGAAGATAAGCAAATTGCATTATAAACAAATGAGGAGAAAATACATGGCCAGTGGTGTAGCATCATAGGGGTGTGGGTGGGGGTGGTTGCATGGGTGGGTGTGGGGGGGTGAAAGGGCATCATGTCCCCTGTCAATTGATTTAAAATTTTGAAAATCCCTGAGGAAAATTGCAGAAAAAGTGCTTGGGTTCCCCTAGGGCCTGGTGATGCTCCCTCCCCCCATAGTGGTCTGTGCCAGGACCCCCCCCCCCTAGGATATATCATGCTACACCACTGTACATGGCTAGTAACTACATAACATAAGCCCTGGGAGTAGAGCCTGGGTACAGTGATGAAAATTAGCTTGCCTAAAACATGTTAAAGCTGACCAAAAATGGTCAGTGTAATTTTTAAGCTTACCAACATAGTGGCCAATGCAGGTTCCAATCAGCCAATCACAGCCTTCTAAATGCATGCTCGAACCGTGGTGGGAATGATTTTCTTGAGCTTTTGCAATTCTATGATAGAGCAGGACAGCAGTGCCAAATTTGGAAGTCTCGCGATGTATGATCATGCGTCGTCTTACAATGCTATGTCAGTGATCTGAGTGATCCGAGTATGAATTTCACTGATTTAGGTCCTATTTGTACACAAATCTTACCTTTATACTCCTTCAATAGTCAAAAATCTGCAGGTAGTTTGCTAAACAAGCTAGAAACCACCTAACTGATATGCTACACAGTCATTTGTAGCTTCACTTTGAAGTATTTTATCGATAACAATTTAAAACTCGAAGGAAAACATTGTGACCGAGGTCAAAAGGTCAAAATTGTACACAATTTTTATGTTTTTATGTTTATATAATAAATCATAAATTTGGACATTGGTAAACTTAAATAGACTGGTTTCTTTCAGTTTGAAGGGCTTTTACTATGCAAATCAGCTAATTGACATGGTACTATTTTTAGAATATTTTGCTATCTACTGCTGATAGCAATGACAAAATTAACTAATTTCATGATTTCCCATTTCAATCTCTCTAAATAAGAGCAAGCAAACACGAAGATAAGCAAATTGCATTATAAACAAATGAGGAGAAAATACATGGCCAGTGGTGTAGCATCATAGGGGTGTGGGTGGGGGTGGTTGCATGGGTGGGTGTGTGGGGGGGGTGAAAGGGCATCATGTCCCCTGTCAATTGATTTAAAATTTTGAAAATCCCTGAGGAAAATTGCAGAAAAAGTGCTTGGGTTCCCCTAGGGCCTGGTGATGCTCCCCCCCCCCCCCCATAGTGGTCTGTGCCAGGACCCCCCCCCCCCTAGGATATATCATGCTACACCACTGTACATGGCTAGTAACTACATAACATAAGCCCTGGGAGTAGAGCCTGGGTACAGTGATGAAAATTAGCTTGCCTAAAACATGTTAAAGCTGACCAAAAATGGTCAGTGTAATTTTTAAGCTTACCAACATAGTGGCCAATGCAGGTTCCAATCAGCCAATCACAGCCTTCTAAATGCATGCTCGAACCGTGGTGGGAATGATTTTCTTGAGCTTTTGCAATTCTATGATAGAGCAGGACAGCAGTGCCAAATTTGGAAGTCTCGCGATGTATGATCATGCGTCGTCTTACAATGCTATGTCAGTGATCTGAGTGATCCGAGTATGAATTTCACTGATTTAGGTCCTATTTGTACACAAATCTTACCTTTATACTCCTTCAATAGTCAAAAATCTGCAGGTAGTTTGCTAAACAAGCTAGAAACCACCTAACTGATATGCTACACAGTCATTTGTAGCTTCACTTTGAAGTATTTTATCGATAACAATTTAAAACTCGAAGGAAAACATTGTGACCGAGGTCAAAAGGTCAAAATTGTACAATGTAGGGTGCACACCAGTAAATAGCTCCCATTGACTTTCTGTACAAACAGGGTCCAGGAAAACGTCATTTTCTTGACTCCAGAGCGACTCAGTTCTTCAAAACTTACTTTTTCTGCAAGTCGAAGGTCAGATGAAGTCATCTATTGTAGAAATTATATACTGAGTCCAGCATTTTTTCCAGGAAAATGCCGACTAGATCACCCTATAGCCCATACAGCGCACGCCACCTCGCTTAAATAGCTTGGTGTTTCTGAAATGTAACACATTTTGAAAGTTTAGCCAAATTGTAATAAAAAGTCAGATCCTGCTCATTTTTCACAGACAATTTATTTCCCAGGCCTAAATGAGGATTAAATATGAATAAGGGCATAATAGTTGGATTTTAAGCCTTTTCTAATGGATTTAATTCAGTCATCTTGCACGCTTCCTCGTTTAAAACACTGATTTTTCCTCACAGGGTGAAGGAGGCTTGTATTTACTGGTGTGCACTCTACAAAGCGCAGTAGAAAGTGGAGACAATCTACCTACGAGAGATTCCTCAGGATTTGAAGAAACTCCATACAAAGCATTCATTTCCCATTAAGAGCGCAGTAGAAAGTGGAGACAATCTACCGACAAGTCTCGTCAGGTATTGAGCAGACTCCATACAAGTCCATACAAAGCGCAGTAGAAAGTGGAGACAATCTACCTACGAGAGATTCCTCAGGATTTGAAGAAACTCCATGTAAAGCATTCATTTCCCATTAAAAGCGCAGTAGAAAGTGGAGACAATCTACCGACAAGTCTCGTCAGGTATTGACCAGACTCCATACAAAGCGCAGTAGAAAGTGGAGACAATCTACAGACAAGATTCTTCAGGATTTGAAGAACCTCCATATATATCATACATATACATCATTAGCCCTCATACAGAGAGACTATACAACACATTTATCTAACGTATCTAAAGCGTAGAGCGGGAGTAATTTGACAAAATTTTATTGAAGCATCTATGACATTTTTGACTTAACTGAAATACCCTTCCCAACAAAGGGAGGGAGGGTGGGATTTTTTGGTCCTGCCTGATCGAATGGAGAAATGCAAGTGAATCACAAGAAAAGTATGGCCACAACAAAGGAATGGAAAATAGAACGGAAGACCTGATTGGTTGAATACCACTAAAGTGACAACTGAGTGGTCAAAAAATTGGGCTTGTTGCTAAACAACAATAACAACCTTAAACTATGATCTGAATCAATAGCTTGAAAGCTTGAGAGTAGGCCAGAAACTCTGAAGTGGACTTGAGTGGACTCAAGTGGAAATTGAGGGGATAAGCCTCTGCACCCAGATGCACATGATTGCCCAATAGCCCCTGATGCTAAGACAATCTAGTTTTTGCACTTTTAAAAACGGAATTCTTATTACTATGTTCAACATGTTTTAGAGCGAAGATACACCGTTAGAACACTGTTTAAAATTTTGCTGTTTAAAAGAATGTTGTTCAGAAAAGTAAACAGAGTTGTTCAAAATCAAAAAATTGGAGCTTGATTGTTTTAAACAACAACAAATGAAAAGGCAAAATAATCAATTTAAACAGAGTTGTTTAAAAATGCTAATTTACCGCCAAATCGGCATTTTAAACATCGAGTTGTTTAATATTATTTGCATAATCCAAGATGGCCGTTTTGACAAGCATGCATGTGTGGAGAGAAGCGAAGGAATTTTATTGAACTTTATACAGCAAGTGTACAAGTTTTAGGCCTGTATCGCTCTCTATTTATGTAAATGTTTGCTGTGCACAAACTGGAAGCAATTTTGTGATCCACATGTGGTTAAAAAAATTGATACTATGCCTGTAAGCATGCTTGTACAGGTAAGCTTATAGTTAACATCAGCAATATTATGCTCAGTTTTTTTACCACACAGATCACAAAATCACATTCAGTTTTAGCAGCAGCATGTATACATAGAATAGCGAACGATTTCAATGTAAAGCGTGTACACATACAAGTAAAATGTTTGATAAAACGTAAACAACAAACAGTGAATAAAAACACATTTTTAAACAACCTTCTTTAAACAACCGTTTACAATTTAAACACTGTTGTTTAATCTAGGCTTACACAACTAAGTTATTTAATTATACCACTAAACAACAGTTGTTTAAATCTTGGTCAACATTTTAAACAACAAACTGTTTAATAATTAAACAATTTTGAGTTGTTTAATTTTTAAACAACTATTGAGCGATTCACCTGGTAACTTGTGGTTGTTTAAAATTTTAAACAACTTGTTTAATTTTATTTTAACAGTGTAGCTTAAAGCTTCAAACACCAGTTATTAATCTACTAAAGATAGCATAGCATTGTTCATATAATATGAAGATAACTCATAGCTTTCAAATGGCAATGACAGTACTATTCTAATAAACACCTTAGCATGAATATAGCTCAGAGCTTTCAATTATTGCTATCTACTGAAGACAGCATTGTACTCTTATATATTACATTCCTGAACCTCTTTATTCATCAGATAAGCAGCAGTAGCCATCATAAGTCAGTTTATGCTATCTACTGAAGATAGCATGGTAGCTTTCAAATTTCAGTTTATGCTATCTACTGAAGATAGCAGAGTAACTTTCAAATGTCGGTTTATGCTATCTACTGAAGATAGCAGAGTAACTTTCAAATGTCAGTTTATGCTATCTGCTGAAGATAGCAGGGTAGCTTTCAAATGTCAGTTTATGCTATCTACTGAAGATAGCAGGGTAGCTTTCAAATGTCAGTTTATGCTATCTACTGCAGATAGCAGAGTAACTTTCAAATGTCAGTTTATGCTATCTACTGAAGATAGTAGAGTAGATATCAAATGTCAGTTTATGCTATCTACTGAAGATAGCAGGGTAGCTTTCAAATATCAGTTCATGCTATCTATTGCAGATAGCAGAGTAACTTTCAAATGTCAGTTTATGCTATCTACTGAAGATAGCAGAATAGCTGTCAAATGTCAGTTTATGCTATCTACTGCAGATAGCAGAGTAACTTTCAAATGTCAGTTTATGCTATCTACTGAGGATAGCAGAGTAGCTTTCAAATGTCAGTTTATGCTATCTACTGAAGATAGCAGGGTAGCTTTCAAATATCAGTTCATGCTATCTACTGAAGATAGCAAAGTAGCTTTCAAATGTCATTTTATGCTATCTACTGCAGATAACAGAGTAACTTTCAAATATCAGTTCATGCTATCTACTGAAGATAGTAGAGTAGATATCAAATGTCAGTTTATGCTATCTACTGCAGATAGCAGAGTAACTTTCAAATATCAGTTCATGCTATCTACTGAAGATAGCAGGGTAGCTTTCAAATGTCAGTTTATGCTATCTACTGAAGATAGCAGAGTAGCTTTCAAATATCAGTTTATGCTATCTACTGAAGATAGCAGAATAGCTGTCAAATGTCAGTTTATGCTATCTTCTGAAGATCGTAGAGTAGCTTTTAAATGTCAGTTTATGCTATCTACAGAGGATAGCAGAGTAGCTTTCAAATATCAGTTTATGCTATCAACTGAAGATAGTAGAGTAGATATCAAATGTCAGTTTATGCTATCTACTGAAGATAGCAGGGTTAGTCTTTGTCAAAGACCTCGCGATCCTAGGGGGCGAGCGGCGAAACCGCGAGCTGAGCGCCGAAGCCGCGACAGCGAGCGGTGCTCCAGGCAGAGCCTTGTTGAAAGGCTATAGCAGGGTAGCTTTCAAATATCAGTTCATGCTATCTACTGAAGATAGCAGGGTAGCTTTCTAATGTCAGTTTATGCTATCTACTGAAGATAGCAGAGTAGCTTTCAAATATCAGTTTATGCTATCTACTGAAGATAATAAAGTAGATATCAAATGTCAGTTTATGCTATCTACTGAAGATAGAGTAGCTTTCAAATATCAGTTTATGCTATCTTCTGAAGATAGTAGAGTAGCTTTTAAATGTCAGTTTATGCTATCTACCGAAAAAAGCAGGTAGCTTTCAAATGTCAGTTTATGCTATCTACTGAAGATAGCAGAGTAGCTTTCAAATGTCAGTTTATGCTATCTACTGAAGATAGTAGAGTAGCTTATAAATGTCAGTTTATGCTATCTACCGAAAAAAGCAGGTAGCTTTCAAATGTCAGTTTATGCTATCTACTGAAGATAGCAGAGTAGCTTTTAAATGTCAGTTTATGCTATCTACTGAAGATAGCATTATAATATTAATCTAATAATTGACTATATTACATGCTTCAAAGGGCATTTCGTGATCCACAGCCTCATCCCCCACTTTTTTCAAAAAAAGTAGAGATTTTTATACCACTGGAAACCTCTGGCTACAATAAGCAAAAATATCGTCAAATTTGAATTTCGTTCTAGTATACCAGAACGAAATTACACACAGTGGCCTATGGAGCAGTGTACTACACATAATCATGCATAACTCGCAAACGCAAAATCGGACTCAACTGAAATTTTGGAAATAAGCTTTTTTCGTGGATATCTACTGAAAAATGTCATAAAAAGAGGATGCTAGGATCATGAAATCCTCCTTTCAGTAGGAATTCCCCACTATGTTGTCTCAGTAAGGTTCTGATGCTGTTACCGTAGCATGAATATAACTCAGAGCTTTCAATTATTGCTATCTACTGAAGACAGCATTGTACTCATATATATTACATTCCTGAACCTCTTTATTTATCAGATAAGCAGTAGCCATCATAAGTCAGTTCATGCTATCTACTGAAGATAGCAGGGTAGCTTTCTAATGTCAGTTTATGCTATCTACTGAAGATAGCAGAGTAGCTTTCAAATATCAGTTTATGCTATCTACTGCAGATAGCAGAGTAACTTTCAAATGTCAGTTTATGCTATCTACTGAAGAAAGCAGAATAGCTTTCAAATGTCAGTTTATGCTATCAAATGTCAGTTTATGCTATCTACTGAAGATAGCAGGGTAGCTTTCAAATATCAGTTTATGCTATCTACTGAAGATAGCAGAGTAGCTTTCAAATATCAGTTTATGCTGTCTACTGAAGAAAGCAGAATAGCTTTCAAATGTCAGTTTATGCTATCTACTGAAGATAGTAGAGTAGATATCAAATGTCAGTTTATGCTATCTACTGAAGATAGCAGGGTAGCTTTCAAATGTCAGTTTATGCTATCTACTGAAGATAGCAGAGTAGCTTTTAAATGTCAGTTTATGCTATCTACTGAAGATAGCATTATAATATTAATCTAATAATTGACTATATTACATGCTTCAAAGGGCATTTCGTGATCCACAGCCTCATCCCCCACTTTTCTCAAAAAAAGTAGAGATTTTTATACCACTGGAAACCTCTGGCTACATTTGGCAAAAATATCGTCAAATTTGAATTTCGTTCTAGTATACCAGAACGAAATCATGAAATCCTCCTTTCAGTAGGAATTCCCCACTATGTTGTCTCAGTAAGGTTCTATTCAGACAGCATGGGTCTATCTATTACATCTTGTGATGCATTACCTAACCTAAAAATATTTCTTAGTTGTCAAATGTTCGTTTTTTTCTCTACATTTACTGGTGATTGGTGACAACAATGTATAAATTGGTCAAATGTAAATACTAAGAGACTTTAAAATACTGGTTAGTACTTAATATTTAAATATAGTTCAAATTGTAACATAAAAGTTAATAATACCTTCTAAAATAAGCATTTCTTATAAATGAAATGCAAGATCTGTCATGTAATCCTTTGAATACATTTCAACACCATTGTTATCAAGATAGTAGTGTAATATTGAAAGATGCTGCATTAGTGAATATAAAAATGTGTTGGTAAACAAACAAAGCATCCCCAGAGAAAAGAAAATATAGCTACCCAGTTTCCACTACTATAATACTAAGCTCTTTGACATCAACAATAGTTGATATTGAAAACAAAAATCCATCACATCTTTTTTATCTTATGTTTTTTTTATCATCCAACCCATCACCTATTCCTGAAAAGCCATCAAAGTTCAGCATGTTCAGATTTTGTCATTTCTGGAACAAGAATAAATATGTTTGCTAAATTGTCTGACATTGAAGTAAAAATTGAAGATTTTGGAACATTAATGTATACAATAATCTAATGCATCAGTGACATATTGTTAATGTTAGGGTTTTGTCTAAAATAACCTAATGCATAAAATCTATTAGGGAAACATTGCATATAAGCATGACAGACAAAATATATCTGAAAAGGGTTCACATGTGCTTGTTTTTCTTGATTTTTAAAACTTCAATACATATAAAATTCATACAAGGTAACATACATTTTAGTTTATTTTGGTATATGAATGGATATGTTATCTTTAACTTGCAAACACCACATTATTTCAAACTAAAATACCTTTTAGTAGGCATATCACCTTAAATATAAGCGCAGCAGAAACACATTATATAATGATTCTACATTATTGGGCTTTATTAAAGCATCAAAAATCAAAAACAGAATTGAAATCGGTCAATGCATTGTGATGTAGTGTCAATTTAAAGATGCTCAAGTAGATGGAGCGAAATCCTGCCACAAATGGCTGTAATGACAAAATTGGCACATTTCGAGATTTTGAAGGTTTATTTGGATGCTTGCTTGAAAAAGCAGCGTTAATTTAAATATCACATGTTAAATGCCTATCTTTCCTGACTTTGTTAAAGAAAACAAAATTAAAAAATATATCACTGAATAATTATAATAAATTAACCAAATATACAATTTTAGCAATTTCAGCCAATCTGCAGACAAATTAAACCTGAATAATGACTAAGTTCAGCTAATTAATATGCAAAATTGATGCCAATAGAAAACCGTACATGATATAAAGGTGAGGTTTTTTCCCACACATATGTATACAAAGTTCTTTCAATTGATAACAAAAATACACAAAAAGTAATTAATTATGCAAATTAGGTAATTACAGCTAATTATGTATTCATGATATTATTATGCAAATTAGAAATGAGTAATTTTTGTTTTTCAATATTTAATGAGCGTCTATTCATTCATCATAAATTTGTCAAGTATGAACCTGTTATAAGATTGAATAAATGAACTGCAGTTAATTACTTAAAAATAATACAAAAAATACAAAGTTTGACATTTTGACGGTGTCTGGAATAGAATTTTTATTTTTACTGTAAACATGGTATGTGTCACCATTACTCAAAGCCAAATCCGAAAAGTAAAAATAAAAATTCAGTTGCAATGAGACTTTAAATTAACATTTTGTTATCTGGATTAACATGGGAGGACAATCGGTAAAAGCAACCCATGATTACGCTGTACCAGCGTATAGTATACAAAAATAAGCGTGGCCTTGGGCACACACAATGGCTTACAGCAATTGTGGTTTGAAAAACTACTCCCTGCGAAATATTTTTGATGTTTTGTTTCAAACATTTTTCCTCAAGTGCTTCATTCGTTGTCGACTGAAATAATTTACATGCTAAAAAGATTAGTATTTCAGCTAAATGGTGGTAGGTCAGACTATTTCAATAGGCCTATATTTACTGATTTATGAGCGATCTTCAAAAATCCAAAAAACAGGCAGTAGCTCTTAAACAAAGCAATATTTAATTTTGTCAGACTCGATGGTAGCCCAGGAAAGGCTTCACACACCATATATTAAAAATTCAAACAGTTGAGATAAATGAAGCATATGAGCAAATTCATTTTTCGACATGGATGTTTTCTAAAATTGACCAACTGACATGGATGTTTTCTAAAATTGACCAATTCACTGTTATGCCTGCATGCACAGTGTGGCAGAATTATTGTGCAGCCACTGTGATATCCCTACTTTTAGGACACTTAAGAATTGAAATATTTGAGTCTTAAAAGATTTTATGTGTATTTCCTAAATCCGTACAGATGATGAGCAATATACTCAAATGGGTCAATCAAGAAATGAAGACTTCCGATAAAAGATGCAACATGCAAAGGCTGCTTTTTGTATTCAGTGTATAATGTGCAAACAACTGATTCTGTCTGTAATTTGTGGTCCAGGACCACAATGCTATATGTGACCGTACAGCACGAATGAGCCGTAAATGTCCTCAATTGTATTCTGAGTTACAGTGTAAAATGGGCATGAAGGTCGTATTCATAGGTACCTCAATTGGGTGCTACGTGTACCTCATTTAATGAGATACACGTAGCACCAAATTGAAATACCTATGGATATGACCTTCATGCCCATTTTACACTGTAACTCAGAATACAATTGATGACATTTACGCTCATTCGTACAATCATATAGAATATATCAGGTGCAAGTCTTTGCTATGGAAGTCTCATACCAACCGGGCTTGCAGCCTTTATGTTTTTAGCATTGTGGTCCTGGACCAAAAGTTGCAGACAAAATGTAATCTATTATTAGGGAATAGGGAGTGGTATAGTATCTGTTTAAGGGCAGAGTAACATGGTAATGGAAGAGTACATGGTCCTTTTCTGACTTCATTATCCCAGCTGGCACTTTTGAGGAGGGGAGCATGACTTATAGCTGTGTTTGCACTCATACCACAGCAGACGAACACATCTTCCATCATGCTTTGCGAAAATTCTTTCAGTTGCATTGTAGCCACGACGGCGAACAGACCTCAGCACGGCTACTGCGGAAGAGACCGACATTGGAAAAACCCGTTATAATATTTAGCTGGTATCTGTGGACTCTTTTTTTGGTCTAATAATGCTTTAATATGGTGCTCTCTTACATTGAAAAGCGTTATGGTACCCAGTTTAATATGAGGATCAATAATGTGAAGAAAAAACTAAGTGAGCACGTTACGCACATAGGCTGCATGGGAAGGTACGTTTTTCTGCTGTGCACTCATACTGAGACAATAAATCTGAGGCAAGGAATTGTACATGCAGGTTCTGTACAGGAGATCCAAGGCTTGAATAAAGGGTGTTAATTATTTCCACTCAATATGCAGGATTTTTCTTGGGAGAGGTAAAATGCCAACACTTTTGTTTTTCAATAGTTTTGACCTTCACTCAAGAACCACGAGACCTATGGGAATATAAATGGCTTCCTTTACATATTTCTAATAAGATCAAGAAGTACACTGCCATATTTTGTTAAATGTCTAAAATTGGAAAAACTATGGATCCTGCCATTACTCTCACCTGACCCAACATGAATAATGCACAACATGCAGTTTGTTTTCAATGATATTCACTTGTGTTTTCTATCAAATTTTAAAGATCTATATGATACTAATATACATGGGTCTATATTGTATATCTCATGACAACCAATGTCTCATTACATTGGATCATATATGTGATGCGATCAAGCAAAATCAGTCAGAACTAGGAAATATTGATTTTAAGATATAGCCAAACAAAAGGGAAATATTTCCCTTTGTTACCTGTTGTTTTGGAAACTCTTTAATTGCTCATACCTTTGGCATTGGTTGTTCAATTTTAATTGGGTTTTCTGCAAAATCCAGCTTTGTAAATGCTTTTATTATCCAAAATGAAACTGAAAATGTAATATTTCTGAGTTCCGATTGATTTTGCTTCACATATAATCGACTTGTTTCCTTGTTTGTGTGCTTTTATTTTAAATGTCACCATCCCCCTAAGATCTCAGTCCAATACAGAATAGATTACTGACAACAACAATCATTGATCAGAATTACTAGACATGCCAAGTCCAACCTAACAAATATGGTTTATATTCATCGTTGCTTTCATTGCTAATAACTAGAAATGTCATCAAACTCCTTGTAGTTTCAATCCTTCCATATATACCCTTGACATTGTAGATTAAGATATTATAGAGCACACTTCACATTGTATTCTTGTTTTCAATAATCATTAATGTTCTATAGTACAGAATTTTAAGCAGGATACGTTGAAGTTCAATAATCATTTTCTTATCTAAGTTCACGGTCATTATATCTGGCATGATGTATACATCTAAAAGGAAAGAAAAAAGTTTCTAAAAAAGCATTTTAAATTTTCTTCTTTATCATGTTTATACAATATTTTATAATATATATGATACTGATATTTGATGTAGTAAAGTTGTCAACCCTCATATTTCTTCAGAACATATCATTCAAATGTGTGTGCAATTCCTAATGGGTGATGTACATTATCCAAAATGAAAATGCAAAATTATTGTCCTTGTCCTCTCCTCTTGGCCTGCCAAAAAATTGCTTGTCTCCCCCCTTGACTAGCCAAAAAATCTTTGCCTCCTTTTGGGTTTCCAATTTGCAAACTTTAATGGTCTAGATGGTGCGAGCATATGAAGCTGGAAATGTTGCATATTTGAATGTTTCTGTACTGTGTTACATAAGCCTTTTTAGAGCATATTATTATTAGTGGGAGCAGCGTGGCACACTGGTTAAGGTCTTTGTCTTTGATGCGAGAGGTCTCAGGTTCAATTCCCTGCAGGAGGAAAAAATCTCCGCTCTCCCGTGGTTCATCTGGTAATGGCAAGGCAGATGATCCATGATAAAAGATCTTGTTACCAGGCCCGTAGCCTGGGGTGTGGGATTGGTCAACTTTTCACAAAATTGCCCACCCTCCTGGAAAAAAGTCCACTTATTCCATATCAGCACCCCCAAAAAAAATCCTGCCTACGGGCCTGCTCGTTTCAGTCGGTTCCGATCAGGGTAACGCCCAATTCTCTGCTACACTTGCCTGTCCTGTAAAATACCCTGACCAGCTATCTACGGTGACCCCCTTCACCAGGTCACTTGTGCCTGGCTGAAGTTTCGTAAGCATTATCTCCTAGATTTCAGCTGTTCGTGCCTATATATGCTCGACATAAAAAAAGGGAAAAAAGGGTACCCAGTAAATGTGTGCCAAAACTTGCATCCCCCACCCTTTTGACCTGCCAAAAATTGCTTCCCCCCCCAAATTTACCTGCCCCAGGGCTCATAGTTATTGTACAACCCCTTATGTGTGAGACGTTACTGATACATGAAAATGGCATGAAAAGTAATTGGATTCTGATGTACATGCACATTTTTGATAATTTGTGAACATTTGGAAAGCAACACTCTGCTTTACAATATTTATGTGTTTCATCTCTAGACACTGTTGTTGCAGTGTAGGCATATCTTCACCAGCACCTTGTCTTTTGGAACTTTCTTCCATTGTTTTACTGATCAGTCCAGGGGCACAAGTTGCCTCCCAGCCCCTGGGCCTCCCCCCTTGCCTCTCCCCAGCACAAAATGACAACATTGATCATAATTGCTAAGTCCACCTTTTTAAGGTGTGTTTGAGACAAAACACACCTAAAAAAGGTGTGTTTGAGACCAAAATTCACCTTGATATTGTAAAAATGTAATGTTCATCCTGGTAAAATCAGAACAAGTGATGACCAGTTCTCAGTAGTAGTCTTTAGTAGTAGTCATTCAGTGTTGATAAAAATAACAGAGTGGTTATCGAAATGTACACAGTAAGTGCAATTTATCAGAAATAAGAACCTTGTGATTGACTTTATTCTACCGATCCTGATGAATTTGTTCAACCAAGAACAAGTGACAGCTTTGCAATTTGGCTGATCTTAGAATTTTACCTAATGCCGCACATCCCTCCAGAGTCATCAATATTTTTTTTAAACTAGCAAAATGGACATCTTCATCATCAAGCATCACAATTTAAAAAAAATATACTTATTCAATCAGTATTTTATATACATATAGCCTAACTTGCTGATTGTTAATTTATCGTTCATAAAATATTCAAATTGGACTCAAAATATGTGATGCGATCAAGCAAAATCAGTCGGAACTCGGAAATATTGATTTTGAGATATAGTCAAACAAAGGAAACATTTCCTTTTGCTTTCCCTTGTTTTGGAAACTCTTTAATTGCTCATATCTTTTGAACTGGTTGTTCAATTTCAATGGGGTTTCCTGCAAAATCCAGATTTGTAAATGCTTTTTACTATCCTATAAAGACTGAAAATATATTATTCCCGAGTTCCGACTGATTTTGCTTGATCGCATCACATATGAGCTCATATACAAAGGTGACCCAACTCTAAATGCAATTTTGCAAAGGATCTGAGAAAGGATTAAAGTCTTGCTTTTACAAATTGGCAGCAGCATGTGCATAACAATCTGTCACTTGCAGACCAACATATGTGGTGTGATCAAGCAAAATCAGTCCAAAGTCGGACATGTTCAATTTTCAGTTTCTTATAGGATTGTAAACAGCATTTGCAAGGCTACATTTGCAGAAAACTCTGTTGAATTTGGACAACCAGTTCTAAAAATGTGAGCAGTTAAAGAGTTTCCAAACCAATAAGAAACAAAAGGAAATACTTCCTTCGTTTGGTTATATCCCAAAGTCAATATTTTTGACTTCCAACTGATTGTGCTTGATCACATCACATATGTGTCTTATTTGGATGACAGTTGGACCATCAGTTTGGAGAAGCTTAAAATAAATATTTGTCTATCAGCAGAAGTATATCTCTGGGATATTTTATCAGGATTTAATTTACCTGATTAACAAATATCAAAATATGATATTTTATGTCTTTAATCGCCTGAATAGTAAGGAACAAGTGGTAACAGATGAAGGAGATGGATACACTTTATATGACATATGAAACTATACATATATATTTAGAAGAATTAAAGAAATGAGCTAATGAAAATAGCTTTTGTTTTCTAACATATCATGCAAATTGAAAATTGCTTTAAAATATTTTTATTGTCACTCCCAAATACAGCTTTTGTCATTTTAACAGCTATAAGCGAGTTTGGAAAGTGTTTCGGCATACGTTGATGTTTCATGCTTTTTGCTATCTACTGAAGATAACAAAATATACAGAAAATAATTCATATATTTAGCAGAATGTGTGTTAGAAAAATCTTTTGGTTTTTGCTATATATTCAAGATTCACGGACACGGAGGGGCTATAAAATACAGGATAGAAATCATACATTTAGCATTTTAACATTTTTATCTGTGCGCAAAGCTAAATGTGTATTGGAAAAGTCTTTTTTATATATGTTGACGTTTCATATCTTTCTGCTATCTACTGAAGATAGCATTTAGAACCTGAAATAATATGTGACCCCTCGGCACAAATGAGCCCTGAAGTCGCCAATCATCATTTTTGAGATATTCAACCAAAATATTCTGCTTGAAATTAGCTTTAAAATGATGTATATCATGTCTATAGTACTTGACATTTAAGTAGTGAAAAATCAATAAAACAGTCAATAAATCCTTTGTTTCCTATTGTTTATTGTTAAGTTCGATGGAGCATATCACAATAGTGGCACTGGCGACATCCGGGCTCAGTTGTGCCGAGGGGTCACATATAGCAAAACATGTGATAGGAAGTTCTTTTGGTAAATGTTTAATAATTTGTGTTTGTTTGTTATATACTCATGACAGCATTTACGGGGCGACCATCCAATTATTATAGCCCTGTTGCAACATGCATTATTTTTTATGAACCCATGCATTGCAGAATCTTGTTTGCAATACTAAGCGTAGGCACCGGAGTTTTCTTGCGATTTAAAACAGCAAAATCGCTGGCCACTTTTCAAAATCGCCAAAAATAGGTCAAAATGCGCTAAAATGCGTGATCCCCTGTTATCAATGCAAAACACGAAAAAACATCGGTAAAAGCGATGGCATGTCAATCAATTACGACCGACTTCGGTTCATTTCGGGTTCATTTCCAGTTTCTGGAAAAATAAAAAATAAAGATGGCGACCATCACAAATCGTCGATCGAAATGTCGAAAGCAAGGGTAAATTTCCCCACATTATGCTTGGTTTAATGATCGTTATTTGTATTTTGATGTACATAAGTGAAGTTAGAACCAATATTGCGTGAATTTTCTTGTAAATGCTGCCGATTTGGGGCATAAAATCGTAAGTTTTAACTTTAAGCTTATCGATGGGTCAAAATCGTGAACATTCTCGATGGAACCCAAAATGCGCTTTGGACACCCAAATGCGCTTTTGCGCGAACCGCGCAAAACTCCGGTGCCTATACTAGCGCAAAATTATGGTCAAATGTTCTCTTGAATTTTACCATTAAATAGACAAAAAAAGACAAAAATAGACAAAAAGAAAAAGAAACACTGTTTTTCAGGTGTAAAATATGAGACAATTTTAGACATTGACATTATAGACAATGTGTGTCTGGGGGGGGCAAGAGTTCTGACTGAGGGGCATTTCACCCCCCCTCCCTCATTGGTGTCGCCACTGTACATTAGGTGTGTAATTGATACCAAAAACAAAGCCTGGTCATTGTGGTTCATATTTGAAATTTCTCCCAGGCAAATTGAACATTGTCGATCCATTTTGTCTTCAAATTACAAGAAAAGAACCGTCTAATTAGAATTTGATCTGTGTTGACCATGACAAGAGGCTTAGCATTAGATTTGATTCTGTCAGCTCATAGGGTGTTCACCCATAACAGCTATTGACTATGTGTGATAGTTTGGAAATTCGCAGAAAACCGAGGGGTACATTTTCAGGCCATCTGCGGGCAGTTCACGAACCACAATGTTGAAAATATTATTAGGGGTGTTTTGTGCAAAAGATCCACAAAATGTAGTAATTATAAAGGAGGATTTCGTGATCCTAGCATTCTCTTTTTATGACATTTTTCAGTAGATATCCACGAAAAAGGCTTATTTCCAAAATTTCAGTTGATTCCGATTTTGTGTTTTGCGAGTTATGCATGATTATGTGTATTACACTGCTCCATAGACAATGTGTTGTAATTTCGTTCTGGTGCACCAGAACGAAATTCAAATTTAGCGATATTTTTGCTAAATGAATTAATCTGCAAGAAATATTTGGTACAAAAACATTATGTAGCCAGAGGTATCCAGTGGTGTAAAAATCTCAACTTTTTTTGGGAAAAGTGGGGGGATGAGGCTGTGGATCACAAAATGCCCCTTTAAGGGTAGACTAGGTATTGTTGGTTGAAGCAGTCAAAAAGTTGATTTTCATTATCTAAATCAATATACTATTGAAAAATAACACTTTGATGTTTTGCAAAGTTCATTCTACAAATCATACACTTTGAAAACTTGCTTGATTTATTGTTGTTAATGAGTTATGTACATTTTACAAAAGTGTTGTTGTTTCAACCTTCTTTACAGCATAACTCAAGAACCACAGGACCTACAAAAGTATATCTGTGATATTTGAATTCTTCTACGCTTGCTATGAATTGGTCCATGTACTATTTGCCAAAGCTCACTACCATTCGCAAGATGCTGTGAACTACCAAATCACAACAGTTTAAAATAGTTGCTAACCTTAAATATGCTGCCTGCAACTGAAAACATTCTTTTATTTTATTCCTGAAAAAATTCAGGGGGAGACACTCTTCCCCCTGCCCACCGACTATGCTACTGGCCCATCCCCTAATAGCTATGCCACCCTCACCACCGCATACCTGCTACACCACTGGCAATCAGTGGCATAGATTTCTTTTTGACATGGGGGGGATGATGTTGGAAAAACAATTCTTGAAGTATAGTGAATCAAGCACCTTTTGGCGACAGAATATGGTAACGGTACAAATGTGCGCGAAGCGCGCAACAAATTTTGCCATAGTTAAGCTAAATTGATGAAATAAGGTGCAAAAGCTGAATAAATTAACGCGAAGCGCGCAAAAATTTGCACTTTTGGGGCTAAAATTGCCAAATATGAGGTTAATTTGGTCAGAAACCCATATACAGACGTCAACATTGGGGGGATGATTGTATAGACCATCCCCCTGGCAAAATATTGGGGGATTTACCCCCCATCCCCCGGGATGCTGACAACAGCAAAAACAATGAGCAATTAAAACATGACATTCAGCACCAACAAGATTGCATATAACCAAAGTATAATTTATAAGAGTGTCAATTCTTAAATATAAAGGAGAGTAATCAACTTAGAAAAACAAAGTCCTGCAGTTGAGTCATAGCAACAAATGCCTTTTCTGTCCCTTCGCATTCATTTCTACTATTAAGATGCATGTTGTGTGACCGCAGACCCTACATCCCTTACAGGGTTTATGATGTGACATGCAGTAAAATCAATTGGGACTTTTCCATTAAACATTTTACTACATTAAAGGTGGGTGACCCGATTCACAGCCTCATCCCCACAAGATTTTGGCATCTGCAGAAAGCGTGTATTTTTCTCATGACCTCAGTAAAAGATATGTTTCGGGTTAATGGAAGGAATGAACAAAAAAAATTGGCATACTATTTCCCCATTTTTGCTTGAAGATCTATACTTTAATAATATGTAAATAAAAAAATAAATAGCTTTGGAGGGCGGGTAAAAATTGCTTTTAAAATTGTGTGTACCTTTTTTAACCACTTTTTTACTGTACGAAAAGGTCAATTAAATTGTCTCCAGTTGAAACAACCACTTTTATTGCTGAAAACAATGAAATGCATGCAAAGAATTATAGTTCTTTTTCTCATAACTGACATTGATATGATACAGCATAAAGGTTTCCTTTTTCACCTTTTTCATGAAATTGTAATTTGCTCAAGGAAAATTGCAGTGCACACTCCTATAAAATATGTTACCATCTTTTTTGAGGATTTGTCTTTGTCTTATAAATTTGGGATAGAAAGGGGAAAAAAGGTGAAAAGGCAAGTAAAAAATGAGATTTTAATATCCTGAAATTGGGACCCTAAATGTGGCTCTACACACTGTAAAAAATACTAGATAACACATTTTTAACACTTCAACATGTCTCTATCTGTACTTGATTCGTAAAAGGCATTGCTTATGATTACACTACAATACATAAGGGCATTTTTCATAACCATTATTAACACTCAAACATGCTTATATCAGCAATGGGCTATTCCAGAAATCAAAGGCACCCCTAAAGAAGACATGGGATTCCCAACATTTTTCACAATTTTTTGCTCTGGGAATTCCCCCCCCAAAAAAAATAATGCTGATTATTTTCAAAACTCTAAAGAAGACATGGGAATTCCCAAGAAAAAGACACCTTTTTATTTTAGGCTTGGGAATACCCAAATATTTAGGCAAAAACATTTGCCTTTCTTTTTTAGGAACACCAGGAATTCCCAATTTTTAAATAACTTTATTATCAAATGGGAACTCCTATTTTTTTGGATAAAATTTTGGTCTGGGAATTCCCAAAGAAGACTGCCCAGAGGGGTATTTCTCAGTCTACCCCAGTCACAACCAAAACATCACAGAAAACCACAAAAATGATTTTCCCCCCGATTTCAATGTCCACCCCTAGTAAAACAAGTCATACCTAGAATTTTTTCTCAATTTGACTTTTATACACCCATAAAAAATAAATCAACGTACTGATCCCTCCACTGCTCATTCGGATCATTCTCCAGCGAGCCATCTGATCTGTATCAATAATTTTGATTTCTGAGAAAAAGGACCAATATAAATACAACTATGTTTTACTTACATTTTAGTTGTGCCATTTGGAAAGTTATCTGGTATTTTAGTCAGGTTTTTCCCCGAACAAAAAGCCTTCAATTGACTCGCAATATTGGTGTCATTGTGACAGCAACAAGCACTTGGGCAACGCGTCATCAAATCTGAATCGGAGCAGTCAGATCCACTCGAAGACCCTACAACCAAAGATATTGAAGCAAAGAAAGTCAGGAAGATTTTCATCAGAAGTTGAAATCCTGCCATGTTCGGTACTTGATGTTGAGAAGACGTGATGTGAATAATTACTTTTAGCTATCGAATATCACTACTTCCGTGTAGCTACTTCCGTGTGCAATTTCACCTAAAGACGATATTACTGCATGTGTTGTGAGATGAGCGTGAGGATGAGGCAGACAGTGAGTGGTCTAGAGTTTGATGATTGATCTAAAATTCATTGATAAGGTATCGCGTATTGATACGGACAGTACCATTCACGTCACTGGGGGTGCACGGTACCGCCGACAAGGGTAAGAGGTGCGTTACCCCCGGGGTCTTTGGGGCCTCTTAAAAGCATTGGCGACGGAACTGGGGGCCAGGGAACCAGTGGCCCCCACTTTTTCGACCGGGGCATGCCCCCTCCCCACTTTAATCCATAATGTGCTGGGTGAATATAAATAAATCTAGATCTTGACAGAAAGTGTAAAAATGATGCACCAAACATGCCAAATGGCTTCAATTGGACCTTCATTTTGCAAACTTTTCCAACTCCCCTGTGTATAGATACACAAATCCCATTCTCGCTAGTGAGAACTTGTCCACGATCGAATGGTTTATTTCGGCCATCATTTCACCAATTTTCGGCTTTTTTCAAACTAATAATAGTACCAAAATGGTCCACCAAATGGCTTCTTTTGGGCCTTCACTTTGCAAAGGTTTCTCGCTTCTGAGGGGGGCACAATGTGAGTGTGACATCCCCTTCAGACACCCCGTTATGGATCTTTTGCACTATATACCCTAATTGATTCATCAATACTCAGTACCACACCACTCCACGCCATACTTAAATTCTGCCAGTCACATTTCCCCAATATGAAATTTTTTTAAAGTAAAATTTTAATTTTAATTTTACTTCATTAAAGTTTGGCGGAGGCGGGGTTCGAACTCACGGCGGCGGACTGCTTTGAAAACACTATAAACCCAGCGCCTTAGACCACTCGTCCACTTGTCTTCTTGGAATTAGTTTGGAACTTATTTGAAGATATAATCGCAACTTCAACATAGGCCTACCACGTGACAAGCAAAGGCAGAAAACGTATCATATTTTGGAATTTTATTTGCCTAAAAACATTTATGTGTATTATTAGCGCTCAATTATTGTAAACTGCGTGTTTTATACAAAAAAAATCCAATAATAGGGCCTAAACATGATATAACTGGGCGTCTGTATGGACAATACATTATATCGATTTTGACACGTGCTTGTGTCTCAGTACATTTCCATGGTCAGTAAAATACTATAGAGGAAAACCTACCATTTTCTTGTATACACGTTCGATGTTTTTATCAATTACAAAAAAATCCATTTTAGACCCCAAATGTTTTTCAGGAAATAAAAGATTAGATTACCATAAAAACGAAACAGTAATCTTTTGCCGGGTCTAATGTAATATTCACATAGGATTTTCAACGTTTTTTCTTTTTTTTTTCTTGCTCAATTAAAAAATTATTTTGGCGTATATAAAATTGAAATAAAATTATCTGCTTCTTAAACGACATCAAATGTGCCACAATTGGGTATCACGAATCGTTATATATGATGTGCAGTTAATATTCATATTTTCTTTTATACAGAGGATGCTTCAGTTTTGACAGGAAAAATATTTTCTTGAAAACCCTCTCACTCGGTTATTTTAAAAAGGTAACCACGCTTCCCTACAATGTGCAATAAATTAGCATTAAAATTTTTCTTATTCTAACAGGAAGCGTTTCTAGAATGTATTATGGCGAAATGTGGTGTAACTCAGTACTGGTCTACCTAATCCATCTTTAAAACGTGAGGGGGGATTTGGCCTAATTTGTATAAATCGGGGGCTGAAAAGAACAAAAAATAGTCATCCTGGCTGTCTTGGGACATCGAAGTCATTCTGGTATAGGTTTGGAGTGCAGAGTGAGAGTCGTTGTGGGGCATTCTGACGTCACTCAGAAGATGCCCCAACCATTTCAATCGCCGTTGATAGCCTTCTTCAGCGATGGATTTTGTTACGTCTCAATATGGTCTGTCTTATGTCTTAATTTTTTATCTTGTCCATTAAGTTTACCGCGGATTGACCTCAAGCTTTTTGTAGTCTGATTTTCGGAGTGAGCTTAAAATGTGGCAATAATGTGTGCTTTGTACTAATAGATGCGGACTTTAAGTGATCTTCTGATGTCGTGAGTTTGCCATTTATACCATCAGTGATTGCCTTTCTCATGATGATCTCTGAGTAGACATTAAACAGGGCCGGTGAGATGATACAACCTTGTCGTACTCCTCTTTTGATTTTAAACCATTCGGTGATTTTTCTCCATCTACTCGCACTGCAGCTCTCTGTATAGTGACTGGGTAAGTGCTACTATGTGTCTGGGAACTCCATGAACGCAGCATCATGATGGCTGACTGAGTCGAAGGTCTTTTCGTAGTCAATAAAGGCTATGTAGACTGGTGTGTTTGTTTCCAATTTCTTCTTCTGGAATATCATCTGTGGATTGAAGATTTGGTCTCGCGTTCCCCTTCCTTTGCACGATGTTCAGCAAAATTGTGCTGGCATGTGAAATAAAGGCAATTGTTCTATAATTGCCACAGTTGGTTAAATCCACCTTTTAGGGATTGTGATAAAAAAAGATGATACCCAGTATACTAGCCACTCTCCTGTTTCCCATATCCGATTGCATATATTCCAAAGCATCTGCCGGCCTGCTGTCCCGGGTGCCTTCAGGAGCTCTGCCGGGATGCCATTTATTCCAGGAGACTCGTTGTTTCCCAGCTTTGCAATAGCTTGTTCTATTTCATCCATGAGAACAGATACTCGGTTCTTTGGTGCTGGGATTTACTTCAATGATTAATTGGCGATGGGTCATGGTCTGTGTTCTCATATAATTCTTCAGCAAATTCTCTCCATCTGCCTTTGATTTCTGCAGATTGAGTAAGAAGTTTGCCATCTTTATCTTTATGTTTACATTCCTTGTGGCGGGTTTTTGGAAGAATTCACGAGAATTGAGCATGGCATTGTATTGTTTGAGTTTTGAACACTCCTGTTTAAGCCAGAGTTCTTTGTCTTCTCTAACCCTCTTTTCGACATCCTTCTTGAGTTTCTTGTATTCATTATTGATCTCAGTTGAGTGCTGGCTCTGCGGGCGCAACTGACGTTTTGCGTCAATAACCTGTAGAGTTTCCTCACAGATCCATGGTTTCGTTGCTTTCCTTTTACGTTTTCCCAGGACTTTGTTTGCAGCTTTGTGAATGTTATCTTTGAAGTCACATCACAGTTCTTCTGGAGTATTCTCAGTGTTTGAGAGAGCTTGAAATGTGTTGCTTATTTCAACTTGGCATTTCTCTTTGATGCTCATCCTATAGGCTCTGGATGTCATAATTAGCAAGTGTTCTTGCCTTCTTCAGAATTTTGAGACGCAGTTCGAAGATTGTGGTCACTGTCGATATCTGCACCGGGAAAAGTGCGGCAGTTCTTTACATTTGATTTCCATCTTTGTTTGATGAGGATGTATACATCATGTAGTCTATTTGGTTTATGTACAGGTTGCCTGGTGACGTCCATGTGTATTTTCTCCTTGGATGGTGGTGTTGGAAGAAAGTGTTGCATACGATGAACTCGTTTTCTTCGCAAAATTGTAGAAGTTGGTCCCCCATCTCGTTCCTTTCACCAAGGCCATGTGGGCCTACTGCACCACTTGGTTCACTACCCTCTCCTATCTTGGCATTGAAGTCACCCATTAGTATCATAATGTCCTGGTTCTTGGCCATCTTCAACATGTTCAAGGATTTTAGGCGCTAGCGCCCTAAAAGCAATGTAGTACCATTTTTTCACAGTTCTTTCACAGTTTTCGCCCTTTTTTCTTTACTAATTCTTTTTGCCGCCCCTTCTTCTTTTTGCCGCCCCTTCTTCTTTTTACCGCCCCTTCTTTTTACCGCCCCTTCTTCTTCCGCCGCCCCTTCAATTTTGCCGCCCCCTACTTTGACCCCGGGGGGCTGGCGCCCCCAAAGCCCCCCCCACCAAAATATGCGCATGTACACAGTAGACTCTGCTGCCATCTTCCGTGTTGAAGAACTCTTCTCCAGCCCAGCGAACTTCAGCTAGGTCTGCAATATCTATGTTATATCTGGCAAGTTCATGATCTAAGAGATTGAGTTTACCCAGTCCTTTCAAACTCCTTATATTCCATGTTCCAGGTCTAGGTTTCTTTGTCGCAGACCAATGCTATGAGTCTCTCCAGAGACATCAGATGCCCGCCTCCTACATGTACGTAGGTTTAAGCTGACATCGCCATTACATTACTGCTGGAAAGGACATCAACTCGATTGGTCTCATCCCCAGTAGCATGTAAAGCAGCATCGCGCCTGGGGGCCTCACGGTTAACTGCTATAGCGTTATTTGCATTAGAAGACTTCATCATAATTGGCTGTTGACTTGGGGTGTGCATAAAGCAAGTTTCGGAGGTGGGTTCCCAATTGCCTTCCTCCTAGCTGTTAGATGTTAAGAACAGCAAGCTATCTGATGGAAGAATCTCAACCGTAAAGATGTTGACTTACTTACTTTTGGTTTATCTCGGGTTTTCCTTCCGTACCCAGAACCCCGTCTGTTTCCTTGGACCACAAAGTGGGCCCAAGTTATCCAGTTGGCACCAGCTAGGAGGTGGGGTTGAGCTGCTAGCAGAGAGGCGATTATGAATAGGTAGACTGATAGAAATGCTACCAGTTAGAGAGATGCAGGGTGAAGAGCCTGTGAAGGTAGGATAAAGAAGAGGAAAGGTAGCATGCGGAAAGGAAGGTTAAGGGCATGCAGGGATAAAATGGAAGGGTGAAATATGTCGAGCAAAGCAAGCAAGCTGAAGTTGCGCTTCTACAACCCATATACCAACCATGGCACAGGGTCGTTAAGTCGGAGCCTTCTAATTTCACCCAGGTGGAGATCAAAACTTGAACTTTCACCTTTGACCTTTGGTCAAACCACACTTTTCCTGAATCCTTATGACCTGATGAATGCATTAGTTTGGTTTGGTTTTGTTCTTTGGCCCATGTTTTTCAGCCATTATCAATCCACTGCATCAGGATAAATGCCTCAGCATTATGTCTCCATGTATACGTGTACGGTATCTGTTTTGTGCTTGTTGGTACCAGTTCACTTCCATCCATCACTTCCGTTAGCGTCCTCTGTTTCGTTTCCTTCCGTAGGTCCCGCGTAAGGTGTCCAATGTGTTAGTGTTGAGATCCAAAGATAGTCTTTTCTGCGGCTGATATAGCCAGCCCAGGTCCATTTTCGGATTTTAATGCTTTCCAAGATGTCTTGAACTTCGGCATGTTCGGTCTGCAAATTTGTTGAGAGGGTGCATTGGTCGTTGGCTTTAGACCTTTCTTTTAAGGCATGGGGGGAGATTGCTTTTCATGATAGTACCGTATCTTCCAAAGGCTTGCCACCGGCTTTAGTTCTCCTTCGGCGAATTATAGGAGTTCGTTGAGGTTGTCCAATATAGTAACAATGTCATCTGCAAAGCGTAAGTGACTCATGTGCTCTCCATTTATTTTGATTCCTTTTTTGCTCCAGTCGAGTGTTTTGAAAATTCCTTCTAGATTGGCTGTAAAGAGTTTTGGTGTAATAGTGTCTCCATTGCGCACTCCCTTCTTTATCATGATCACTGATGATTCTGTCACTGTCTTTGTGCATTTTGACCGTGTTGTGGCAATCTGAGTAGAGGTCTTTGAAAATCTGCATTCAGAACTGAGCTGGTTCCGACAGAATCAAAATGCCTATTCGCGATCGCGTAATGTATATGAAAACTACGCATATAGTGGAATGTTGTATACTCCTGACATTTCTCCTTTAATTGGTTGATGGTGTGGACGTGGTCCATGACTGAAAAACCGTTCCCGAATCCTGCCTCTTCCCTTCAAATGGTTGATTGCTGTCTAGGATATTTTCTAGTCGGTTTGTTAGTATCCTACTTGTACATGTTTGAGAGGAGACTGATGGGTCTATAATTCTTTAGGTCTCGCTTGCCCCCTTCTTGTGCAGAATAATCATCATGATCATAGTGGCTTCTTTGCACTGATGTGACACTATCCCTTTTTGCATACATGTTAATACAGCCTCGCTAGTTCTTTGGTTATGATGTCCCCTCCTTGTCGTGGACGAACACATTGTCGAGGTTCAGGAGACTTTCCTCTCTTCATTTGGTTTACAGCATGCTGTACCTTAGTAACAGTTTCTTCTTGTGGTTCTCCTGGTTCATCTCTTTCTTTGTCACTGGTATATAACTGTTCATAGAATTCTTCTATTTTTTTCAGAATTTCATCTTGGTCTGATTTCTCGGCCATTAGTATCGAGGAGGCTTGTGATTTTCTGTTTATCCTGTGCTAGTTTCTTATTGATTTTCTTCAGACTTTTGTTTTCCTCAATTGTGGATTTGATCATCTTGGTGTTGTAAGTCTCTGTATCTTCATGTAGCCCTTTCCTGCGTATCTTGCAGGTTTCTGTGTATTCACATACGTTGTATGTTTGTTCCCTCTGCTTTCGTGGTCTTCTCTTCTCCGGGAGTTTTCTGGTGGAATCTGATATTTTGGTCTCTCGAGTCTTTGTTTTTTTCCTGATATTTCCATGGCCAGTTCTTGTGTTGTTTCTACATCTGGTTATTCCACGATTCCAGAGTCCTCTCTTCTTCACATTCATCTGCCCAAAAGTTGGAACTGGTTTTGCGGTAATGTAATTCTATTCTCTTTTAATTCAACTTCTCTAGGTTGATGCTGCTTTGCTTTGGTATTAGTAATTTTTGACTCTCTAATCTGGTGTTGATTTTAACTGGATCATTACCATGGTCACTACTCACTAGGCCTACCTACATTCACTTTGTTGATTGTCTTTACGTCTTAAATGGCGTGTGACTGTCTGAGAGTATGAAATCAATTTCATTCTGTTCCATCTGGGCTTCTCCAGGTCCATTTCCTACATGTCCTACATGCTGCCTTTTAGAATTCGGTGAGTCAGTCACCCCTATAATATCGTTCTCCACTCCTGAAGTGGAACTATTTATCCCATAGCCAAAATCAAACATGGCCTAAAGAATCTACATGGCAAGTCTTGTGATTTTGTCAACTCTGTCCTCTTAATTTTGCTACCCTGTCTCAAAGTTGGTGTCTCAGATTAGAGATGATGGAAAAGTAGCCCTATATGCTATGTTTGAAAGTCATACCCGATGACCCCCCTTTTTTTAGGTGCGCCTACCCAATGACCCCCCTTTTTAGGGTTGGCTACCCAATGGTCCCTTTTTTTTCTAGAATTGAATCATCAAAATGCCACAAAAAAAACTTTCAAATTCTCTTATTTCAACAAATTTGTAAATTATCAATTTGTGTATTGAAATTTTTGGAAATGTGGAACAAAAATAAAATTATGCTCCACTGTTTTCAAATTTTTCTACGCGATGACCCCTTTTTTGAAATTTTATAGCCCCCTTTTCACAATATTGTACCCAATAACTCCCTTTTTACAATATTATACCCAATGACCCCCCTTTTCATTTTGTTTGTACCCAATAAACACCTTTTGTTAAAACAACGTTTTGTACTGATAGGTCGCATACCCGTCACTTCTAAAATTGAGTGCCCCCTGGGCTATATGTACAGGATGCAAATTGCACACCAAAAGAAACTGAATTGTAAACTTTTGGTCAATATTCATAGGCCCCCTAATTCTAATATACGAGCAACGAAATAACTTCAGAAATGAGTTTGAAAAAGTGTGAAGATCGTTTTGGCGCTCTTAAAGGAGGATTTCGTGATTCCTCTTTTTATGACATTTTTCGGTAGATATCAACGAAAAAAGCTTATTCCCAAAATTTCAGTTGATTCCCATTTTGCGTTTGTGAGTTATGCATGATTATGTGTATTACACTGCTCCATAGGCCACTGTTGTAATTTCGTTCTGGTATATACCAGAACAAAATTCAAATGTGGCGATATTTTTGCTAAACGAATTAATCTGCAAGAAATATTTGGTACATAAACATTTTGTAGCCAGACGTATCCAGTGGTATCAACTTTTTTTGAGAAAAGTGGGGGGGGGGGATGAAGCTGTGGATCACGAAATGCCCTTTTAAGCTCTTCTTTTGCATTTGTAATGTGGTTTAATTCATTTGTAATTTGTTACCCGCCTATTTTTTAAGTACACAAATACGTCCATGTTTCTGAGACTTTTCAACTGAGAAACATCATATGTCCATAATGATTTAATGGAAATCTTATAGTTTCAGCCTGAGTTTCAGCCGAGGTTTCGCAAATGAGATGAGATGGCGCTCATCTAGGCAAGTATGCTTTGATTGCAGGCAGCAGGGATAGGGAGCAGGCTATGCAGGGACATTATTCTTATGTGTGACGAATTTGGTAAATCTGTTCTGATATTAGTTCATTATTGAAGACATTATGAAGATGTCGAATTTAAATTTATATTTTTAACTTATGTATCTAAAACATTAAATATGTTAAAATTAGAGAAGTGGACTAGAGTGACCATGATGACTATTTGAAATAAAGCCCATTTACATTTAGCTATTATATTCTGTCAGTTTTCTCATATCAAGATACCATAAGTAATGTAACGAAAAATGGAAAAAATAGCTGGTATTGGCTAATAACCACGTAAATAACTAAATAAACAAACACATAAATAAATAAACAAATAAATAAATAAATAGAATAAATAAATAAATAAAATGTTTCTTTCAGAAATGACAACCGGGTAAAAGAATTTAAAAGAAAATTATTTTTACTAATTTAAAATGTTATTAAAGTGTAACCAACCCTAGAAGGCGATTTATGAGATTTAAAAAGGGCTTATGTGTCGCTATAGCCAAAACTTGAACCCTATAAACGTCAGTGGTGGCGCCACGGGTGCAGGTGGTGGTGGGGGGGCAAATGTCAGACCCCCGTTTCTTTTATTTATTTATTTATTTATTTATTTATTTATTTATTTATTTATTTATTTATTTATTTATTTATTTATTTATTTATTTATTTATTTATTTATTTATTTATTTATTTATTTATTTATTTATTTATTTATTTATTTGTTTGTTTTATTTTTTATTTATTTAGTTTTTTATTTATTTACATTTTGTTTATAGAGGGTAGACTCATCAGCACTTAGTGCTGCTCTCCCTAACAGCCCTGTTTAAATGCTTTTACTACACAACATGTTATAATACAATTATATTAATTAAAATGTGCATTTTAAACCAGGTGGTGGTCTAAATTCAGTAAATTTTCATCGTCAACCGTGTAATTGAATGGGATTATTTTGACATTTTAAAACGCTTGAAATATCACAAACAAATAGGCCTATGTTAATAAATAATACAAATACAAGCTAAAACCACTGGGGTTCGATAATGAACCCCACAAAACTAACCGCCGAGTATATGGAAAATGCCATACGGCCGGGCGCGGCGGTTTCACAAGTTGCCGGCTCTATCATGCCACTCGCCACCTGTTTTAAACCTACAAAACTAATTAAATACATGAAACAAAAAATATGGTCCGATGTGCCGGGCGGACCTTAAAAATGAATCTATGTACATGTATAATAGCATAATTAAATTCACATTTTCTTTCAACAAAATCCCCGGGGCGAAATCACCTGTGTCCTACACACCTATTTTATTTTTAGCTCAAAAACTCGGAATTCTACTAACATGACCAACCAATGCACCTGTTCTAAACGAACTCATCTCAGCGGATGCTATCTGTCATCATGTGGTAGTCTCTTTACCAGCCATGCGCATGAAAGAGCTGAGCATCATAAGCAAGTAGAAGTCTCTTACCAAGACTATAAACTGAAGGAGAAACTTTAAATATGAATATTCATTAGGTTAGTCCATTATACATAGGGAAACGAAAGTAAAAAAAAAGTTTTATATTATTTCAAAAGGACCGAATTAATATGCTTAAATGTCTCTCTTTATGTTACAAATATATTGTTTATAAATATATTTAAATAATATGGATGTTTTATGTGCGGAGAAGTATGAGAATATTTCACTTTATAGTTTCATGAGCATACGCGTATACGTCCACCCCGGCTCAAAAATGTGTGACTAAGTGAATGTGCGGTTTTACGCATCCTTCATATATCATCAAACACAAACACAACTTACACATGTGCTATATCTGCTACTTCATGTACTTGTGCATTCAAAACTTGACGGTGGTTTGAAATCATAGGTGTCTATCCAAAATGCTCAATATCTGTTAAATTTAATCAACATGGGGGTTTGGAAATGTTATCTAGTTTTTCAGACACTGATACTTTCAGGATTTCTGAACGTTGTTAGTTGTGAATGTTTGAATTCAACAGAAATATATTGTCCTGTAGAGTGTTGTTGTGAGTGGATTAAACCTCACAGGCCATCGGCGGCGGACAGTGAGACTTTGAAAGCCGATTGCTCCCGCAGAAATCTGACATCAGTCCCCGCAGGATTAAGTGAGCAGACTACCGAACTGTAAGTAAATGTATTTAAATTAATTTTGTAATGTTTAGTTACTTTTGATCTTGTTTACTGACTAATTTTTAGCTCGCACAAACAATTTTACTGCTGAGTTTTCTCCTAAAGTTTTGTACGAGTCATTTTTCTGAATTTGACTTCAATCCTTTCACGAAAGTTACACCATCACCACAGATCCTACGCCCAGATAAAAAGTCAACGCATAGGTTCCTATTTTGCAAGCTCACTGGATTTTAGTTTTGTCTTATTATTTTCTGCTAAACCTAACCCCAAACGTAACCCTAATGCTAACCCTAATTAATGCACTAGATTCAAGTATACTTCCTCCCCCCCCCCAGAAATGTGGTGCACTGGTGGGGTTTAGTTGGGATTACAATAGGGATTAACTGAGGCTGGTTCGCCCAGGTGCTTGTTACATATTTTGTTTTGTAACATGTGTGTTATAATCCATCCTGACCCTGCAATAGGGGAGGGGTGCATAAGACCCTAGACTATGCCATAGTCTATTTTTGATGTTAATCATGATGAAAGCATTCAGTTGAACTCGAAATTATACTGATATTAATTACATCAAAATACTAGTATAAAATTGATATGAAAAAGTTTATATAATTATATTAGTGACAGTAAAAGTAAAGTGTACGTATAGGCTTATATTATTGAATGCAACATATCATAATGTCATAATTGTATTGGCACTTCAATACTGAACAATTCTGATTTTAGAATCTGCCAGTTTATTAATCGCGAAATTCCATGTTAAAAATAGACTATGGACTTTCAATTTTAAACGGGATTTTGAATGGGCAAAGTCCCTAACACTCACACTGTCAATCATACTTGTTTATCAATCAAATTTAACCGCAAGCAAATACAAGACACGTTCATGCACTTATTGACGCGTTCATGCAATTACACAACACAAAGGCGGGGTAGGCCACATACTTGTGTACCATGTAGTTATTAATGGTAATGACAGGTACCGGAGGATTTAAACCATAACGAGATCGGGGCGACCAATCACAAGCCAGATCCATTTAAAGATGCATTACATCATGGCCAATTTTAGTAGGCCAGATTTCCGACAATCTCACCCATAGAAGCTCATAGACAGCCGTGTTAAGCATCTCTGACCGCAATCCAAAGTCAGTAGTCCACTTGGGAAGCTAACAGAGGGAGTAGGGTGACTGAAAAGAACAGATGTGAAAATCTATCAAATTATTGTGCACACATTAATTAAATCAGAGTTTTAAGCTTAAATACAATATCCAGAGTATGTACAATGGGCAAGTGGACTACGGGTAGTCTAATAAGACCCTTAGGGGCCAGGGAATATACTTGTATACAAGTACATTCCAATTATCAAAAATGTTTTTGAATGTTATGTAACTCTACATTTAAACATTTTCTGCAACCTTTTGCGAATGATGTCAAAAACTTTTTGTGTTTGCGGGGTAATTGTCTAAACCATGCATGGACTGCCTACTCATCTTCATATAAAGAGGACTTCATTTTGGAAGGATATTTCTGAAAAACAAGCTGTTTAGCTATAGCTGGTCCATTATCAATAAGTTAAAAACAAAACAGCAGGAAAAAACCGAGGAAAAAACAAGATTTGGATGAGTGTATAGATGTACAGTGATGGAGAATTTGCACCACCATGTTTTTTATACCCCTTCAATTTCTGCATTCAAGACAGACAGTGCATGTGTTGCTGAATTTGAACTCAGTGGTGGGTATCTTTTCAAGAATTGCATCACAGCACAGATATCTGTGATGACAGGAAATCCCCATGTAATCTAATATTATCCCCTGAAAGCTAGAAATTGATTGAATTAGATATGAACATGATAAAATGTAAAGCAACACATGGAACCTATAGGCCTACATTTGAAACTTTTGTAATACCAGGGTAAAAAAAAGGCCCACGCATGATTTGGGTGTGATCTGTGTTAATACAATCTACCTCCAATCCCAAGAATAATGGTGTCTCCAAATGTACAAAACAAAGAAGGGATTTGCTCTCAAAATAGAACCATGCGTGTGTCATCATTGGTATCAGCGGAAGTGTAGTGTGGAATAATAATGAATTCTTGGTTGCCATTTTCACACTTAACCCCTTCCCTGCAACAATCGATCATTTTTATGTTGATCTGCCATCATGTCAAATCTTAGATTGACAAAGATGTCAAAATATTGAAATTTTATTAAAAATTGCATTCAAATAGGTAAAAATATGCCTAATTGTAGGATTAGTGGTTCTTCATTCAGATAGCTAGTGTTATTAGAAGAGCGTGTAGGATTGGCTCGTGTTAGGCAGGTACGTGATCATGATTTGGCACTTGACTTGAGGCATCTTAACCCATACACCTCCCACTCACCACCATGACCACATCTTGTTGTAATACAGTACAAATTTACTCCTCTTTAAAAAGTGCATTCAAGACCAACAAGCTCCAAGCAGATCATAGCATGAACTTGAAAATCTCTTGATTTAACATAATTCTATGTTGTTCCTAAATAAGTTGTTGAAAATGTTCAAATATTTCACACTGTAATTGTGTTTTAAGTTGTTGAAAAAGTATTACATACAACTTGATAAGATTAGTCATTCATGTACATGTATTCCTCAGCTGTGTCCATCTATATGGAAGGAAAAATGTGTTGTTAAAATGGTTCTTTTACTAAAATAATACCAGGGCATGAACTGGTCAATTCTTAAACCATTACCATGTGGTTAAATATCTGTGGTGTCATCATTGCCATCTCTGTTGGTGGTGAATTATTTTGTGTTTTCATGACCCTGAGTGATCTACTACATGTCCAGAGAAAATCAATGTATTTTCTTAAATAAGGTTGTTGTATTTCTTTGATTATGTTTATTTTCTGCCCAATGAAAGATACCATGCATATATCGAAGCTTAAAAATAAACAGGTTTGGTTTCAATCATTTATTTTACGGTACTGTATTTCTCTATGTATTTCTTTATTTTTAGATCAACATGGATTTAATTCCATTTGGAAACAAACAGATTTGACCAATTTCCAAAAAGAGCAAAAAACTATATTTATTTAGAAAAAAGGTGCACCTGAAAGACAATGTCAAATCACACTGAAAACAGAAATAATAATCTTTTTGTTATTTTAAGGCCACAGGGTCTAGATCAGTCATCAGAGGTAGACATTGAGACCAATAAAATGTGATAAATGAATTCAATCCTAATAATGTAAAATACAGCAAAGTTTATTTATATATCATGTGGAAACTCCCGGACAAACAGGTAACAACTATCTGGTTTGTCATAATTTTCTTTTATCATATTATATTTGCACCGATTTATAAAAAGGTACCTGTTCTAAGGCAAGCTACTTTTACACTTAGTCATAGGCCACTGGGTCTATTTATAGCATAAAACACAGTGTTTCATCACAAACCCTTATAGAAACCCAGGCCATAGCCCCAGACACCAGAGATTTCTTAATTTATCATGGTAGCGACCAGCTGGGAACCGGTTGGAAACCAGCGGTGGTTGGCATGGGCACCAGCCAATGCGACGACTCCCCTGCTATTTCTCATAATATTCAATGTTTAGTTTAAATTTTGCTATTTTCAGCTGTGGTGATTCTCTGCTATCTGAAGAACCACATTATTGATAATATGTATGTTTGTACTTCTCGCATTCATGTTATTCTGTGGGCCACGTAATCTTTACAAGAAATTATTATAAATTTTGAAAATATGAAAATTACTAAGGATCTACCAACAGAAAATCCTGAGAAAGTAAAGGGGTAAAAATACCAACACTGTGCCAAAATAGGCTTGATTTAGCTTTTGAGAACAAGGGAGTTTGTCAGAATGAGCTGATTGTGTCAAATCAGAATGTCTTAGAGAAGTCAAAGGGCAAATAAAGAAGATACTTCAGCAACTGACCTGGGAAAGAACAAGGCATTGTTTAAAATGGTCAAATTTCAGCTGTAGCTGTAGATGTGATGTCAGGTGGTTGAAGAAATGATGAGAAATATTTCCTTCTTCTTTAATATGTTTAATAGTAGGACTTTACACAACTTGTGAATTGAGACACTGAGCTTTTATTAACCTTAATATTATTTCTGCTTTTTGGTGAAGGGGATGATAATCATTTATAATCATTTTTAAATACCGTAGAATGCCATCTACAAGCTTACATGTCTCAAAATGATTTTTTTTTAATGAAAGAGATGCAAGGCAGACACCCTCCACATTATTTGGAATTTGAGCAACTATATTACTGATACAGGAGCTATACAAACATGTGTTATTGTATAAAGACCAAAGTTTTTGTGCATGGTGTCTGCCTTTCATCTCTTTCGTCAAAAAAACCCTCATTTAGAGGCATGTACTTGTAGATGAAATGCTAAGGTATTCATTTTTTTGAATATTTACCTTATTCTTATAATAATGGCCTCGCATAATGAGTCTCGCAAGACACAAGGCTACCCCTTACCAAATATAGATCACTAAATTGATCACAATAATCCATACATCGCATATCCAGGACTGCTTCCCCCTGGGTGCTGTAAAGTTAGTGGCCAAATCGGGGGTCCAGGTGGCAGCGCCCCCTTTGCGGGAAATGTTGCATTTCTGAACTCAATTTGCGTGATTTGGTGCACACTTTTTCTTTCTCTCTTTCTTTCTTGATTTCATTCATCCATTCTTTCTTTCTTTCTTTCTTTCTTTCTTTCTTTCTTTCTTTCTTTCTTTCTTTCTTTCTTTCTTTCTTTCTTTCTTTCTTTCTTTCTTTCTTTCTTTCTTTCTTTCTTTCTTTCTTTCTTTCTTTCTTTCTTCCTTTCCTAGTTCCTTTCTTCCTCTTTCTTTCTTTCTTTCTTTTCTCTTTCTCTCTCTTTTTGCGATTCATTCAAAGAAGAGATGGCTGTCCCATTGTACATGATCTTTAAGAAATCTCTAGAGGAAGGCTGCATCCCAGATGACTGGAAACTGGCAAGAGTTTCACCGATTTTCAAGAAAGGGTCAAAAATCAGGCCTGCAACTACAGACCAGTCAGCCTTACCAGCGTTCCTTGCAAAATCATGGAGTCGCTACTGAGAGATGCCATTCTTAATCATGTCAACCAACATCACCTGCTCTCAGAAGATCAACATGGGTTCAGAAGTGGAAGATCATGCATGACCAACTTACTCACCACTCTGGAAGACATCACAGAAAGTTTGGATGAAGGATTCGGAGTAGATGTTATATATCTTGACTACGCAAAGGCCTTCGACACAGTCCCTCATAAACGACTTATCTCCAAACTGCGAGCATATGGGATCTCTGGCAAGATATTAGATTGGATCAAGGACTTTCTTCAGAACAGAAAACAACAGGTTGAAGTGAGGAAAGAACTGTCGGACTGGGCTGATGTCATGAGCGGCGTACCGCAAGGGTCAGTGTTAGGGCCAATACTCTTCGTATTGTACGTCAACGACTTGCCAGAGGTAGTTACGTCAACAACTAAAATGTTTGCTGACGACACCAAACTGTACAACAGGGTCAAGAAAGACAGCACGGAAGGTAGCGATGCTATACAGGATGATCTCAACCAACTCAAGGACTGGTCAGACACCTGGCTTCTTCGTTTCAATGCATCAAAATGCAAATGCATGCATCTAGGGAACGACAACCCAGAGAGATCCTACGTCCTAGGAGAAGATGAGATTATGGTAGCCAAAGAAGAGAAGGATCTGGGTGTCTACATCACAGATGACTGCAAACCATCAACGCAGTGTACAAAGGCAGCCAACAAGGCCATGACCAGTCTGAGAATCATCAAGAGGACTTTCAAGTACATCGATAAAGAAAGTTTCTCCATCCTGTATAAAGCCTATGTCCGTCCACATGTGGAGTATTGTGTCCAGGCATGGAGTCCATACCAAGTTAATGACATCAAAGAAATTGAAAAGATACAAAGAAGAGCTACTAAGCTTGTCCCAAGTTTAAGAGAAAAACCCTACCAGGAAAGGCTTCAGGAACTACATCTCTACCCGCTAGAAGTTCAAGATTAAGAGGCGACCTGATAGAGGTTTTCAAGATCTTGAATGGGCTTGAAGATATCAAACCAGAGGAGCTCTTCACCATGTCACACAATACAGGCACCAGAGGACACAGCTACAAACTCTTCAAGAAGCAGCTGCACAAAGGCCTAAACTTGAGGAAGTTTTTCTTCTCCCAGAGAGTGATTGACACATGGAATAAGCTTCCTGCAGATGTGGTGAATGTCAAGACAACAAACCAATTTAAGGGCAAAATTGACAAGTTTTGGAACAAGAATGGATATGGGGAACTAAAAGGCTTGAACCTATAATTTTAACCCATCAAATCTAAGTGTAAGTGTATACTCTGGAGTGCTGCAGCCACCAAAGCACCCCCCTTGATCCGCACATGAATCCATAAACAGTCTATATGATAAAACTATTTTTTATTAAGAGCTTTCTTTATCAGCTTTGTACTAGAATATCAAACAGCAAAATACAAAAACGTTCCCAGTGTGATTGATAAGTGCTTTGGAGTGACTTGGTCACTTATGATATGCCCCATTTATGTGCAACCCAAATCTTGCATGTCTGAAAGCTTTGAACTATTACATGGCACCTTTAATAATAAAGTGAAAGGATTCTTTCTTGCAAAATCTTAACTTTTGTGTGCGAATCTGTATGTTTGTTAGAGATAAATCATTTTTATTGCAACTCAAAAACTGCAGAACCTGCTGAAAGCAAGCAGATTACAGTTTACTCTACCGATCCTGATGAATTTGTTCAACCAGATTACATGTAGTCTAAAGCGGTGTATGTAACTTATATCTGAGGCAAATTTTGCAGTCTGATGGAGTGTTGTGTCTCAAAGCCCTAAATCACTGTTAAAATCTATGCCTAAATCAGTTGCTGTTGGAAGAGAAACAGGATCCTAAACTAAAGTCTGCACAAAAAGTAACTCAGCTGTTATAAATATGCCTATAGATTCAGAACTAATAATTGTTTTCGCAATATTTCAACATAAAAAGAAGGATGATTTATTTACTCGCATTTTGATACCCCATTTGTCAAATTTTGTTCAATATTGACAATACAGCAGTGTTTTGAAAGAAAAATACCCCAATTTAAAAGTTGCAATTATTTGTATTGATTTGAAGTAAGCGCGAAGATAAATGGCGGGCTTTACGTGATACAGTGCTGGCATTATAACCATTGATCGCTGTAAACTGCAACTTTTAAATTCGGGTATTTTTCTGTAAAAGCACTACTGCGTTGTTAATATTGAACGACATTTGACGAATGGGGTAACAAAATGCATGTAAATAAATCATCCTTCTCTCTATGTTGAAATATTGTAAAAACAATTATTAGTTCTGAATCTAGGCGTATTTATAACAGCTGAGTTACTTTTTGTGCAGACTTTATTTAGTTAGCATTTACATAATAATTTTCAGGTATTCCTTTGTCATGAACTTAACATCAAAAAATGCTTCTCAGAGGGGTTGTCTTGTCCCCATAAATGATTCATGATTGTGCCCTACTTTTTGGCCCCCACATATGTGGGGCTTATGTTATCATCCAGATCCAAATGAACCAAATTCATTAATCCACTCTGCAGCTCCAACACAGTAACCGATCAACTTCATTATTATGTTTTCAGGGTTATTAGGAGTTAAGAAAGCCTAATAATGATAATATTGGATGGCTTATTTCGCATGATACCATAACATATCGGATTCATCCGATATGTTATGGTATCATGCTCAGCCATCCAATATTATATCAAACTTGGTATGGGGATAGGATGTGGTAGCCTGATGTGCTGTATGGTTTTGTGTCATGTTCTTTGCATATTAATGAGCTTATTTGCATATTTTGCCTAAATAGTCATTAATCCACTCTGCAGCTGAAACACAATAACTGATCTACTTCTAACTTGGTATTGTGATAGTATATAGTGGCCTAATGTGCTGTATAGTTTTGTTGCATGTTATTTACATATTTATGAATATTAATGAGCTAATTTGCCTATTGCATATTACTTATATTTTAACAAACCTTTGTTATCATTTACACACCTTTGTGTGGGCCACCTTAATTACGAACTGCGTAATTCTAGTTAATCTCTTTTAATCCTAGAATCCATGTCGGTATTTCTGATATCATCTTGAAGTACCGTACTGAGTGTGGACAGCAGTTGATGTCTTATATTTCATTTCGGCAATTAAGCTCAGTTACATCTTAAGTTAGCTGATATGGTGATATTAAAGGCCTGCTGTATATTCCAGATCCCCACATTATTTCATTACTGTTTTCTACTTATTAAAATTGTATATTTGCACAATAGCAAACAAGAATGTCAGACGACACATTATATATAGGGAGATTTTGCTCAAAATCCAGTCATTCAGAAGTTGCATCAAATTTCTGTTAGAATACATGGGGCTCACTATGATTACAAAATAATGAACTGTAAGAAATCTATGTGATAGTGCATTGACTCATTTTGATCTGGTCATGCTGAGGAGAGAAACAATCTTACAACCATCTGAAAGTCTGGAAACCACAGTATCTATTTCACCATGCACAAGAAAAGTTTATATACAAAATGGAATCCTCATATTATTTGTAAATTAAAGGAGGATTTCGTGATCCTGGCATCCTCTTTTTATGATATTTTTCAGTAGATATCCACGAAAACAGCTTATTTCCAAAATTGTAGTTGATTCCAATTTTGCGTTTGCGAGTTATGCATGATTTAGTGTATTACACTGCTCCATAGGCCACTGTTGTAATTTCGTTCTGGTATACCAGAACGAAATTCAAATTTGGCAATATTTTTTCTTAACGAATTAAGCTGCAAGAAATTTTTGGTACATAAACATTGTGTAGCCAGAGGTATCCAGTGGTATAAAAATCGCAACTTATTTTGACAAAAGTGGGGGGATGAGGCTGTGGATCACAAAATGCCCTTTTAACAGAGGCGTGGCATTAGTCATTGGAGGCTCTGACAGACCATAGATTTTAAATACATGGACAGACCTACATGTAGTCTTGGTCCTCCTTCGACTTCATCACCATGCAAATCCCGTTCAATCTGGAGACATGCTCTAAGCACGCATTTTCTGATTAGCTCAATAACTTCAACTGGGTTGCCATAGAGACGTCAGTGTTTGATTGACAGCCCAGATGTGCAGGTATTGAAAGCGACTGCTATCTGTGCAGTACCGCGTGCGGTACTGCACACTTCCGCTCACAGTCCCGCATGCGGAACTGCACCTTCCGTCACGCACTTCAAGATGCGGGACTGCACATCCCGGACGTGCATTCCCGCATGCGGTGATGCAGGTCGGGATGTGCAGTACCGCATGCGGTGATGCAGGTCGGGATGTGCAGTCCCGCATGGGGAACTGCAATATTTTGGGGGGATGTGCAATATTTTTGGTGTTTATCCGCATGGGGATGTGCAATATTTTGGTGCATTTCCGTTAGGGGATGTGCAATATTTTTGGTGTTTATCCGCATGGGGATGTGCAATATTTTGGTGCATTTCCGTTAGGGTAGGCCTATGTGCAATATTTTGGATTTTTTCCGCATGGGGAACTGCAATATTTTTGGTGCATTTCCGTTAGGGGATGTGCAATATTTTTGGTGCATTTCCGTTAGGGTATGTGCAATATTTTTGGGTTTTTTTTCCGCATGGGGAACTGCAATATTTTTGGTGCATTTCCGTTAGGGGATGTGCAATATTTTTGGTGTTTATCCGCATGGGGATGTGCAATATTTTTGGTGTTTTTCCGCATGGGGGACTGCAATATTTTTGGTGCATTTCCGTTAGGGGATGTGCAATATTTTTGGTGTATTTTCCGCATGGGGAACTGCAATATTTTTGGTGTCTTTCCGCATGGGGTACTGCAACATTTTTGGTGTAGTTCCGCATAATGAACGGTTTTTGTTCGAATGTCCGCGTCTTGAAATGCAATTATATTTCGTGCAGCCCTGCATGTGGGGTGAACATGTTTTTTCGCATGTCCTCATGAGAGAATCCGGGAGGAATGCAAGGCGAGTTGTATGCCCTACAGTTCAGCGTGTGCTTGGCGGCGAAAAGGTTTTGTTGTTGTAGTTGTTGTTGTTTGTTTTTGGTTTTATTTGTTTTGTTTTTTATTTGTAGGCCCTGCGGCGTAGAAAATATTATCACATGCATATATAAATAAATTTCTTTAATATTACTATCGTTTTACTTTGACTATTAGCCTATTGTGAGTTTTGCTTCATTTGCTGTAATTAAAAGAAAGTGTTATAAACTTTAAAGTCTATAGTATTTTATTATATTAAAAATATTATCGCATCGCCGCTTAATGATAAGTGGCTATTGTGATGAATCTATTTAGTGACCATTGTAATAAACTTGACATTGTGTGCATTTTATTCATGTTAGAAGCTGCCCAACCTTGTCAATCAAATACTTCATCTATTGTGTCCAATACTTAATCCGATAAGTGATCGATGTATATCGATAAAAATAGGATCAAGATCATGGAATTTTAGACAATCAATGATCGTCGCATGTATCCGCATATTCGCATGTAGATATGAATATTAATTCAATATTAGGCCTAGGCCCACTATCGTTTTACTTTCCGTTTCATTATTGTATTTAAAAGAGAGTCTTGAAAAGTCTTGTCCGAAAGGTCGGCATAGTATAGAAATCTAGCTAATAGTTATTGTATGAAATTAATTTTATTAAAATCAATTTCACACGCCTCTTTAATGATGACTATTATATATTCAACTTGACGTTGTGACCACTTTCTATTAAAGTTCCAACGGGAATTTCTCAAGTGGATCGATTATCAATTTACGGAGGATAATAATTTAATTTAGCATGATGAAATGTATATACTATTATATAATCAACTAATATAATTGTATTTAGCATGATGAAATGTATATATTTACCAGGTATTAAAAGCGGCTGTTACCGCATGCGGAACTGCACCAAATATTTTGTAGTTCCGCATGCTGGCATGCGAAAATAAATTTTCAGTAGTATCACCAATGCGTAATTGGACCAAATATTCCGCGTGCCTCCATATTGTCTTGATTATAATAATATGACCGTCATTATATTGTATACATTTTATGCACACACACAAAAATTAAAAGGTTTTTTTAATCTTTAAAATTCTTCAGGTAGACCAGACAGACCTCCCGGGGGGGGGGCAGTGGGGCACTCCCACTTTGGAGGTGACGCGTATGTAGGGCTGTTAAGACCCCCTTTTTCAGCGTCGCTGTCACCCAAAGACCCCATATTTTTACGAACACATGCTCTGTCACCCGAAGACCCCTATATTTTCCATTTGATCTGTCATCCAAAGACCCTTACAAGTTCAATTTGAACAGCAACTTTCATTTATCACTGATTTTGTTACTTATTTTGAAAAAAAAACAATGAAATTTGAAGCCATTTAGACCCGGCATTTAGAACTAGAAATTCGATTTTCGAGGTTTTTAAGGCGTTGTTTTGGCTCTCACCCAAAGATTCCATTTTATAAAAAGGTCATGTTCTCACCCAATGACCCCATATTTTTTACATTTTGCTCTCACCGGATGCCCCTTAGTGCGAAAGTGTCAGCCCTACACCTATATCCATTTCATATTGAAGTGCCCCCACCCCCCGGGACATACCTGTGTGCCCAATACTGACTTGGTCATGCTGTGATAAACATTAAAAGTTGTTTTCTGATCTTGCCGCTGCTATTGATGCGCATGCATCGTTTGAGATCAGTGTGAATTGATGATTGATCCACTTGAGGAATGTCCGCTGGGTTCTTATAATAGAACAATATCAAGTAGATTTATAATAGTCACTAATCATCATAAGAGGCGTGTGAAAATGATTTTAATATAACATTGTGTACATGTTTTAGGCCTGACTCTGCCGACCTTTGGAGAAGACTTTATTTTTTAATTACAACAATGAAACTATATGCAGAAATTTCGAACAAGACTTTCTTCTTTAAAAATTTCAATAAATAAAACATGTACAACATACTGTAGGCCTCACGTATCCGGAACTGTGCATCTCGTCTTGCATTCCCTCATCATGCGGACATGCGAAAAAACATGTACGTCCCGCATGCGGACCTGCACCAAATATATTACATTACCGCACGCAGACTTTAACATTAATTGCATGCGGAACTACACCAAATATTTGACAGTTCCGCACGCTGGCATGCGAAAATACTGCTTTCGGAACTGCACCAAATATTTTGCAGTTCCGCATGCGGACATGCAACAAAATAGGTATGACAAAAATTTAGTAGGCCTACATTCGTGGTGAAAAATACGTCAGGCTCTTAGGTGTTTTTACTTTTTTTAGTAATTAGTTTTAGACAATCAATGATCGCATGTAATTAATGTCGCATTTTGTATTTAAAAGAGAGTCTTGGAAAGTCGTGTCCTAAAGGTCGGCATAGTATAGAACCTAGCTAATAGTTATTGTATAAAATTAATTTTATTAAAATCAATTTCACACGCCTCTTTAATGATGACTATTATATATTCAACTTGACATTGTGACCACTTTCTATTAAAGTTCCAACGGAGAATTTCTCAAGTGGATCGATTATCAATCAATTTACGGAGGATAGTAATTTAATATAATTTAAATATTGCACATCCCCATGCGGAAAAACACCAAAAATATTGCAAATCCCCTAGCGGAAATGCACCAAAAATATTGCAGTTCCCCACGCGGAAATACGCCAAAAATATTGCACATCCCCATGCGGAAAAAACACCAAAATATTGCACATCCCCTGCCGGAAATGCAACAAAATATTGCAGTTCCCCACGCGGAAATACACCAAAAATATTGCACATCCCCTAGCGGAAATGCACCAAAAATTTTGCAGTTCCCCACGCGGAAATACACCAAAATATTGCACATCCCTAAGCGGAAATGCACCAAAATATTGCAGTTCCCCACGAGGAAATACACCAAAAATATTGCACATCCCCATGCGGAAAAACACCAAAATATTGCACATCCCTGGCGGAAATACACCAAAAATATTGCACATCCCCATGCGGAAAAACACCAAAAATGTTGCAGTTCCCCTAACGGAAATGCACTAAAAATATTGCACATCCCTAACGGAAATGCACCAAAATATTGCAGTTCCCCACGCGGAAATACACCGAAAATATTGCACATCCCCATGCGGAAAAAACACCAAAAATATTGCACATCCCTAAGCGGAAATGCACCAAAATGTTACAGTCCGCATGCGGTACTGCACATCCGACCTGCATTCCCGCATGCGGGAATGCAGGTCGGGATGTGCAGTTCGCATGCTTGGACTGTAAACGGAAGTGTGCAGTACCGCACGCGGTACTGCACAATTCCGCGTCCCAAAAAATAGTTCAGATGTGGTGATATTGATAAATCTACACAAGGTACACATGGTACGAACACCACTACTGCTTTACTGGCATCACAGATCCTGGAAATTTCCAGGATATGTGCTGGCATTCAGTATGTGCACTGGACCCAGCTTATAGTCCTATTTTAACTATTGTCAACAGTTTGCGCATGCAATTTTATAGATTGTAGTTTACCTCCTGGTTTTGCAGTCAAATGGTTCCATTTAGCACCTCGAACTGAAAACATTTTTATATCTATGTCATCGAAAATTCTTTGACGAAGGAGCAGACAAACCAAGACTATGACAGACCCTATCTCAGGCTCAGCTGTGGCTATCATTACAATTCGGTATCCGAGGTGAATTAAGTAATGTCAATCACAAATTGTTACAGGTCATTTGAGGTGGACTAACTTTATATTTGGATTGTCAGAACACCTTCCCCAATCAAACACATTTCTCTTGCATTTGATCATCTTCTACTCTTCCCTAGAAAAATCATTATAATACCAAATCTACACACCATGGAATTCACCATATCACGTCCAAGTTCACATTGGGCGCCACATTCCTTTTTTAAAGGAATTTTTATTAGACTGACATTGTATTTTTGCAAGAGTGTCTTGCAAGGCATGTCTTCACTGATACAAAACGTAGGGAACCTTCGGGAGCGAAATACAAGAACCCTTTGATCATATTATCTTTTTGATATTCTCAACATAATTGTAAGCATATCTTATTTAAATCATTGCATTTGTTATGAGAAAGTTGTTAGAGACACTCAAGTGAAGTTGAAGTAGGTGGTATCATGTTGCCAATCATACAAACGATACTTATCTGATATGCTCTGAAAAATTGAAGGTAGATTTTCGCACAGACTGCAATAAACATGATAAACACATACTCTGAATGTTTACTTATACTATCCCCATACTTGTGATTCTAGTTCTACTGTTTCGTTGATATAGATACACATGAGTAAGATTGAGGCTACTATTACCATATCGTACCTGTAGATATCATCTTGTACATTTAGTTATTCTAATATTGTAATGGATAGCGTAACTAAATAGACATGGCTAGGATTTCTTGTTGTGGTGCTTATAAAATGTTAGAAAAACACTAAGCGTAAGGTAAAGCTTTTTAAAAATGGAAAAAAGGTATACAAGAAAGTTGATCGTAATGGGTACTACAGATCTATTTGTTTGATTGCATGCATGAAAAGACTTTCATTCTAGTTTTTTCTTTACTTTGTTTTTGAATGACAGACAAAAGCTAAGCACACATTACTGTATTTACGAAAACAAGATATTGAGTAAGTGGCATACAGACTCCGAGTATTGGCCGAAAATATTTTGACGCAACATTAATCTATTCCCATTATATTATCAGTAATGTTTGATGAGGTAAAATCAATTATGTTATGGCAAATATCTGGTGGAAATATATTATTCGCTAGAAGTTAAACATTACTGGAAATACATATGGGGATAGATTAAATTATGAAGACATGTTGCATCAAATATTCTACATCCTCTAAAAAGTCTGTATAGCAGCCCTAAGTATAGAGCATGTTGGGATGAAGATGGGAGGATGAAACAAGGTACTGAATTGTTGTGAAATTTAAAGTTACCTGCATCCAAAAGTTTAAAGCAGTTGTGCATTTTTATTTCAATGAATAAATGCAACATGAAAAGAAATATGTGATGCGATCAAGCAAAATCAGTCGGAACTCAGAAATATTGATTTTGAGATATAGCCATACAAAGGAAATATTTCCTTTTGTTGTATAGGCGTACAGCCATACTTTAATTTTGTTTTGCAATATTTGTTCGCACGTTTAACGGGTTATCTAGCCACTGTGTAGATTGAAAGTTGCAGGGTATATAGTATGTATGCGAATGAAGAAGTAGATAGATTTTCTATAATAATATGTCTTCAGGAGAGGAGATATTTCACAAAAATTAAAACACCTAAGTCCGCCAAATGCACGACTAAGAAGCTTCCAAGAATACGTGTAGTATCATAGGCCCATGCACCATTGGGAGCTATTGGGGAATTGCCGCACCTGATTAAGGTCGTTCATTTCAGTAAATGGTCTATATTTTGTGCGGTCATTAGCGGGAAATGGGTGTATTTTTTGTTTGCTTTTGTCTTGCTTTTTGGAAACGCTCACACTCGCTATGTTGTGTTTTGCCTCGTTTATATGTCTGTCTCATTAAGGTGGTATTTGAGGCATTGTGGAAGTGCTCTAAGCATGTTTTAAAAATATAGACTAATTGAGTAGGGCAAAGAACACTGATCAATACGCCTTATGTTTTAAGCTAATCGGACATACTGTTTTTATAATTCACACATTTTAAATTTTTTTGTATTGTATTATTTTTATCAATTATCAATGAACCAATATGACTCGAAAGTGCTCATGAATATGTAATAACATTTTTATTTAATAATAGAATACTGGTTTCAAACTTGGTCAAAGTGTTCCTAATGACTTCCAGATAATTAATTAGTTAGTTGCCCTACTTTGCATAGTTAATTAGCTAATTCTGCAAATTAGCTAATTAATTATGCAAATATGCAAATTAGAATGACTAGACAAAATAATACATAAGAACATATTAGAAACACTTTGAAGGCAAATGTCTGCAAAATAAAAGTAGCATGAACTTTCAATAGGTGGCAAATAGAAAATTGCATATTTAATGTCTTTAGGTGTTGAAAAGTTTTTCTATTTAAAAGCTGGCAGGGTAACATTTGCACTTAAACATGTTAAATTGAGAGCATTTCATTAGTTTTCGCTGAATGGCAATAATGCGATATGCCCCCATAATCATGATAATGTCATGTATATAGGCCCACATAGTGTTTTACATCTCAATGTCGCTCCGTTTATGCGTTAAAACGAAAATATTTGCACCTATAGGCCAAGATAAAAAAAAACATTCCTTCTTCTTTATCGTTGAATGAAGAAAAAAACGAAGAAAAGAAGAAAAAACAAAACAAAAAAACAAAATAAAATACTGGTTTCAAACTTGGTCAAAGTGTTCCCAACGACTTCCAGATAATTAATTAGTTAGTTGCCCTGCTTTGCATAGTTAATTCGCTAATTATGCAAATTAGCTAATTAATTATGCAAATATGCAAATTAGAGGGCGGCTAGACGATATAATACATAAGAACATATTAGAAACACTTTGAAGGCAAAAGTCTGCAAAATAAAAGTAGCATGAACTTTCAATAGGTGGCAAATAGAAAATTGCATATTTAATGTCTTTAGGTGTTGAAAAGTTTTTCTATTTAAAAGCTGGCAGGGTAACATTTGCACTTAAACATGTTAAATTGAGAGCATTTCATTAGTTTTCGCTGAATGGCAATAATGCGCATATGCCCCCATAATCATGATAATGTCATGTATATAGGCCCACATAGTGTTTTACATCTCAATGTCGCTCCGGTTATGCGTCAAAACGAAAATATTTGCACCTATAGGCCAAGATAAAAAAAACCATTCCTTCTTCTTTATCGTTGAATGAAGAAAAAAACGAAGAAAAGAAGAAGAAAAAAAACAAAAAAAAACAAGCAATCTTACTAGAGATGTGACGGCCATACTATGAATTCAAATGTTAAAAAATTGATTAGTGCGGTGGTTATGCCAATATGGCTCGCCCAATTGAAAAGACAGTTCCGAAAGTCATCACAAAATATGCCCCCATCCCATTCCAAAAAAAGGTTCTAAAAGTCATCACAAAAGAAGGTTGATGTTACAAGTTTTTTCATTTGTTTTACGTGTCAATATCGCTCCGGTTCGTTACCAAACATACTGACACTATAGTGCTATCGGGAGCATATCCAGCTTTCTTAATCGAGGGGGAGGGGATTTCAGGTGTTGGGGACCAAAAAAATCCCGGTTGCATCATTTTGACCTGGGACATATAAATAGGCCTATACCGTTATTTTTAAAAGAGACTGTCATGACTGAAGGCTGTAGCCTACATGTTAAGTTCGAGCTTCCAAAAAAGGGCTTTATTGAGACATTAATTTTTAATGTGGTCCATGATCGGGATGAATTTTGGTAAAAACCGGGCTCTTTGCCCCTTTTCTTTTCCTTTGCCTTCTCGGTTATCTCTTTAATTTTTTGTCAAGGGCATTTTCCTCTTTAAGTTTTTGTCAAGGATCCACTCTTTCCCCTTTCCCATCCCTCCCGCTGGCTGCGCTACTTTGTCTGCACTGTATGAAAACATTACTTCTTTAGTTTTCGTTAACTATTTAGAAGCCGACAGGGCAACTTTTAAAGTAAGACTACTTAGAACATTTGCACTTGAATGAAAATATTTCTTCATTAGGTCTAGTCAAACAAATCAAACTCAAATGATTTATGTTCAAATTATACATACCTTAAAATCTTCTGAAAGTCACAAAGCCATTTACTAATTTCTAGAATATGCCTCAAATACCACCTTAAGATCTAAGCATGACGACATCAACTTTTTTTATTGTCATTGCATGCTATTTAGCTCTTTTACTGCTAGCAACATTTGGCATTTATTGAACATTGACTTCAACGTACCACACCACCAGGTTCAACTAAGTTAGCAGATAAAGGTATAACCAGTTATTGACTTTTCTCCTCAACATGCTCAATAAGCAAACACTTATTGATTGGCTTGAGCAAATAGTCCGGGCGATTTGTATTGCACAGGGCTCAAAACTCATCAATGCTAATTGTATTTGAATATAGCTGAACGAGGCTTTGAAATTTGCGATAAAAAATGCTTGAAAATGCTGTTATTTTAATCGATAGTAAAGGAAATGGCATTTGTTCAATATTTAATTACCTATTGAATACGCTGAGAATATCTCATCAAACTGGAAAAAAAAGTCGGGTCAGATGGGGCATGAAAAGTCGGGTATGAGAAGTAGGGTCACAAATTGTACCGACCCACCATCTTGTAGACCTATAAAATATTTCTTTAATGTGCATGCATCGTGCGAAAGTTGGAAGTAAAAGGAGGTCGGAAACCAACCATCTTGTAGTCTTAATTCTTTTGACCAATAGAGCTAAATAGTTACTAAACACCTTCAGAAGACATAGCATGTGTAGCAGTCAGATAGTTGATAAAAAATATTAATGTGCATGAAAAATCCGCAAGTCAGGAGAAAATTATTTCGGAAACCATCTTGTAGGCCTATATAATTTTTTTTAAATGCCATGCATCATGCGAAAGTCGGAGAAAAACGAAGTCAGGAACCCGTCTTTTAGGCTTATTCTTTTGCACCAATAGAGCTAAATCATGAAATAGATAACTAAATACCTTCAGAAGCATCTTCATCTAACTGCTACACATGCTATGTCTTCTGGCGGTATTTAGTTAAGTATTTAGGTCTGCAAAAGAATAAGCCTGCAAGATGCTCCGACTTTGTTTTCTCATGACTTTCCCATCGTGCATACAGTGACACGTTAATATTTTTCTTTAACCATGCATAGAAAACTGCTAGGCCTATATATACATACCCAGTACAGTCTTCTAATTGTACGGAGCCTCATGGGTGACATGTAACAAATATTTTTTTTGAAAATTATCCCGAGATAATCAGGTTATCTCGGGATAATTATCCCGAGATAATCATGTTATCCCGGGATAACCAGATTATCCGGGATAACCTGATTATCCCGGGATAACCTGATTATCTCGGGATAATTATCCCGAGATAACCTGATTATCTCGGATTATCCCGGGATAACCTGATTATCTCGGGATAATTATCCCGAGATAACCTGATTATCTCGGGATAATTTTCAAAAAAAATATTTGTTACATGTCACCCATGAGGCTCCGTAAAATTGACATTAAACTGTTTTAATTTTTTTTGGAAAACATGAACAAAACCCGATGTTATAGGCCTACAGCAGAATATGATGCACGGACAAATTAACTACAATGCATCTAAGGGTCAATATTACTTAACTTATGATCCTATGTCAACTCCCAAGAACACGACCTGTGCATGCTTATTATTACAAACTACCGGAAAAATACTACAGCCAATAGACCAATCACAAAAGCAATGTATCTGGTACTTTGGGATAATGAGTACATCATTCTGCGCTTGTGAAATGCATCCATAAAAGATGAGACGACTATACCTAGGTATATTCTTCTCAGCATAAAAGTGTATAAATAGGGGCAGACATTACAAACTAGCATGCATTCACGTTTTGCAACTCAGTACAGTCTAATTCTAGCTCCGGAGACAGGCGAATATCCAGACCCTCGAACAAAAGAACCAGTACCAAAATACCTATTAGGCTAATCATAAAAAAAGTTAACACAAGAAGGATACGCACCAGATAAGTGGTATACACCCGCCTCACTTCGAACAAGTACATATAACATTTCCCATAGTCCACCAGTCTATGTAAAATATCCCCTAATAAATTTACAAAATAACGCAACAGTAAACCCACAGTTCCGCCTTCTTATTGTTACACAGTATTATTGTATACATCATAGTGTACCCCTACTTGAAGCCTAACCGCGAGATACCAACGTTACAAAATAATAAAATAAACCCACTCCACACTCCCCAACCACCATCCTAGCTACGCCTATACAGGGTTCTAAAAAGAAACAAACATCTAACACAACCACGCATAACGTTTCACCCACTACCATACCATCACCCAAGAACCAAGAACCTTACACACGAACCGCGAATGCCGAAAACCGCGCAACCCGAGAACCGCTCTAGTTTCATTTTGTTTTAGAAACTCTTTTTAAAATTGCTCATATCTTTGGAACTGGTTGTAGTCCAGGAGCAAGATCCCACAGGGGGCCTAAATAAGGACTTGGTTCACCCTCCACTACATACAAGGTTTGACACCATAGGTAGTTAGTATGGACCCTCTAGATCACTGCTAGGTAGGTAGTGGACTCAAATTGTGGTATCACTTTTTTTTACAGGTCATTTTATGTATGGACGTATAATCGCATAAAATCACCAAAAATAGGACAAAATTAAGGGGTAGGGGAGATATAAATTCCCATAACTCAACTTTTACTCGTGATTTTGAATTCATTTTGGTATCAATATGTAGCTAAATGATTTTCCTAACTTTCTAGTATTATTTTTAAACAAAAACAGGTTTCATTTGAGCATATTTGGAAGTATATAGTCCATAAATGAGTGGTAATCTGATTTTTTAAACCATATGTGTAAAGTTTGACATTGGCCTCAAATCTCACAACTATACCACTTTATATTTTTAAAATTGATTCAGTTTCCATTTTTAATTTTTTAATTTAAATTTTAATGTTTAATTTTGTTTTTAATGTTAAGCATATCAAGGGAAACATTATGTAACAGTTCCAATCATTATAATATGTATGAGTTCGTTGGGGTGTCTGTGGGACGAGGTGTGTGTGTGTGGGGGGTGGGGGGTGCTGGGTGTACATAGGGTATGTGTGGGGTGAGGGGGTGAATGTGTGTGTACATGTCTTAATATGTCACTTCACTGCACCAACTTCCATTTACAAAATCCGTTAAGTTTCCATTGATGTGAATATTTATGTGTAGGACTGGGAAAAAGACAAAAATGTTTAAAAACCCCAAAAAACCAACAAAACTGATGTTGATTTCCCTCAGTATATCAGCATAACATAGAAAAATATTAAGGGTAGGGAAAATAAATCATCAGAACTCAATATTTTACTCATGATATTGACTTCATCTTGGTATTAATTCTATTCAATTCAATTTAATATGTATATCTAATTGATTGTTCTAACTTTTGTATTATTTTAAAGCAAAGCGACCATTAGTTGTCAGGTAGATACACAGAAACTGTGAGAAAAGGATACGTTTTCTATGTCTAACAGCGTAAATATGACAATATTAAGGGGTAGGGGAAATATAAACTGCCATAACTCAACTTTTACTCATGAAAATGAATTCATCTTGGTATCAAAATGTATCTAAGTGATTGTTCTAACTTTCTAGTATCATTTTAAAGCAAAGCAACCATTAGTTGTCAGACAGATATACAGAATCTGTGAGGAAAAGGTAACTTTTCTATGTCTAACAGCGTGAAGATGACAATATTACGGGGTAGGGGAAATGTAAACTGTCATAACTCAACTTTTACTCATGAAAATGAATTCATCTTGGTATCAAAATATATCCAAGTTATTGGTCTAGCTTTCTAGTATTATCTTAAAGCAAAGCGACCATTATTTGTCAGGCAGATATACAGAAACTGTGAGGAAAAGGTAAATTTTCTATGTCTAACAGCGTAAAATGACAATATTAAGGGGTAGGGAAATTTATAACTGCCATAACTCAACTTTTACTCATGAAAATGAATTCATCTTGGTATCAAAATGTATCTAAGTGATTGTTCTAACTTTCTAGTATTATTTTAAAGCAAAGCGACCATTATTTGTCAGGTAGATACACAGTATTTGTGAGGAAAAGTTAACTATTCTATGTCTAACAGCATAAATAAATATGACAATATTAAGGGGTAGGGAAATATAAACTGCCACAACTCAACTTTTACTCATGAAAATGAATTCATCTTGGTATCAAAATGTATTTAAGTGATTGTTCTAACTTTCTAGTATTATTTCAAAGCAAAGCGATCATTAGTTGTCAGGTAGATACACAGTAACTGTGAGGAAGGGGTAAATATTCTATGTCTAACAGCGTAAATATGACAATATTATGGGGTAGGGGAAATGTAAACTGCCATAACTCAACTTTTACTCATGAAAATGAATTCATCTTGGTATCAAAATATATCCAAGTGATTGGTCTAGCTTTCTAGTATTATTTTAAAGCAAAGCGACCATTATTTGTCAGGCAGTATATACAGAAACTGTGAGGAAAAGGTAATTTTTCTATGTCTAACAGCGTAAAATGACAATATTAAGGGGTAGGGGAAATTATAACTGCCATAACTCAACTTTTACTCATGAAAATGAATTCATCTTGGTATCAAAATGTATCTGATTGGCTGTTCTAACTTTCTAAAAACAAAGCGATCATTAGTTGTCAGGTAGATACACAGAAACTGTCAGAAGAAGTCATTTTCTATATCTAGCAGCGTAATAGACCGTTCACAAACACTTGTAAGGGGAGGTGCCTGATGCAAAAAAATTTCATCGCAAAATATTCTTTCGAGCCCCCCCCTTTACAGACCTCAAAATTGTAGGGCCCCTTTTTGACATGAAAATTATGGGTCAACCCCATAGAAAATCATATAAACTCAATTTTTCCAGGAAAATTTTTGATCATTTTTTTTCAGGCCCCCCCCTTAGGAGGGCCCAAAAATTTTCAGACCCCCCCCCCCCTTTTTGCATCAGGCCCCCCTTACAAGTGTTTGTGAACGGTCCCTAAATATGACAATATCAAGGTAGGGAAATATAAACTCCCATAACTCAACTTTTACTCTTGATAATGAATTCATCGAACGTTCTGGTATCATTAGTTGTTATGTAGATACAAAGGAAATGTGAGAAAAAACTTCCATGTGTAACAGTGTCAAATATGATAATATTAGGGTAGGGGAAATATTATCATAACTCAACTTTGGCTGCATTAACTGTGAAGGGGAACACAGGAATACAAATCGTTGCACCAAAATTTGAATGTAGTATACGATTGAGGTTTCTTACGTTAATTGGTGCAATTGGGCCATTTTAAAAATTTGACCTTTATTTATGATATTGATATATTCGACGTTATAACCCCTGAACTAAGCTTCAGAGAACTATGACAATTGTCTTTTTTTAATTCTTAGCGATGAGAGGAACAATTTGAGATTACAACATTACAACATGATAGGATAATTTTTTAGTATTGGCCCCATTATGACCTTCAACCCTCGTGGGAAACTTAATTGCTTTTAAAATAATGCCAGAAAATGAGAACAATCAAATAGCTACATATTGATGCCAAAATGGAATTCATTTTCGTCAGTGAAACTTGTGTTTTGGTGATTTGTATGTCCCTTACCCTTAATATTGTCATATTTTACGCTGTTAGACATTGAATATTAACATTTTCATACATTTTATGTCTATCTACCGGACAACTAATGGCTTAATTGCTTTTAAAATAATACTAGAAGGTTAGAACTATCAAATAGCTACATATTGATACCAAAATGAATTCATTTTCATCAGTAAAACTTGAGTTTGGGTGATTTGTATGTCCCTTACCCTTAATATTGTGATATTTTACGCTGTTAGACATTGAATATTAACATTTTCATACATTTTATGTCTATCTACCGGACAACTAATGGCTTAATTGCTTTTAAAATAATACTAGAAGGTTAGAACTATCAAATAGCTACATATTGATACCAAAATGAATTCATTTTCATCAGTAAAACTTGAGTATGGGTGATTTGTATGTCCCTTACCCCTTAATATGGTTATATTTTACGCTGTTAGACATTGAATATTAACATTTTCCTACATTTTATGTCTATCTACCGGACAACTAATGGCTTAATTGCTTTTAAAATAATACTAGAAGGTTAGAACTATCAAATAGCTACATATTGATACCAAAATGAATTCATTTTCATCAGTAAAACTTGAGTTTTGGTGATTTGTATGTCCCCTACCCCTTAATATTGTCATATTTTACGCTGTTAGACATTGAATATTAACATTTTTCTCATATTGTATGTTTAACTACCTGATAACCAATGGTTTAATTGTTTTTAAAATAATGCCAGAAAATGAGAACAATCAAATAGCTACATATTGATACCAAAATGGAATTCATTTTCGTCAGTGAAACCTGTGTTTTGGTGATTTGTATGTCCCTTACCCTTAATATTGTCATATTTTACGCTGTTAGACATTGAATATTAACATGTTCGTACATTTTATGTCTATCTACCTCACAACTAATGGTTTAATTGCTTTTAAATAATACTAGAAAGTTAGAACTAACAATTAACTACATATTGTTACCAAAATGAATTCATTTTCATCAGTAAAACTTGAGTTTTGGTGATTTGAATGTCCCCTACACCTTAATATTGTCATATTTTACGGTACTACACATGAAAAATTGACATTTTTAACATTTTATGTCTTTCCAGCTAACAATTAATGGTTATTTTGCTTTAAAAGATTACAACAACCAAATAGCTATATATTAATGCCAAAATGAATGAATTATAATGAATAAATGTCGAAGTTACGTTGGTTTGTACGTCCCCTAACCTTTAATATTGTCAAATTTTACGCTGTTACACATTGGAAAATTAACATTTTTATCATATTTTATGTCTATCTTATGGTTTTTCTGTTAAAAATAATACTGGAAAGTTAGAACAATCAATTAGCTACATGTTGATACCAACATGAATTCATTATTATGAGTAAAGGTTGAGTTATGATGGTTTTTATTTCCCCTATACCCCTTAATAATGCCATATTTGACATGGTTATACATAGAAAAGTAACCTTTTCTCACATTTAATGGCTATCTACCTGACAATTAATGTTTGCTTTGCTTTAAAATAATACTAACACGTTTGAACAATCAATTAGCTACATATTAATTCCAAAATGAATTCATTATCATGAGTTGAAGTTGAGTTATGATGGTTTATATTTCCCCTACCCCTAAATATTTATACACGCTGCTACATGTGGAAAAGTAACTATTTTTTTTACATTTTCAGTCTATTTTCCTGACAAACAGCGGTTGATCTCACTCCACACATATAAATATTCAAAATATTACATGAATGGCAACTTAACAAACAAATTTTGTTAATAGAACTTATATAGTTCAGCCGAGTGACATATTAAAACATGTAAAACACCCCAACCCTGAACCCTATACACACCCCGCACCCACACCCACATACCCACACACACCTACCCCAAACCCACACAACACAAACCAACATGCAAGCAAACATGCACATACATAAATATTTGAACCAGAACATCAAAGTTTGCCTAGATATGCTTGATATTAAAAACAAAAATTAAAAAAGGAAACTTAATTAATTTTGAAAATAGAAATTGGCACAATAGTAAAATTTGAAGCCAATGTCACAAAAACACCCACCCTGCGCATTGTTGTGAAAAATCTGATTTTTCACTAGTGTATGGACTGGCCACTTCCAATCATGATCAAATGAAACCTAGGTTTGCTTTCAAATAATACTAGGCCGTTAGAACAATCAATTAGCTACATATTCATACCAAAATAAATTCATTATTATGAGTAAAAGTTGAGTTATGAGAATTTATATCTCCCCTACCCCTTAATTTTGTCCTATTTTTGGTGATTTTATGCGATTATACGTCCAATAAATAAAATAAAAAAAAAAAAAAAAAGTGATACCACAATTTGAGTCCACTACCTACCTAGCAGTGATCTAGAGGGTCCATACTAACTACCTATGGTGTCAAACCTTGTATGTAGTGGAGGGTGAACGAAGTCATTTTTTTGAGGTTGCTGCTCCTGTACTATTGTTCAATTTCTGCAAAACAGAGCTTTGTAAATTTATGCTTTTTACTATCCTAGATAAGAAACTGAAAATTTAATAGGCTTATTACTTCTGACTGATTTTGCTTGATCGCATCACATACATGACATATAACTTTCAGATATGTCTCCCTTCCATAAATGGAGGAGAATCACCTAGCAAATGAGTGCAGCTTTGGTTGACTATACTGTATAACCATTGGATAGGAGTGACAATTCTTTGAATAAAATGGATTTTGAAAATTTCTGTAACAAATTAAAACCAAACAAAAAACGAAATGGGACCCTATTTGTGTGCATTTTAGGGTTGGTCGGGGAGGGCAACGCATCAATATTGTTGGTCTCATGTTCAATTCAGTTCATTGGTGTACACACATGCTGATAAGTAGCATGTGTGTGAAATTTGAATTCAGGTTTACTGCAAAGTATATAATGCGAGTGGGTGGACATACCGGTACTGGACATGAAGGAAAACTGCAGGAAAGTTCATTTCGTTTGTTAAGATATCATGTACAGAGCTACTTGATTGTGTATTGCTGGTTTAAAGGTAGGTCTACTTCATCATAGCCCCTTTTGGAAATTCATATCAACTCACCTCACAATGATTGCAACTTCAGAATGAGAGCTATCTTTAAAATTGAAATTTTGTTTAAATAAATTGATTTCCTCTCTGGGTCAGTATTTGGGATTGCATTTTATGCATATGATCAAAGATACTCAATCTACAGTGGCGTGGTGTGTTGTGAGTCATCATATTGGAGGGCCTGACCATGATTGGGGGGCGCCGGGTCTGATTTGAGGGGGGGGGGGCACAAGCCGTGTTTTGGCAATTTTTCTATGGGATTTTCTAAAATTTCAGATCAGTTGGGAGGTCATGTGCCCCCGTGCCACTATGACGCTACGCCACTGATGATCTAGCTTGCATATTAAAGGAAACATCATGTTGTTGTCATGTTTAAATATCCTAAGCTTTCAAAAACTGTAAACTAGAAAGAAAGTACAACATTTGAGGCAGGGTGCAGCTTATTACCAGGAATGTAGCCAGGACTGGCTATGGGATGGCATAATTTGCAGGGGTGTCATACCTGGATGATTGAGACCTGGATAGCACACTGGGAGATAACCTGAACTTGCCCTTGCTTATCAATATGAAATGCCTCCATTAGCAGGTACCTTGACAAAGCAAAGTAGGAACACAAAAATTGGTTGATCCTTCATGTAAGCTAAACCTAACCCTAATCCTAACCCTAATCCAAATCCTAAGTCCTAACCCTAATCCTAAGTACTTATACACTGCAAAAACAGTGTTTAGAATTTAAACACTTTTCGAAACATAATACATAATAATTTCACTTCACTTCACTTTGTAAACACGTTTCTAAGAAGCTAAACATCATTTGTCAAATTTCTGAACATTGGTATTCTAAACATAATGTTTCTAATCTTAACCCTAATTTTGTGTATAATAAGGAATAACCAAAAATTGCCCCTTCCACAAATGATGGAGAGCTATGTATTTTTGTTTTTACGGTGATAGGTTAGCAAATTTTAAACTGTTGCAATTTGGTAGTTCACAGCATCTTGCGAATGGTAGTGAGCTTTGGCAAAAATTGCATTGATCATTGCATAGAGAGTGTGTAGAAGAATTCAAATATCACAGATATACTTTTGTAGGTCTTGTGGTTCTTGAGTCATGTTATAAAGAGGGCTGGAACAACAACACTTAAATTGTAAAACTTTAACAACAATAAATCAAGCAAGTTTTTGAAGTGTATGATTTCTAGAATGAACTTTTGCAAAACACCAAGTGTTATATCGATATTTTGGCTGATTCGACCTATAATACCGTGTCTACCCGTAAAAGAACAAAATGGATTTGTACAAGAACTGGTATTAATTTCATGACTTTATCAAAGATCAAAATTATCCATACTACACTTCCTTACAAGTACATGCTTGATATGTCATGACTGGTGACCAAACCAAAAATTTTAACATTCTTTCTTAAAATAAATATCATAACCTGGAGGAGAATGGTTGTTGTAAAGATGATAAGCAATGTATGAAAATAGCAACATTTATTTTTGGATTTCTGGGTCGGCGAAAAAAATGTTGACAATGGATTGTACCAGCACTGTCAGACAGAGTGATGCTGTCATATTTGTAATGACAAATTGTAGAAGATGCAAAAATTAACATAAAAGACAATTTAATTGTCTGATAACTGTGTGAAAACAATGGATGCATTAAGGGTAGATGCTGTATTGTTGGTCGAAGCAGTTAAAAAAAAAAGATTTTCATTATCTAAATCGATATAGGCCTATTATTGAAAAATAACACTTTGATGTTTTGCAAACTTTGAAAACTTGCTTGATTTATTGTACGTTTTACAAAAGTGTTGTTATTTCAGCCCTCTTTACAACTTGACTCAAGAACCACATGACCTACAAAAGTATATCTGTGATATTTGAATTCTTCTACACAATCACTATGAATTGATCAATGCAATTTTTGCCAAAGCCTACTACCATTAGCAAAATCCTGCAAACTACCAAATCGCAACAGTTTTAATTAGTTGCTAACCTTAAGCTGTTATTTCTTCTGTGATTTGATTTTGTGTAGATCTTCTTCATGATAGGATTTAAAAAAAGTAAAATAAATTTCATCAGAATTGCCAACATGGGGCCAAAGTTATGGGGGATGGTCCTGCAGCCCTGGGCTTATCGGAGGACACAGAGGGCTCCAAGTTAACCAATTCCTAACAAAATTGCTGTTGATATACTAGATGTTAACAAATGTTTTCAATTTCCCACACACTTGTATGTGTTTCCAAAAAATATTCTCTTTTGTTTTGTCAAACCTGAATGTTATCTACTCCCAGGTCCTGGCAGCTATCAGCAGCTGTGCATTTTATTTGGTTTTTGTAAACATGGAAGCTGATAATAATCATAATTCAAAACATTTATGATTTGCCAGAATCTTATTGACTTGTATGGATTTTAAAACAATTGCTAACTACTTTTAGATAGGCCTACAGGCTTCAGAAATATGATGCCTCAAAACATTTGACAAAATGGTTCACTTTTGGTGACAAAAATATAACTTGTAGTATATAGCTCTTAAAAGATCATTAAAATATCCAATTTGAGATCCATTACATTTTAATCTACTTTTTTTCTGAAAAGGCTAAATGTGACATGATCAAGGGGAATGAGTCACATGTCGACCCTGGTCGAAAATGAGTTTTACATATTTTTCTATAGAGGACATTTAGAGCTTTCAGAAACTGAAACCCTATCTTGATACGACTTTTCTTTACGAAGTTATGTCAATTTATCAATCATTGAAAACAGTATAAAACAAACAAATTTTAAAGCTTTCTTTGCCAATATCTCAAATCAATATTATTAGCAACATCCGAGTCATTTTCCTTGATCGTGTCACAAATGAACCTAAAAAGTCATAAGTTTGATATTAAGGGAAAAAATCTAATTAACAAGACTCCCTCAAGAATGCAGTAATTTGCATTAGGCCAAGTAACAAAAATAACATGTATATCGTCCCCGCCCTCACCGATTTTTGGAGATTTTCAAATATTTTTGTTATTTTTCCTATTTGCTCCCTTACTTTATTTCTAAAATTGTTGTGATGAAAAGACATGTTCAGAAGTTCTTGGTTATCATTTATAAACACATTGCAAACACTTTCTTCAAGCTAGGGGTAGGGCTTTGGGGAAATAACAAAAATATCTGGGGGCCTCCCCGATTTGATGATGTGTTGACAAACACTTTGCAATTGCAATTTTACACAGAAATGAATGGTAAAAAAATAACACAATAAACAAATAATAAGGACCTCCCTCACCGATTTTTGAAAAAGTCCGGACGATATACATGTTATTTTTGTTACTTGGCCTTATTTCGTGATAATATTTTAGTATTAGCAAATGTTGTAGCGCTAGCTGCATTGTTTTTGCATGAGTATAGTTCATTTATCATTCTCTATCATTTTTTCTTCAAATTACCCCCCAAATCATCAAAAATCTGCCTTTTTATCAGTCCAAATCAATTCACTTTTGCCAGAAAAACCAACTAATTGTACATTCATGCATATGACATAGAAAAACCTCCCAAATACAAAATATAGGTAGGTGGGGCGAGGTAGGAATGGGTGTTTTTGTAACGTTCTACAATGTATATTATTTAACAGATTATTACCCATACATTAATGATGCATACTTTTTAGAAAATTCAACGAAAACGAACATGTATGTGATGAAATGGTCATCACTACCTTAATACTACAGGTGCTTGATTGTGGAGATCATATCTAAACAATATCATGGAAGGATGCTCATTCACAGATGCGCATCCATGCATATAAAGAATTTAGGTCTGGGTCTAATTGAAAGTAGATTGCCCTCTATGGGTCAAGGGATATGGTCAAGTCTAGGCCAACGTGCAAGCCTGATTGATTGTTTCCTTTTAATGTACAAACCAGAGTGGAGAAAATAAAGTGGAATAAGTTGGACTAGTTAAGTATGATGTCTGTTCTGTAAATCGTCTTTCTATTAAGGAAGGGTCACTCTCCCCTTACACTGACATCAAAACAATCTTTCAGCCAGTATTACTTTTCTTCAGAGTTTTTAAAGACCAACTCACTCAACTGAGATCCATCAGGACAATTTCCACAATTTGTGCACAAATATCACAGTATCACAGAGCAAAAATGATGAGACAACTGACCCTGATACTCCACTGAACATGTAAAATATTTTGTTCAAAGGGGGCGCAAAGATTTTTTGGCAGGCCGAGGAGGGGGGCAGGCAATTCTAGGCAGGCCTGGGGGAAATTTTTGGAAAAATGTACTTTACCCAAAACCTGCCATCAGGTGCAAATGTTTTTGTGAAATCTCATAATGCCCCTTTAATTCATAACCAATTGCAGCCACAAATGGACGGTGCTTTTTGTTTGTTTGTGTCACGTATACGATTTCCTCAAACTAGTAAAGTAGCATCACACTCACACACATTTTTTGTGACATCACTTCCTGCGGTATGCATAGACCCATTTGTTTATGTGGGCGCGTGGGGAAAAAAAAAAAAAAAAGGGGTCAGCATAATGTTGGAATGGTTAAGCCTAGAAAAACAAAGGTTTGCACCTAAAAATAAAATAGTGAAGAGTGTCTTGCACTTTTGTTAGGATGGCGATGATCTCATGAATGAAATTGTCTTGTTGGGTCATTAAACTCCAGATATTGGGAGAATGAAATTTGTGTCTATAGATAGGTGATCTTCTGCTTGATGGTTTCACCCATTAGTTTTAAGGTGGCATGGTTGATGGGGAGGGGGTTTCTTAGAACTGAGTCCAGTACCAGTCATGCTAATTAGATTTAAAAAAAGTAAAAAAAAAAAAGAATAGCACTTGGTGAAATTATAACTATCAGAAAATATAACCAAATCAAAACTAGTCTTTATTCGCGATCCAAGGGGGGTGAGCAAGAGTCACAATCAAGGGAGGACAAGCGGCTTGACAGAGTGGCGAAGCCACAATAGTGAGCTACGAACGAGCAGAAGCTATGGTTTCTGAGAGTGTGGGGTTCTCAGTAGTTTCTCTCCCTGTAATATTGAAGAGCTTTGTTTCAAAACCCCTTACATCCACTTGAGCAATTTTGAGAAAACATAAAAAATCATCAAAAAATCACTGATATAAGCAAATGATAAGGGGGTTTGCTACAAAAGCAGTTTTTGGCGGGATGCTCATCCTACCCAGGCATCCGCCAAAAACTGCTTTTTTTGTTGCAGACCCCTATATCAATGATTTTTGATGATTTACTAACACTGACCCAGGTTTTTTGCTATCGGAAGTCACAGAAGATCCGAAAAAGTCAAGAAGAAGAAGAATTTTTGACTTGGCACCCCGGGGATTCGAACCTTTGACCCCCGCATGCCAACCACACGATCGCGGACCGGTAGCTACACGGGTTATTGCTGCCCGGCCAGCAATTCCGTGAGCATTTGACACTTAGGGTGATTGCGTCATCGCAGACCCTGGGATGCATGCATGCGCAGACTTTTTCATCGTGGTATTCTGTGGTATTTTCGGGTGTAAGGGTTAACATAGGCTCTAATCTGGAAAAATACATCTTAACTAACCCTAACACTGACCCAGGTTTTTGCTATCGGAAGTCACAGAAGATCCGAAAAAGTCAAGAAGAAGAAGAATTTTGACTTGGCAGCCCGGGATTCGAACCTTTGACCCCGCATGCCAACCACACGATCGCGGACCGGGAGCTACACGGGTTATTGCTGCCCGGCCAGCAATTCCGTGAGCATTTGACACTTAGGGTGATTGCATCATCGCAGACCCTGGGATGCATGCATGCGCAGAATTTTTCATCGTGGTATTCTGTGGTATTTCCGGGTGTAAGGGTTAATATTTTCTCAAAATTTCTGAAGTGGATGTAAGGGGTTTTGAAACAAAGCTCTTCATACATTGTCTAGAGCACAGACTAAATGTTCAAAATGTGTCACTAAAACTTGTGGAACGGTCCTGGTACTGTTGAAGAATCAGAGCACAGAGATCTGAAAACTGGTCTTCCTTCCTTCATGTCCCTAAATGATCATGATGGAAACATATAGCACTCAAACACAGCTCAAATTGTGGGCCAAATTAGGGAGAACTTTATTTGTATTTTTTCAGGAAATCTTGAGGTGGGATGGTTTTAGGGGTGGTTAGGCCTAAGCACCAGTTCTACTGATTCATTTCACTGGTACTTCAGTCAAGTCTATTTTGTATTTTAATATCTTACAATCATTCGCCTCTCGCGCAGTGAAGCCAGTTCTAACATGCAATATATTATAAATGACATTTTGAATGTATTTTTTAACAAGTGTTGAATAAAGAAATAAAATAAATAGATAAAATTGCAGTGCAGTGCTCACCCCTGCCTGAGGTGGCAAGTTATCAACATCACACATGATTTAGAATTGTCATGGCTTGTGATTGCCAAAATGACTCATTGTTTTCTTTATAATTACTGAAACTGAAGATATTTTTGATTTTTATACATTTCATAATAATGTCCATTAAAGGGTAATGCCCTATCTTTTATACCAATAATGTGTCCAAAATGTGAATACTGAGTAAGGCTCAGCTCCCAATATTTACATGGTGTTACTGCTGAGGACACATTATTTGGGTAAAAAGGATAAGGCAGTAACCTCTATTTCTATTCTTTTACCACTTTTGTGCCCAAATTATTTGAAGTTGTTTTAAACATCAAGGTAAAGCGAGTACACATTACACAGTGCAAGTTACAGCACATCATGGGAAAATTGTGCGCGAAAACTTGCGTACTGCTCTGTGTAGAAAGTGCATGCTTTATCCCGGGGGGGCCACTCAAATATAATGATGTAAGCATGCGTGACCAAAAAAACGCGTGAAAAGGGGTGTTTTTTCTTGGTTGGGCGCGTTCGTGGCGTGACGCGTTAAGGGGTAAAAAGCGGTGATTTTCATGAAAAGGGTAGTTTTAAAATCGTTTGTAACGCATTTAGGGTACCATTTTAATCCGCTTTTCAAATCTGCTGAAACTCTGATTCGAAAAAAGTTTATTCCAGTGCGAATTCCCGTTCGTATGTTAAATGTTTACAGCATGCTCCAAACCTGAAGTGTCACTATGTTATGCAAATATATTTCATGACGTATTACATGTGATTTAACCATGGCCTCGTACTTCTATGTAAAATACCGTTTAGATAAAAAAAAAAAAACCGTGCATATTAATTATAATTAATGGCGTCATATAAAATTATGATGGTATATAGTTCAGTGGACAAGCGGGGAGGCGAAAATCCGGGACGAAAATATCATGTATTTCAAAAAGATTTTCAGGACCTATTATAGATTCCTCACATTATTTACTACTCCTGCTGGTAGATTTGTGAGTTCCCCTTCTCTGGATTACATTAGGAAATTATATTTGCAGTAGAAAGCATGAAAGGGCACGATACAGGGACACGATATTCAACTTTAGGTGCCGAATTCGGAACCAACTACGATGTGAATACTGCTTATAAACGTTGCCTCTGGATAAATTACGCTGTATATTGGTATTTTATATTTTCACAAAACTACTTTACGAGAATCCAATCAGATTCATGTAACAAGCTACTGAATCTGAAGACCTCATATGGTAGGCCTACACTCTGAATTCATTGTGTCAGTATTTATATTTTGGTAGACTTTAGTGTTCAATGACAAGTTTGTAGGCTTACAAAAAATTGTTCAATTTGTCAAAATCCATCAAAACTTGTAAAGTGGGTCAAATTTAGACAAAAACTTGTTTAACGGGTCAAATTTAGACAAAACTTGTTTAGGGGATCAAAATTAGACAAAAACTTGTTTAGGGGTCAAAATTAGACAAAAACTTGTTTAGGGGTCAAATTTTTTTTTGAGAAAGCGCTAAAAACTTGCTTAGGGGGTCATTTTGCTCACAGAGGAAAACTTGTTTAGGGGGTGTTCGAAAAAAATTTGGTCACGCATGCGTACACTCTCATATTTGAGTGGCCCCCCCGGGTGCTTTATTGCCTTTCATATACGTATTCAGAACACATAATTATGCTTTGTTTTGACAAATCATACCGGTACTACATGTTTTCAACAATGGGTGGAGAAGGTAATAGAATATGTATTATGAAGTTATGAAACTTTATTTTCTTCATATGATTTCAATTATGATCTCACATAGAGATGTCAACATAAAGTGCTATAGGGCCCATGCCCAGGTGACCCTTCTGAAAAATAATTGTTTTAAAAGTTACTATTCAAAACTGGCAGTGTTACCAAACACATGCATTTGGTCGGTAGCCCAATTTTATACCGACTTGGAAAGGGTTTTGGCCAAATTTACTACAGTTTTCTGTGTTTCCTGCAGCTTTTTAATTAATTTGTACTACAAAATACTTTCACAATACCGTATTTTCAGTCTCACAACAAAAAATCAGAATAATTATATGCTCTTATATTTGAGGTGATATTTTTGGACTTGGTGGGTTGGGGGTGTCAGCCCTTGTGTGTGGTACTGGCTACGGGCCTGGAAATGAGAGTAAGACACTTAACAAAACAATAATACTAACAACAACATCAGTGTTGATGCAGAAATATGACAGATTTCAAAACGTCCACAGTAAGTGCTGTTATAATTGGACCAGAACTATGAATTTCATCTTTATAATAAAAACTATATTTGTTAATATTTCAGAATTTCTTATTCCATAATGTGTTAAATTAGTCCAAACTGACTGTATCTCATATTGCTTGATCCCATCATAAATACATTTCACATGAGACATGTTGAAATATCACTTTCATTGAGTGCTTCAATTCATATCTGATTTTGTGCATTAATCCTCATATTTCAATTTCCTGCTATAGATTGTATCAAACTTCCAAATCCTTCAAACTTCTAATACTCTCCCCCCACATCAAATTATAGCGATGATTGCGCGCATAGCGTAGCGCGCAAAAATTTTGAATTTGATGCTATTTTTGACCATAATCGAAATGAAAATGGCTTTATTGTATTTTACATCAGTTTGGCCCATTATCGGGGTGAATTTTGATGGAAAAGGGGCTCCTTGCCCTTTTTTCTTTTCCTTTACCCCTTGGTCAGAGGGGGCACTTTTTTCTTTCATTTTTTGTCAGCAGTCAATAATATGTGATTTGCATAAAGAAAGATTCATATTTGAATGTTAGTTTTCACTGATCACATTGCCCCTTTTTAATTTCGAGCCAAATACAAAATGCTCAAGGAAAAAGGAACACAATTGATCATAGTACATATATTATTCAGCAGAGCTTCACACAGCTAGAGCATATAAATAGGACAATCATGCAAAAAGTAGAAAAAATGAGGGTGTCGCTCTGTAGCAAAGCACTTATTATGGCTTTAAATGAAAATGCAAAAATAGACTACCTGGTCAACACACAAGAAAAAATGAGGGTGTCGCTCTGTAGCAAAGCACTTATTATGGCTTTAAATGAAAATGCAAAATAGACTACCTGGTCAACACACAAGAAAAAATGAGGGTGTCGCTCTGTAGCAAAGCACTTATTAGGGCTTTAAATGAAAATGCAAAAATAGACTACCTGGTCAACACACTTGTAATCTTGATAAGAAGTTAGCAAGTCAGGGATTGAAAGTTGACTCACAAGGAACTCAATCTGTTTCTTTTCCCTGTAAACTATATGTGCTGTACTACTGATAACTCTTATGGGAATTAGTTTGGCGAATCTGATATATAGGTCTCGAATAAAAAGTGTTAAAAACAGCTCTTCAGTATGAAATTTGCTTAAACGCTGTAAAGAGCATGCAAATTTCCAGGAATAAAAAAATAAATAAAACATCTATTTTTATCACATGTGTTGAATTGTCCTACTTTTGAAAGTGGCCAATTTATTTGTGTTATCAAAAATATAATGTTTCCCTGCTTTCTCGTATATTTTTCCCAGTAATATATTTTTCTTTTCAGTATGTTTTTTTTTCATATAAGTCACCAAGCCCAGCCAAGTCATTACCAAACTTGAGTAAAGTAAAACGAAGTAAACAAAGTTTCATGTCTCTAAAAAATTGTATTTATAAATTAGGCTAAGAGCAAAAGTGGTTCCTGTAAAGGAGACATGAAAACCTAAATGTGAAATGTATTTTTTATTTTTCATTTGAAAAAAATAGATTCAGGATTATAATAGTAGCCTACTTATAATTACTTACATTTATTGGCAAATCAGTGCAGAGTAGTTCAGATGTGAAAATTGATAGTTTTGGTAAAATAAAAGTGATTTTCATTATATGATATTTAGTGGTTGTAAACAACATGTGTGTGAGAAAAACAATTTTTTCGGGATTTCTCAAATAAAAATGTAATGTGGTAAATTTGCTGTGCATACTACAGAAAACATTCTTGTTATTTTAAAAGCTCTATAAGTTTAAGGACTGACTGCAAACAAGAGGGCAGTATAAATTGTCATTCCTATCATCGCCCCAATATTTTGCCAGGGGGTGGTCCATACAATCATCCCCCCAATGTTGACGCCTGTAGTGAGTTTCTGACAAAATTAACTTCATATTTGGCCATTTTAACCCCCAAAGTGCAAATCTTTTCGCGCTTCGCACGAATTTATTCCATTTTTGCACCATATTTCAACAGTTCCATCAAAAATGGCAAAATTTTTCATGCGCTTCACGCACATTTCTACCATAAACAAAAGGTGATGAATTCACTTTACTTCATGAAATTTTTTCCTACCCCATCCCCCAATGTAGAAAAGAAATCTACACCACTGGTTCCTATACTGCAATAAATCAATTAGTGCATATATTGAATAATCAGGATTCAAAAATGTTGTACCTGTCATCATGTAGCTAACATCAGTGTTACTATGGCAACAATATAGGATATAAGAGGAGATGTAAGTGTCACAGTTCCTGTTTCTTAAAGGAAATAAAAGTGCTTGCAAAATACTGCAGATCCTGAACCTTTACATTGAGTCCTCCTGAGCGGAACCAATATCATGTTATGCGGCCCATACACGTTCAATTTATTGATCAATATCAAAGACCCTTAATACAAGTGTGGATACAAAATCTACCATCATCGTACATGCACAAAGGTAGATTTTGTATCCACTCCAGTGGCATAGCTACGGGAGGGGAGCAGGTGGGGGTACGTGCCCTGGGCGCCACTTTAGGGGTTGCCAAATTGACCAACAGCATCAATTCTGTGCCCCTCCAAGTGATGAAAGTCAAAATATTCATTATAACCAAAATGAATTAGTGGTATTTTTGCAAATTGTCTTGTGTTACGTGTGCAATTGTTTCAAGAATTGGCAGACAGGGGCGCCATTATGTATCCTTAGCCCCGGGCACAACAACCCTTAGCTATGCCACTGATCCACTCCTGCATCTAGGGTCAACACACACAATATTGATCAATAACGTTGATCGTGTATGGGCTGCATTATACATAATTACTAAATTAGTACCTTTTGTGCATAAATCATTTTCAGGGAATTAGGGACTTAAATATTACTGGAGATATTAGTAAATTGATAGTAAATATTTTTAGGATTGTAGATAAATAATTTAAAAACATATTTACTTGACAAATCCTTTGAAAAAGTACTCAAGAATTTTTTTGCCATCAAAAACACAATACTTCCGGGAAATGTCAACAACATGTTTCGCTGGAAAAGCATGCAGTGGACTAAGTCATTTGTGATCAAGCCATCAGCCTTGAGCTCTTTTTCAATGGATTTGTGAAGCAAAAATATTTGAATTAAAACAGAACAAATAAAAGCAACTAAAGAAAGAAATATGAACCGAATATGAATTTTCCCTCAGGAATGGATCATGCAGATGAGGGGGAGTGGAGCGAGGGGACTTTTCTCCACCCAATTTGAGGTTTTACCCCCACTTTCTCCCCCATTCAAACTAAAAAATGGGCAAAGTTGACACATTTGTGATGTGCATCTTTGTTGTGGCTTGTTTTAGGCCACAGGTAGGCTAAAATTTGTGGACCATTGGCATCAAAATTACAAAGCCAAAGCAGGTCAACAGGATGATTGTGCAATTTTACACCCCACCCCTGGAAATTTAGTCTGGTATGCCACCGGCTTCATATTGTAGGAATTGTGACATGATCTGGTCCATGGGTACATTTGAAATTGAGATAAAGGTAAAAATATGGAGTATAAAACAATACAAAGTATATTGACATCACAAAACTTCAGGGCTGATATTCATAAAACCACGCTAGGCCTAGTTGACAGCTAAAATTGACTTTAGCAAGCTGCTAAGCCTAGCTGATTGCTAATTCTTATTCATAAAACCCAGTTAGAGTTAGCAACATTCTAAAATTTTGCCAAAACTTAAGAGTTGATCTGGGGCAGCGCTAAGTTACTAGTTGACAACTAGTCTTAATGATTTTGAACTAAGTTTGACATGATTTATTGTTTTAATTTCATATTAACTGTTGTCAATTATGAAAAATAATGTTCTCAGAATATTCTGTTTCTGAGGTCTTCAGTGTGTTTTACACATAAGAAACTGTCTTAAAAACACACAACAAATTTAGGGTGAATGAATAAACATTGAACTAAGCCAGTATTGTTTAACCAAATTTGCACAAGAAAAATGATTATGATATAGCAAGTAATCTTTAGTTAAGCAGATATGTTCAATCGAAGCAATTCTGTTCAATTGTTTGATACGTAAAATATATATTTTGGAGACATGTTACCAATGTTCTCTTTGGTAAAGATGCATGACTTATTTTCAATAACAAATTATATGTCAATTTGATAAAGATAAATCATGCTTGGCTTTTGTCAGGACAACAAGCAAGATATATCATATGCTATTAAATTATCTAATATTATTTACACAGTGTTGCTCATGAAGCCAAATGAGCAGCGTTAAGTGGATGCATGTTGTTTTCTATTTGATGAAGCAATATAGTATGTATAGTATGTTTTACAACAAACCAAGGACTTAACATGTATATGAACTTTACTTGTTCAGAGTATCTTTTTAATTTAATTTGCCGTAACAACCTTGTAGGCCTATATAGCTTACAAAATACACATGTAATTTTATTAACGAAATCTCAATGAAGACCATCAGCAATGAGTCATTACATTTTGATCATTTTGACTGTGGTTCAGAGCTCAAGTATAATAGACATGTATTATATAAGCCTATTGTATTAGATGTTACACAACTGTTGAAGGCCATAGCACCCAAAACACCCAAATAAGTTATCAGCTAAATATTTCTAGTTGATAGCTAGTTAGCAAAGTGTTTAGCAAGGTTTTATGAATAAGAAATTAGTTGATTGCTACGTAGCTATCAACTAGTGGATTTAGCATCTTGCTAAGCACTAGTTGGTTGCTAATTTAGCAAGGCTTTATGAATATCGGCCCTGAACTTTAGAATTAAGAATGCTAGACCTTTGATTTTTTGGTACATGATAGCGTATTGTTTGTATAAGGTATATAGTAAATTTATTTTCAAAAATGCCTCCTTTGGCCCCATACCCATGGAGCAGATTGTGTCACAATTATGTTTTTACAATTAAAATACTAGTGCTTGATACAAGGCTTTTCCTTTTTTCAAAATCTTTTAAATCTGTCACATTGAATAAAATTCTGGAACACCCATATCTGGTAAGAAACAATAGCCTGTAAACTTGTTGTGAAATAGTCCCAAAACAGAATGATAGTTACTCTTTGTTACATTTATGTACACAAATGGTCTAATGATGTCCCAGGGAGATAGGAGTCCATCTCAAAGCACATATGGAATTCATTCATAGTCACGTAGCGCTAGCGGGATGGTACTATTTTGCTGAAACAGCTGGGAAGATGAAGCTAGCCCTGGGAATCGGCAGTGATTTTACTCTTTAGCATCTCTGATGCCTGAATCTGGATTGCGAATTTACTTGCCCGTTTCTCTGCTTGCCTAGCTGTCTGCCTCCATGGCGGCTTAGGTTTTGTATTGTGACACAATCTGATTGGCTCAGACTAAAGTAGGAAATGTTGAAAATTGAGTTATTATCAAGGCTAACTTGCTCAGTGTCTAAGCATACTGATCTTGAAATCCTAATGTACCTGGTTCAAGTTGGTTGCTAAGTTACAAACTTTTTATGCCCATTGTTTTTAATGTTTTCTTATTGTTTTTTGCTCCTTTTTTTGCCTTTGTCTCAATTTTGCTGTTGCCGACTTTCGCCTGATTGAACCGGATCGTGTTACATAAAACATGCCCCAAATCATTGTAATGAGACATTGGCTGGCGTCAGAAAATCAGCTTAAATATCAACAAAAGATGTTGACTTGAGGCAAGGTGATACCTGTGCTGGGCTAATTGATGTTCAAAACTTAAGTTCTTTATATTTAGCTTAAAAGGGCATTTTGTGATCCACAGCCTCATCCCCCCACTTTTCGCAAAAAAAGTTCTTTATATTTAGCTTAAAAGGGCATTTTGTGATCCACAGCCTCATCCCCCCACTTTTCGCAAAAAAAGTTGAAATTTTTATACCACTGGATACCTCTGGCTACATAATGTTTATGTACCAAAATTTCTTGCAGATTAAATTCGTTTAGCAAAAATATCAGCAATTTTGAATTTCGTTCTGGTATATCAGAACGAAATTACAACAGTGGCCTCTAGCATTATAAATAAGGAACACAGGACTGTTACAAGTGGCGAAAAATAAATAACGTAAAAATGTTCAACCTTAACAGTATAGTATCCAAATACAGCAAGGTACACACAAATAGATCATGTTGTTCTATTTTCTGCCCATGTTTCTTTTACGCTCTGCTCAAATGTACGTCAGTATTGTAGCCAGCTTATCATCACAGAGCAACCAACTGCATCCATGTAGAACCCAACACATCCTGATAGGGGCAGGCAATATCAAGCTTCCTCTCAATCGTCTTGTGTTTGTCATAATGTATAACAACTTTGTCCTTTATTGTCTTTTGAAAACTCAAATTATGTACACACAAAAAGGGATAAAAATAATATGCTTCCTGTAGGTGCAAAAGGGAAGGCAGGTATTTTCTACTTCAACTAGATCATCATACTAGATCAGGATATTTGAAAATGGGGGTAGCTTTTCTCAGTTTTGCATGTGCCGTAGTTCCTTCACTGGTGTGTCTACAGGATGGGTTGACCCATATGATATGGTAGTTTGGAGGAGAAACAATGTATAAGAATCAGGACTTTGCATAGTCCCAATGCGTATAATGCTATGGGAAATCAACCGTATTGGATTGCTATGCATGGGGACTAAAACAGAGTACCATGTGACCTGCAGAATACTAGTATTTCAACATAGACCCAAAATTTAACAGGGTGTCTAGTCTTCAAATACTGACTAGACATATCGAGGGTTGAGAGTCAGAAAGGCTTAACTCACCAAGGATTCGTTTGTGAGTTACCGGTATAACTTACTGGTTCCCAACACTCGTTATATGGTACTTACCAAGTGAATAATAAAACAATCTGGAGGATGCAGATTTTATCCACAGCTCTCATCTTTGAGGAGTGGGTTCTTCATTAAGGAGGAATTAGGTCCTCTCTTGAGGACTGTGATTGTGAATGCTCTCCAAATCCTCAATATTGGGCTATTCCAGAAAATAGATGCACACCCCTATAAAGAAGTTCGGATTTCCAGACTTTTTGTCATGTTGTGACTGTTGGAAATCCTTCTAAAGTGACTTTTAAAGTGTCCAAAGGCGAAAAAATCCTGCAGAAAAATAGTTCAAAATCAGAAATCCTTAATTTGAGAGCTAATTTTGGACATTTCCTAAATTTTTCCGTCATTTAATTGGATTGCCAGGCTTTTACAAGTGACATTTGCAACTGGAATTCCAGTCGTTTTCAGAAAGCAAACCTGGAAATACAGACATTTCTTTGATTGAAAAGTTACTCCTTTATAGGGGGTGTGCACTTATTTTCTGGAATAGCCCATCTTGTATGGATGCTCTTTTACTGAAATATAGAATATAGATATAGGTTGGCCTTCTTTAAGGTTGGTCTGAACCCTGGAATTATGGAAACTTTGGGGCTCATAACTTCTAAATTGTTGGTCTAAAGTATATAAAAGTATACATATTTAGAATGGCAAAGACTTGATAAGTTCATCTGTGAGGTCAAATTTGGGCCAAAATGGCACTTTTGGCCCAAAGTCACAAAAATAACGGTTTTTGGCCCACTTCTTTTTTGTGCACCATAACAAAAAAATTCTTGGGCCAAAATGTTTTTGTTATTAATTTTTTAAAACTAGATCAAAATATCTAGGACCCGTTTTTTCATTTTTTTGAATTTCGACTAACTTTGAGAAATTTGCGCCAAAAATGGTCAAAAAATGTTGATTTTTCAAAAAAATCAAAAAAGCCCGATTTTGGCACAAATTTCAAATATTTTTGGTGAAATTGGTCAAAATGAAAAAAAATGAAAAAACGGGTCCTAGATATTTTGACCTAGGTTTTAAAAATTAATAAAAATTAAATTTAGCCCAAGAATTTTTTTGTTACGGTGCACGAAAAAGAAGTGGGCCAAAAAACCGTTATTTTTGAAATTTTGGGCCAAAAGTGCCATTTTGGCCCAAATTTGACCTCACAGAAGAACTTATCCAGTCTTTGCCATTCTAAATATGTATACCTTTTATATACTTTAGACAAACAATTTAGAAGTTATGAGGCCCGAAAGTTTCCATAATTCCAGGGTTCAGACCAACCTTAAGCAACAAATTTGGACTGGCATTTGTTTTTAATTCGATCGGGGCAGAGAGAGAGAGAGAGAGAGGTGTACCTGCAAATGTGCTACAAGTAGATTTTTTTAAATTCATCCAACAGGAAAGTTGAAGACATAATCTTTCATCCTTTAAATTTCAATTTTAGTATTTTCAATATGTTTATTAAGTTGGTTATTTAGGAAAGGCCCAATTATTAAAATGGAGACCACATAAATAGGAGCCTGGTAGTACCAAGTCCATGAAGTCATGGTGGCTGGGTTAGCTGGCTGGCTGGCTGGCACAGTGTTGGAGCAAGTAATGTTGGCTAAATGCCTTGAGAGAATAACTTAAAAAGTTTCCTTAACGTCACAACAGTTAGGCCACACATTCATCATTTCCCATTGATTTCTATTCTTGAAAGTTTTTAAATAATAATTGTGCTTTAATAACAAGAATCTGAAACATCTATTGCTAAAAAATTAAGCTCATCAGGGCATAAATGGTGATCAAGAAACCTTTTTGGGGGACAAAAGTAGAAAACATATATCGATCATACATCCATGATGTGATGGTGCCAACTGATCTTGTGAGCAGCCATGTTTATGGTGTTGAACCATGAACATTGTCTGTATGCTGAAAGCCATATCAGTGCATAGCATTTTGCTTTTAAAATAATTATTGTTGGAAGAAATTACAGTATTTAATTTGAAAGAAACATGACAAGAGGATATATATAATTCCAATATAATTTTAGTGAGAAACAAAGAATAATACTTCATTGGTCTACTCTTCGGGGTATTTGCGGCCTGCTCAACAACATAGCTTGATGTGTGTCTGTAGACTTGTTCAGACGGGAGCTTACTCCGTGTTAGCATAACATGAAGGTAGTGCAAGGTCATCATTAACACTGATAGTTGTCCACACGGTCCCTCCTCATGGTCGATAACTTTAAGCACTCCGTATTAGTTGCAGCGATCGGTTTGTATTAGTGCACTACTAAATATTTTGTGGTAAGCTTGTTGTTAACATGATACTTGTTCAGACAGGCGCTAACACTAAGCTACCTCAGAGGTAGCTGAGTGTTAGCCTGACACAAAGCTACCTCAGAGGTAGCTTTAGTGTTAGCCTAACACAAACTTAACTCTAAGCCCATCTGAACAAGGCTAACATGCATGGCCTGTGACAAGCTTTCACTTCACTGGGTGCGTGTTTGTCAGGAATGGGCAGGAACTGGGGAGGGGAAGGGGACATGCTTCTGCTATTGTTGCATATCCTGGATAAGCTTAAGTTGTCTTTATGAGTATGAGGATGGCTAAAAATGACTGAATTATGATGAGAAAGCTTACAGAAGTATGATAGCAACTATGCAGCCTATTACATGGGCAAGCATTACTCTCATGGAACCTCTTTAATTTCTATTTTACTCATATATGTAAATAAATAGATGCAATATTTGCAATATTATCTTGTTCTCAAGACATCTTTGTGACTCTCTGGTGGTCTTGTAAACCTGCCATTGGAATATCTTAAATACACATATGTGATGCGATCAAGCAAAATCAGTCGGAACTCGGCAATAATAAATTTTCAGTTTCTTACAGGATAGTAAAAAACATTTACAAAGCTGGATTTTGCAGAAAACCCCATTGAAATTGAACAACCAGTTCCAAAGATATGAGCAATTAAAGAGTTTCCAAAACAAGAAGAAACAAAAGGAAATATTTCCTTTATTTGGCTATATCTCAAAATCAATATTTCCGAGTTCCGACTGATTTTGCTTGATCGCATCACATATTTGGAGAATAAATAATAAACTTCCATAAAGGTGTGGAAAGTTTTATGGTCTGAGAGAGTGTTCAAAAAGCAAGAAAAATTAGCGTACCTTGTTGAACTTACGGTCTTTATAGAACATTATTTATCAAAAGTATATACACATTTAAGATAATTTCTACAATATTTCATAACTCATAGTTATATGAACTTATGAAGTGATATGTTTATGGACATTTATTCCTTGAACTATAACACAAATCATACTTGAATGTGATGATATTATGTTTTAAAATAATAAAGTATTATTTTGATATGTTTAGTTTATTTAAATAACCAAAGGAGCTTTTATGTGGAGGGATAGTCATAACATCATCACAATGATTGAGATTTATTTGCCGTTTTCAAAACTGTTTCAAGTCAAATGAAATATGTAAGTGCTTACATGATTTTGTTAAATAATGTCTAATTTGTATATGCATCTTTCAAAGTTTCAAGTTGTAAATCTTTGTCAAGTAACTTCAGAATTTGCATTTAAACTCTAAGCTTATAAGTTGTGAGTGAATGTGTGTGGAGGGCATGGAAATTTGTAATCTTATTATAATGTTTATCCCATAATCACGATAATGAGGTGAACCTGGTTTAAAGCAGTATACAGACTTTTTATTATGCGTACAATATTGTATGTACAATATGTACGTTATTTAATCTATTGCCATTCTATTTCCAGTAATGTTTAAGTTCTAACGAATGTTTGATGACGTAAAATCGATAATATATTTCTGCTAGATATTGTATGTAACATATTATCGATTTTTCGTCATCAAACATTCGTTAGAACTTAAACATTACTGGAAATAGAATGGCAATAGATTAAATAACGTATATATTGTACATACAATATTGTACGCATAATACTCGGAGTCTGAAGCGCGCTTAAGTCCTCAAAAGAAAATATACACCACAGTTATTGGGTGCATTTCATCCTAGTAGTTTGAGCCAGAAGGGTCACTTTCCTTCTCCCCAACTTGCCCCAGTTGGTACCCCATTTGACACCCTATTTGTTTCCAAAGCTGTGAGTGTAGAAGATAAAGCTAGAACTGGCTCAGTACCTTAATAATTGTGCACCCGCGCAGTGCTCATACAGGATCTAGTGCTAGGTAAAATAAGAATTTTGGTTTTCATCGCAACTTGATGAAGGCTGTTTATAATGTGCCTCATTTATAAGAGTACACACAGGAAAGACCATCAGTCATATCCTTTGGAATATATTTTGACCAAAATAGCGTGTTTTAACTGATTTTTGGTGTGTATAAATAAAAAAGTGTTCATTTGTACCGTATTCATTGTGTTTGGTTTGATTGTTTTTGCTCTTTTCCCTTTTCTTTATAAAAGTTTGCTGAGGTGCAGTGGTGCACTAGTCCAAAATGATGATCAAAGATCATCTGAAGTTGTTTAAGTTAGTTAGTAATGGAATTAGGAATTTAAAAGATATTAACTTCTTCGTAAATTTGTAGAAATAGAATCAGGCGAGATATGCATAATGCATTTTATCACAGTTCATGTTCCAGGATATGGGCTTTTATCAAATTTGGTTTATAGTTACGCCTTCATTTGCAAACAAAAAATGTTGGCCCTAATAATTGGTTAGTTTATCCCATGAACTCTATAAACTTTCAAACTTTCAAACTTCATGTCAAAAATAATGATGTAATGTATATGAAAACTCAGTAGGGGAGGTGTTGAAATGTTTTGACTGATTAATAATTTCAACAAGTTTTTGACATTTCTAGGATTAGCCAATCAGATGATATTCTGAACTTGGGTGAACATGTCTCTGCCTAAATTATATGTTTATTAGGACTGAGTGAAATTATTGTCAGCATTGGACTACTACAGTTGAAATCCATTCAGGTAACCCTATTTGAAATCTACACTCCCTGTGTGGAAGATTAAGGTTATGTCTTTCATAGGGGGCGTATGGATTTCAACTGGAATATCCTATTTCTCAGTATCCATATGATTGCCATTCCAAGGCATTATGAGTAGGGTTGTCTTCTAGGGTTAGGATTGGGTTGATTGGATTGTTCTCTCTACTTCCTAATCATTGACATTGGAGTCATGAGCCTTTATAGCTGATATCAAAATCTGCATTTTGATAGGGTAAAGTCACAGCAGCTAATAGGTGTATCCCATCATGCTCTGCGGTACCATAGTAGAACTGCACTTGCCATAGAAAGTGTACACAAAATCCCTCACTTCAACATTCAATTATTACTCGCTTATATCAGAGGAGCTTATAGACTTTTGAAAAAATATGATCTTTAAAGTATTGTGAAACTATCCATAGCTCTCAATATTTAAGCAGCTGTTACTTCTATTTTGTATGTATTTGCTATGGAGCAAGCAGATAGACTGCAATGCATGATGGGATACTCCCTTCAGCTGCTGTGGGGTAAAGTAAGGGCGGGAGATGAGGCTGTCAGTAGTATCACCCACTTTTAAATACAGGTCAAGATCTATTATTATTTCATCAGGATATCTTTATTAATTTAGTTATTTAAAACTTGAAGATTAAGGAAATAATAACGGGTTTGCCAAGGGCTCTAACTTTGAGATTGTTATGTAGAATTATAACATGTTATTTTTTCTCTGTGAGAAAAAATAATGATGCTCCTCCACTTGTTCTTTCTTGTAGAGGATGAACAGGACAATTCGTCGCTGTTTTGGCATAGTCAGGGCCGTGACACTCTTATTCAATCCCTGTATAAAAAGTGAAGTCACTTCGCCGGCAGTTTGATTGACATTGATTGACAGTTGCTATGCCAGTTGCTATGCATTTGAGTGCGCAGCCTAAAACTTACGTACTTGTGAACGGCTATGATGCGCATTACTGCTTTATTGGTCAAAAGGACTTATCCTGTATTTGATTGACAGTTGCTAGGGCATTTGAGTGCGCAAAATTTGATTGGTTAATTTATTATTAGTCTTAGTTCCTCAGTCTTGAACGACTGACGAGGAAGTCTATTTCGAGCTATTTTCCAAGCTGGCGCACATCGACTGCCAATTTTTGGACCCTTTCCGGCAAAAATACAGCTTATTTAGCCAGTCTCATCATGCGATTTTCTCAAAACGGCATTTTTCGTCATACAACAGTATGCCAAAACAGCGACGAATTTAGTCAATTTTGTTTAAAATGCGCGAAATTTCAATTTTGAGGACTAATTATTGTTCAAGAAAGGGGGTCATTCAGTGTAGGCTACTAAAAAACTGGGTCATTGGGTGTAGGATTTGCCAAAAATACCGGGGTCTTTTCATGGGCACATGACGCATGTCAATATATGGGAGTGCCCCCCCCCCCCGAAGCTATCGGTGCAAATTTGAAGCTAGACTTATCAATTAAGCGTGTAAAATGCATGCTACATATTGTACTGACTGTGGTAGAATGAAAATTAACAAGGTAGGATGCATACATGCAACATGTACTTTTATTCTCATTATGTTTGAATGCGTTGTTGTTTTGTTGTATCTTTCAGGAATTTAAGCGACAACCCTCTATTTACCTTGCCAGCAGGAGCTTTCAGCCATCTACCTGCTCTCAAAGAACTGTGAGTAGAATGAAACAATATAACAAACAAAATAAACAAAATAAAATGCAAACCTTAACATTCACAACTTGTTGTTACGTCAAAATAATCTGTCTAGACTAAAATTTGCTTATCAAAACTTGGGTGTAAAATGTTGTTGAAGTAAAGGATCTCATATAACCAGTTGTTTTTTGTTTTTTAATTTCAAATTATTGTTTTCAAGTTCATGATGTGATGTACATTCAAAATCCAATCAGTTGTTTAGAAACTCAAAATATTGCAAATAACTGAAACATTTACATAAATATCAAGAGTCAATGTAGTTGCAGTGATTGATTTTGTGGAATACTGAATCAAGGCTTCATGTCAATGGCCTTACTTAGAACTGGCTCAGTTCCCTCTGATCGCGACACCTGATAGCGAGCGCGAAGCGCGCGACCGAGCAGTGGTGGAGTTAGGAGTTAGATTGTCATCATGGTACAGTATACTGAACACGTAATTAGTGCTAGCCTTGCTATGAACATGATGACACACTAGATACTTTTGATTCCAGAAAGTTCATTGGCAAAACAGCATTTTAATTGAATTTATATTGCCTAAATTTTCAAACTTGAATAATTATTAATACAGATGTTAATAACATAATATGTTTTATGATGACTGATGCACTTTGAAGTGTAATCACCAGGGCGTAAGTAAGAGCATCAGGGGCCCATGGACAAGGACCAGCACGGGTCCCTTTTAACCGGGGCGGAATTTTCCTTATGGGGACACTGGGCCAGGCCAAAAATCATGTGCCGAGGAAGGCATGTACGTGCACTCAAGTAATAGTGGCCAAGTTTTGGTTTACATACAATATACTGAGAGGGGACTAACATATTTTGTTTCGATGTTACTAGGACCTTTGCGCGCAAAGCACGCGAAAAAAAATCAGACTATAAGATTTAGTCACCGATCAATATGAATTTTGTTATTTGAATGTGCGCAAAGCGCGGAAAATTTTACAATTTTGGCCAAAAAACATTGGGGTCATAAGAAAGATGCATATGGCAATTTATGCTTATTGTTTGCTAGCAATTCACTGAACTGGAAATTGCTCCTTTGCAATGATTTATAAGAGCCCATAATGTTACCCATGTTTGCTTCTTATTCCAGAACCACCCATGTGTAAAATGCACCCTATGCTGTTTTGGGCTTATAGTGTCTAATTTTGAGTCTATTTATCAGACTACATTTGAGGTCTAATCTTCTGGATTGTATACTCCCCAAATAGTGGTCTAAATTTGTGCCTATATTTAGTAATTAATACCTCATTGTTACTGCCAAACCAATTTTAGAGGATCTGCTGAAATATAAGCACTTTGGGTTTGCAGTGTATGGTCCTAAACCCTCAATATAATTGTTTCTTGTTTTCCCTTCTCACCCAGTTGTTTGTCTCCAAGATAAGTACTATAGTGGTCCAATTAACAATATTGTTATCTTATTGACTATGCAGCTCGTAAAAATTTGGCCCTGCTTTATATTAAGGTGAGACAGGTGTAATCGGTTTTTGTGTGAAGATCATAGAAATTCAAAACTTGGTACAAAGTAACTGATATAAACAAAAAATACTCAAATGTTAAGCATATTAATTAGCTAATTTGCATATTTAATTAGGGAAAATGAGCTACAGCACCATTGGTGCTCTTGTTGGACCCGGGCCCATCTGGCCCATTGGTAAATCCGACCCTGCTCTCCATTATCAGCCCTTATTTAATTTTCACTTTTGTACTCGGGGCCCCCTAACCCTTGGGCCCATGGACTTCGTCCACCCTGTCCCCCGCTTGCTACGCCCCTGCATCACGCTGCAAGTGCATTTGTCAAATTAATCGTACTTTACTAAATGCACTGCACTCTGTTAATTATATCATACAATATATCAAAGAAGAATACAATTTTCTCCTGTCATACGTAATGCTCAGTGGGCAGCTACATACATGATACAGCTTCGGTTTGGCCGAGTCAATATTTGGTAGCACTAAATGGATTGTGACCACTTGTTCTCTGTAGTTCTACTTAGTCCAATTTCCTTCTTCTATATATGCATAGAGACGAAGAAAGAGGTAAAATAACAACCTGATGGCAGTAATTCAAACAAAATAATACTGCTATATCTATTTACATTGAGCAAGAACAAAATCTATTTTTTTACTTTTCTATTATAACGGTTGACATTTTGCGCTTCACATTAATCGGGCTGTGTGAAACTTCCCAGGTTAGTCTCTTTTTATAGCATCATAAAAGGACATTGTTGTGTAAGGAGTACATTTTCAGTAGCGTATCATGGCTGGGGGCTAAAGAAAAGGTAAATTTTGCCGCCCTTAACAGCAACAGCCCAAAAAGGTTGATCCAAATTTTTTCCAGCCAGGATGGCTCTTGAAAGTGGGGGGAGGTAGGAACAAAAAACTTTTCACCAATTTCATTTCGACTCGAGCTGTGACACTGTTGGTAGTTACATTAATTTTCAATAATTTTACGCCCTTTTTCATTAATAATTCTTCTTGCCGCCCCTTTATCTTCCACCACCCCTTCTTCTTTGCCACCCCTTCTTTTACCGGGGGCTCGCGCCCCCAAAGCCACCCCCAAAATATGTGCATGCTTTTAGGAAAAGACTATGGGTGATGTTCACTATACCCATATCAGAAAGAAAGAACAGTTTACCAACCCAAAGTGTTATAAAACAAGACAGCAAATAAACACAAATCCCAACCGGCACACAACCCAACTTGAAGAAAAAAAGCGCAACCTTCCAATCACTTTACGAATCCCCTCACTATTAGGCCACCAGCTCCCACTGATAAACGGTGGTTGAAATTGGGTACTAATGTAGACAGTGGAGTTAGGTATACAATGCACACAAGCAAATATTACCAAAGTACACAAGTACAGGAGATCATTACTGATGCTTTGGACGACCTATCTGAGACCACCATCACTATTTTGTCCAATGTCCTATCATCATTCAAAAGGCTTAAGTTAATTTTTAAATATTGAGAGATCGCAAAACATTATCTTGTCTTTATAATGTGCAAAAATGCTAGAAGGGTGCAGCAATGGAAGCGCAGCATCGCATCAACTTCACAAAATACTGAGCCTGCCTATCATCTATGCTAGTAGAATAATAATAATAGATACTAAATTATAATAATTCCTATAATCTTTTATTGTGTGATATAGAATTAATGAAGTTATCTGTGACTGACATTCTGCCCTTTGGAGCTCTCTTTCTGAAATATATTTTAATGAAATACTTGGGATAATTAATATTGGTATTTTTAATACTATTTAAATGCTATAATCGTATCCCGAGATGCTTATTATTATGATGAAGTAATTCAATCTCAGGAATAGCTAGGACGTATGCTAATTGGCTTCAAAATATTTCCACCTGTAGTTTGTTATGTACTTTTCTTTTCCACCTCCGGTTATACCTCTGGAAACCAGTGTTGCCAGCTTAGCAATGATTTTGGGCTACTTTAGAATGAGGATTTGCTTGCCCGCATACCATGAGTATGAGGACCAATTTTGTAGCAATTTTGTAGATTTCTTCTTCGTCTTCTTCTTCTATAATGTGTGAATACAGTATTATAAATCTCTTTAATGCGGTTGTGACAGGGTGTGTAAATGTCTTTGAATGGTCATAATTAAGGTGGTGTGCATTTGTATAGCCATCCAAAACACAGGGAGCATAGAGAATAAACATGGACACACAACAACCGAGGTCCTTGGCGAAATGACTCTATTCAGAAGATCACAAATAACATAAAAATACTTTTGCCACAGGTCCACACTTGAGGGGCATAATAGGAAGATCGCTGTTGGATAGTATGGATCATGTGTGTTTTTGGTTAGGTCCATGGTATGGTTACATGTGATAAAGTTAAGTCCTCACTGAGATCCTTGTTTGCCTGTCTGTGCAAGTAGGGGGGTGTGTGTGTGTCACGGAAAGAAGAGAAAACAATAGTCAAGGAAGGCTGTACTTTCAACGGATGCCAGTTTAGAAAACGGGCAACACTACTGCTCTACACTATGTCCATTACAAGTAAATAACTCATTTGCAGACACTCAAGGCTGGTGGTCATGCAGCCAGGCGGGGTGACATCCCTCCCGACCCTCCACTAGGGTTTCATAAAGAGTTCAAGCCCTTCAGGCTGAAGACACCGTGTGTCAATACATATGGACCAAAACGACGATGTAAGTTGCCTTGAAACTACCAAATAACAACCCTGCAGCCATTTACTGCGGGCCGGCGGGTTGGAATAATGAGTAAATAGTGAATCTCAGTTGGATTGGGCATGTTTGTTTGTATCAGTATAGCGTGAATAGAAAGTTGACCACACGAGCCTTTTTGACCTTGCGTACATCTCTAAAGAGTTATACAAAATGTGGGTCAAAATATTATGCACGGTTTGTTGCTCTATTGGTGAGGAATTGACGTGATGGACTGGTGGCCCAACAAGTATAGCTCAGCAAACACAAAACACAAATCTTTGTACAACAACTTTTTAAATATACTTAAATAAAGGTCAATAACTTGTCCTGAATTTTCTTATAACTCGTGTTGCACGTAGTCTATATCGAAGATGCTATAAACCATGCAGCAGTGAAGGTCATCTCCCAAATCAGCAATGGGCAGTTGAAATCCTCCATACACACCATAGAAGAAGACTGCCTGATCTTATTCTCCCACACAGGGGGTGTAGACTTCAAATGGAATCACCTATTCAGGTAACCCCATTTGAAATTCACACTCCCTGTGTGGAAATTAAGGTCATATCTTCCATAGAGGGTGTATGGATTTCAACTGGAATAGCTCATTATCTTTGAAACTCAAATCATATTTTTGGCTATTGCGTTCCTCCGATCTGTGACAGCTGACCGGCAAAGTATCCAGAAGCTTTCTAACACAAGGAATGCATAAACACTGCAGGCAGGCACACTAGCATGCAGGGAAAATAGCTATCTATTCCTATTTAAAACTATCTGTTATTAGAATAATAACACAGGAAGATGCTTCATATGTCAACATGGCATGTGACACACTCTGATCAATGTAATCAGACCAAAGCCTGAGCAAAAAAAAACCCTAAAAATGTTAGGCAAATGGATTATTAAAAGTTCATAACTTTGCAACCTAGCAACATGGTATATAAGCAAAGTACTGAACAACTTAGTAATGGTAATAACTAAATTTTCAAATTTATAACTTTGTGGATCACAACATGTCACATACCGAATTACATGCACAGTGAAAATAATTGCCAATTGTTACGTCTTCACAAAGTCATTTTGAAGGGAATCATGATCCAAGAACTTCTATAATAGGTACCCCGGTACCTGAGCAAACCTTACCCCGTCCCCCGCCCCACCCTGAGAACTACTACTGCCTGCCTTACAGCATTATTTTGATTCATCTTAGTTGAATGACCAATTAGAATACAGTTTCAAGATAAAAGCTAAATCCTTTTCAGCTCTACAAATGATACTGATTGGTTCAAAATCAAGTCTTCTTGTATTCCCACTCTGACAGAAGGTTTACTGAAAGCATTTTTAGGGGGTGTATCGCTGTATAGTGTTATTAATAGTCTATTTTACAGACTGTGAAATGAATTCAACCTGTTCTGCTTAACTATATAAAGCCAAATCTGTGTGGGAGTATAATGTCACATGTGTAAACTGGTTCCACCTGTACATTCATCATACAAAAGTGCTGGAACCTCTAGCTATCTTGTATAGACCTTACCCCTCCCTGATTAAGAATGCAACCAGAAAGATAGAAAGTGGAGGAATAATCAGAGGAAGAAAAATAGAAAAGATGACTAAATGGAAACATGGAGGGTAGACTAGACGGGAAGATGATGAATGGAAGAAAGGACTGAGGTAAATGAAAAATGGTGAAAAAAAGAAAATAAAAGAAAGTAAGAAAGACAGAAGGGAACAAAACAAGAAGGAATGTGACAAATTTCAGACTGCTACCTACCTACATCATGTACGTAGATCTTAAGAGTCAAACTTAAACTGAGCTCAAAAAGAAACTTATAATTTTTCACAAGGTCATATCTTGAAATCCTGTCCATCAAATTGAACCAAAATTACACACAGATATACTTCAATACTCTACTCTTAACACATGTCAGTAACCAGGCAGTTATCCAATTGACACAACAGCAAAATGCACTGACATGGGACAGCTTCCTGGACCACATTCACAGCCCAGCCCTGTTTCATGAAAAAAGTGTATGAAAAGCAGAAAGCAGCACCGTTTTATCATCTGTGCAAGGATCTTGTGTGCATTCTCACATATTTTTTGTCCTGGGTGCCAAATGTTGGGCTGTGAAAGTGAAGGAAGTCCAGGAAGCTGTCCCATGACAGTGCATTTTGCTGTTGTGTCAGTTGGATAACTGCTTGGTTACTGACATGTTTTTTGAATAGAGTATTAAGGTAATCCTGTGTGTAATTTGGGTTCATTTTGATTGACAGTATTTTAAGATATGACCTTGTGATTCACAAGTTGTAAAAAATTATAAGTTTCTTTTTGAGCTCAGTTTATATATTATGGATGTGTATTGGAACTTATTCCAGACTCAATCATGACAGGTATGGTCTGAAATGAACGGGTGTTCCATATGCTGAGTTTATGTTGGCCAAACTGAAAAATTGTGTTTGGGTGTATACATGTGTTTCAAGTAAATTTTAACCAATGATGGATTGATGATTGTCCAATGATAAAGGCGAAAGAGCAATAAAGAAAAAGGAAAGCAAAAGAATGAAAAAGAATAAGGAAGAGGGAAATTAAAGCAGCATTATTATATAGAAACAAAATGAACAGAAAATAGGAAAGGATACTGATAGGAAGGAATGAAGAACATAAGAAGAAAGTGAAATAGGACAGGAGAAAAGTTGAGAAGAGAGTGGACAAACAGTAAACAATGTTGCATAAGACCAATGTATCTCTATATCATGGATTCATCAGCAGCTGAAGCAACCTGGCCGTTATGGCCATTTAACTCTGGTGATTATAGCATGTGAGCGGTAAGAGGAGCATGACGTGAGTGTTGATGTATAGCATCTGACATTCGGAAACACTCCTCTATCATCCATAACCAACTCATCTGTTATATATCATTTCAATTGCTGCTTGTATCGATATAGGTTCAATGTGGAGATGATATCTTACCCATCCCAGAATCCTTTGCAATATGATGCATCATCCCATTATAGCATGCTGAGAATAGGCTGCCTAAGCATGGGTTGATAGTCAAGAAATAAACATATCTTGCAAGATCTGGATGTACTCTGTTTATGCTTTTTGTCATTATCGTCCTATTGCACTAGATAGCAAATTAGTGCAGAAAATTGAAATGAGAGAAATGCATTGTGGGAAGTATAAGATACATTCTCTGGGTTCAATGTCTTGGATGGTATATTAACTAGAACATAAAGTGATATATACTGAGTGGTTTATAATAGCTTCCTATAATAGCCTTTACCTTAAACAATACTCTACAAAACTACTTTTTTTCGTTTCTTTTGTATTTCTTTGTTTTGGGTTTTCACTCTTGACAGGTTAATTTTTTTAAATCATAAATGTTTTGCTTTTTTCAGAGTTATATCCAACAGTGGTATAGAGATTCTTGATCCAGGTGTTCTTGAAGGTTTAGAAGAACTGCAAGAATTGTAAGTATAGGCCTTCTCCCTGTCAAATTGAACCATGACTAAACTAATGATATTGATGCTTTTTGTCGTTGTCATTGTTGTTGTTTGTTTGACAAACCCTAAAAAAACTGAAGAAAAAGAAAAAGGAGAAACTGGCTTACCATTCTTCATAATTATTTTGTTCTTTTCTATTATTATTGAAAACAAACATTGTATTCTTATGGTAAAGAAATAAAAGTCTCTATTGTCCATATTTACGTCCATCCAGTATTGTTAAAATGGTCCAGACTTTGTGACACTTTTAGTGTCCATTAGGACCCACTCTCATTTCCTTATAATTATGTTTAGGTCATCATTTTTCCAGGTCAGTTAAGTCTTGAGTTATGTAAGGGGCGGGTGGTTTTCATCTTTCATATACAAATGAAAGTTATTAAAAAAAGATATTAATAATATATGCAATTAGACGAAATCAAAATTCAAATCCAGTTATTGATATTCAGTTGCGGTGGGTTATTATAAGTATGCCTGATCATGCTGATAGGGGCATATAGATGAGTGTCTTCTCTGGTTTTCACATTTTGATTGATGTTTCCTATATTTTCAGAAAACTGCAGTTGAATTCCTTGAAAGAAGTGCCTCAAATTTTCCATCAAGGGCTCAAGAAGTTGCTTCACCTGTAAGTTAATTCAATGATGGTACAATGTAGAGAATAGTGTCATATCAGTAGTAGTATAGGCCTATTGTCCTGTGAACAAAGTTTTAATTTCAAATAATTGCAATATTAACCCTAACCCGCCTGAATACTACAAAATACTACTTGGTATATGCGCTGTTTGTGCATGCATCCCACGTGGTGTGATGACGCAATCGCCCTAAGTGATATACAGGCACGGTTTCGCTGGCCAGTGAAGCCCAAGACCCGTGGCAAAGTGCTGCCGACCGAGTACTTGGCATGCGAGGGGTCTCGGGTTCGAATCCCACCCAGAGCAAACAACTTCTTTTCTCTCTTTATTCTTTCCTTCTTTCCCTTCCCGTCGGAAAGGGCCTAGATCTCTTAGGTCGACGTGTCATTAATAGAAAATCATTATAGGCTTCCTTATCCCTAACCTGCCTGAATACTACAAAATACTACTTGGTATATGCGCTGTTCGTGCATGCATCCCACGTGGTGTGATGACGCAATCGCCCTAAGTGATATACAGGCACGGTTTCGCTGGCCAGCGAAGCCCAAGACCTGTGGCAAAGTGTCGCCGACCGAGTGCTTGGCATGCGAGGGGTCTCGGGTTCGAATCCCACCCAGAGCAAACAACTTCTTTCTTTCTTTTCTCTCTTTATTCTTTCCTTCTTTCCCTTCCCGTCGCCGAAAAGCCCTTAGGGGGTTAGGGTTAGGGAACTTTATCAAGTGTAATAATAGGTCTTGATAAAATGTCATTGGTGATGTTAAAGTTTGCAATACATATAAGGCTAATGGAAAAGGATCACTAGTTTCCAATTGCACACCTAAAACAAAGGATGAGGCCGGGCCGGGATGAGGTTGCTTTTGATTATTTCTGAATCATTATTATGTAAAACATCATACTGCACTGGTCTCATGTGATGTATTTGCATAAAACATGCTTTCATTATATCTTAAAGCAGTTAGAAATCATGTTACTGTTTTAACCAATGTTTACAATAATTACCGTAAAAGTGGATTTTTTTCTCGCCTTGCCAATTTTGAACTGATTCCCTTGTTTTTATTTTAAAGTCACAATAGTGTCCTTACATGAACTATAAACTTCTTATTTTCGTGTTAGCAGCGTGGAACATAAAAAGTGAAAAAAAAAATGTTTTTATGTACCTATACTCAAAATCTGTTAAAAGAAAAAAATAATGAATATGTGGGCCAAAATGAAAATTTTCTGCCGGCGGGCAATTGGAAACTAATGCTTCATATCCATTATGCTATAAATCTCCTTTCATCGAAAGGATAAGAGGGATTTACTGAATTGAGTTTGTGCAGATACTCTAAATCTGTTTAAAGAAAAAGTGAATTCATTCAAAATAATGAATATTTTGGTGAAATTGAACATTTCATGCAGGTGGAATATTTAGAGAATAAAGGTATTGTTTTTAGCCCCTGGAGTGCATCTATCGTCTCATATAACACGGGCGACATCATTATTTTAAGTAAAACAACGAGGCGAAGCCGAGTTGTTCTTAAACACTTCAATTTAAATAAAAAAATTATACAAGTTTTAATCAAATTAAATCCTACATTTTGCAAGGAATTACCTAGGGCTTAAAATCGAGCAGTTCCGTTGTTGCTGTGTGCCTCCGATTGGTCCAAATAGCGAGTATGCGTATCGCGTCGACGCACACGCGCTGACCCGTGTGATAGCGTGTCATATCACACGGGTAAAGCTGGGTAGGAATCATTAAGATTGCAGGAACGTTCTCAAGTGTTTAAGAATGGAAACTAACAACTCATTTTCATTACATGTACCCCAATCATGCATTCCTGATTGGCTGCTTCAGCTGTCTTGGAAGAAAGTTAGCAACAGGGGCACAAGCAGGGGTGTGGCAGGAGGAGGCATACCCCGAATAAAATTGTTGATATCTTATATCCATCCGCCTCTTTCGGACAATTTCCTTTTCAAAACAAATATTTAATCAATTCGGGGGTTTTGACCCCTCAGAATGACCAAGCTGAACAGTATACCCAGTGTTAATAGGGCATGAATACTATAAAAACAAACTGGCTTTTGAAGCAAGTTGCTCTTCAGTAAATCAGTTAGTGTACAGTAGTAGTTTGTTAAGTGGATTTAAGATGATGTCTAAGGCTAAAAGCGAGTCTGTTGTACTAAATGTAATGTCTTAAGAATTGCTTGAAAGAATAAAGACTCACTACCTTTAAACAGATGTATAAATAATTGTATTCTCCGCCAAAATGGCAAAATAAATCAGCTTATTTTTGTCCAGGTAAAACAAATTGAAAGAAAAATCACTTCCTTGATTTTTTTCTTGTTTGTACTCTTTGGAAAGAGGTTATTCACGATCATACACCAGTGTAACGTGAGTCTTTTATCTATAGTATGGGAAGGACTCCCATGTTTTTCACTTATTTTTGTCCAGGTAAAACAAATTGAAAGAAAAATTACTTCCTAGATTTATTTTTGTTTATACTCTATGGAAAGAGGTTATTCACACACCAGTGTAAGTCTTTGGTGCATTTTATCTATAGTATGGGAAGTAGAGTCCAATGTTTTTCGGCAGTTTCCGCAGGCATTACAAACAATCTACTTGAGGCATATTTTTCAAATAGGATGAGTGATTCCTACGCATAATACTTCATATGATATATGCGTTGTAGCGTATCAAAAGCGGGGACTTTGCAGCAAAGTGCTTTTCAAGATATAGCTATTATTAAAATAGTCATAAAAATGAGAAAAATAGTAGGAATTTGGGATGCTTTTTCACTTATAAAATATGAATGCCTGGATCAATATTAGCAAATAAGGTATCATTTTAAAGCTTGCAAAATGCTTTCAATGCAGAAATACTGTACTCAAAATTGACTTCACCTGCGGCTATTGCGGACCCTACGCGATGAAATCTGAGCCAGGTTTTTATGAGCGTGGCGGTGAAATTTTGTTGGCGATGAGAGTTTAACTTTCTTCGCATCGCGCGATATCACAGCTGTGCATGCCTCCTTGTGATTGGCTGCTGATAAATTAAGGTCGGCAGAATAACCATAAAAGGAGATGCAGACTCAACAGATAAATTGTTATAGTACAGTTTAATTTCATCATGCGATGCTGTGATGTAAAAAAGCATCTCAGCATCGCATTTTTTTTTGCGATTTGAAGTCTGAATTGTACTTTACTCACACATGTCTCTTTGTTCTGATCCTTTATAGTTACCTAGATGACAACCAAATTGAAGCAGTGCATCCCAAGAGTTTTCAGTTCATACCATATTTGAGAGTCCTTTCTCTTGACGGCAATCGCTTATCATCAATCCCTACTGGAGCACTGGCTCTGTGTTCAAATCTACAACGTCTACGTCTCGGGAGTAATCGCATTGTGGAGATTCCAGATTATGCCTTTGAAAACAACACAAATTTGATTAATCTGTAAGTTTGAAAAGAATTGCTTTTGTGAAGTAATAAGTAGGCTTTTATTATACTTTCTTATCTTGACAAAAGTATGCATGAATCTATGTGATTGGTAACATGAAAAGTGAAATTCCCTTTATTCAACTAAATATAAGTAAATTGGGATATGAGCCAGTACAGAGGGACTTGGATATAGTATGTGGAAACAGTTGTACTAATTGCTGGTCATGAAAAATGCAAGGGCATAATTTGAAATACTGTATCGACAACAGCATCCCGGGCACTTATGTAAGTAATTTTAAGGGGTGCTAAAATAATTACCAAATTTTGTAAGTCAAACTGGAGATTTGTCATGAGAATATTTGTCTAATAGATGTGACAACTATTAGAACTCTATCATGATTATATGACAAGATGATATGTGATGCTATCAAGCAAAATCAGTCGGAAATCAGAAAAAAATTGACTTTGAGATATAACCATACAAAGGGGATTTTTTTTCTATTTTTCTGGAAACTCTATAATTGCTCATATCTTTGGAACTGGTTGTTCAATTACAATGGGGTTTTCTGCAAGATGCAGCTCTGTAAATGCTTTTTACTATCTTATAAGAAACAGAAAATTTAATATTTCTGAGTTCCAACTGATTTTGCTTGATCGCATCACATATTGCCGTGATTCAACTAACATTTGTTTACCCTTTATCATTCTATAGTGTGTCTCATCGCAAGTAACATTATGTTGGATCATGCAGTGGCAGATTCAAATTAGTGCCTTTATGCGGTTACGACGCCAGCGTTATGGACAATTATCCTTTTATGCGTGTGTATACGCCACACAGGATTAGGTTAGCATGTTCGATTCGAATCTGCCACTGTGAAATCCAACATTGCATTACTCAACTTGAGACAAACTTTAAAAGTGCATTGATAGGGGGATACTTACACAGGTGCCCGTTAAAAAGTTTACAGGGAAACTTATTAGGGGAGGAATCCTAATGAGGTTAATAACATATTATATTATTGAACAATGATTAAAATAATATTTGATATAATGTCATAACTGCGAGTTCAGCCGAGTTGATAATTGTTATCTGACAATTTATAACAGGATTTTATCCAAGAATGCTATCGACAAATTGCAAGAGAATTCATTTGCCGAACTAACTAAACTGACAGAACTGGCCATCACCGGGAATCCAATCACCTCAGTTGCCAGGAGAGCATTTGCCAACTTGCCAGCTTTAGAGGAATTGTAAGTTGATACTAGATTTAGGATGTGGTATGTTTTCATTAATCACCTGTGGCAGGATACTAGTGGACTGAATCAGTCAGAGGTAGTCCTATTATTAGTTTGTTATTTGTTAATAATGTATATGTATAGGGCAATTTAATTTAATAGCTTTAATGTGTTTCTTATTATTACGTTTTATTAATTATATACAGCTAAACTTGTCTTTTAAATTCAATTTAAGATTTACTACTTAAGCTTGCATAGTGAAAAGACTGAAAAGTTATCTTGTTTGTTTTAATCTTTGTGCAAAAAAGTTTGATTTCAGGTGAAAGAAAATTGCTGATGCAGCATGAAAATGTCTAAAGTTGACAGTATCTGATACACAGGGGAATTCAGTCCTGTGTTTTGTTAATTACTCATAAATTTGGCACTTCACTTGCATTTTATGCCTCATTGCTAGGAATGTTATTAACACTTCATTTTGTAGGAACTTTTTCAAACATTTGAACCTGATTAAAGTCGCAGAGGAAGATTATGAACTTGTTTGAATACAATTGAGAAGGTTGGATACAATTTGAATGTGTAAGCATTTTTGTTAATATTCACAAAGAAGCGGGCGGGTGATGTACAATCATGAATAGACATCCAAGCAAACTCAAAAAGATTTTTAATACGTTTTAAACTGGTAACAAACATGTTCTAGTTTTGGTCAAAACGTTTCAATAACATTTACCCCTTATAAACATGTTTTTGTTCTGGTCAAAATGTTTCAATCACATACAAATGTCGGGTAATGTAAAGGTCATGATTCCGTTTTTAAAATGTTTCATGTGAAAAGACACTACAACAACATTTTATAAATGTTTTATAAACATGAAGCAAGTTTTCAAAAATGTTTTTAATGTTATTTTATACCATATATTTTTTTTGTAAAACATCTGCTGGGGATGTTACTATCAAATTGAAATTTTAAAGGAAAAAAAAAACATGTTGTAAAATTTATTACTGTGACTCTATTTTATAAAGCTGAGTACCTCATTAGGATCATACTTATGCCTCTGCTAAAGAGTAGAGTTCAGTTCAAAAAATCTCAGAATTTTCATAAAAGAGTCAAAAGAAATGGCAATAGAGTTTTCTTATTATTGGTTCTTCCACCAGTTGATGGCGTTTTGGCTTGGCTAACTCTAATCAGACTGGAGTTAGCAAAGCGGGAAACTGAAAGTGAGGAAAATTGTGTCGTCCTCGTTTATCCAAAATGCCATCAACAGCTGTAAGGGGCCAATTATAAGAAACATGTACATAGAGTGATGTTTTCAATCCCAGTGGTATCATGATATTATAGATTTTAAGGCATTTTTTCACATCTGGTCCCTTTCCGCTTTATAGTTGCATACCACCACCCTATGAAAAATCCTGGGTTTACTACTTTCTGCCAGAGTCAGCATGACAAATAGTAAAATTGCACAAAACAAATTGCATTAGGAGTAACACTTGATTGGATGGTGTAATGTAAGAGTCAATCCAAAAATCCATCTATTTAGATTGAGTCTTATCATCCAATGTTAAAAGATTGAAATATATCAATCGGTCAATTTAAGAGAGCACCACAATTCAAGAGTGACAGAAAGGAAAGAAAGTTGAAGATAACCAGGTTGCAATAATTTGTTTGTTTGTTTGTGTTTTCAGAATGCTTTCTTCAGTGAAGAATCTTGAGGAATTCCCAGACCTGGAAGGAACATCTAATCTAGATAGAATGTAAGTAATATTGTGTGGTTGGTTTTAATCTGGGTCACAATTATCATTCATTAGGTGTAACGCATGATTGTTACCGAAGTCAAAAATGGACCCCTATTTTGCATGCTTTTAAGGACATTTACAGCAATTTTGTACCCTATTTTGCATGAAAACGGACAAAATACCTCTTTTGGAGGGTTTCAAGGACACATTTACTAAATGAAGCACCCATTTGTTAACATTTCAAGGACACAAAAAACACAATTTTGAATTTTTTTTGTCTCAGGAGAACTCTGTTGTCCTTTCAATAAGCCTGGATGAGGATAAGCCTGGATGAGTTTAACAAATAAAAGAACAGTGCATATATACACTCAAATAGATAATAATATACCTTTTTTTAAATTTCGAGGATACCATCATCAAAAATACCCCTATTCTTTAAATATCGCGAACATTTATGTACGTGGACATACTTTCAAAATTACTCCTTTTTTCCGTGAATTTGGGAACGATCATGTATACACATAGTCAATGGTAAGTGACAACACCGGGATTTCCGATGCCAATTTTTGAAGGACTTTCACATAAAATATTTTTGTGTCAGTGACATATTCAATAAAAGGCCTAAAACACAAGCATCTAGCCCAAGCTAAAACAATAGACCACATGATTAATAAAAGTTGAGTGTAAGCTCTGGTGAGGATGCGCCATGCAGGAGTATAACAAAAATGCAGGTGGTGTGTGATGGCACAAATTTACTATTTTCCTTCGTCGTCCGTGTAATTGAATGGGATTAGTTTGAAGTTTTAAATGCTTACAATATCACAAACCAAACAAGTATGTTAATAAATAATATTAATACAAGCAAAAACTGTTGGGGTCGATAATGAACCCCACAAACCAACCCTCAAATTATTTAACTACAGTACCAATTTAATTATTACGGGGTGAGAGTGCGCCATAACGGTTGTAAATGTGCCGTGTTGGTTAGGCTCCGATCACTCTGTTGAACGGCGTATCCGAGATCAAGACAGCTGCAAAATTCACTTCTGTGTTGTTCCGAGCATATGGCAAGTAGTATGCACTAAGAGAGAAATCAATATACTGCTCTGGTTTTTCCAGGGATATGAGACCATCTTTGATTTTTAAACCATGTTTATCTATGGAATTCCTGGTTCCTTGATCGACAAAGCAGTTTTTTTGATCAAGAAATCAGGTTTTTCTTATCAAGACACTCAGGCTCTTCACTGAGTAAACCAGTTTCTTTTATTAGACAAAATATGTGCCATACGAGTGAGCAGTTTTGCTGTCTCTGTTTATCATGCCGCTCGCCGCCTGCAAAAAAGGCTGAAACAGCCTTCTATGAAGCGTTTTAACAGCTCAACAAACATCCTGAATATGGGGCAAATCATTGTGAAAGTACTGGAATGGTCGGTCAAGCATCCTGCTGTGGTAGCTAGAACAAATCCCTCTTGATACTCCCACGTACCTGTGTGTGTGCAAACACACTGAAAAGTGTGCTGAGGCTTGTGGATCAATGTCTAGGTGTTGTGCCTGTGTGTGCAGTGCACTATAAATCACTGCACTTTTTTTCTGATGGTACAGTTCTTCAGAGACACCCTGCATGTCACAAGACAGGTTGACATTGATCTGGATAATAGAAGTCCAGATTGATGCAGATTTATTGTCACCCGGGGTACTCAAGTTTGGTTTGGGTAGGGACGTGCGCTGAGATTTTGGAAGTGGACCCATAAATATACCAATTTTTCAAGAAATTTGGACCCATTGATATACCAAAAGTCAAAATTTTTGCCGAATTTAACCAAAATTGTCTTAGTTTTTACAAAACTCCCCAAAAATTTGGGAAAATTTTGACTAGATTAAGGAAAAATTGGGCTGTTTTCCGAAAAAATTGAGACAATTTTGAAAAAAGGACCCATTCATATACCAAAATAGGGTTTGAAAAAGGGGTCATTGATATACCAGAAGGCCGAAAATGCTACCCATGTTTGCGGCACGTCCCTGTATGGTCATTTGTACTGAGTACCCCCCCCCCGGGATTGTCACATGTGGAGTGCCATAGTATTCAAAGTATTAACCCACTTGGTACAAAGGTACGTGCAGATGGGGATGTAGACATTGTTTGCTGACAATTTTTCTGGCTAAATCTCCTTTTCTTTAACCATTGACAATATAATTATAGAAAAGTGTTTCTATTTTAATTCTTTTTCTTTTCAAAATCAACACTCGAGTCCCCGGCTCGAGTCTAATCAGAAAGACAAAAAAAGTTTAATTGCTTAGAAAACAATTGTATGCATCAAAGCACCAGCATACATGCAGTTGTTTTCCGGTGTGCATATATGTCTCGTAAATATTTGCCAGTTTAATATTTTCCCCATTTTTTGTAACATAAGTATCTGTTTTAAATGAATTTGTTGGAAGAATAGTGTGATTGACACTTTTAATTAGAATAAATTTGACTTGGGGAAAATTGTAAAGGAACAAACTGTATTGAATTTTACAATGTTTGTAAGCTTTGAGACAGTATTTTTACCTGTAATTTTACTTGTATTAAACTGTAATAAAAGACCATGTTATAGGCTATAAGAATCATTCTTCAAAACTGATAAGTTTCAAGTTTTGCACTGTACTTCTGCTTTTGATTTTTTTTACTCATAAAATAAACAATAATAAATTAACAAATAGGTCTCTGCATGCAAGAACATGAAGTCACAAAGAAGTATTTGCCAGGTCTGAAAATATACTCTAAACAACTTGGCATTATCATTCATTTTCAAATTTTGATTTTTCAAAATGCAAACTATGTTAAATGATAGCCTTGCTAAAAGTCGAAATCAATAACAAAAAAGAAAAACAACATGATACCAAATCCTGATTTTATTGTTGAATTAATATAAAACAAATAGATTAGAAGCAATATTAGATCTGCATTGTATTTGCACAGTGTTTCCTATGATAGATGAAGTATTTCATGCATAGACGACTCACTTGATGAGGAGGAGGATGTTCTCCAACTGGAGTAGTTCATATTTTTATGTTAGCCGCTTAATTTTCACATGTTCAGGGGATCCAAAATGGAAACATATATGCATTAATATGAAGGGAAGTTATTTTGACATATTCAATTTTACAACTTGTGCTATTCTTCCAAAAAAATACAAACAATTTATGTGCAATGGCTTCCTGTAGTAAATAAATATGTATCCTGAGGAGCCAGTTTAACCTAATGCACAAATCAATTGTAGTCCCGGCCCCCAGGGGCCTGGCAATATGAGGTCCGAGCCGGGACTTGGCCGGGATGTAACAGCTCAATGTGTCCCCTCGCAGTCTTGGGGACGTAGTGGGGAGTGTCACGGGGATGTAATGCCTCTCAAACAGGCGGGATCTACCCGGGAGTGTACCGGGACGCTTAATAGAAGAGTACTCACAACTGTGCCGGGTCGTATGCGGGGGAAACACTCATGGGGACTTCGAACACGGTACCCGGGGCTAGGGGCAGGGACTTGGCTGGGGATGTACCCTGGGATGTACATAGAAATAGTGCCCCGCCCTGCGGGGACTAAGCCGGGACTGTAACATGTTTGTAACAGTTTCCAAAATTACATCCCCGGGTAGGTCCCCACTAACCTAATGCACAAAGAGTACTCACAACTGTGCCGGGTCGTATGCGGGGGAAACACTCATGGGGACTTTGAACACGGTACCCGGGGCAATTGTAGTCCCGGGGGGCCGGGACTACAATTGATTTGTGCATAAAAGGTTCTTTCAGTTTAAAGAACTTTTTTTCTTGTGGGTTCCATATAGAGGACAAAGACGATTTAGAACCATCTGGTGCTCTATCATCAGTGGTGGATCCAGGATTGAAAAATAACTGACTGTTAATACCTAAAGTAGATGGTTTTGTATATGATTTTGTACTTAGGACTTAAGGAGTTCCATTGCAGGATTTTGTGTTGGTTCCAACTTGGTGGCCCCCCCCCCCCCCACTACACTCTATATTACAGGGATTTAAATTCAAATCCAAAAGACTTACTTTCAAAACTTTCAGAGACTGTAGTTAGGGACCAATCAATATAGGATTAAAATAAGTCTTGACAAAGTTTGATAAATTTTAGTCCCACAGGGATTTAAAAATGCAAGCCCATTGGATTTAATATTCAAGTCCTTTAAGATTTACTTTTAAGCATATCTGGGATTTATTTCAAAATAATATAAATCTTTATGGGGATTTAAATATCGATATTAAATACAAGTCTGTGTGACTTCTTATCAAGCAATATGTCTATTCACGGCAGTAATGCCAAGTCAGGACTACTTCTTTCATAAAGTTCAAGCAATAGTCTGCAGTGCCAGTGATAATTTCAGTGTCACTGCAGTGGCCGAGTGTGATCCTTCATGGAAATAAGCTTACCCATTTATAAATTATATTATGTGTATAGGTAAGCTTATACAACAGAAGCACAGACTACTACCTCGGCGTTTGAAGATAATGTTCACATTGGCCCTTCGTGCACAACAATGTAAGCTTTCTCATGGAAGTTATAGTCACTGACATTGGCAATTACAGCATCTGGGATGCCATTCTGCAAAACAAATGCGTCCATATCACTTCATTCATTCGCTCGCCACCACACGAAATCGCAAAAGAAAGATGGCGGCTGAGCAGTCCAGGAAAACGTTTCGATTTGATCATGTGCACGCACCATCGCGTTGTGATTGGTTTACTGTTTAAGTCTTTCGAAAGATTTAAAAATAGATTTTCTTTTTCCCGATCCCAAAGAAAATTTAAATCAAACCCTGCATAAAATAAATCTTTTAGACTTAAAAATTTTCAAGTCTCAACTAAGATTTAAATTTTAAGTCTTTCTAATTTAGAGTGTACACACATGCACCACGCACAAAATAAAACTATTCCATTTTGCACACAAAATAGCATCTGTATAATCATTTCAAAATTGCATTGTTCAGTAATGATCATAAGTTCAAAAAAGGACAATTTCCAATTTCAGAAAAAAGTGTATTTCTGTCAACAACACTATGTATGCATAGAAGTTACTAAGGATTCACATTATTAGCAAATGTAAGGTTCCATTTCAATGCAAACAAAGCAGATGAATATTTCAATAATGATCAAAGAAGTTCAAATGAGGACAATTTCAGAAAAACAGTATCAAGTTAAAATGTCTCAACAACACTCGATGTATGTAGAGAAGAGATAAATAAGGATTCACAGATTTAGAAGCTTTTATGCAAATGGTTTTGAAGAATGGCATCTTGATGCCTAGCACGTAAATACTTATATCTTTAAGCCGACAAAAACGCACACATAAATACCATCTTTAAATCATTTCATATGCATATTTCAATGATGATCATAAAAGTTCAAAGAAGGACAAGCTCAGAAAAAAAAAATGTCTTTAAAATGTTTTAACAACACTCAATGTATGTAGAGATAGATAAATAAGGATTCACAGTTTTACAGATTCAAGGTCCCTTTGGAATTGGATGCAAACAAAAGCAGTTCTGAAGTAGCATCTTGACAGTGTTTACATTATAGACTGATAAAAAGTTACATCAGCGCAAAAGTAAGAATTAATTTTTATAGGTTTTTGAGATATTAGACTCTTTGGGAAAAGAACGTAATGCACATATTTAACCGAGCAATTTCTGGAATGTAGCATTGTATTCGCTAGCTTTCGCTGATAAAATGAAGTCTTTAAATATTTCTTAAAATCATTTTTTGTTAATGCCTTTAAGGTATAGCCTACTATGTATGGCAATAAACATCCAGAATATAGTTTAATGGAAAGTTTGATCAAGTTGAGCTCCTAATACATCTTGATCTTGTCAGAAGTAGCAGTTATCATCTTTTCTGAGTATGTCATCAATCATCTCCATTCTTAAACTGTTTGAAATCTGATGAGAAATCTTAAAGGACCAAGGATCAATGATAGCTTGACATAGTATTCTACCAATGATCTTATATAATCATTTCACAAATTCAAGGAAAATTTCTACAGAAATTTCCAAGTAACATTAAGCCTTAATATACGATTTCACTCAAATTTTAATGTGATTATTCTTTGCCAAATATTATAAAATATAAATGTAGGGGTGAATCTAATCATAGATGATCTATGATTTAATGCACTGTATTTGACCTAATTAGCACCCCAGTCACTTTAATATATAGAAGTCACTTTCGGTGGCGTTTATTAAAATTGTTTAAACAGAAAGTTAAAGGAGTATTTCGTGATCCTAGCAACCTCTTTTTATGACATTTTCCAGTAGATATCCACGAAAAAAGCTTATTTTAGTTGATTCTGATTTTGCGTTTGTGAGTTACGCATGATTATATGTATTACAATGCTCCATAGACGATGTGTTGTAATTTCGTTCTGGTGTACCGGAACATAATTCAAATTTCACAATATTTTTGCTAAATAAATTAATCTGCAAGAAATTGTTTGTACATAAACATTATGTAGCTAGAGGCTTCCAGTGGTATAACAATCTCAACTTTTTTGAGAAAAGTGGGGGATGATGCTGTGGATCACGAAATGCCCTTTTAAAACATGCACATAAACATTAGAAAAACTTTAGCTGAGGGCAAAATCACAATAATCCTGAATAGGAAGGTTTAGAAATTTTGTAATTTTATTTCAACATTGATGGGATTTAGTTGATACAGGTACAATTGAAAAGTAGGCGCTTAGATGATTGTCAACTGGAAAATTCTGTAGGGACGTAGGGGGTGCTTATTAGGGGAGGGTCACTAATTAGGTATAATCCAGTAAGTGTTATTGATTACAGCGAGGCTTCTATAAAAGAGTGCCCCAGTGTTATCTCAGCAGTGTTTACTTCTATCTGCCTACATGTATATAGATTGGAGTTCAACTAAGGCCAAGGAATTTCAGACATGAAATGAGTGAAAGGGACAATTGAATAAACATGATGAAATGGGGAAAGACGTGTCCCCAGTGATATATTTGTAAACTTTTCACAATGAATATATTAATCAATATTGGGTTATTCAAGTTGAAAACCCTACACCCCTTGTGGAAGGAATGACCTTTAAATTTCGAGATATAAAGGGTATAAAAATGTTTTAATACCATTCATAAAACATTTTTGAAAATGTGGTATGAAACATTCTAACATAATGTTATTTAAAGAGGAAGTCCCGCCAGAGCAGTTCTTCTGGGTTGAACCAAACCTGCCTGGTTATCAAATTAATCAAGTACAAGGTTATCTGAATGAATTTGAGAGGTGCTAATTGATACAATAACATCAGCTCCAGTCAAATTCAGAGATAACCTTGTCACTGATTAATTTGATAACCTGGCAGATTTGGTTCACCACAGAAGAACTGCTCTAGCGGGGCTTCCTCTTTAACTCTTAACAAATAATTTTGCAAAAATGTTTGCCCAAAATATTTTACAATAACATTAAAAAATCTTTATATAACCAGACATTTACATTTTTGTGTTTGCTTGGGAGTGAACATTTCAAATAGGGTTACCTGAATGGGTGACTCCATTTGAAATCTACACCCCCTATGTAGGAGATTATTGTCATATGTCTTCCATGGATTTTAACTGGAATAGCCCAATAATGACAAGATCTTCAGCAACAAAATCTGTTACTTTCATGTACGGTACTAGAAATGTCTCCCTTTAATATTGTTAATGCCATTTTCTACCCACTTTGCTATGCAAAGGAGTGCAGAACTGAGATCCAACAATGTTTTCTAACTGCTGCTCAAAAATCCTTGAAAAAGTTGAAGTGCATTAAAATCTTTGTTGCTCTGAATGATAAATAAGCATGTTTTTGCATCAAATCGGCCTATCTAAGACATTGAACTGCAACTCAACCACCCATCAACACAAATGAAAACAAACTAGAGCTTGTAAGCTGATACAAATGTGTCGATTGTTAATCCGATTTTCTACTTTTGCTTCCAGGAATGAAGTTAGTGTAAACTCAGAACTGAATTAGTCAATAACTCAATATAATTTTCACCATTTCCATGGCATTTCAGCTTTTCCAGTATCAAATTTCATCATACCTTAAAAAAACCACTTACCAATCACACTTGCCGATTATATTATATTATTGCATATGTTTTGAGGATGTAATATTACACTACAATGTAGAATCTTGGGCATCCAAACAGAAAACGTGAATCTTGAGAGAATTGCAGCGCTGAGATTCCACATCCAGCGACTTCAGTCATTTTATTCATAGGAATTATTCTCCCTTTGTGCTAAATTTTGAAATATATGGAAGCATCATCATGCTTCATACCACCAACGAAATTAAGATTATCAAAATCTTGAGATAGCAACCACCATTGGGACATGACTAAGTGTAAAAATTGGTGTAGTTACCAGGTGAAGTCTGAAGTTGGAGCTTAAGATTTCATAAATCTTGAGATTAAGATTTCATAAATCTTGAGATTAAGATTTCATAAATCTTGAGATTAAGATTTCATAAATCTTGAGATTAAGATTTCATAAATCTTGAGATTAAGATTTCATAAATCTTGAGATTAAGATTTCATAAATCTTGAGATTAAGATTTCATAAATCTTGAGATGTTGGTCATTGGTAGACATGACTTGGTGCAATTTCTTTTTTTGAAATTCGTTTTGTGAAATTCTGACCCTCAGTCACAGTCTTATACATGCATTATTTGAAACCTCAAGGTTTCCTAAATCTTGAAATGTCAGTCATTATGTGAGCATGACTTGGTGTAATATTTTGAGTTGAAATCCCAAGTAATCTTCAGTCTGATACACCAAATGAATAATATTTCAATTGTTAAGATATTTGCAGTAGCAAAGAGCAAAGGGACAAGTTTTCTGAGTGAGTGTACGTGCATTATTTGTCTCATAGTTTGCCTTCTGTTCAGTGATAGCATCAGGAGAGGTAAATGCCCCCAGTCAGATATCTTTCCCCCAGTTTCCCCCAATGAAAACCAAATAATTTGCCATTTTCACAGCAATTTTTCCACAAAGTCATGGTTTTTGACCCCATGAAAATCACTTCGATAATGAGTAAATAATACTTTCAATAGTATGGATATGTGATGAAAACCATACACATCATGAATTTTTTGCTAAAGAACATCATCAGGCTTTTTCCTTTGCACCTCTTCCATCTCACATGGAATTTTATTTTCTCTTTTGTATGTTTTTTAATTTTATCAATGAAAAAAAATAAAAATTAAATTAAATTGAAGTGTTTTAACTTGTATGAGATATATTGTTATACGGGTGCGATTTGCGTTGCGTGATGCTGCGCAAACCAAGTCACATTTGGTATGTTGTTACCGCCAGCAAACGTGTGTAAACAAAGAAAGATTTGCAGAAAACTGCCATCCAGATTTTCAAATTATTTTGGATTTTGGCACACTAAAAGCATACATTTTGGATTCATTTGTGCAAAAAGATGCAAATTAAGACCATGCACCAAATACAGCTTTCACAAACATGATACTGTTTTAAAATGTAAGGATGTTTTGTGCACAATTTTGACTTCTTTTTCAAAAATTTGTTTTAAACAAAAATATACATCATTATGTGCAATGTTTTGCTGATCAGACTGACAAAATTGGAGTTTTTTTTTCACATATTTTTTTTTCAATATTTCAAAAACCTCCCCAATTTCATGTTTCTACTTTACTGAAAAAGCTGACTGAAAGTATTTTACTCTGGATTTTAAATGTTTTGGTGTGTTGTTACAGAAAATTTGGGGCAAAAAGGTGCATTTCTTCCATTCATTAATTTGATCTTGTGCACTAGTTTGTTATGTTTGTGTTATTATTCCATGTTCCAGTGTATGCTGTGTAAGCCTCTTCCCTTGTTTACCTTGTTTTTACATTTTTGTTGATCAGTTGAAAGGAGGTCAATGAAAAGAGAATAATCGAGTCATAGTTAGCCAATTGCTCTGTAAAAATACAGAATATTTAATTTGAGGGAACTTGAAGAAGAGTATTTTTACAGCGTAATCTGCTTATTTGTACAAGTGCAAGAAAGATAAACTGCCTGAAATGGAGGGAATCAGTATTTCTACTCAAGATTGCATTCAAACAACTCTAATGTCAATTAACATTTGTTTTTTCTTTGTATTGACAGAATTCTAGATCGATGTTCTATCTCGACTGTTCCTGGTGATCTGTGCCAGAGGGTACCATATCTTAGGAAGCTGTAAGTAGATCACACACGTACGCACCCCCCCACACCCCATACTCATCCCCTGCCCACACACCCCTGTTTGTAAATACCTCCAAACGAGGACCTCGATTTAACGAGGATTAAACCAAGGACCCACACACCCGTTTTTAATCGACACACCATGGACCTCACACAGACACACCAGACAACTTACTATCCAACTGTGACCCGTCCTATACCCCCTAGATGGGGGACCTATCTTATATGCATATTTGCATCATTTACATCATCCTGCTCATAGTAACAAACCGAGGACGTCCTTGTTTGGAGGTGTGTCCTCGTTGTATGGTGTGTATCCATAATGTAGGTCCTCGTTTGGAGGCATTTACAAATGCATACATACACATCTGCCTGTTCACACACACCCATTATATTATAGGCCATACAGTACGCTATGCCCTTATTATGGTATGTGTTTTCTCATGTGAGTGTCCCTGATTGATGAGGTTTACAATATAGACACACTCCACCCACTTGAACACATACATAATGATAAGCACTTTCAATTAAACAGTAAACTTCCATTATCCATTATTAACTATAATCATCCATGTAGTGTACTAAGCGGGTACGCAGTGTAAGGCGCGTGTATACTTTCTTCTGTACCGTGCTATATTCGTGTGTGTTTATCGCGGAGCCTAGCGTTCACAGTGTTCCAGTTTGGCCAAGAAATACTTAATTTGATTATAGTGAACAAAATAATCTGCAATAATTGATTTGATTTTTGGGGTATAATCAAGTCTGAATGAAATTCCACAGAAAAAAGATGGTCAATAAGGTTTGAGAGGTTTGTACTACTACTAACACAACATTTGCATTGACTGTTTACCCTTTTCAGAGACCTGCATTCCAATGCGTTAACAACGATACCGTGTCTGTCAGGATGCTCCAAGCTTGCCAATCTGTAAGTTTACCCATAACACATCAATTTTCTTCAGGTTTAATGTCACTTTCAGAAATAATTTGTAAAAAAATTGTTTGCCTCACTGCTAAGGGAACAAATCAAAAGTTTGATGACATCCTATGAATGAAAGTCCTTTTGTTTTAAGGGGAGGGGCTAAAACGTCCCATTACATTAGTACAACACTAGTTAAAATATCGGTCAAAGTTGATCTTTTGAGGTTGAAATGTTCAATATTTGTTACAAGGAGTGAGGTAGGGGATCAGCCTCCTACTGAAATTTTGTTAATAGGTTGGGTTATGTGCCGGTTGGGATTTGTGTTTATTTGTTGTCTTGTTTAACTGTAACACTCTGGGTTGGTAAACTGTTCTTTTGTTCATTAATAATATTATTCAGTTTCTTCTTGTAGCGAGCAATCGTTCCTCATTGTATTTATTTGTTCTTGTGCAGGATGCGTTCTGCATAGCCCCATTACCTAAATTATTTATAGGTCATCATCAAACTTTTGGGATGTTACTTAATATATTTTTTTCACAAAAGGTTGAAATTTTAATGTGATCCTTTTGTGAAATTTATTTTTAGTTAAGTTGCATCTCACAACTATAAATGTACTAGAGCTTTTGCATTTACTTCCTGATTAACACCAATCTCTTTATTAATTACCACAGCCACTTAGGAGTCAACAAGATTTCATCTTTAGAGGGTCAACCATTTCGAGGATTATCAGCCATTTTGGATCTCACCTTAAAGTCTAATCACATCACCAAGATTCCTGCTGATGCATTTGTTAATCTTACACAGCTAGAATATCTGTAAGTACACTGCTTTATAGGGCTTCCCATTTTTGGCGCCCTCTACGGAGGCGCCAAAATATAGGCATGACTTTGTGATTCTTTGTGAAAAGCTTCTAATTTCACTCTTGCTAGATTGACTTCATAATTGTTTTGCTAAAATTATGCCCAGCTCAGAAATAAAACCACAATTTGCTTGGATGTTATTTTCTTATTGTTTTCTGATATGCACAGGATAAAATGGTGGCGTATATTCTTTGTTTAAAATACAAAATTAGGATTTATAAAAACACCAAATAAATCCTGACCTTTGTATGGGTTCAACCAGTTTACCGTGTGCCTTAGAAACCCGATAGACGGTGACCATATACTAGGATCCACAACATGCTCATCTATCATGGGAACAGTTCTTAAGCCCTAATACATTTGTAGGCCTACTTTCATCCTTTGAAAATTTGGGTACACAAACTCATACTCTGCAACTTGAGGTCAAATTTTGCACTATGATTATGTAATTCAGGTTATTGGACTATGCCATTGGGATGAGACTATTGTGGTCCATAGTGATAAAATCAATTAACGAGGACTCTACTGATGGCTTTTGTTTGCTAATTACCATAGAATCTATATAGCGGTTATTGCCAAAGTTGCAATATGGTGGCACAATTGGGCCGAAAACTGTATGCAAACAACACGGCATATTAATTATACATGTTCTACATTGTTGTATTTTAAAACACTGGAGACCAAATTTGGACCGTATTGCCATGATTGGATCATGGTGGCAGTAAGCCTACTACAACTCTGGCGGAAATTGTTGCCACACCAGCACGTTCTGGTGTTAAAAGCATAATCGAAGCTAAATATGGGATAGTTCCGTACTATTTTGTATAATAGTTGCAAATGCACATTCAGATTACACTTGCCCTTCCCCACCCCCCACCCCCATTTTCCAATGTTGGGAGACTGTAATGTAGAAATGATGACGATTTTGTCCAAATCAACATTGCAATAGGGGAGCGGGAAGGATGTTGGCCAATTAACGCTCAGGTGTGGCAACATTTTTCGCCAAGGTTGTAGCTATACTACCTCCATGATTGGATTAAGTAAATAACTAAATCCTGTTATCTACCCAGCAATGTTTGCTTATCATAATAATTGTAACAAACTGTAGACAGAAAAGGCAAACAGACAGAGTTTTAAATTAGAGAGTTGACAGGAAGTTGTAAGAGTTAAATTGTTATGGATATGATTGGTGTAAGAACGAAAAAGTTGAATGTCAGATCAAAGTCATCCGAGGTGAATTAAGTAATGTCAATCACAAATTGTTACAGGTCATTTGAGGTGGACTAAGTTTATATTTGGATTGTCAGAACACCTTCCCCAATCAGACACATTTCTCTTGTTTGGCTTGACTTTGCAAAGAGCGTCTAATTTCGGTCTTGCTAGATTTACTTCATAACTGTTTTGCTTAAAAGTATGCCCAGCTTAGAAAATAAAACCACAATTTGCTTGGATTTGATTTTATTATTGTTTTCTGATATGTTCGGGATAAAATGTTGTGCGTATATTCTTTGTTTAAAATACAAAATTAATGGACTTCTTTCTATGCTAATATTACATTATTGTTTTAAAGAGAAAAAAAAGTATCCAAACAGTTGGGCGCCCATTCCTTTTTTAAAGGAATTTTTATTTTGATTGGGTGGTGATTTGCATCTGCAGAGTAACATCATCATCAATTCGCCAGCGAAGTGTTACATGTAATCCGATTATCACTGTGTCAATAAGCCCAATCGGCATTGGAAGTTTGCAATGCATTGTAGGACAGTTTTTGCAGTTTTGGGACACTTTGTCCTTTGACCTTTCAGAAAATTCAGAAATATTGGGTTTTTGTACGTACAAAATATAATCTAAAATGTTTTACAATATTTAAAACAAATATGAAAAATATCAGTATTTTATAAATTAATTATTTGGTATTTTTAATGATCAAAATTATGACAATAATAAGAAAATTAATAATAATTACATCAATTTTCCCGATATGTCAGAGGTCAAAGTGTCCCAAAACTGCTCTCAAAAACCGGAAGTTAGAATGGCGATTGGGCTTATTGGATCATGCTTTTGAGTTCTGCACCATGATCAAAATGATCGCAACACAAAGTTTATGGCATGTACTACCAATTCCAAAAGGTGTTTGATCCAGTTACCAAGGAGTTATGTAACCACTTCGCTGGCGAATAGTGGGCAATATAGGCTGATGATTGCAGTAGAAACAGTACAAGATAACAATTTAACCTGGTATGCCAGAAATGAGCAAAAGTATGGCATTGCAGCATTTTTTTGAATAAAAAATTATTATCATGTTTTGCCAAATGAAACATAGATAAATCCTAATCCTTTAGTTAGTCCTAACTAGCAATAAAAGTCAAATTTTAATTTTTAGCCAATTTTTGGAAATAAGGGCCAAAAACATGCATTTTTTGGGTGTTTTTAGGATGCGGTGACAATCAAGCCCAAAGACTTGTACTAAGGCCAAAAAAAATTGTTTGTTTGTCCACGTCCGACCGACCCGTGTACCCTGGTTGTTTTTTTTGAATTTTTTGTGTTTTTTTGAATTTTAAAAAAAAATTTTTTTATTTTTTATTTTTTATTTTTTGGCATCGATGGGACATCGTATAAAACAGTGGTTAGTATAAAAAGAAAGAAAATGTAAAGAAAATGAACAGTATAACATGCAGAACCATCTCAAGAGTTAAACCAGTATGTTTTGACTTATTTACCAGTCTTCAAATTGTCAGTTTCAAGTGCAATATCTGTAAAAAAAAAATTAAAAAAACCGACCTACCGACCCAACTGTTTAAATTTTTTTTTTTGGCCTAAGACTAATTTCAGTTTATGCATTCTAAATTTTGGAAAAGACATGTTTCATTCTTATAAGCAACTATTTAATTAAAGTAACACAAAAAAGTGAAAATTAGAGCAAAATTTGAGCATATACTCAAGATTTTGAAAGCTTAGACTTGTTCCAAGTCTGTGATTTTTGTGACTCTATTGTCAGAAAACATGCGAAAGTGCATGTTTTTGGCTCTTTTTTTCAAGAAATTCTTCAAATAGGGAATATTTTCTTTTATCTCCCATCTCGCTCTCCATTAAGGACTGAATCGTTACCATTCAGAGCAGCAACAAATGACCCGGTTGATGGGGATACCTATAAAATACAATGGAATAAAAGTGCAGTGATATGAAGTGTGCAGTACAAATATGTTGAATGCATTCATGTAGCCAACATTTTTTTCTTTTTTTTTGTAGTGATTTAAGCAACAATATGATAGAAGAGATTCATGCCGATGCCTTTGATCACTTTGAACAACTCCAAAACCTGTAAGTATAGTACAGAATACCTTGTATTTACTGATTCTGAATCAAAGGCAGACTTTTTAAGCATGATCGAAGCACAAGAATCAACCGGTGGGGTGCAGATTTTAGGTAATTTTCTGCATCAATTTATTATGAGACTGTTGAGACAGACATTTTTGGGAGTCATTTCATGGGGAGGCATCACCCCCTTTGCACCCCTAGGCTACCGTACGGGCCTGTATGTGGTCATATAGTGTGGTCTTAATCAGTGTTGTAGGTCTCGAGACCAGGTCTCGGTCTCGAGACCATCTCGAGACCTTTTTTGTAGTGTCTCGGTCTCGGATGTCAAGGTCTCGGTCTCGGAACTCAAAAGTCTCGGTCTCGGACCTCAAAAGTCTCGGTCTCGAACGGTTTTTTGTTCGAGACCTGTCGAGACCTGAAGAAAAAGATATGATTTTCTGTTTTTGTTCATTATTTATTCCTTACCCTAAATTTCAATGAATGTTGAAGAAATTGTTAAGAATAAAGATACAGAAATCATTTTATAAGGTTATAAAAAGTTATAAATGAATCATAAGTGAGCTTGTTTGGATGTGAGCTTCCAATTTCAGTTCATGATTAAACATAGGTGGGCAGGTGGTGGAAGTGAGGATCCCACTTAACTTTTGCAAGGGGAACATTCTCCACAAAAGCAAAATAGATGAACAAATAGTTGCCCTGTGCAGTGTGCATCTTCTTTTCAGCACGAAAAACAAGTGTGTTTTTGGCCCAAATATGGTAAAATTGCTCAATTTTTTAGCGCTTCACAAGCACTGTTGTTTCAGCCCTTCACACACTAGCCTAATTTTGCCTCCACTATCGCCAACATTTTTGAAATTTTCCCACAATTTGGAGAAAAAATTGCAAAAATTAAGACAAGTGTTAACTGCAGGTCCAAATTTCTTGAACAGTTGGTACAATGATGGGTTCCTTTTAAATTCTCAGCGGCACACCCCTACCCAAACCAAACTTGAGTATCCCAGGGATTAAACCAAGGTCTCGGGTCTCGGTCTTGGTCTCGGAACTTAGAGGTCTCGGTCTCGGAAGGGGTGGTCTTGGTCTCGGAAGGTTTGGTCTCGGTCTCGGTCTCGGTCTCGATCTCGGACGGGCAGGTCTTGGTCTCGGTCTCGGTCTCGGTCTCGGACATAGAGGTCTTGACTACAACACTGGTCTTAATATTTCCCCCTCAAAATGGTTAGTATTGAATCACATATGCTTTGATCAGTTCGTAATCGGTGGGAATTATTAGGCTTTTATCACTACGCCACCACCTTGAGAGTGATATAGTTGATCTGCCTGGTCTATATTCTGCATGTTTTAGAAAGTAGACAAAGTATAGGCCTTCAATTAATAATTTATAACACTTCTGGCTAGATGTTACACAAGTAACTACAAATTCTCCAAATAAAGTATACTGATATTAATCCACGATGTTATATTATGAGCTGATCAAACTATAGTGCTCAGGATTCTTCCATTGCAAAGGGGGTCTTGATTTTGGATTAGGTGGGGATATGTTGATGGGATTTGGAAAACCAACACTGAAAAGAATCAAATATATGAAGTTCAATAATTTGCTGAAACAAATTTTGCTGCAAAACAATGAAAAATTTAGTGCTTATTCCAGTTTATTTGAGACAATTTGAAAAAATCACCAGTTTTTTGAATTTGCAACCCATAGCTAAAAAAATCAATAAAATACTACCTGTATCAGCCACACATCCCCGTATCCCCCAACATACCCAGCTTCATTGCCTTAAAAATATAATCAAGTTCATTATTACATTTCTATTCCAGAAACCTAGCTTATAACCGGTTCCCTCACCTTCCATCCAGAGGTCTCAAAAACCTGATCATTCTGCAAACTGCCCATAATGAGCGCCTCCACGAGATTCCATCCCCAAAGCAGATGCCTGCAATAGAGAGAGTTGTGACTGCATATCCATACCATTGCTGTGAATACGTAGGCAGTATGATAGCAGGTGGCCAACCTGCAGTCAACAATGAGGTGAATGAGACACATTATTGGCTTGGAGCAGACGAATTAGATTTTTTCTTTAGTAATTCAGGTAAGTACAGTTAAAACTCTTCAATACGAAATTTGTGGGGCCACAAAATTTAGTTTATCTAATCAGGATTTTGTATTATCCATCACATATTACATAGGGATTCAGTGCCAGGGACCTGAAAATCAAGCTTGTCATCAGGTTTTTTGTATTATCAGAGCTTGTATTAACAAGTTTCCACTGTATTCTTAAAATGTGAAATTTTTATTTTTGCCAAAAATGGTGTATTGTTTGGTTTCAATGATTTTTTATTCTGACTTGGGGCACAAAAGCATGACCCCAATATAGAATAAGATGATATCACAGAATCAACAATTCACATGGTCTGGGTTGCATATTGTCAGACACCCAAGTTTAAAAATTGATTTGATAGGTAATGTTTGCAGTCAAGAATGATAAAAATGCTTCCAAGACTAGCTGATGAGCATAGTTGGTTTGGGGTGAGAAAAGCATACCCAACTTGTGTGGGTATATCTCGCTAAATATTCCATTATCATGATATCCATCAATTTTGATTTGTACTTATTTTTTCTCAGGTGGTACTTCTGACTATAACCAAAGCGTGGGAGATGTATATGATTTCAAGTCTTATTATGGCTCTTATGATGATTTTGATCCAGTGTTACCATTCTTTTTGTCATCACCATCGTTTTCATCAGACTATAGTGAAGTAATCATGATTACAGGACCCCTTCCTATCAGAAATATCTCCTGTATTCCACAGCCAGGTAAGAGAAGCGTTGCAACAGTTATGAGCCAGGCAATTAGTGATATATCACATGACTAATCCAATTTCTGATTTCTGACACCTGTATCTAAAGCCCAAAACACATACAGTGGAAACCCTTAAATACAAAATTTGTGGGGCCACAAAATTGAGCTTGTCATCAGGATTTTGTCTTATCCATCACATATTACATAGGGATTCAGTGCCAGGGACATAGGGATTCAGTGCCAGGGACATGAAAATCAAGCTTGTCTTATCAGGTTTTTTGTATTATCAGAGCTTGTATTAATGAGTTTCCACTGTACAATTACCAAATATAGTAAGCCCTTTGTAATACTTTGAACTGAAAAAGAGGTTTTTAGGGTAAAAATTGTGTCAAGTAATGCAATACTGTGACAAAAGCCAAGTTTAAAAAAATGCGACAAGGTAAAGAAGCATTAATTCTGTTAAAATCAAGTTGAACCTTACAGTTTTTATTAATGCTACACCATGTATTTTGAATGGGAGCACATAATGCGCAATAAAGTTGTCAGATCTGAAATCACAGTTAATCTTTGCATTTTCACTCTTTTTGTTCAAACAAAGCCTCTAACATTACTTTTAGTCCTTCATACCTCACACAACTCCAGCTCCAGTTTTCTATGCGCTATTTATCCATCTTATATTGATATTTTGTAATTTACTCCACTACTATAATTTGCACATATTTCCTTTCAACATTTGAAAAACCTATCTATATGTTATTTAACTTTAAAGTTTATAGAAAGTAACCATCTTGAAAGCAGTAAAAAAAACCAAAGTTCCAAAAAGTCCCTGTTTTTGACCCAAAAAGTCTCATTTGCAAGAGTAGCGAGTGAAAAAATAGAGGTTTTTTATGCCTTTTTGTTCCAAAAAGGTCAATATGTTCATGAAATATGTTCATGAAACATTTAATAATCATTGCATCTTTTGCTTAACACCAATCCTACCTCTAATCAAAACACTACCTTTAAATAAAGCCTAACCTAATGCTTAGCCATAACAACCCACAGGATTAAGTAGGTGTTCTTTCTTGTAATTTTTATTTATCCATGGTAATAAAATTGTTTGGTATAATTTATTTTTTCAGATCCATTTATGCCCTGTTCGGACCTATTTGGTTCCTGGTACCTTAGAGTTGGTGTCTGGCTTGTGTTTCTCCTGGCGCTCATCGGCAACGGAATCGTCATCTCAGTTATCGTCTTCAGTCGTACCAAAATAGATGTGTCAAGATTCCTGATATGCAATCTCGCTTGTGCAGATTTTGCCATGGGTATCTACCTGGGATTTCTTGCTGGTGTGGATGCATCTACCCTTGGCGTATTCCGTAAATACGGCGTAGATTGGCAGCTCAGCGAAGGTTGTGGCGTGGCAAGTTTCTTAGCGGTGTTCTCATCAGAGTTGTCCATCTTCACCTTGTGTGTCATAACTTTGGAGAGATTTTATGCTATCAAGCATGCATTACACCTGGAGAAGAGACTTAAGCTTCAACATGCTATGGTCATCATGTGTTTGGGATGGGTATTTGCTATAGTAGCAGCATCACTGCCTATATTTGGTGTTAACCGCTATTACAGATATGCGGTCTGCTTGCCATTTGATATCTCAACGACTGGAGCAAAGGCGTACATCAGCGGATTGATGCTGCTCAATGGGTTTGCATTCATTATAATTATGGCATGTTACATCAGCATCTATTGCGCGATACAAGGCTCACATGCTTGGAACTGTAATGACTCTCGTGTAGCACGCCGTATGTCACTCTTGGTATTTACGGACTTTGCATGCTGGGCACCCATTGCATTCTTCGGTCTGACGTCTGCTTTTAAACTGGATCTTATATCATTATATTGGGCAAAAGTACTCACAGTGTTTGTATTGCCAGTCAATTCATGTGCCAATCCATTCCTGTACACTATTTTGACTAAACAGTTCAAGAAAGATTGCCGTGTGATCTTACAGTGGGTCAACACCAAGAGTTGTACTAGACGCAACTCGCGATCGGTGACATTGAGCCTTGCTCGTCAAGCTTCAATACGTAGCACCATGCAACATCAGATGTCGCAAAACAGATGGAGAACATCTGGTAGCGGTAGTCAAGATGTGGGCGTTGTAGACCCAGAAAAACTTGCTCATAAGAAAACTGACTTGGAACTGGTGAATGAAAAGCCAGGGTGTGAGCAGAGCTGTATAATACCAAATGGTAATGGTGTACCTGTCAGTGGTTTCACTGCTCCCATCTCTTTGGACTTGAAAAGTAATTGTTATGTTTATGACCAATCTACGTGTAATGGTCGATCGGAAGAAGTTCGACGAAGTTCCACATCCCCTTTGCTTGAACAGCCCCCTGCAAGCAAACCTGACAACAAAAGTGAGAACAAAATTGATGACAAGAAAAGAAAGCGCAAGTTTTCAGTGCCATTGTGGCTGCAGAAAAGAATGGCAAGACAAGCCGATTTGCCAGAGGAACCATCCCAAAATGATCATGATTCTCAAAAACAACCACGCAGGTTCTCCTTTACAGAAGGAATCTTTGGTAGGAGGAAAAGTTATAATGGAGAAGAAGATGAGAAAAAAGCATCTTCTGAACCTAGTAGTCAAACCAAGAATGAAAATAACTACGTACTTGATTTCTCCAAACCAGGCAGCAACAGAACTTCAGTAGCCAGTGAGAAATCAGTAGAAAGCTATAAAAAGCAAGACAGATGCGAAAGACGGTCACCGTGCAGTCCAAAACGTCTGTGGAGGCAGCGATCTCCTGTGCTGAAACGAGGAGCAGACGCGTCAGAAATCCAAGGATTGTTGGATAGACGTGAATCAAGTGATATGATGTCACCTACAGACAAATCGTTAATTTGTACTGTATCGCTTAAAGTGACTCTGACAAAAAAAGAGCAGCAAAGTCCCGAGTTGACTTCTTCAAATCATTCAGTGCAAAGACCAAATCAGTTAAATCTAAACTGGAAAAGTGCAGATACTTTAGACTCTGGTGCCATGACAGGATCGCCATCATCCATGATGGAGCAAACTCAATATCCATCATCAAATTCAGATGACAGTACACCAATTACAGTAACACCAAAGCAGAGTCGGCCCACATCAGTAAGTTCTCTTGGGCAGTATCCCAAGATTCTAGTTACAAGACTGGATTCGTTTTCTAATGTGCTGCCTGATAGTCCCACTGAAACACAAAGGCGATTGGATAAATCAAGAGAGAGTGTGGTATGAAGGAATTGATATAGCAGGCTGTTTTCCCCAGGGTGGGGTATATACTCAAGTTTGGTTTGGGTAGGGATCTACCTCAGAGAATCTGAACATATATTTATACCATGAATATTTGACCCATTTTTATACCCAAGGTCCAGATTTGTGGACATATTTAACACAATTTCACATTTTTTTTTACAAAATAAAAAAAAAATAAAAAAAAATGGGCTCCAGTTAGGCGATTGGGGTATGAAAAAATTACCCATCTTTATACTAAAATTGATTGAAAGGGTGCCATTATTACACCAGAGGTCCGAAGATGAGATCCATATTTGTGGCACGTCCCTGTATGGTACCCTCCCAGCAAACACAAAACATACTACAGAAAAGCGTTCAAATGTTGGGTTATATAAGCGGTATAAAAATGTTTTAGCAACATTCAAAAACATTTTTGAAAATTTGATGCAAAAAATTCTAAACAGAATGTGATGACAAAATATTTTACAATAACGTTTTATAAATGTTTTCATGACGTTTATGTAATCTGACATCTTAAAACGTTTTGGGAACATTTTGCGTTTGCTGGGCTCCCCCTGGGGACAGAAGTCAAATTCAAGTGCAACTTTATGTTCACTTATGAATTTAAATGTTTTTATATCCCATGTGTTTTCAATTCAAGTTTATTTTCATATTGAGGTTTACAAAAGAGATGGATGGGTTGTGCAATGTGGTTGTTATGCTCAGAACATGGTTGGTGTAGATCCAGTCGACTTTGGATTCATTTGCTCACATGGGCTGAATACGCCAACCATGCTCTGCACATGACAGCCACATTCATCGCTCTGCATACACCTCTGTAAAAGTTTTTTCCACTCAATTTGATGCAATTATTGCCAACCAAAGATGATAGTTGGGTGAATAAGAAATCATCAAGAAATGGATCATTGATATCAACTTACATGTAATTCCAAAAGATTTGAGATGTTTTTACATTTGACTGCAATTGATTACTATTTTGCTTTTACAAAGCATTGTTATTTCATAAGTGTTACTATAATAGTATAGTGTGTTTGCTACTTATTGTAATTACGTAACATACTTCAATCAGGCTCATAGACCATGTCACAAATTTAACAACAGAATCAGGCAGAAAAAATGATGAGAAAGTGCAATTTTGCATTTTCTATATATTAAGTCCCTACAAAGTCTAGTCAAAGGTAATAGTAATAGTTTGGTTGCAAACTATTGTTCTATTGGGCCTATTTTTGCCAGTTAAAGTGTTTTTCTTTGCATATTATTATTATATTGGTGTTATATAATATCTCAAATTGCCCATAGGCAAAGTGAGATTATGGGGGGGTCAAAATTCAATGTTTTTAAACCCATACCAAAATGTTCTTCTGGTCCTAAGGATTCAGAAAATGTAGTTTGATCCACCTCCAACTTAGTCAGAGATATGTGAAACTATATAATTTTCTGAATCCTTACGACGAGAATTTGACATAGGTTTGGACCATTTAGACACAATTTGACAAGTTTTTAATTTTAACCCTTGTATAAACTTTGAACTGGGATATTGCCCATAGGTAACAATTTTACACCCCTTGGTAATCTGATTTTGTACCACCTGTAGACAAACAAAAACACTTTAACTGGCAAAACCAACCTACCTTGGTCTGCCGCTGGACTATAAAACAAAGTACCCACAAAATTCAGTAATTTTACAGTTTAGTAATCCCAAGCACAATATGGCTCAGATTGTTTTTCGTATAACAATTTTTAAATTGAGACTTTTTCTACATTACCTTTATTTAATTGTAAATGTTATGAATGAATCTGAGAAATATGAATACTTGACAAAGGATCACAACTTATATTTGATGTTGAACATAAAACCTTTAAATGAGACCATGACAGGGGTTCTCAACATTTTTTGATTTTGAACATGAATGAGACCATACACAACTTGATGTAAAAATAGATTTCTTGAACATTCCTGTAAAGTTGGGAAACCTGAAGTTTGACCTTGCAACCAGTGCTCAAAATAAGATGGCCCTTGGCAGGGTGTTTAAAGTTTGTTCGGTTTTTATTAGGTGGAAATTATTTGGCTTTTGTTACTGCTCGCATCAATAAAGTCACAACTCACGATCGCGTAAATTCACATAAGCGTGCGCCGGTCACGCATTACGCAATGCACAACTAGCGTAAACATTGCGCTTAACCGCGTGCATGCCATTCTATATCAATACATGTTCCGAGTCTTATTTTTTCTGCCTTATATAAACCGAACAAACTTTAGCTAGCCACCCATCCACCTGTCATTTTGGACAGGCAGTTTGCTCCTGGGACAGTCAAAGCTGATGCCTGTGACATATGCTAAATTCTAAAAAGCTTGTATACGTTCTGTGAACCAAAACAACACCAGATGAATAAATCAAGGCTCTAGCAGTAACTATTTATTTTGACTGAACCTACAGAAGGGGCAGAGGTCTGGTTTTTGTTTTCAGTGTCAAGTTTTGGACAGGCATTTTCAAGTTGGTTAAAATGACGGGCACTAGTCAAATCTTAGCTAAAACCCTGGCCTTCGAGCTAGTGAAAATCATCATCGGCACGCCAATTTGTTACCCTGTGGACCTGTACATTTTGTCATCGAAGTCTGCAAGACAGACCCAATGCTGACTACAGCTTCAATCTATGGTAATTCCCGCTGTTGAGTTGAACAAAGGCTTACAAAGTGTCACAAATGTGGACCAGCGTATAATTAAAATGTACAATTTTTGGCCATTGAATACTGCCTTGGATCAGAAATTGGCTTATTATATTTCGAGCACTGTTTGTGATACCATTAATGTACAACTAACATATCGAACAGCTCTGACCTTACGCAAGAGACCATAAACAATATTCCGTTATTTTTACCCAAAAAAAAGATAACATTTTGAAAAGAAATTAACCATCTTAATTTTTTGTCGTATTTGCCAAATTTTTGTTTATTTTGGAGAAGAATACATTTTGGTAATTGCAGAAGCCTTATCTGGGAATTTGAGAGGAGGATTTTTGTGATATTGTTACATGCCTCATAATTGCAAAATCTGGTACCTTCTGGTCTCATGTTTTTTTTTAATAAGCTGGTCACCGGATCAGTATACTAAGTTATCCCCTGGGTTAATCATACTGTTTACACTACCAAGTTATATTGGTGATATAGTAAAATAAGTTATACTTTGATCCGCTCGTAATCGGCGGGCCTTATAACATCGCGGATTAATATCAATATGTTTTATTTGGAGAGTTGTCTTGCGACATCTCGCCAGAGGTATTACAAGTTATTAATTGAAGTCCTATATTTTGTCTACTTTCTTTATCATGCAAATTATTGACCAGGCAAATGAATTATATCACTCTTAACGTGGGTCTACTTTTCGGCGTAGTGGTAAAAGCTAATAATTCTCACCGATTATGAGCGGATCAAAGTATATGTATAATATGTACTTATAATATTATGTTGTTTTATACTTAGTATACTCACATTTTGGGGCCATGTTATCTACATAATCTTGGATCCAATATGGGGATGTTACCTGTGGTAAGCGTAAATGTAAAGTGGTCCATTTGTATATTACAATGTATTGTACAATATTTATATATTTATGTCGTATAGAGTGATCACATGTAGTGTTTAACTGCTATACTATACACATGTGCAATGTAAAGATATACTGTTACGTGCCAAAAAAGTGTGCCTTTTATTAAGAAAAAAAGTTAACCAAAAGTGATGTGTGATTTATATGTGTTATTTATTGGTCTGAGAGTGAGTCACTTTACTTTCCCCAAAAAACCTAAGTAATAGCTACAACAACAAAACTACACTATTACACAAGTCAAGTTAAGGAATTTAAGGCAGACTTGAAACTGTGCATATGCACACAAACAGACATACTATGAAGTGGGACATTTTCATGTGGGTTTAATTTTTGCGCTTTTTCGCGGTTGAACAGGCAGCCGCAAATTTGTAACGTCTCTAAAATTTTATATTACACATCGTACTTAAAGCCATATTATAACATTTGCTGAGGAGAACGCCCTAATTTTTTTTTTTTTTTTTTAATTCTGGTTTTTACACGATTGTAATGTACTTTAGTCAATAAAGATACTCTGTAAAAATCAAGACTTTTAGGTGCTGTAGTTTTGTCAAAATCAGAGATTTTGAATAAAACGCCGGAACAGTTGTTATAACGATGGAAATAATTAGTCGAACACGTATGCACAGTACGTACACAGCGTGCGGGATAAACATATGCACACACCCAGAGGGATCGTACCGTACTACAACCGCGGGAGTAACATGCATGGGCGGTAGTAGTAAATTCCAATTTTCTATGCTTTACCTCACTTGTTCAGCTCAAAATTGAAAGGGGACATATCTGACAGTAAAAGCTAACATTTTATGTAACATAAATACTAATCTATTTTTACAGAAATGTTATAATATGGCTTTAATGTGAATATATTTGTAAACACGAATTAAACACCCACTAAACTGTCCAGAAATTAACAAAATATTAACCCAGCGAAAATATCCCACTGTACAATATGAACATAAATCGATTAAAGTGGACATATGTAGTTCCAAGCCTGTCACTATGCACGCTCATCATGCTTTTCAGACCTGTGATCTGTGCTTTCAAAACTTGCACCAAATAAGTGCAATATTATACAAATATTAACTGTCTGTGAGTGTGATGGTCGAAATATAATCACGAGGTGAAAGATGGATTGTTCCATTACACGAGCCGGAACGGCGAGTGGAATGGAACGATACACCTTTCACCAAGTGATTATATTTCGATCATTACCAATTTAAGACAGTTAATATTTGTTTTATATCACTCATGCATAAATTCTATTACTAAAATATTATATAAGGTAGGAAATATATTTTTTCATCAACATAACACCATGTTTTGCCGTGACATACTTAACATTTTGGTGTCCACCCCATAACTAAATCGGCGAGTCTAAGAGTCAGCGCACGGCTTGGCGCAGGCGCACTACGGCGCAGCACTATGATGGTAAAAACTATCACACAGAGAGGCTGATGGTAAAAATGATAAATGGTAACCAACTGTCTAGAATTTATGTATGAGTGATATAAATTGCAATATATGTGATGCGATAAAGCAAAATCAGTCGGAACTCGGAAATATTGATTTTGAGATATACCCCCAAAAAAAGGAAATATTTCCTTTTGTTTTGGAAACTCTTTAATTGCTCATATCTTTGGAACTGGTTGTTCAATTTCGATATGGGTTTTCTGCAAAATCAAGCTTTGTAAATGCCTTTTACTATCCTGTAAGAAACTGAAAATTTAATATAATTTCCGAGTTCCAACTAATTTTGCTTGATCGTATCACATATGCTGTTTGTTCTATATATGAAGCATATTAATACATGGTGCCATATATGCATACCAACCAGGAGAGGAGGAGTTGCCTTCTTGGCTCAAAATACTGGAACCAAAAATTGCAATGTGCATTTTCATTTGTCCCAGTTTTAGGTCACAATGTGACAAATTTCAGCATTAAAATTGCATTTTAGGAATGGGTCAGCAGGACAATTTGGAAATTTTGCCCCCCCCTTGCCTTGTTGGCCTGGTACTTCCCTGCCTGGTGCTTGCCTTTGTTTATACATCACATTACCTCATCTATACAAGTTGTACTTATCAAGCTAATAATAATAAGGTCAATTCATGGATCAATTCAGGGAACAACTCAAAATCTGATTGACGAAGCCCTATAAAGGTAACTCAACCATAGACAGCCCCTTCCTCACTGCCTGACCTTCCTCACCGCAAAACCTGACATGGGTTAAAATAACATTGACGTTTTTTTTGAAAGCATGGGAATGTACAACATATAAAACCCCTCCCCTAACTAAAGTAGTTTTGTTTATAACTAGTACTGTACATAGACTTCATCAATCTTTTTTTTTTCCCCCGAATGAATCGGTCTACAGAAAACACAATATTCCTTTTTTAACCTTTGGGATTGATCTTTCAAACCCAATACCTTACAAAAAGATTAACTTGCCATACTGTAGGGTTCAAGTCATCATGTCTTTTCTTTTGGACAGAAACCAGTGGTGTTGCCTCTCCCCTCGTGCTTCAACATACTACAATCCTTAATTGTTCCAATCTTGATAATTCTCATGCTCGCTGTTGGATTTCACAGTGGCAGATTTTAACTGGCCCATTTATGCAGTTGTAATGCCAGCGTACAGAGAAATCATCTACGCATTTGTGGTTCTAATTGGGCACTGCGAAATCCAACATAGCGTTTCTCCTCAACTTCAGATGAGACAGACTACAGTGATCTGCTCACAAATGCACCACTAACAACTTTGCATATGTGAATGTGTGCTGTCATAGCGTCAAGTTAATGTAGTGAATTTTCCCAGCACTAGTATTTGGTATTTACCACTACTTCGTAAAAAACGCCAAGGTACTTGCAGTTGAGTTGGAGCACGACATCACATGTTCACATACCACATCTATGTACGACAAACTTAATGCCACCAACTGACATGCTACACAACATTCATTATCACACTTACCATGTCACGATCATAAGATAATAGCACCTGCTGTCTTTCCTCATTGCTGACAGTTCTATCTCATTACTGGATCATGCTGAACAATCTTGCCCATTCGCTGTAACGTTAAATCAGCTAAACGCAATGCAATGTTAGAAGTCCACTTGGGGGCTAGTAAAACTAGTTAGAGGAAGGGAATACAGTAACTGAAAAAAGTTAAACTTTTTCATTTCCACGTCTTGGGAATAAGGCAGTTTTAAATTTAACAAGAGCACCAAGGGTGCTGTAGCTCAATTGTTATTTGAAATTTGACGTAAATATAATGTTCAGATATTATGTATAACCGTTGAATATATCAAATTGGGTTTTTTTAATATACTGGTATTTAATTGTGTTTATAACATTTCTTTATTTATTTAGGTCAAGAATATTGCTAGTTGGTTTTATAAAAACGAGTTAACTCTCAACATTAACAATAAAACTAAATAATATAGTATTTGGTGCATCTCACATTCTTACCAAGTTCAACAATATGACATGCTTGATCATACAAATGAATTCAAGTATCTTGGTGTTACATTAGGACGTGTTCTCACTACAGACATGGGGTCTCGTACCTAGGTCCGAGTCCACATACAAGTGGACTCAGTCCACATTGATTTCAGCGTTCTCACAAGCACCAAAATGCTGATGTAGGATCGACTCCACTTACCCGGATGTTATAATATCAAGCACTTGAGGCATGGCCATGGCGTCACAAATTCTGTCGCAATGCATGTTTTGAGACGAACTCACAGCACAAATCAAACTTTACGATAGTAGACTATCAATTTTAGCTAATTTTGAAAGATCTTGTTTTATTTACAGGCCCCTGATATATTTCTTCAATCTATGGATATGTTATTTTGTTATATGTATTTGGAAAGATCTGAAATAAACAGCTCTAAAAACAGTTATTTTATATTGGGCCTGTACGTGTAAAATGAGAGAAATACATCGAGTTGTTTAATATTTCTGATTTTGGTCAAGCACGCCGATTCACATGCAACACAACCTCTATTTGATTGGTAATTTTAACTCAGTCTAGCAAAATGAACACCTCAAAAACGATTCATATTAAACCTGAATATCCTTTTGTACTACATGTATCCAGTAAAGCCCAATGTCGTTTTGTTTAATTCTGAAACTGGATAAAATCTGTATCTTGCCGCGATGCCGTTGTTTTCACAATGCACGAGAAGCATGCTGCTCATCAACGGCAAGCATCTCGAACGAACGCCGTGTATTTTCCCCTTGACTTTCCGACGAAAAAATAACTTAAATGTTGTAAATTACATGAAATAAAGCCTGTATAAATTTGTTCTATAAATACCAGCTATGAATTTTTAAGTTGAAAAGGCACATGTTTAAATTTTATCATGGGAAAATTATATAATGTAGACATGTATAGGCCTATAGTACAACGACGGCCGTCAAGGTTGTGCATTTCCGGTGCCGTATAAGTGGATCGAGTCCACTTGTAAAGCAGCGTTCTCACTATGCTGTTTGATACCACGTCCTCGGGCACGTCCTAGGTACGAGACTACCTCAATGAGGTGGTCTCGATGCTACATCCTGGATGTAGGATCGAAACCACTTATTTCGCGTTCTCACTATGCTTGGAAGTGGACTCGATGTAGGATCGAGTCCACGTCCTGGTATCAAACAGGCATAGTGAGAACGCGCCCTTAGATCCACTTCTCATGGTGGGGATGTGAAACAAATAAACCTAAGCCTTCATCCTAACCCGACTTCAATTCTAACTCTGACCCTATACTTTGAATAGCTCGTAATTGGTGGGCCTTGTAACATTGCGGATTAATATCAAAAGAATTCATTTGGAGAATTTTCTTGTGACATCTCGCCAGAAGCATCACAAATTATTGATTCAAGTCCTATACTTTCTTTAACACACAAAATTTAGACCAGACAGGTCAACTAATAGCTCTCTTAACTTGGATCTACTTTTGGTGTAGTGGTAAAAGCCTAACATTTCCCGCCTATTACAAGCTGATCAAACTATAACCCTAGTGTTAGAAAAATGCCATAAACCCTACTTTTAACCCTCCCCGACTATTGATCCTGCAGACAAAGGGGATGTTCCCATTGTTTTCACATGTCTAGCTCTCCCTCTCTGAGTGAATGATGTGGTTTAAAATAGTTTGGCAGATGTCTGAATCTGGATTTGTCTTTTTGATCAATTCATGTTACGCATAAATTATTTTTGATTAGAGACAAAGCGTTTTAGCTCTAGATGGCAGCATATCACTTTTTTAACGGTGTTCAGCATGATAAGCGAAAAGAGGGCGGCACACAGAGTTGGCTACTGGTAAGCAGTATGGTCGACAATGATCACCACAAAAAAACCTGATCTGCTGCCTTTACGAGGTAAAACAAATGGTCCCTTATTTTCCAATTAAAAACATTATTATGTCTTCAGAATCTGGGCTCCTATACTTTGTACATAACCTGGCTGTCTGATCAATTTGTGTATCGGTCACCTGGAGCTACAGGGTTTTTTCATATCTGTAGCCTCTTCATAGTTCATATACTTAATGTAAAAGTCTCTGTTGGTGTGATTTTTTGTTTTTTATGTGACAAGCCATGACCAAAAATCACATTTTTGACGAAAAAAACCACATTTTTTCACATTTTTGACCAAAAATCACTTTTTTGACCAAAAATCACATTTTTGACCAAAAATCACATTTTTGACAAAAAATCACATTTTTGACCAAAAATCACATTTTTGACCAAAAATCACATTTTGACCAAAAATCTAAAAATCACGTCAAAAATCATTTTTGACCAATAATCGCAAACTCTAGCTCGACCGATAAATTCAGGTATCACACTCAATCCGTCCAATTTTATATCAATTCATGCTTAACATGAATTTTGGTGAATGCGTAATGATAGAGTAAGATTATCCCCCATACATAAACATGCTATCATCAAGCAAACAAAACATTGATTTTGAATTGGGTGCACAAAGGATATGCACAGGGAAAGGAATATATAAATTTGTATAATTTTGAATGGCTTTGGGTGCGATACAAGAATATTTTTCTATCAAGTGCAATATATTCTTGTACCACACAAAAATAAGCCATTCAATATTATTATTATCAGACTGACTTGGTAAAATTAAATTAAACTTTGACTGATTTGACTCAACTCTGAATGCGCTCATAAGGCCCATATAAATAATAATCCCCTATTGGTTGTGCGCAGTTAGTTTTGAAAACATTCTTGCCTTTAGCTGGGTAACCCCAAAGGCTGCGATCACATAGAAGTATACGGTATTCGCTATACGATTAGCGCTCATTCGATCAGGCCGAGTTCACATGAGTATACTATGTGAACTCAGCCTGATCGAATGAGCGTATATCGTATTACGAACAGCGAATACCGTATACTTCTATGTGATCGCAGCCAAAAGAACAAATTTTAATTTGGAAGCAGCTGCAAAAACTGCTATAAAATGAAATAGAAAGTGGACAAAATAATGTCAAGTAGCTCCATAGAGAGTTTAATAAAACATTTAAAGATTATTACATGTTCATTCTACAATTACATTTTGATTTCCAATTCATTGTAAATATTCCACCTGTACTAACTTTGGTTCACCTCAAGTTTGGCAGTGACATAGGTGCATATTTTCCAACTTGCAGTATTGATTTATGCACTTAAAAGTTAATTGTGCAAAGCATACATGCATGCATACAAGGGCTGTCTGTCGAGGCGCTTGTGGTGCTACCACAAAAAGCATTGACGCCACTCGAACTTCAGGTGAACCAAAGTATAAGAATTCAGAATAAAGAGTCCACATATTTACGCGTAGTTGTAATACATGGAGTCCTAATAAAATACCTCTGGCATTGATATCTTTAAAGCATCCCAAAGATTTGTCATGTAGCAATCAAAGAGTTTGCAGGGTGCATGGTGAAATAATCTGGAGGTATTCTATTTGTCCTGCCATGAGCAACAGTAAAATATGGCGTTGGGAGTACACTCCTTCCATTAACCTATGTCAATACTGGAAGAAATTGGTTCTCAAGAATATACTTGTAACAAACTTCTTTACAAGAACCATAATGGACACTTCCCCTTGAACATCTGGTCTGTTAAAGGTGGGTGACCCAATTGACAGCCTCATCCCTCATCAAAATGCAGATTTTAGTTCAGGTGAAAGCTTGTATTTTTCTCATTAACTTATATTGAAATTAGGTGTTCCAAATTGGTAAGTTTTCGAAATAATCATTAAAAAAAAAGTGTCTCAACTGGGGTATACCACATTTGAGACTAATTCAACAGTTTTTTTTTTTTGATGGTATCTTCAGAAATATATCAATTTGGAACGCCTTTATATTTCAGTATGTTAATGAGAAAAATAGGGCCTTCATTTGATATCAATATATTACATGATCTTGATGATTATCATTAATAAAAACATTGTAGACTACCAGTATCACACTGTATATATGTCAGTAATTCCATAAGGAATTAGTCACATTTACATGTTTTTTTTGTGTGTGAATCCTTGAAAGGGACAACATTTTATGTTATATGTAAGTTTTAAAGAATTTGATTTCCTGAATATATTGAGCCACCTTCCTTTAACCAGATGAATATAGAAACTAAGCCATCACAAATTTGCAGTTGAACCATTTTCATCAATGAGGGCCAACTAATCCATGAAGAGGGCAAATTAACACTGCTATGTTTAAACTCAGGGTAGTGTAAAAAAAAAAGGTCCAGGAAGGGCCCTAGGATGTTCAATTTAGTGGTCCAAGTGGCGAAAATTGTGGGTCCTGGCTTCCAAAATGCAGGGTAGTGCCTAGCCTTGTTCAAGGCCTTCTAAGATTTTCTCCCTGCTTGAACTAGTTTTGGGCTCGTGAAGTCAGTGAGCAGGTGAGGGCCACAGATTACGGCTATTAGTGACCGTGCGTATGCTGAAAAAAATCAAACTTGGGCTTAGTCTACGAACCGCCAAAACGGGCTCGTAGGCTCAACCCGAGTTTGATCGTTCAACTTACACATGATTGGACTTGGCGAGCCCCAAAAGCAGTGCAGATTAGAAACTAGGATTCAAGTGCTGGTCATGAGGGAGGAAACTTAGAGGGCCCTGAACAAGGCTAGTGCCAGTGCTTACACTGCACCTGTCACAGCATAATAACTTAGTAACATCTTAAAACATGTGAGATCAGCCCTCATGAATATGGAAAAAAAAAACCACAGCTGAAATGGATAGAAAACACATGCACTTTTCAAATTTGTGATGCATTTTGTTCTTCCACTAATCTGTGATAAAAACATACAAAATGAGCTAAAATGGATCGATTCATTTAATGTTCCTTTTATGAGTGTACATGGCTGCATACATAAAGAATCATCTCTTGTTTTGTGAGCAATCATGCATGAGGTTCTAGTGAACGAGCTACAGTTTAATGCGACTGAGCTAGCCCATAACAACAGAGATCTGGAATGTTCAGCTGGACCAAATTCTGTACTTTTCATAGATTTTAGTCATGTTGTAATTTTAATTGGATCAGTTGTACTACATGCACACCTAAACTACAGTCCATGATCCAACACTTATCCAGGACTGATGTTACTGTCAAATTAATTAAGCTATTCAATTTGTAACAATTACACAGCCTGCACTATTGATATAGGTCAAGGCTCAAAGAGTATAAACTTGTTGATTTAATTAGACCCTAAAATCTAATTTAGGATGCAAGTACACTCTTCATTTTTTATCGACTTTGAGATACAACTATAGAGATTAGGCTCAAAGAACACGGAATCAGAATAGCCCCATGCCTACCACCAAGGCTTATATTAAGCAAGCACCCATGATTTTTTTCCTTGGTTGCCCAGTTTTGGCATCTGGTGTGTGGGACACTCTGACTGTAATCTCTTTGATAAAGCTGAAAAAAAAAGGTTAATGAACTTTTGTATTTCACTGATTGCCTGTGACATGTAAAATATTCATACACCAACAATTTATTGTAAGCTCAGGTCTGCTTGAGTTTTCAGCATAATTATTGTAGACTTTTAAATTGCAGACTATGAAAGGTTAAAAATTGATACGGGGGTGACAAGTGACTATCATTTGTGTAATTGTGGCATATTGGTTTGCATGTAAAAAAGAAGGAACCACTGAAATACAAAGTACAATAAATTCTTTTACATGATTTATATTCCTGTACAAAATTTACAAAATATATACAAACATTTACATTTCATGGGTTCTTACATAATAAAATGCAAGTTGCAATAATGTGCTCACTTTCAAAATGAGAATTTCTACAATACATTATCACATACAAAGTTTACAAAGCAAGTAGTTCATGATTTGGTCACCACAAACTTTGGTGCGTAACTTTTCAACTTTTTCTACATGTTTTCTGGTGCTTCCAGTTGCACAACCTCCAACTTGTGATTAGATACAAAATGTAGGTGATAAAAACTGGTATGATAGCAATTGGTTTGGAAAATGTTTCTTGAATTGAAATTTGAAGGAAAAAAAAGACTTAAATGTCCAGCAAATAACTTTGGATTAGGTTAATCTGGATTCTTATTATTATTTTTGGTAATAATTCAAACAAATTGCATTATAAATTGAACAAAGCCCTTTTCCAATCCAACATCATATCATACCATTCTACATCTGTTGGTGTATTGCCATTCTAGTAATTCCTGTAGCCATCCATGGATAGACAGAACATGGTCTTATACAAGCACGGAATAGTATCGCTGTGAAGAAATCCTTCTTTTCCTGAGAGTTAGGAATTTCAGGACGATCGATTCTCATAATCGAATTTAATACCGTAAAGTTGATTCTTGTAGGTTTCAAAATCTATGCAGTAGATGTCTGCAAGAATCAACCGATTCCCACAAAATACTTTTGCAAGAATCAAGATTGATTATTACACCGTGCGACAAAATTCAAACCCTGTATACTTAGTGAACAACACAAAAGTTTGATGAAGTCCTATAAAGAGAATCCTTTTGTTGGGGGGAGGGAGGAGGGAGGGTTCAAAATGTCCAATTACGTTAGTAAAAAACTAGGTAAAATATCAGTCAAAGTTGATCTTTTGGATTGAAGGGAGGGGTCAACATGCACTTTCGTGTCTAGGACGTCATCAAACGTTTGGTTTGTTCCCTTGGCGATTAACTAGTACATGTAGAAATCAATTCGCACACTTGCCTCTGCAGAAGCTTAGTTTGTTTTTGTTCAAAAATGTTTGTTTACACCAAGCAAGCAGCTTGGGTAGGATGAGGTGAGTTTAGTACTGAATGTTCTTCTCAGCAAATGCATGCAAATTGCCCATTTGACTCATGCCACTCTGTATATGTGCCACATGCACCTCTACATTGTTCTGGAAGCACCTGAAATGACAAATACCAATGATGAAAAGTAGATTATAAATAATTAACAAACAAACAAGGTTACACATATGGAATACACATGCTAACATTTACAATGTTTCAGTAACTGAGTTAAGGTCCGTTCATACCATGCTGCAATTGCTTTGCATTGCATCGTAATCGCAATAAAGTATAAACAGACCTTTGCACACTCCTGAAATTTAGGATGACAATATTTGTGATCTTCTGTCCGTATCGAGTGAAAATAAATTCTTGATTTGATTTGATTTGTTGTTATGATTGCTATTATTACTGTTGTGTAAATCTGGATCGCAAATAGTCAGTGGAAGTTATGTACTTGATTTACCATTAAATTATACTGACAAACTTAAAATTAAATTCCACAGCTGAGTGTTGGTCTTTTGAACTGGAATTGAATTTCACTCCAAGTTGGCCAGTTTCTGTTGTTCATAACAACCTGTGAGCCATGTGGCGTTTGGGCCCGAGACTAGAAATAGCCTGGATGTCACACCGACTGAAATCCTGAATACACAAAAAAAACACAAGTAGCAGAAACACTTTTCCAAAAAGCCATAGGTAACTACTCAATTTGATCAAATATTAACCTGCAATAAATGCCAGACGGTATAAAATAAAAAACATGAAATATTTCTTGCAAGCCAAGGAGTAAGCAAACTCCATAAGTGCATGATTTTCTGCAGGGGTTTCCCCATATGAAATCACATGGGGCACATGAACACCATAGTCCATGTCAAATGCTATCCAGTATGGAGAAAACAGTGCTTCCGCTACAAGTAGATTTTGACATTTGCTTTGATACTTCTATACTATGATCAGCTCCTAATAGGCAAGAGTTATTTGGTTTATTGTTAATGCACACATCAATGAAGTCCCACATTACGACCGCATAATTCACAAAAGCGCGCATCAGGCACACAATACGCTACGCGGAAACGCTACGCATTCCGCGTAGGTGCTGCGCCCAGATGTGTGTACACCATTCTGTACCAATTCACAATGTTATGAGTCCTGCTTATTACGACCTGATCATATTATAAACCAGTGTTATTATTTTACAACATTGAAGCAATGTCATGATTCAAAGTGTTCACAGTGGACTGTTACTTACCCCAGGTTCGATGGGTCTATTTTCTTTTTGATCTCCTCCAGGGAGTCATTGAGTGTTTTAAAACCATATGAATTCATATCACTCTTGGCAAGTGTCTGAAATGTAATAGGCAGAGAAAAAAAGATGATGATGGGACTTGAAACTAGTCATCATCAAAACAGCTAGTCACATGCTGAAAGCTTTCTAGTTCACTATTTGCTGGCAAATACACATTTCCCATTAGGCCAAAAAACATTTGCTTGTCCTTTCCCAACAGACACTACTCCCTATTCCAGAAAAATACAGAACTATTTTTTTTGACTAAAAAAATATTATCCTGTTTTGCCAAATGAAAAAGCTTAATCTTTCTAACGCTTTGAGACAAAGTCACATTTTAATAGTTTTGCAAAATGGGCCAAAAACATGTAATTTTGCATAATTTCTTACAATTGCATTGACAAAATTCTAAGCATTCAAAATTTTGAGTATAGGCTATGTCTGAGTTTGCTCATAAATTGTGTTCATGTTAATTTTGATCAAATGCAGTCTTAGTACAAATCTTTGGGCATGATTGTAACAGCATACGAAAAACACCCTAAAACGCCATGTTTTGGCCACATTTCCAAATATTTGCCAAATTCAAAATTTGACTTTAATTGCTAGTTAAAACTAACTTAAGGATTAGGATTTAGGTGTTTCATTTTGCAAAACAGGATTTTTTTGCTGCTCTAACATATATATATATATATAAGTGCACTGCACAAGCCAAGCCAGATTGAGTTGAAATTTTGGCACAATCATTACATTGCATGTAATTTCTAGTGAGAATGTTAAGTGATTTTATATTACACCATAACTAATAAATAATGTTAAGAATGCTATCCTTAATGATACACAAGGTTTTGACTTAATGTGTACATCCATATCAAAATGATGCACTTATCGGCTGCTACATGTTTCTCTTCTTAAATAATAGTTAGGAATAAATAAATACCAGACTCATCTCAAGTGGAGACCACTTCAAATCATCCCCAAGTCACATGGTTTAGGAATATAGAGAATACTCCTTAACCATGTGACTTCAGGGATGTTTTGAAGTGACCTCCACTTGAGATGAGTCTGGAATTTACTCCTAGCTATTATGTAAATGAGACACATGTAGCAGACGACAAGTGCATCGTTTTGATATGGATGGATACATATTTGGTTTAGTTTTGATTCAAGTGTGATGCAATCAAGCACACAACTGAACTGTCAAGCAAATTCCACATAACTGGCCTATGTTTTGTTTTTAACAAATATAACATTTTGATTATAATCTAAAACTAAAACATACATACCGTATTGTTTGTAATAAACGCCCCGGGGGCGTTGCATTTTTCCAAAAGGGGGGCGTTTATTGGAAGTGAATTGTCAGTGAAAAAGCTTAAAATTCGTGTTCAATTTCCAGATGGTGCTCCTATTAAAAGGAGGGATTTACACTATACAAAATGATATTTTCGTGGGGAATACAACAAAATTACACCTGCAAGTGCATGGAATTAGTGAAATTCTACCATAATTAGGCAATGAAATGGATGGGAGTTGAGTCATAATAGGTTTTGTCCATTCAATTTAGCGATCGTGACTGACATGACTGATGCAAGTTTTAAGCTTACCTACACGATATGTCATGGAAATGTTCGCATTTTTGTCAATTTTTCACAGAAACATTGGAGGGGGGCGTTTATTAGAGGGGGAGCATTTATTACAAACAATACGGTAAATTCATTTCCCTGTTTTATCACCAATACCCACCTTGATTTGCAGCATCAATGATGTAAGATTAGCTACCAGGTCATTAAGCTTAGGACTCTTGACAGCTCTTTCACCTAATGCTATGTTGGCATCATGTACCATCTGACTGGCCTCTTGTTCACATCGTAATCTGTCTTCAGTTGGCTGGGCCAGCGGAGGGAGGCCTTGCTCAGGTGCAATCTAATAATATACAAAAGAAAGTGTACCATTAACCATCAAATCACTTTATAAATATTGAACACTCCAGGATATGCTGTTCCATGACTGGTATAAATGATCCCAACTCCCTATTGTCTAGCTGAAATTCAAGACATTTTGGAAAATATGAGTATGATTCCATCCGAAAAAATTGGCCTAAACTATGTGAGTTAAATGCACAATGCTGACCTGAAAAGATGTTCATGATGTAATTGGTGGCTTTGTTATGAAAGTGGGTTTTATGAAAATTAAAATTATCTCATGACTTCTGACCATCTGCTTAAGTACCATAGTCTTTAGCTGAAAATTATGAGAGCTTTTGTGGAAATCTAACGAAATGTTAGATGACCATACAATTTAATTTAATATGACCATGGATGACAAGTCCCTCACATCTTCATTCTTCACCTTCCCCTTCAGATGCTTCATGAAAATATAACATGACTTTCAAATTTCTTTGTACACACTACACAATGCTTATTACTTCTACCAGGTTTTGAGGAATTCCCTTCATCAAAATCTGACAAAGTTTATACAACACGCTTGACAACACGCTTCAGTATCAAATGTGTTAGTACTACAGATTATAGGTTTATCTTTAGTGCAAGAGAGCACAAAATACTAATATTAGAGTTAGGATTTAGGGTTAGGATTAGAGTTGGGATCTGTTTGGTATTCTCTTACACGAAGGATACACCAGATTATAACGAATCAATTTAGCCTTTTGTGATTGAATAAATTTGAAAATCCTTCGTTTAAAGCATTTTTACCCACCACGTTCACAAGATCAAAAACACGTTCCATGAGGTTTTTTTCAAATGTGCGCTCGTATAAATCCACACCGAAAGTGATTGTTTTCTTCTTTTTCTTATTGTATTACAAATCGATCAAAGAAATAATGTTGCCATGGGGAAGAACCAAATACAGTACCGATTAAATTTTAAAAGCCCGTTTTGGGGGAAAATTTTGGAGAATTTGCTTGAGAAAAAGCTGGTTTGTGAAATTATCGATATCTTGATTACGATACGTTAATTTAGACATCTGAATACCTACATTATTTCTCAACATTCTGCCAATTGCTATTCCATTTGATTTTCACTCCAAATTGAAGCAAGTTTTGCAAAAAACGAGGTTTTCCTCCATCAGTTCGTTCAAAATTTCAGCGCCGACATGCGTGTTTATTCTAAGAGCCATAATGCGGACGCGATTGTAATCATATGTAATTGCATCCAATTATAGTTATATCGTCCGCTTTGAGAACAGTCAATTGCGTAAGTTGATCTATGGCCGAGTGGATAGAGGGTTGGACTGGGAATCTAATATGAACTATTTTTGTGGGTTCGAGTCTCCGTGGCTGAATTTTCTTTTTTTTTTTCTCTTTTCTCATTTTACCTCCTTTCTTTCCTCTTTTCTTTCTCCCTTTCTTTTTTCATTTCTTTCTTTCTTTCTTTTTCGTTCATTTTCTTTCTCTCTCTTTCTTTCTCTGTTTCACTGTTTCTTTATTCTTTCTTGCTCCTTTCTTTTTAGTTTTATTTGATTGATTCGCTGAGTGCAGTGAATCGTGATTGATTGTTTTTCACCTTATATAATTCAGAAATTTGTAGGCCTGCTAAATCTGTCTTGTTGATTTTCATCCCAAATTCGATTTACAAATAATTGCTTTTTGATATTGTTGTTGTTGCCTACCCTGTTACATTGTAATCACGGGAATAGCAGCATTGATTTCATCAAAGATATCAAGGCTATAAATTCAAAATCAACACATTTTCCAGGGCGTAGCTTGACGAAGTGCCCCCAATCAATTTTAAAATTTATAAAATCCTTGTGAAAATTGCCGAAAACGGCTTGTGCCCCCCCCCCCCCCCCGGCATCCGAGCTCTGGGCACGAGCTAATCCAAGTTTCATAGCCTTTTCATGTCTTGACCGTGGATCGATATTCTATTGTAAGTAGGCCTCACGTCCCGATGCACGCTTGTTCATTTTCTGCATGGCTGTTTCTGTTATGAACTTACGCCCCTCTGAAATCAAGCGCATGAAAAACTCTCGGCTAACCTTAAATGAATATTTTGTTCTGTACCCGGCCCCCACACTCTGTGCATCCGTGGGTATTCATGCTTGTCGGTGAACTTTAAAAACATCCCTTTTTTTAGCAATTTCACGAATAATTTGCCCTTGGACAATGCCCCTATTTTCGCTAAAATGTGAACAATATTTCTAATACATGTAAGTAATATACCCTTTTCTGGTTGAAACATGTAGGCTGCATACAATGCACAAATTGCACTGGCGCGGCCTCATTTATGTTATTAATATTATTCTGCACAGACTGTGAAACTGCTATATTTTCGTAAAAATATTCCCTTTTCTCTCTCTGGTAAAAGCAAGAGAAGTGATATGTTGATGATAATACCTTTTTTTTTTTTTAATTTCGCGAACACATGGTTTGAAAAAACACCCCAACGAGCATGAAAACCTGCGGATGCGCGGAGTGTGGGGGCTGGGGATTATTCGGACTAAATGCATCCCAGTGATGGCTCTGCCAGAGAAAAATATGACAGAAATGGTGGCAGCGGTGGGATCCCACTTCTGACACCAATTTCTGTCACAAACCATGCACAGAAGTATGTATCCTTCTTTGAGTCATATTGGTGTGAGTAAAATTAATAAGTTAAAAGAGACTAGAAGTAGGGCCTCAAACATGCAAGTCAAAGACTCAGTACCACTACCAGTGGTGCAGTGCACAAGTGTCAGTGCCAAAACCATAAACATTTCATGCATCTCCAGTCTCCACCACGCGATGCATCATGATCATGCATGATGATGATCGTCATATCATCATTTAGTTGCATCACTAAAACTGACACAGCTGTCAAGTAACAAGAAAAAAATACTTCACTTCATTTATTAGAGATATAATTATACAGACACGTCGTCTCAAGTACCCATATTAATTCATTATGTGTGTTTACCAGCCGCGAATTCCCCATACAAAATGCACCGGGAGGGTTTCCGAATTCGACACCATTGCCATCTTTCATCTCCTTCGCGATCGGACGAAAATAATCGTGATATTTTCAACATAATTACCGTGGTAAAAGCATAGTCTTCTTCGTCATCGTCCCCTGTAAATACTGGTACTGATTCCGGCACTTCATACCGGGGTATTTTTAATGGTACAGGGTTTTTACGGCGTGGTGCTTTTTGCTTCCTACTCCGTCGTGGTTTCACGCCCTGCAACGCGGAACTACCATCATCACCATTTACATTTTCATCAAAACAATTATCGTCACAGCCTGCTGCGTTCTGATTCGCTATTACAAGATCCTCGGCCTCCGTGCATCTTTCCCAAGTCTCTTGCATGTTTCCGGGTGAAAAATCATCATCTTTTAGCGCAAGAAACCATTTATCAAATAGGCCAAGGTGGGGTAGCTAAATTCGAGGACAAAGCACTCGAAAATTGGGTTTTAAATACCAGCAGCCATTTTGGATTTAAAGGGCATTTAAATTGAACTGCGCATGGCCCTTTTGCTTCCTTCTTTTAAAAGTGGAACAATCTGATTGGTTGGAGTGGTTGAACTGCCACGTTCTAACCAATCAACGCTCGGTTCATCCGTAGGCGTGGCAGGAAGTCTACCAATCAAAGACATCCTTGCTCATTATGGGAAAATCCCGGGAAAAAAGACGCATGCAAATTTCTTAAGTTCTGAGCAGTTCCAAATGGGTCAAGGAAATTGTATTTGAAAATCAAATCTTTAAAGAACTAAAACGCGCAACGATGTAATCATGTAATCAAAATATTGGGCTTACACAGCTCTGTAGGAAACTGGTAAATGAACATGAACACACATTAAAGCGTGCGAATTTTTTTTTATTAAACATGTCACTGTTTTGATTTTCCCCCGTTTTTCGTAAGTTGGTCCTGACCTGTTCGCGAATACACAGGCGACAAATACTAAATAGCGGTCTGGTCTACCCAAACTTTTCTCAAATGCTAAATTCTACAATCAGTGATGCCAAGTGGCTAAATGGTTTTCTTATTTTACCTCATCAGAAACCTCTACTGACAGCGAAAATGACTAATAATTATTAGCAGGAGCGTAGCCAGCTTTTTTGGTCAAGGGAGGCGGCAAAATAAAATTTCGGGGGCACAGACGAAAAAAATTAGAGTTTCATCATACATTACAAAGAGCGAGCTTCAAAAAAGGGCTTTATTGGGACGATGTGCGCGAGTAGTGCGCAAAAAATTGGTATTTTACACTATTTTCGCCCATTATCATGATGGAAATGGCTTTATTTTCACAATGTGCGCGCGTAGCGCGCAAAAATGTTGTATTTTACACTATTTTGGCTCTGATTTTGGCCCATGATCGGGCTAAATTTTGGTAGGAAAGGGGCTCAGCATTGCCCCTTTTCTTTGCCGTTGCCCTCCTGATTTCTCTTTTATTTTTTGTCAGAGGGGCACTTTTTTCTTTCATTTTTTCTGCCCCCCCCCCGGCCACGCTACTGAATATTAGGCATAAGCCCATAATTTTGGCACAGAAAACAAATTTAAATTTGATTGAAATCATACATTTATAGGTTTCTCCAAATATAGGCCGATGATGTTACTTTACGCTTCATTTATTATGTTTTCTTTCACATTTATTTTGAATATTCCTACTGGATTCCTGTCATTCCGACGACGACTCATAATATTTCGCTCTCTGGTATTTTAAGCAAATGTACGATCTTTTAAAGTGATTCATATCCTCACCCCCCCACCACTTTTCTGTTACCGTGCAACAAATTTCTTGCAGTTGCATTCAACTCATCACTTTCCAAAAATATCGTCAAACAGAACGAAATTACAGGAAAACCCTAATTTCTTGGAATAGGCCTAATACCAATATCAAATTGTGATCCGCCAAATTCGTGGGTTTTTTTTGTAAGAAAACGGCACTTAAAAGGGCATTTCGTGATCCACAGCCTCATCCCCCCTTTTCTAAAAAAAAAATGCGATTTTCATACCACTGGAAGCCTTTGGCTACATAATGTTTATGTAATACAAACATTTTCTTGCAGATTAATTCGTTTAGCGAAAATATATCGTCAAATTTGAATTTCGTTCTAGTATACCAGAACGAAATTACAACAGTGGCCTATATGGAGCAGTGTATACTATTTCCATGACATAATCATGCTTAACTCGCAAACGCAAAATCGGTATCAACAGAAATTTTGGGAATAAGCTTTTTGTGTGGATGAAAATGTCATAAAAAGAGGATGCTAGGATCACGAAATCCCCCTTTAAGGCCTATAATTTTTTCTATCGTATAGGAGACGATTATAAACATGATGAATCGCCCAAAGTAGGCCTATGGCGGCGCCAGGGTGGTGGTGGTGGTTCAATTTTACATTCTGAGAGGGACGTGCTCCCCTCAGAAATGAAAGCCCAAATGAAGCTATTTGATCATCGCACAATATTTGTACGCTTACATTGACTATTTGAAGTTATTATTATTATTATGGATTTCATTAACGGACCGCCTTCAATTCCGGGCCGCAGTAACTACTAACATAGGCCTACATGTAATACAAAATTTATCCCCCCCTGTTCATCCTGTCATCGTGTCTTTTTCTTAGAAATGCTCGGGCATTAACATTTTAGGGTCTAACAAAGCGTATTTCCCATATTCGCAGTGATACTAATATATAAGCTGTATTGCGGATATTCCTCATAAATAATTATACGCAGTAAATACGCACGATAAAAATATAAATGTCTAAAATTGGAAATTATTTTCAAAATGTAAAATGCAATGAAGCAATGGGTGCGCTATATTTTCACTATTATAGACCTATCCGGGGACAGGCGTTAAAATAGTATCGAGATTCCCGTTCGGGTGACGTAAAGAAAGGGAATCAAGAGAATCCCCAAGTTTGTGACATAACAGACTGGGATGGGGGGATTTTAAGGTCCTAGGCACCCCATTGTCTTTCCCTACACAATAACTATATATTAGTTTTTTTTATTTCCCTCCAAGCCTCCATTCCGTTTCCTTTATTGGGGGAGGGGGGATAGGAGGGGGTAATTGTTTTCACATACTTGCGGGTGTTGCCGCGTCGGGGCAATGGCGGGCGGCGTTGTAACGATTTTTCAAAAGGTAGAGGGTAAACATGGTAAAAGGGAAGGCATAGTCATTTTGATGTGGGGTAAAAACTTGCCGCCAATGGGCCAAAAACACCTTACAAGCTTTAAAATCGCGGCGGGGAAAGAAGCACAAGATACGGAACGAAAGGGTGAGCAGCTGCCCCTTCGCCTCCGCCCAGAGGATGATTTAAGCACTTCCCACCACGCCACTGTGTTGACTTGCGGTTAGCACAGCTGTGTGAGTGAACATGACACCACTGCGCGCACATTGCATTGACGGACATGGTTAAATTTGAATTTGGACTGATATATTTACAATATAAAAACGCATTCACAATGCTAGTCGATTTCACATTTTATGTTACCTACACAAGGTGTGAATTATCCTTCATGCATGTACATCACTTTAGATCTGAAATCGACCAAGTAATAATGACACACGCACAATTCTTAAACAACATCTTTTGGATTTGAAAAGTAAAGGGGCAGTTGAAACTCTGGTGATAACACGTTTGCAGTGCATGATGGGGCTTCCTTAAATCATCCTCTGGCCTCCGCCATTACAGGGGTAGAGGAGAATGGGTCTTTTTCTTCTTTTCCTCCTTTCTCTCTCCCTCCCTCTCTATCTCGGTCCCCGAAGTTCCTTTTTCTCTCTCCTCAGGGGCCGTAGCCCCCTTTGACGCCTCCCCTGACCATATCTCACGGATTTCACGGACCATGAGCGACGCAACTCAACATTTTCCGGAGTAGTGACAGGGGTGGGGAATAATTTCAGCCCATTCTAACCTCAGTGCCCTCCTCCAAATTGGCAATCCTGTATATCCGTCCCTTGTCATAAGACGTTCGCATACAAGCGGTAGCCGGATGGATATCATGGCTAGTGTAAAGAGTTGGTAGAGGGGTGGGGCACACGGATTTTGTACATAATCTGCAGTTTGTTGTTCAAAGAAATCCTTTGGCTTTCGGGCTCTCCTTTGTGAGTTGAGGCTTTCTGCTTCTTAATTTTTGATCAGATCAGTGGGAAGGTTTCCCACCTCCTAAAAGCAAATTACCCAGTAGGCGCCTATATCATACCGCCAGTACACCGCAAAAAATACAGGGTTCCCGTGCACCTTGTGTTAAAAACTGACATCTGCAATACGGATTTATAACATTGTCGGGTGGGTGGTTTGTTTCGTGCTTAAGGAAAATACACTGAAAATACAATTATTGATTTGTTTTTTCTTCTATTATGATTTTTTAAGGGGGACGCCCCATCTTCCAAAAATGTAGGGGTAGGACGTAGGACAAAATTTTCCAAAATATTTTCAACGCACGTTTATATATGTGTACTATTCCAGGGACATATCAGCCCGATTATAGTGGGGAGCAACATGTACTTGCTTAGTTTCTTCACAGTACATGAACATGCAGTTCACAAAATTTTTGTCTATTGTTGACCCAAAATTGTATTAGTCAAGGACCACCGTTTAGCTGACTTCCTAAAATAAACCGCCGGCCATGATGAGGGGGGGGGTTGCACTGCAAAAAAAGGACCGTAAATTATCGGACGCCCGTATTTCGAAATTTCCCATAAGCCGTATAAGCAAAACACAATTTGTTGTAATTACGGGATAACCAGAAGATTTGCTGCCAGGAGTTTTCCCGTGATTTTACGGGGACCAGTAAAATTACGGAATTTAAATTTTACTTTAGTGTGTTCAGCAGGATTAAGAGGGAGTTAGGGATACACATGGATTTGTAGTATTACATGTAGGTGTGAAGGCGGGTGTGGAGGTAGGTTGGTGGTTCTGACCTCCAAAATGTATTTTGCTTACGGTCCCCGTAAAATTACGGGAAAATTCGGCTCTTTTTTTTTTTTTAAGGGGGGTACTACGCCAGTGGGAACGGTCCAAAAGGCACTGAATTGTCATAAATTCCGCTCTATCCATCCCAATATTTACCCGAAAATATTCTCCGAGGGGGCACTCTGATCCCCCACCAGCTAGTTATACGTCCAGTGTAACACACCTTTAAAAATTTCGAAACAAAAATGGCTTTTGCATTGATATTGATTTAGTAGCGGGTGATCTGTACAGGCCAAAAGAGTATCTCCATTCTGCTGCTGTGTCCAGATAGTTTTCTATTGCAAGTTTAAAGTAGCGGGTGATCTGTACAGGCCAACAGAGAATCTCCATTCTGCTGCTGTGTCCTGACAGTTTTCCCGTGTAGGTTTAAAGTAGCGGGTGATCTGTACAGGCTAACAGCAGCGTTCGAAATAGGGCCGGTCAGCCGGCCATTGGCCTGTAACTTTTTGGCCTGGCCGGTAACTTTTCTGACTGGCATCTAGTTGCCGGCCCGGCTGGCCGGTAACTTTTTAAGGTCAAGCCCGGCTGGCCGGTAACTTTTTAAGGTCAAGCCCGGCTGGCCTGTAACTTTTTGAGGCATATTTCGAACACTGGCTAACAGAGTATCTCCATTCAGCTGCTGTGTCCTGACAGTTTTCTCTTGCAGGTTTAAAGTAGCGGGTGATCTGTACAGGCTAACAGAGTATCTCCATTCAGCTGCTGTGTCCTGACAGTTTTCTATTGCAAGTTTAAAGTAGCGGGTGATCTGTACACGCCAACAGAGTATCTCCATTATGCTGCTGTGTCCTGACAGTTTTCCCGTGCAGGTTTAAAGTAGCGGGTGATCTGTACAGGCTAACAGAGTATCTCCATTCAGCTGCTGTGTCCTGACAGTTTTCTCTCTCAGGTTTAAAGTAGCGGGTGATCTATACAGGCTAACAGAGTATCTCCATTCAGCTGCTGTGTCCTGACAGTTTTCTATTGCAAGTTTAAAGTAGCGGGTGATCTGTACACGCCAACAGAGTATCTCCATTATGCTGCTGTGTCCTGACAGTTTTCCCGTGCAGGTTTAAAATAGCGGGTGATCTGTACAGGCTAACAGAGTATCTCCATTCAGCTGCTGTGTCCTGACAGTTTTCTATTGCAAGTTTAAAGTAGCGGGTGATCTGTACACGCCAACAGAGTATCTCCATTATGCTGCTGTGTCCTGACAGTTTTCCCGTGCAGGTTTAAAGTAGCGGGTGATCTGTACAGGCTAACAGAGTATCTCCATTCAGCTGCTGTGTCCTGACAGTTTTCTATTGCAAGTTTAAAGTAGCGGGTGATCTGTACACGCCAACAGAGTATCTCCATTATGCTGCTGTGTCCTGACAGTTTTCCCGTGCAGGTTTAAAGTAGCGGGTGATCTGTACAGGCTAACAGAGTATCTCCATTCAGCTGCTGTGTCCTGAGAGTTTTCTATTGCAAGTTTAAAGTAGCGGGTGATCTGTACACGCCAACAGAGTATCTCCATTATGCTGCTGTGTCCTGACAGTTTTCCCGTGCAGGTTTAAAGTAGCGGGTGATCTATACAGGCCAACAGAGTATCTCCATTCAGCTGCTGTGTCCTGACAGTTTTCTCTCTCAGGTTTAAAGTAGCGGGTGATCTATACAGGCCAACAGAGTATCTCCATTCAGCTGCTGTGTCCAGACAGTTTTCTATTGCAAGTTTAAAGTAGCGGGTGATCTGTACACGCCAACAGAGTATCTCCATTCAGCTGCTGTGTCCAGACAGTTTTCTCTTGCAAGTTTTATGTAGCGGGTGATCTGTATTACAGATTATCTCCATTCAGCTGCTGTGTCCAGACAGTTTTCTCTTGCAGGTTTAAAGTAGCGGGTGATCTGTACAGGCCAACAGAGTATCTCCATTCAGCTACTGTGTCCAGACAGTTTTCTCTCTCAGGTTTAGAGTAGCTGGTGATTTTCACAGGCCAACAGAGTATCTCCATTCAGCTGCTCTGTCCTGACAGTTTTCTCTCTCAGGTTTAAAGTAGCGGGTGATCTGTACAGGCCAAAACAGTATCTCCATTCAGCTGCTGTGTCCTGACAGTTTTCTATTGCAAGTTTAAAGTAGCGGGTGATCTGTACAGGCCAACAGAGTATCTCCATTCAGCTGTTGTGTCCAGACAGTTATCTCTTGCAGGTTTAAAGTAGCGGGTGATCTGTACAGGTTAACAGAGTATCTCCATTCAGCTACTGTGTCCGGACAGTTTTCCCATGCAGGTTTTATGTAGCGGGTGATCTATACCGGCCAACAGAGTATCTCCATTCAGCTGCTGTGTTCAGACAGTTTTCTATTGCAAGTTTAAAGTAGCGGGTGATCTGTACAGGCTAACAGAGTATCTCCATTCAGCTGCTGTGTCCTGACAGTTTTCTCTCTGCAGGTTTAAAGTAGCGGGTGATCTGTACAGGCTAACAGAGTATCTCCATTCTGCTGCTGTGTCCTGACAGTTTTCTCTTGCAGGTTAAAGTAGCGGGTGATCTGTACAGGCTAACAGAGTATCTCCATTCAGCTGCTGTGTCCTGACAGTTTTCTCTTGCAGGTTAAAGTAGCGGGTGATCTGTACAGGCTAACAGAGTATCTCCATTCTGCTGCGTCCTGACAGTTTTCTCATGCAGGTTTAAAGTAGCAGGTGATCTGTACAGGCTAACAAGAGTATCTTCATTGAGCTGCTGTGTCCTGACAGTTTTCAGGGTGATTTGTACAGGTTGACCGAGTATTTCTATCCAGTGAAGTTTTAAATTCAAACACTTTTTGTTTTGCTGCATATTCTTATCACCTTCTCGTGTGTGAGCAGGGATGAGTATGAGCGTTTTGACAGCATTTTGTATTTTTATTTATTTAATTATACAAATTATAATAGTTACAAGAAAACAGTTCATAAAAATACAGTGCTTGTAAAACTTGCAAATTCCCAGGCAAATTTTAATCCTTGACACACTTGTTATTACACATTTGACAACTGCTAGAAGTAACCTTTATTTTTGTACAGGTATTATTATCAATTGACATGCTCACTGACTACACACTATCATCCAATGATCTTAGTTTAAAATAGACATAACAGGAGAAATAGAATATAGTGGTTTAAATAAAGTGGAACATGAATACGAAGGTTGAAACAACGTGCTGTAACAATAATAATTGAATGGGACGGGTAGGGTGGATATCGCACTTCAATTCTGGCCCCATGGGCTTCAACTGGCTTTCGCAGTTTGTAAAAAAAAATATCTAATTAGATTTTAAGAACCCTGGCCTTGCTAACCCCTTGAAGTTAGATCACTGTACCCCACACAGAACTCCAGATATTGGGAAACAAACTGGAACACACATCCATATGTACACCCCAACACCTTGAAAATGGTCGAAAACAGGGATACCAGAAACTATGAAAACAGGGACATTTCATATCTTCATTTTCATAGGTACATCCATATCCAATTACACACACATATGCACCTTTGTATAACATGCAGAATGGGGATATAATGATTTGAACGTACATACTTCAAGTAAAAGTAAAATCACAATAAGCACTGATAATGCTCTTATGCCCTTTCTAGACTTTCCTTTAATATTTTCTGATCATTTTGCACTATTGTCATCCCTGTTTTCAAATGTATCCTGTTTCATAAATTCATGGTATGTTTATTCCTGTTCTACACATTTTATAGACATATAGACATGTATATGATCCAAAGTTCAAGGCAAAAACCAGGTGGATAAAGAATCAACATGTTACATTATTACACATAATAAATGGTAGAAATATACACCTAGAAACTGTATCAAACAAACAAACAAACACGTCTATATATTAACACTTAACCACACATCAGTGACTGTTATATTTGCTTTAGGGTGGGGGTGGTTAAAGTATACCTGTTTAATAGGCATCAATTGAGAATTAATGTGAGAATTCCACATTTCAAATTGAGCCAGTGATCATTAGAATTACAGGTTACTACAGGATTGACACCCTTGTGTCAAAAAACAGTTGATTTTAATAATTATGCAGGACCATAACCTGGCGGGGGAAATTGATCCTTGGAAGGAAAATATTGGGGCACATACAAAAATGGAACAATGAGAACATTCATAATAAGCAAGCCTTTTCTTGAAAACATGTTCAAACAAACTGGGACAAGTTTTCCCTGTAAACAGGATTTTGCTGTTTGAGATCAACCAGGTCAGTTATATGTGCTTGTTCCAATAGAGAGAGTGCATGTTTGGATTATCAGTTGGCCATCTTAAGGGACTTCTAAACCCTGTTTACTTTTCAAAAAAATTGACACACCTTGAATTTTTAGTATATACCTTCAATTTCAGGTCACACATTTTTAACTCAATTGAATATAGAATGTTGTTGAGGGGGCAAATCATGTTACAAATATCTTCCGTAGCAAGTTCCACTTGGGTAAACAGACACTCTACTGATATTAGCCATATTGTCAAAATGGGGGCTTTTGACTACCTCTGGCATATGGTTATACTATAGGTCGATAGTCCGAAAGGTCATTAGTCCGAAAACTCAACAAACACCGTTATAAACCCTCAAAATTATCATAATAGGGATGTAAATGGGCAACGTATCCATTTTGTGAAAATCCATCTGGTCCTTGACAGGTGGCCGAGGGCTTGTGTGCGGTATTGAACATTTATGGGGTTTGTCCAGGGAATAGGCTGCAGGGTATCAACTCCCTCCAAAACAATTTTTTTTGGCTTTTTTTATGACAAATTAACATCAACCAAATCCAGAAATCCAATTCCTGAGAGCAAAAGAGCTGTGTCCAGACAAAGAGCTGTTCCCCTGGCAATTACAAGATTGACAACAGGCAACAAAGGGGTTGGGAAGCAAATTATGCATGTTGTTGTAGGAGCATATTTGAATATTTTATAGAGCCTTGCATGCAGAATTCCAGGGGTGTTCTCAAACACAACTTTGTGTGCTACATCCACGGTACTGTATATTCTGTTACACAATATATTACACATCCAACTCAGTCGCCTGTTATAACACACCCACTTACGGAGTGGTATGTTACGATTTCTTTGGATCAGTTTGAATGCATTTTCATTCTTGAAGCAATGATCAGTAAGGTATGAATTTTGTACTACTACTATGAGCACTTGGGTAGCCTCAATACAGGTCCCTTTTTGTTATAAGAAGCCAATTTCTATGTGTATTTTATCGGACGAGTGCAATAGGTCATATCAACCATTTTGATGATTTGCAGAAAGCTTTTTGTATCAATTTGTTTCCTTATTTATTGTTTTTTAACTTTTTAATTATTTAATTAAAATATACTTAATTGCCCTAAGACTTTTAATAGTAGCTTAAAATGTGTGCATTTACCTATATTTTAATAATCTATCAATAACTGTATTTTGCCAAAAATGGTGCATACGGACAATTAGCACTCTCCCGTCATATTTTTACCTTTATGAATATTCTGATGTAGCCCAGTGTTTTAGATAACAAAGCAATGTTGGTTTCTTCTTGTTGATATCAGCTCCCATTGCAATGTTGTGTTGCTATATGGTAAACATTCTTGTTATCTCATCTGCAAACCCCACCAATAGTAAGCAGCCCAAATCTGGACAACACAGCAACCAAGCTTACAGTGTTTGGGACAACCATAGGGGTGCATTATAAACAGATCTCCAGCTGTTTTCCAAAAATATTTTGGTGTGAGGGGGATTATTTAAGAGCATGGGTTTATGCATGTGCCATCTCTGTAGGGCATTTATTAAGGGCTTGGAGCCAGATCTGAAGGCAGGCTGATTATAAGGCTTCAAAACCATTGCATTTTGACTAATCAGAATATCAAATCTACCAATACATAATGTTTTGGTAGATCAAGGACCACTACATCCAGATATCATGGTGATTATTTTCAAAGGACAGATTGTACTGGTGGAATTGCTGATTCTGGTAGTATAGTCGACATTGTGCTGACGCATATATTAAAGTCAACTTATTGCCTAAAAGTGACAGAATTTAGAGCTTTATAACTCAATAACAACAAAACCCATACTGTATTTCATGCATATTGGAAGCTTGATTCTTTGGCAAATTAAAATTCTGTGTATGTAAAGCCAAGTCCACCATAAATATAAGACTACTCCACTTTACATCTGTCAAAATGCAGCGACTTGTACCTATCAATTTGAATAACAAAATGGTCTGTCTTCCTATCAGTAGTTCCGTTGTTTGTTTTTTTTAGCTGGTTTTCTTCAATAACTGGCAGACTTGTTTAAAGGGCATTTCGTGATCCACTTTTCTCAAAAAAGATTTTTATACCACCGGAAACCTCTGGCTACATAATGTTTATGTACAAAAACTTTCTTGCAGATTAATTGGATTAGGAATAATATTGTCAAATTTGAAATTACAACAGTGGCTATGGAGCAGTGTAATACATATAATCATGCATAACTAGCACACGCAAAATCGGAATCAACTGGAATTTTGGGAATAAGCTCTTTAAAAAAGAGGATGCTCGGATCACAAAATACTCCTTGAATCGACCAAGGGACTGACTGTCAGGGAATTTTGGCCATTGGGAAGGAAAATCATTTTCCTCCCAAAAATATTTAAGAAATTGTTGCACCTGATAACATATCACCAGGCAGCTATTACTCTTGTTCAAAGCCTTTCTTACCTCTTGACAATACTTCTGCACCTGTAACAGGTAGTTGTTGAGATCTTTGTTGAGTCTTTCTAGCTCTAATACACTGTCTGCGTATCTCTGCTTAAAACTCAAATTTAAAGGCTGCTCCATAAGTTTCTGAAATAAAAAAGATTTAAATGCAGGTTCACAATCTAGTATTTTCACCATTTTGAAGAAAATATTTTCAAATGCTTGTACTTCTTTAATAAATATAATTCATATTGTCACCGAGGTATAAGTGTGTTAGTGTTATAAATGACGGGGAAGTCCTATTTTGGTCTTTACACTAGCACGCTCGTCTTTTAATTCCAGGGTATGGGTTCGAGTACCGGCAGGAACGGAAGTGGTTAGAGAAGGATGAGTTAGGCGTTCATATAATGGCTGGCAGTGACACCAGGAAGGCGCGATGAGCAGAGGACGTGCCTTATGAGGAGGGGGAGCATTGTCACAGAGGTATAAGTGCATTGGTGTTATAGACAACACGGGGAAGTCCTCTTTTGGTCTAAACACTAGCATGCTTGCCTTTTAATTCCAGGGTTGTGGGTTTCGAGTCCCGGCAGGACCGGAAGTAGCTCGAGAAGGCGCAGGATACTTTCGTGAGCGGTTTGTGACAATATTACACAATTCTTTTATTTGAATTATATCAACTCAGTTGTGATTCTTACCATTCTTTCTGCATCTGTATTCATGTCTTTTAACCTCAGTATCAGTTCCTTTTTATACACTAAAATTTTAGATAATTTTGTCTGAAAGAAAAAGATCATATTGATTATTAGAACATTTGTTGTAAATCTGGAAACACAATTTTTTACTGATTTGGTGCACTTATAAAATACAGGTTTCACAAGTCCTAGAGCCACCTGGTTCAATTTACAATGTCACACATTGCTGTGTTTGGTCACAATGGCTCATTGTGTAAGAAATGATGCAGTTTTGACAGTTGCACTTTGGGAATATATACCTCTAAGGTATTTGGTTTTAAAATAACTATCCTATACTTGGCATAAAGGATATTTTAATGTGTTTTCTGCTTTTGATTTGTGGCTCTTATTTCATTTAAAAGACAACTTATAGAAAGACATTTTCTCTCTGAATAAAGATTAATTTAGTAATAGCATCTAAGTCAAACTTCAAATTAAACTGTAGGGTATCACCATTTGCACTACCAAATTCTGCCTGATGTGATACAACTTTCAGTTGGGTGCAAAAATGCCATACAACATTTTACAAGATAAGCATTCTATTACAATTTATACTCTTTAATTTCAAATGAAACCGCCTCTCAACCTCATAAGGAAGGTGCAATTTAGTGACTCCGGTTACATAAGTTATTTCAGGCCTAGTCTAACTGCATTCCACCAGTACCACTACTCACCACAACAATAAGAAACTGTATAGGGAATCCACCTAATGTTTTTTCGTCTCCCTGTAAGTTACCCCTGTGTGGAGATAATCCTAACATAGGATCATGGTCTAATCCCGGGGAGTGTAAACTACCTGACGTAATTCTTCAAAAAAGAAAACAATAACACAAAATTATTTTATTAACAAATGTTACAGCTTCAATGATTTATTGTCATTAGTGACAATTCAGGCAAGTTTGAAGTTTGACAAAGGTAATCAAATAACGAAAGCATGAAATATAAAAACGGAAAATCTGTTCCAACTGACCAGCAGGGAACCAGAGGATGGATCCAAAAGGATACAACTGTGTCATACTAGCAATGGATAAAATTAAAAACAGGGAATATATGACACAACATACAATGTTGGAATAAGGGCAGATCTGAAATTGGTGAATACCAGGATCTCACATAGCTCACAAACTTCCAAGAAAATGCATACATTTTGTGCTGATGCATAAACAAAATTGCAGATGTAAAAAAGTTCACAATACGAATTTTCTTGGGGAAAGGGCAGCCTAATTGTAACTTACCTTGGCGGTGTAAACAAAGTAGGTCTGGGTCTGTGTTTGAGAAGAAAGGATGTGAGGGGCATTGTATCTACTGCCTCATGACCCTATAATTGAAGACAAAAATGAAAAGAGATGTATAAATGAATAGAAGCATTGTCACACATGTAGTATCATGAAAATCCTTTAATTCTAAAACAATATGCAGATGGAATAACTCTCAATATTCATATCAGAAAGGCTAAGGCATGAAAGTATGTGGTGACTACACTGATATGATTAACCTAATGCTCTTTCAGATTCTGAGGTGAATTATAATTAGCCCATATTCACTGCCAGTGTGAACTGGGTGTAGGTACCCTACCCATTGTCTTATTAAATGAGTCTTGGTGAACTTTGCCCTTGGCCAATGATATACTGTTGAGGACCATTTAACATCTTTTGGGTGGGATGGGAGTTAAGTTTGCCTACAACTCATGACACTGACTGGGTATCTAAATCAGGTCTAGCACATGCTTTCATGTATTTGCCAGTGACATGTTACACAGAAACTGGATCACACATGATAAACATCTTTTGGAATGTGGTAGACTTTGTGTGGCAAATTTCATTTCAATTACGTGTACGGTGGTTGAAGACTTAAAAGTGTGTACTAGTTGACAGAGTGGTAATCGGATTACATGTAACTGGCGATTACATATGCTATTATTGTAGACTAAAATTTTTAACCAGAACCTCTCATGGCAGTATATATTTGTATATTATTGTAGACTACTAAAATTACCAAGGATGGAATTTCATGGGTACTTACCAACACCTCTGTGTCTGGTATTGAATGGGTACCAAAGCCAGGCCTATCAAAGGTAACCCTGTAGGTATTATTGATAGGATCTACAGCATCAATCTGCCCTGTAAATATCCCATCGGCTCTATTCCTTTCATCACCTCGTAAACGAGCTGGACAAAGTAAACACATCAGTAAAGAGGAGTTTCAGTATGATAGATTACAAATATCATGATGAGGTGTATCTCATATGTGGTAAATAATCATTGGTCAGAGTAAAACATGAATGTGTTCACACAATAGCAAGTTCATGATAATTAGGTTTGTTGTCGAGTAGAATTTACATTGTTGACAATCGTCAAATCTTAAGATCAGATGTCGCCAAGTTTTCGACAAAGCAATACATGACTGTACATCAATAAGTCAAAATATCAGGTTCAGAGACCAAAATATTACCATATGCCACATACCCATCATCATAGCATTGGGTTTATAATGGTAAGATAATCTGCACCAATTATGAATGAAATAAAAGACTGATGCAGTTTTGATTGGTCACATAAAAAGTATTATTTAAAGTAAAATCAATATCCATTGCTTACCTGAAACTTTACTTCCTATCACCAACGGCATAGGAATCTCTTCCGGTAAGTCCTTGAGTTCACTTGAATCCAACTCGCTGGATTTGCGTTGCTGTAACAACCGTATCTTCTGTCTTTTAGCCTCCAAGGCTGCCCTCTCTTCAGCAAAGAAGGCGGGTGAGCACCTAATTGTTTTTGACAACAAAAATAAGACATAAATTGTTTAAATCAATTAGGAGTTCGTCTCTAAATTTGTGAATGGGCCGGGTGTCATCATTCTTGGAAATATTTCAGTTCCTGAACCAGACAGGATCAGATGGAGGGAGAGACACACATTGTCAGTGGAAGCAATCTGGCCTCAATAAATATGAAAAACCCCTTTATGAAGTGGTGAAATTTACTAAAACTCTACTAAAATGTCATTTTGTTTCCCATAATTTACGAAGGACAAAATCTCTGATGGAAGGGGACACCAACAGGCTCTGGTCTGAAATTGATGTGTTTGAGATGTGTAGGGGACTGGCCAAGATTTTGCTCTGGTTCAAAAATCCTTTCCAGCTGTACAAATAGAATCATTAGAATCAGCCTGATTAAAATCTAATAGCACATTCATTTGCATCAGCAAAATTCAGTTAATACAGTACATACATTTGTCAGAAACAACTTATTCATGTGGAACAAAGTCAAGAGCGCCGATCAGTGAAACCATACTTAAGCAAAACAAGCAGGTTTCTAAAAGGCAGTAAAATATTATTTTGTTAGTTTCAATATGCAATACCTTACCTTCTTGGCTTTCCCATTAATCTCCTAATCATACACCATTCAACACGTGTAAGCTTTCTACATTTCAACTGTGGAAAGGATTCCCTCAAGCATATTAGGAAATCATTTTCACCACCAAATAGTGATCTGAAAGAGAAACAAGAAAACATTGGAAGTAAATCAAAAAAGAATAAATTCATATTCAACAATTGCAGAACATGATTAATAATAGCCCTTATCTTGATTATCTCACACCATATAGCACATAATTAGGCCCTGATTGGTCAACTGAATCAGGTCATCACATAGATGGGCCCTGATTGGTCAACTGAATCAGGTCATCACATAGATGGGCCATGATTGGTCAACCGAATCAGGTTCTTAATCAAGCCCAAAAGCCCAAACTGGAAAGGAAATCCTGCAAAACTACCTGCAATTTCCCTTCCCCTTCATCTTGACCCTGAACAGTTTTTTCCCAATACAAAGTCAGTCCAGCAGCAATTTATGGTGACTACATACATCGACAAAGGGGAAGGCATTGTTCCTGTGCCTGGACCTGTCTGAAGGATCCAATGAGCACACAGGCCAGGCCCATTTACACACAACTTGTCTTTTGGATGACAAATTTGTTCATGTGCATCTTGTTAGGCAAAAAAATTGTTTGCTAGTGCCTTGTCTTCACCCGACCGACTCATGTCTTGTCAATTTAAAAATAAGATAAATGTAGATATTTATATAGCGCTTTATGCCGTAAACAGCTTCAAAGCGCTTTACATTTATTCCGCCGTCATTAGAATATGTCGGAACCATGCTTGCAGCCTACAAGTGGCGCAGGGTCCATCAGTACAACGACTGTGACTACCCTTGACAGCTTCCCATTGCACCTGGGTGGGGTGAGGCAAGCGAGGCAAAGCGCCTTGCCCAAGGGCGCAACATGGTGGTGGGACGGGAATCGAACCCACGCACGCCGAGCAGGCTCTCGGATTATGAGTCCAAGGCCGTAACCACTGAGCCACCGTGCCCTTAATTTGGAGGATTGTTTGTACTGTACAGAAGAGTATCAACACTAATCTCACAAATTCATGGGGAGGAAACTTACTTGTCTAGATCTGAGTAGAACCATTCATACATGCACCATTTATAGGCTTTAGGCAGTTTGAGGAGGTTCTTTAGTCGTACACCAAGCCTCTGAGCAGCCTTCTTCGCAGGTGTACTTAAAATCTGTGAGCTCAACCTTCCTGGGCTAGGACGATGTGATGGTGCAGGCTGCTTGCTAGGTGTCTGGTGTCTTGGTGCTGATGACGCCTGACGTGCTCGAGATGGCTGAAGAATGGAAACCAAGATCATTTAACAATTAGTTTACAAAATTTGCTTTAATTCTGTCTATATGAGTGCAGCTGCTGACCCTCTAAAATACCCGGAGGGGGGGGGGGCACTCATGTATAAAAGTTATAAGCATCCGTGTGAATTAACTTTCAAAAATGACCCTAAGCTAGGATGTCAAAAATTTGTCAAACTAACCCTAAACAAGGATTTTACTCAAATAAAAACACCCTAAGCGAGGAATATGTTTGGAAATTACCCCTAAACAAGGATAGACAATATAAAAACACCATAAGTGAGGAATTGGTTTGAAATTTGCCCCTAAACATGGATAGACATTGTGTGTGTCGGTAGAGTGTAATTCAGAGACAGTGATAATACAGCGATTGGTTACTACTCACAGAACTTGATGCTGCAGCCTTGGATTTCTTACTAGGAGTGCGTTTAGGAGACATTGAGTGACTTCATCATCGTTGAAGATAAGGCGATTCCTTTTGCGAATTCTAGGAGGCTGCAATGGCAATTTCAAAGAAAATAACAATATGACTATTTTTATAGCTATAAACCAAGCTCTTCAAGCCAGCTCTTGCAAAAATATAAAATACATAGGAATAATTTAGGAACATAATAGGATAAATATATGACACCGAAGTCAAATACAGTGGGTATCAGAGACAAAGATAATCTAATTTTTGCACGATCAGGGATCACGTTTTTGCATCCTGGATGCAAAATTTTGAAAATAAGGTAATACGGATGCACTGAATCTCTAAATCCAGGGGGAAGTTAGGGGTCCAAAAAAATCTCAATTGGACGCATATAAATCGCAGCCCGAGTGTAGAAATAAAAAATCTCCCAATTTAACAATGTTAAGGGCTCGGATAGCAACGTTTGCACAGTTATTTTTTCTGGGACATGAGAACACATCAGACATATCGAATGGCATTCTGAATATGAGGAATATTCTGATATCAATAATTTTAATTTTTTGAAATTTATGATATATAATACAAATTTTATGGCAAATTTTAAAATTTGATATTTTTTAAAATTTTTGATATTTAACAGTCCTCGAAGTAAACTTAATGAAGTTAAAGTGTATGTAGCTGGGAGAGAAAGCCGACGATCATTTAAAAATGACCTTTAGTATTGAAGGTGCATTTTTTCCCCAAATACATCCCTCGTATCCAAAATGCAATTTGATATTTATCGGATGTGCTCTCATGTCCCAGAAAAAATACTATGCAAATCTTGATATCCGAGCCCTTGTTGTTTATCTGAAAATACAAACCTAGCGACACTAATTTGCTGTTCATCATAATGCCCGGTCATTTAGCCTTTCAAAACTTTCATGAACTCCCGGCATAAGCTAGTCTCAAATGTTTCCCAAATTGCATTATGCTTATGCATAGTAGTTTTCCAAGCAACTGAACCCTTAAAATGGTGAATTATGGACTACCCACTATACCCAGCAAACAAAAAATATTAAAAAGTTTGCCAGAAAATGTTTAAATGTCAGGTTATATTTAAGGAAACATTTTCATAATATTCAAAAACATTTGCTGATAACCTACTGCTAAGTGTTGACAAAATATTTGGCAAAAAATGTTTGCAAAAAATATTTTACAATAACATTTTGAAAACATTAAAAAAATATTGTTGAAGTGTGTTTTTATACAAAACATTTTAAAACGTTGAGGGCAGTATAAATTTGTAATATTTATTATTGGCCAGCGAGCAGTAGACAAGAGGCAATTTGATTAAAATAAATACAAACAAACACTCAAGGAAAGGAAAATAAAAATATAATATAAAATAAAAATAAATCAACCAAAAAAAATTAAAGAATCAAAGATGAATGGAAAGTAAAGATTTATTTATTATTTTGTCACTTTTTTAAAGATTTTGTAGTTTTGGACCCTTTGTTTTCAGGGTTGGACCCCTTGTTTTCAGACTAAGGGGCAGTTAAGGGGGTACTACACCCCTGCCCAATTTTGTGCCGATTTTTGCATTTTTCTCAAAAATTATAGTGCATTGGTGACAAGTAAGATATGTATATTATAGGGGCAAGGACTACAACTACTACACTGGAAATTTTATTTCAGCACAGACAACAGTTGTGGAGTTACAGTCAAAAATGAGGGAAAACCAATATTTGATCAATAAATCAATAACTACTTGCCTTGAGTTCCTGAATTTTCAGTGCAGTAGTTGTAGTCCTTGCCCCTATAATGTACATATCTTACTTGTCACCAATGTATATACTTTTTGAGAGAAAAATGCAAAAATAAAAAAAATTGGCCAGGGGTGTAGTACCCCCTTAATCCCCTATTTATGCTCGAATTTTCAGTGCAGTAGTTGTAGTCCTTGCCCCTATAATATACATATCTTACTTGTCACCAATGCGCTATAATATTTGAGACAAATTCCAAAATAGGCACAACATTGGCCAGGGGTGTAGTACCCCCTTAAGGGGCCAAAATAGCTTCCACTGGACCCCCTGTTTTAACCAGGCAAAGCTGACCCTGTGCATGATGTGTGCATCATTTTGGACTGGTATCATGGCATGATGTCTATACGGTACTTAATATACTGTGCAAAAAAATAGAGAATCTTCCCGCTGACCTGCTGAAAATTTAAGATAACTGCACGCTTTTGTCAATTTTACAAATAAATCAAAACAATAACACCCTGGTTAATGTGTGTACGAACGTATTTAATTTTCTTTTTTTAATGCAAGAAGGTTGTAGAACAGTAACATCAAAGAACAGGCTAGAGCTCTTGCTCGACCTCTGCAACTATCAACAACAAAAATAAATAAATACATAAATTCATAATAACTTACCACACCCCTCCTAGACACATGTACTGGGGGTTCATCGGATGGTTCCTGCTTTATTTGCTTCATTGGTGATGGCCTGTTCTTCCCTGAACTGCGAAGACTCATCAAAGCCTCGGCAGAGTCTAAAATACATCAATAAAACATACAGGAGAACATCATGATCAGTTTTATTCACAGCATGGCTCCAACACACAGATTTGATATGTGCATTGTACATGATAAGTACTAAATAAACCTATGCCTACATACATACATACATGTACAAGATGTAACATGATGAACTACCATAGCAATGGGTTAAAACAATTTTTGAATATATCGCCCTGCACTACAAGCAGATTGCATTCGTCTGCATTCATAGATTGAATACAATGCACTCTTTTAAAAGATACTAATCTTACAGGTGCGAGTTATCAGCATGATATGAATATTCTATAGAATTACGATCCAGATCTTTATCCGGGCTGTTCTTTGACATTCAATGCAGAGGTACTGTGTGAACGTACTAGTGCAGTGCGATATATCCAAAAATTGTTTAACCTATATGGTAGTTAATCCTGTATACAGCAAAAAAAACCCTTGTCTCACTCAACTTCCTGCGCGCAATCCGCGCATAGCTTTAAAAAGTGTCCTTTTCCCACTCTTTTCAAAGATACTAATCTTACAGACCTGTGCGCGTAGCAGCATGATATGAATATTCTATAGAATTACGATCCAGATCTTTATCCCTGTTCTTTGACATGGTTCAATGCAGAGGTAACATGTGAACATACTAGTGCAGTGCCATCCAAAAATTGTTAAAACCTACCCACACGCATAGCTTTAAAAATTGCTTTTTCCACATTTTTTTTAAATATTGCCAAAAAAATTATTGTTTTTTTTCATTGCACTGTGGTTTTGTCACATTTAGATGAAAAAAATGCATTTGCATTGCCCAAAAATGTACTATCTAAAAGTTAGGACAATTAATTTGCTTACTACTGAACTGGTGTAGTTAGTCATGTTCTGAAATGTAAACAAGATAGACTCTGAATTGGCCGAAACAACAGAGATTCGTCTTTGGCTGTTTTCAAGTAGACATACCCCGTCATATCTTAGGCGAACCGGCAATTGCCAAATTCCTAGTACAAGGAACTTAATATACGTTGTCTCTGGACAACGTACAAGACCATTCCGTACTAGGGAATTGTTGAAGGAATATTACACCTCTAGTCTAGTCTAGCCTACTTCGTGCAACTGTGTTTTCCATTGCCACTTATGGATGCGAGTCTTGGGCTATGACCAAGAATGATAGGAAAAGAGTAGATGCTTTTGAGATGTGGTGTTACAGGAGGCTTATACGAGTGACATGGAAAGACAGGAGAACAAATTCCTGGATCCTTGACAAGATTGGTACAAGTCTAACCATCAGAAGCGGCATAATGGAGAGAAAGCTGAAGTACTTTGGCCATATTGTCAGGAAACATGGAGGTGTAGAAAAACAGATTTTGCAAGGGGCCATGGAAGGCTAACGAGGAAGAGGACGTCCACCAACATCTTGGACTAATGACGTGCAGCTGGTTTCTAACCAGGGAATGCAAGGTGCAACACACTTGGCATCGGATCGAGTGAGATGGCGTACTCTTGTGAAGACCACAGCAGCGCTACACAGCGCCACCTGACACAGAGAGAGAGAGAGAGAGAGAGAGAGTCTAGTCAAGAATAGGATCCGTCACCCGTTGTTTGGGATCCCTCAAGCTCAGTCTCCCAAAACATCAAAACACAAAAGTGTTGTACATATTGTCATCAGCGTTCGAAATAGTGGTAATCCGGTTGTCCAAATTAACCAAAATGAGCGTCGGATAACCAAAATGAGGTCGCCTGTTATCCGGCGGACAACCAAAAATTTACACACACAAAATATAGATCGTTATTAATATTATTACATGTATTATGATAAACAACAACAATTTAAAAAACAAAATCAATTAAGGAGATTTTTTGTGGTTTATTTACTGCCGCTATAATTATTATACTGTCATAGAGGAAAATTGGTCGCTTGGTTTGAATCTATGTACATGCTGTTGTATTTTTGTTTCAGTCTGGTGCGAACTTTGACGTTGTAAACGAGCATAATTATTGAGGGAAATCATTTCCATGGTGAAATAGACACGTGCGCTACTTGGTGCTTGTGTTGTTGCAAAATGGCGAAGCAGCCTTCACTCCATGCGTTCTTCGGCGGCGGTGCGGCCGGCACGAGTGATAGATCTAGTTCTAGTGCTTCTAAAAAAAGAGAAGCTGACACGATATACGACAAAACCAGGCGTCAAATGAAATTTCTTCCAAAATGGCAAGAGGGCCGACCATGGCTCAAATATGATGAGAACACTGGAAACAAATGGTAAAAAGAACGGACAACCAAAAATTGTGGCGGACAACCAAAAAGTCTTGCTAGGTTGTCCGTATGCCTGCCACTTCCACATACTTGTGCATAATACGGAAGGTCGATTTGTGCCCATAAATGTTTAGGCCTATGTTAAACTGTATGTTATTATACAAATTGTACAGCTATCATTTCTACCCTATGACGAACCGACATACCTGTAAATCAAATAGCCCACAAAAAACTGGTCATCGCTGGTATTTTTCATGAAGAAAAACGACACTTTTTTACGCCGGAACATGTCCAAAACACGTCAGCTGACGTACAAGCCTCCCCACGCATGTACATAAACAAGCCGTGTTCATTGTTTAATTGTCACCTGCAGCTGTTCGCAAGAAAACTTTCTGCATAAAATTACCTGGGGTTAGTTATCAGGCCTGAGACACACTGGCGCTAGTTTGAGGACAGTCACTATGAGTTACTAATGTCGGCACATGCAGAAAATGCGTGATGGGTCGCCATTTTGTGACCCGTGCAAGCTAACACAAACAAATTATTGGACTTAATAATCTTTTCAAGTTTTAATAAAGCGTGCATCTATCATGATAATATTACATTTTATTATTTTATTATTTGAATTACATAAGCTATGTCAATTTTGTGTCCATGTTAATTTTTATATGGATTTACCTGTGTTGATTTTAAACTGTTGTGAACGTGGAGCTACGCAAATTGGCAGGCGATTACCCACCATGCAATGCGAATACACGGAAGCGATCCAGTTTAGGATGCATCGCAGTTCCTGTTGTGTAAACCAGGCGTAAACCGCCCATCCAACCTGATCGTGTGCACAGGATTTGTGCTGGAGGCTAGCTAATGCGCACAACCAATGCGCAGAAGAAGACCTTGATACTAGGCGGAGCTTACGTTTCACAAGAATGATTGACAGCTGTGAGTTAAGTGAAATTCTGTTCTGTGATTGGTACAAAAATATGGTTCTCGTATAAATGAATATATTATCTATGGCTTTAAAATTAGGAACCGTTTCTTCCACAGAGCCCTATATAGGGCTCTATGGTCTCTACTCATCATACACGACCGTAGAAGATCTGGCCAGCGACGACGCTTGCCAATCAGGCTAGCTATTTGTGCGGCGTGGCCAGCTCTCATCCTTTTTATTATCTCTGGTCTTGTCACGCTGGTAGATTCAGCCCACCTGTGATTACTGACCTGGATCTGACAGAAGATTGTGGAATTTACGATTTTCAGCAGCAGGATTTTATGAAACTGCCAATATTTGCAAGTATTCTGAAGGATCGGTAATAATTAAAATATTTTTCATGGTGTCGGTAGTGCAAGTTGAAGTTAGTGAATTTGTGGTTTTGTATGTTATGTGCAAGAGTGTTTTCAGGAAGCGTAAATAGGCAGGCCGTTATGCTAAGCTCTCCATGTTATATGCGAGTTCGGCGACGAACTGGACACATCACACGGTAGTAGCCAGGCTCACATCACACACTATAGGTGGCGCTATTAGTCCATAGGGAAGTAGAATGTGCCTGTAAAAAAAAAAAATGGCTTTACTGTGGTGCTCAATGGAAAAAATTACTAAAAATTAATTTTGACAACCAAAACCTAAGTGATGTTGACTTATGTTGGTACTGGCATAATAATGGATTCATAAGCTATCACATAGTGCAATCCATGTTCCACCAAGTGGACGCTTCGTTAAAGCGCAAAAAGCAATTTGTGTGCAAATCAAGACCATCAAAACAGCTTTCTTACAGTAAAGAATAGGAGGTCATCTGGGGTCACATACAGTAGTGTACATTGTACATGTGCCTGCTGTCACAATTTCACACACAAAATTTTGGACAATTTGGTGACACTATTTTTGTCTGTAACTTCAAAAGTATATGCACTAGAAACATGATTGACCCCTTATTGTTTAGGTAATTTGATTCTCTTTCAAATGAAAGAACTTTCAGCTAAAAATATTGAACTTCAAAATTTTATGAACGTACCTAACGGTAGTGTGATGTGTCCAGCCTGGATATAGGTTGTCCGGTGGCCGGTGGACAATCTGGTTTTTTCTCTTATTTCTAACACTGATTGTCATTATCATAATTCATATAATTACTTTAGACTGTCTTTTAGTTTTATCATATAATTACGCACATAATTGTTTGGTCAACTAGCCTAGAAAGGTCAAATTTTGCTCAATTTTTAATCAAATCACTCTACAATTCTAAAGTTAAGTTTGGCTGGTTCCCACAAGCGTCATATACATGTGACACAGCTAAACTAAAAATAAAATAATCCACCGCGTGCACCGCACCACCGGAAATCGGGGATCATTAAAAAACATCAACAAATTCAAAATAAGGAAGTCAAGAAACTTAATGGCGAGCGGTCCGAAATTTGAGCCATACAATTACAAGTTGAAATGAAGTTCATGAGTTTACGTGGCGTGGAGAACTACCGGCGCGTAGACTAGCCATACTAGTACCGGCGACTACCGTCCAAATTCCCAAATAAAATAATTCCATTTTCAATTTTGAAACTATGTAATTGATTTCTATTTTTTTTTAGCTTGCGCCTGCCTGCACATGTCACATATGTACACATACAGTTCTGTTTACAGCTCCTCAGCTCAAGTCAACAATGGTCAATGACACTGCACACAGTGCACTGTCATGACTGCAGAATTCTGCTCTTTAATCACGGCGTAAAATTTTGCCACGTATGTAACCCGTCATATTTCATGTATGCAAAGCACTATTTTGACTCGCATGGAAGATCTTAGTTACTTAGAAATTTAATTAATTTTAAACGGTTCCGATCGAAATATATATTCGCCAGAAATACATATATATCGAGTTGATTTGTACGAATTTTTTCTTACTTTCCAGGGAAGTATCCGCCATCTTGACGCGCCTCTTTTTAAAGATTACCCAGGAATCCTGGGAACGGAAGTTTACAAACGAAGTTAGAATATCGGAATGTTTCGGATTATCGAAAATGACCATATAAGGTGCCAATCAGCTGTTCAACCCTGACCTTTGACCGAAATTAAAATCCATGTAAGCACTTTTGTGCATGTTGTTAAAAAAACAGGAACTGACTGGTTGATATTTTTGTAAAAAAACTAATATTACATGCTTGTTCCTGGTGTGTGATATGATGGAGTGTTAGTTTGAAAGAAATCCAGGAACTGAGAGAGTCGAAGATGGATTTCAAGGAATTGATGAGAATTGCGAAAGAAAACAAAGAACGTGCTAAAAAAGAGGTAAGCTTTAAAAGATTATTCGGACTATTTGTCTATATGGAAGTTGTACAAGTTGCACATGTACAGTACATGTCATGTACATGTATAATAGAGTATTTATTTCATATTAAATCTTGCGTCATACATTTCAAAGTTTTCATGCCATATGGAATAGTAGCTACTAGTAGACTGCGGAACTCAGTCTTCCATGATAGTCGTCATTTATCATTTGGTCGTTATATGACTATCAGGAGATAAGCTACTAGGGGGAAATTTTTAACTTTTTAATTTTAATGTATCACTCCCATTGTGGGTGGCCCGTATACATACATCCGCGATAATCAACTTTAGAAAAGCACCCTAAACAAGGATTTAAAGATTGGCTAAAACGATACCCTAAACAGGTAACATGCGCCGGGATTTTGTTCCTTGCATCAAATTTCATACCCTAAATTTCATTTCCGCGTATTAGCAATTGCAATTTTGCTACCCTTTTTTCCAATTTGTCATGTTTTTGACACCCTAAACACGATACGCGCATATCGTGCCTACCCACGAAAAACTACCCTTTTTACACGTTTTTATTATCGCGGATGGTGTACAGGCCACAATTGGAGTGACCCCTCGGGCTTGTGACACTGTACAGACATTGAGTTGACATAGTTATTTATAGTTTATACAATGTATGTTTTGGAAAACTCATCCATTAGGGGAGATCATAACATTTTCAAGCAAGATATTTCACATAGTAAATGGAAATTGTTTTGTTTAAAATGGTGACTATTTAACTTAAAACCTTAATGTACGATCTTTTTTCAGAATATACCTGTATTTTTTAAAAACTTAAATCTATGAGCAAACTGGCCAATTCGCCCTATTTGTAGTAAAACGGGATGATTTTCTGTTGGTCCGACATATTTATAAATTTTAGATTATGATATTATGTCGGAAAGATCGCGAATCGTAGTTTCCTACGAAGCCAGTTTAGTTACGCTATCCACATGTGGAGGGCGTAACAAAACTGGCTAATGAAGACTAAAAAAAAAAAAAAAATTGTTGTGTTGCCCTCAACCGTCCTGTCCTAAAACATAAAAAATCAGGGTCGCAATTTTTTTGTTTTTTTGTTTTTTGGAATGATGATTTTTACAGATTTGTTCAAAAAATCAATGTTTTTCACTTAAAATTGATATTATATTGAAAGACTAGTCTTTAATTGATGTCTAACACGTATCCAGAAGTCAAAATTGACAAATGTCCCTAATTGAAGAAGCATTATTTAATATTTGAGGGATTTTTAAAATCTGAAGGTTAAAAAAAAAAAAAAAAAAAAAAAAAAAAAAAAACCGACCCCCCGACCCAACTTTCCCATTTTTCCACTTGAGGGCAACACAACAATATTTTTTTTTGGCCTAACTCCCCGTCCTGATCTAAATAGTGCGAGATATTCGAGTGATAGAGGTGAAGTTTATGATGTTGTTTCTTTGCAAATTCCCAATGTCATAATGAAGTGTATTTATATCATTTTAGAAGAAAAAAGAAAAATCTAAAAATTTAAAAAGATCGTACATTAACCCTAACCCCCTCAGGGCTTTTTTGCGACGGGAAGGGAAAGAAGGAAGGAATAAAGAGAGAAAACAAAGAAGTTGTTTGCTCTGGGTGGGATTCGAACCCGAGACCCCTCGCATGCCAAGCACTGGGTCGGCGACACCTTGCCACGGGTCTTGGGCTTCGCTGGCCAGCAAAACCATGCCTATATATCACTTAGGGTGATTGCGTCATCACACCACGTGGGAGGAACGCACGAACAGCGCATATATTATCAAGTAGTATTTTGTAGTACTTGGTCCTGTTAGGATTAATTGAGCCTATACTGAGTTTCGATAGTGGTAACCTAACCCTAACCCCCTCAGGGCTTTTTTGCGACGGGAAGGGAAAGAAGGAAGGAATAAAGAGAGAAACAAAGAAAGAAGTTGTTTGCTCTGGGTGGGTTTGAACCCGAGACCCCTCACATGCCAAGCACTGGGTCGGCGACACCTTGCCACGGCGATTGCGTCATCACACCACATGGAATGCACGCATGAACAGCACATATACATTGTTTCAAGTAGTATTTTGTAGTACTTGGTCCTGTTTAATAGGTTAAGGCTTTAAAGCCATGGTAACATTTGCCGAGAAGAATGCCCTCAATATTTTTCAAAATTATGTTTTCTACACCATTGTGATGTATACCCTGCAAAAATGAAGAGTTTGAGAATCCGAGATTTTGAATAACTGTCTGAACAAGACGGTTTATTATACAATGGAAATTTTGGTCTCGCTAAGCTCACTATGAAAACCACTGTGCATGCATGCATTCCATACGATGGGATGATGCAATCAGCCTAAGTCATATATAAGGGGGAATCACTGGCTGGGCCATTGAAACCCCTGTGGCTACAGGTCGGTGATCTTCTGCATGGCATGCGAGGGGTCAGAAGTTCAAATCCTGGGTGTACCAAGTGACTTCTTTGTTCATCTTCTCACCTTTTTCGTTTGTACTTTCCCTTCCGATAGCAAAAAGCCATGGGCACGGTTAGAGTTAATGACTGCATGAAGAATACAAGTGCCAAATTTCAAACATAAAGTCATATACTAGTAACTTATGAACTAGAATATAGGCATCTTCATTCAGCATAAGTGTTTTTTGATATTCTGAGTGTTGACACTTACATTGTAACTACCCATTGGGTGGGTGGGTGGGTGACCGGATGATTGTATGATTGTAAAGACTACGCTAAATTAAGATGCCAATATTAATATTAATATGATATCAATTTCTTTCATTCTGTGTCTTTACTTGTAGTGTGCTGAAAACAAACGTTATGATACAAAGCTACCTCCTCCTAAGAAAGCACCGTCTGTAAGTTCCAGTGCAGTTAGAGCAAGGTTGCGGCAAAAAGAACAAGAGAGAAAAGAGAAAGGTAATTAATGTGTAAATTGTGTAAACACAGCCAAATTAAAAAGTCGCCACTAGTGATTTGCTAGATCATGATATTATCTAAAAAATAATTTGATTTTTTGCATTTATGGAAGGTATGCTTCAAGTTATCTCATACAGATAAAATTGGACATTTTATTCAATTAATGTTATAGTGTTTCCTCATGTAGGGTCGCTTACATACACATAGGTACTGCAACAGGCAATTGAATGTGTCTTATTAATGGTTTCCCAGCACTTTCAATCAATCATAGTCCAGTTTAGGGTATCATGGCTGAAAGAAACAGCTGTCCATGTGAGCTCTTGTCTAATGCATTTACTTAAAACTCTGTATTTTGATTGGGATAGCAATATTGTAGGGCTTTTAATAGGGGAACTAGTTATTTCAAAGTTTTGAATAACTCAAAACCAAACATCTTATGTAAATAAGGTGATTTGTAGTGGGTATGGCTTGTGCAAGAGATTGATATTTATATTGCGAAGACCACATGAAGACCAAATCAAATATGCTGCAGACGACAAGCATAATTTGCATTTTTCTTTACTGTCACATTGTGAAGTGCCAAATAGTGGAAGTGTTAGTTCAATACCTTTAGAAAATATTTCTCTGTGATGACTCATGTTGATTTTGGCTAAATATGTTGTATTTTCACTCAAAAGGGTACATGATTCCGCTTGATTCATTGTGCACCAATATGACCCCCTAGCTTACTGAATAAATACTGCGGTTTTCCAATCTTTTCTGATCTTGATTTGAAAAGGTCTATTACATCATGGTATTATTAGGTGATTTATGCTGTTGGAGTAATTTGTGGTCATAGAATAGAGTTAATATTATAATAAATTCATTTTACCTTGACAGCAAGGGTGTAAATAAGTGGGAGACGGGAGCCGTTTAGCCCCCAGAAACCCTGAAATGGCCCCTGGTCCCATCTAAATTTAAGCTGACCAGGGGACACTTTTCTTCAGAAACTGGCCCCTGGTCACTACATCCAAAAATTCAATTCCATAGCCATTAATGCATGATGAACTTATTCAGAACAAATATTGGCCCCTTGTTGATTAAGTGGCCCCTGGTTCCATGTTGAATGAAGTGAACCAGGGGCCATTTTGTGTAAAAAGGAGCCCCTGGTTCATCATTTCTTATTTTCACCCTTGCTTGACAGTCGCAGAAGGTTCCAATGAGTCCAATAGGGCCCCAACTTACGCTAGAGTGATAATGCGATTGATTTTCTTACATATGTAAAAATACGGCCAATTCAGAAAGAAAATATTGTTTGTTGTGTAAAATACTTTACAAAATTACATTTTCTTGGACACTGAACTATTTATTTTCTTCAAAATCTTCCATTAGGCTTTCTTTTCCTTCTCTCTGTCTTAGGACTAAAGGGTGGGTTCAGATATTATATTCTTGTGGCTACTACCAGGCGAGTCATTGAGTTATTTGGCAAACTGCTTTGCCTTTCGGTCTTCTCCCTCTCAAAAATTGGCTTAACAATTAATAACATTCGCGACAAACTCAGATACTTTTAGTATAGACAATTGGATGAAGACTATTTAAGTTCATGATTTCATTTCATTTAATATAACTATTTATTACCTCTAATCGAGAACATGAGAAAATATTGTAAATGCCATTAATATGTGGTCGCATGTCATAAGTTGGGTACAATTTCCATTACATGGTCAAAAATGACAAAAAATGTATTTTTTGATATGTTGTATATATTGACAACCTCTAACAATTACCACCACTTTTAACCTTAGCACATGCTTAATTTTTGAGATAATGCTTAATTACTAATTAATTAATACACAGGCGTCTATGTAAATCTCAATTTTCAAATGCATTTTTCTCAAATCGGACCTCAATTACAAAAATGACTGTAAAATGTTTATTTTATGCAAGAATGTCATCAGATTTGGAGGATATATTCTCAATACATTAATGCTTGAAATGAACTATTTAAAATAATTGTACGTATGTTAATTACGTTGTGGAGGTCAATGACCTTTTTACGAGTAATTAGCGAGATGGTTATTCTATTTGAGGAAATGAATATCAAGAAGAGAAATGTACATTAGCATATTGCTAAAAATACTGAAATTCAACTATGGTTTCATTAAAAATGAAAAAAATGGAACATATATCCCTTTAAGGTGGTACTACACCCCTTGATAAATTTGTGAGTATTTTTGCATTTTTCTCAAAAAATAATATCACACTGGTAACAAAAGTTATGTATATTATAGGGGTAAGGAATCCAGTTACTACACTGGAATTTCAGTGACTCAAGACAAGCGGTACGTTATTTATGATAAGAAAAGAGGTACCGCTAGAATGTACCTCATTTCTTAACATATAATGAACCCCTTGTCTTGAATCACTGAAATTTCAGTGAAGTAAGTGGATTCCGTGCCCCTATATAATATAGGCCTACATATAACTTTTGTTACCAGTGTGGAGTTACTTATTTGAGAAAAATGCAAAATTAGTCACAAAATTTATCAGGGGGTGTAGTACCACCTTAAGTAGTCAGTAATTGTTTTAGTTGTACAAATTCAGCATTCAGAGCTGTCAATACATCATACCCTCACTAGATTTGAAAAAGTAACCAGTAGTTTTGACATGCTGACATGTGAATTTTCACATAGGCTCTATTGCACACTCCGCATCCGCCTGCTCCACATCCGCCTGCTCCTCCACCCCTGGCATTTTTCATTTCAACTGATGTGATTTTTTTACTGAATGATGTATAATTATATGCTTCAGTAGACTGAAAGAGTATGAAATTAGGCTTAAAATGAGGTATCAGTCACTGCTTTAGGATATGGGGTTACGGAAAGCCAATCAAATTTGTATCGCAATTTTAAGAAAAGTGTAATCCCTCCACCCTTTTTGCATACCCAACTTATGACATGCCACCATGTACGCACCCCTACACGCATTATAAAGTTTTATACATGTACGTTCTATTCATCTCGATCATTAACCTTTGGAACATTTCACATGCATGCTATTTGTCTCAATTCAATGCCTTCTCGGACTGTATTTATATTGGATGGTAATGTAAATCACACAACCGTAGAACGATCCATCGGTCACCATAGATATTGAATAAAATTGAATCTCATCACATCAATTCAAAACTACACCCTTTTTTGAAATACAGGTTACCAGCGACTTAAAATGTATGTACTATAACATGCTGTAGCAACTTCCAAACCTTGGATGTTTCACAGGCTTATTGAATCGTGAGTAAATCTATTGAATAACAGTATTGATCCTAAAAACTTATTTTTTTTGTTTTCATTTTACCCCCACAAACAGCCGCAGAGGAAGAGCGTAAGAAGCAAGAACTGTTGAAGCTACGTGCAGCTGCAGCCGCACAAGCAGGGAAGAAAAGCAAAAGCAAAGTAGATTCTAGCAGCAAAAGTAAAACCTCTTCTAAAGAATCTCAAAGGTAAATATTTTTTTAAAGTGCAGTGATTTAGAGTGCACTATGCACCGGCACAATGCATTGATCCACAAGCCGCAGCACACTTTGCATGTTGTCGCTGACCACTATTCAGCCCCATATCATTCCATAAACCATTTAACAACAACTCAAGGGCTTTGCAGCTTAGAAGCATACACCTAGACATTCCACAATTGACCTTTGCAGCCAAGATCAGCTCCCAGAGTTTGTACGGTTTATAACAAGACAAACATGTAGCAGTAAGGTCCTTGTCCAGGGGAATTCGAAGCTAACTCAATTTTTCCATGAGAGTGTAATAAACCACCACCAGGGTTTGAACCCGCAACCTCTCGCACCATAGTCGAACACCTTATCAATTGAGCTAACTTGACTGCTTTTTAATCCCAACCCTTTATGAATACTGTATAGAAATTTCAGAGTGAGCATCCATGGTACTATACACACAGTACAGAGACTAGGCTTGTTATCGACAGACCTACTGTTGCCAAAATCACCAATGAGATTATTTGAGATTTTTCCGACAGTTGATAAGAGACTATCACTGTCGACATAATAGTTATCAATAATAAATCATGCACGACTAGTAGCTGCTAGTAAAAAGTAGTAAAAAATACCAAGCAAGAGCTTCACAATCTTGTCAAAATGACTCTTCAAAGGGTGAATAAACGCATTAAGTGCTAAATTTCGGAAGCTTTATAAAGACAATATTTTTCACTTGTTTGTCGACAAAGATTTGATGTCAGTTTTGGCAACATGTCGCCTAAGTAAAATGAAACGATAAGAAGCCTAGTACAGACAAGCTGTGGTAGTTGCAGTGTACAAATGTATATGTTGCTACTTATATGCCTGTCAGAGGGAGGAATTGGACAATGTTTATAATCATAATAATTCATTGTACAAGCATGCCAGGGTCATAGTCAAGTTGCTTATTCTGTCAGACAAAAGCCAATCATATATTATAGCAGATATTGGGTCAAGAAAGGACATTATTGACCACAAATCTTTTTGTCCGAATCACTATTATTACAGATCTCGCGATGACAAAGGAAGCAGTAGCAGCAGACATCATGATGAAGAACACCAGAGTAAAAGTCGTGGCAGCAAACATGGGTCCAATCAATATGAGGATGAGGAACATGAGAGCAGACATCAACATTTTATGGACAAGGTGGCAAAAGCAGCGAAGAAAAACAGAGATAGCTCAGATAGCTCAGATAGCTCAGATGATGAAATAGAAGAAAGTAGAGAAAAGATGCACAAACCAAAAAAGAAAGGTCCTGCTCTACCAAAGGGGCCAATAAGTTTTGATGAAATTATGAGAATAGCTGCTGAGCGACAGAAAGGTGGTGGCCAATCAGCACCGTCGCCCTCTGTAACAAAACAACAAGATGATGGATATAGGACTAACAAGATCAATTCCTCATTTAATAAAAATCATAGAGATAGAAAAGATAAACATGTTACAATTGGAAACGGGCATTTGAAAGAAGCTGCCGAGAAGTATAAAGCTAAGAATTCAAAAACAGAATCTGGCCAATCTAGCAGCTTGCAAAGAACTCCAAATAAAAAGCCTGCTATTGGAAATGGAAAAGTTAAGGAAGTTGAAGTTGTTGAGAAGTACAAATCTAAATTCTCTCAGGAGCGCCCTCAGCCGACTTCAAAACCAAAGAGTGCCGCACAAAGTAGGAGTACAGAGTATAAAAACAAAAGTAGCTCTCAGGAACGCCGCCCTCAACCGACATCGACATCAAAGAATGCCACACAAAGTAGGATTACAGAGTATACCAACAAAGGTACCAATAAAGCGTCAAAGACCTCTCGCAGCGAACCACAAACTTCAAAGAAACCCGACAAGATGGCTGGCAAGAAAGGTCCAGTTCAAATGGATAAAGATAGAAGGAAGCCAGTGTCATCTGGCGATAGGGAGAGGCCTCATGCATCTCATATGGACAGGGATAGACCTAGGTCATCAGATTCAGATTTCAGAAGACCAGTTGCAAAGAAGAGACCAGGTTTGTTCCCCAATCCTTTTACTTTTCAGGCGAGTAGGATGGCAGGAGACATATTTGTCCAGTTTTATCCATTTAACTTAAACACTGCAGTGTACTGCTAAATATTAATACATTGATCTTATAGGAAATGAGCTGAGGAAGGGAAGCCAATAACCGCATTTATATTTCCATAGGCCGTGAAGTGTTTGGCCAAAACAAAATTTTTGACATCTTCACCCTCCAGAACAAAATCATGCACATGGGTCGGAAATGTCACCCCTTATATCAAGCCTTGTTAGATGCTTTATAGAACCCATGCCATTCCTCTTGTGTGTCAGCTTTATTTGTCTCAATATTTGAGTGCAAACACTGCTAGGTCATGCTCGCTTCTGACCCACCTTAAAGAAATACATCATGGGAACAAATTTTGAAGTGATTTTATCTTGAAGTTCTACGCCAACACTTTTGCAGGTCCTCCAGGTCTTTCTTATGAAGTTGATAGTTATGTTGTGTACAAGAAGGTTGAGGCCCTCCCAAGAAATCCAGGGGCCTTTCCATATTGTTAAGGGCATATGCCCTGAGACCCTGCCTTAGTTTGAGGCCTGTCTGTTTATGATCCAAATTTGTATTTTTAAATGTTTTTTATATGGCAAAATGTTCCACATGGCACATTCATATAATTTGATTTTAATCTCAATTTAAAAGAGATCATTATTCCAAAATCTTGAAGTAATTAATGGAATGTAGAAATGACCAATTTTGATATAAAATTGGATCGATTGCACCCATATTTTTTGGTCGAGCTATGAGTTTTAAAATATTGGACGAGACGCAGTCGAGTCCAATATTTTAAAACTCATAGCAAGACCAATAAATATTGGACGTAAAGCATCCAATTTTATCATTATTATGTTTGGATCCAATATTTTCACACACTTGGATTCATCAAAACATTAATAAAGGATCATCTTGGTGTATCCAGTTTTTTGAGGTTGGGGGAATTAAAATTACAATACAAATGAATTGACAGCCAAAAAATGCTGATGAAATTGAAAACTTGTAAGTAATTGGTTAAATAAATTGAACAGAATATCATATGTAATAGTGTTTCGAACATTGAAAGTTTACCTTTTGTGCTTTTTTTAGCTCCACCACTTCCTCGTATGAAAGCCAAGTTTGGTCGTCTTCTCAGCGATGATGAAGACAGTGACTATGAAGATGATGGGTTCATCGATGATACACCACTAGAGGAAGAAGGCGGAAGTGTGTCTTCTTATATTAAGGAAATATTTGGTTATGATAAATCCAAGTAAGTTTGAGCAATACTTTGTTTGTTTGTTTGAACAGTTACTCCTCTAGAGACACACTTGGGTCCTGACGGGATCCGGACCAGGCTCAATCAAAATGCTCAAGCCAGGCTAAAATGCCTATATAAGCATGCTGACCTATGTGGAAAGAAAAGAGAGAAATAGACTTGAAGATAAAGATCGAGGAAAAGAATGTCACTTTGATCTGCTGCTGTCAGGGGTTTGTCAAATGTGATGTAATCCTGAAGGCCATCATCATTGAGTAACCAAACTCACTAAATTGGGATGTTCCAGTTGAAATCCATACATCCTTATGAACGACATGACATTGATCTTCCAGATAGGGTGTGTGGATTTTAAATGGGGTTACCCGAACTGTTAACTCTATTTCAACAACTCTTCCTATACCTTTGTACAGGAGCCAACCGTTGTTAAACCGTGATGAACCCACACTTTTACTGTAGCGTATCTGTGAAGCAGCGAGACTACGCATTACTGCGAGAGCGCGTAAAATTTGTCATGCCTGGAACCTTTGTGCGTATGCCAGCTTACAAGTTGAATTCAGCATTTTTCAGGTAGCGGCTAAACATTGCCGTTTTATTCTGTAGTTTTATTGCTGATATCAAAAGAGAAATCATCGAAGTTTCTGTAAGGCTGAGTGGCAATGATTAACTGACATTCCTCGTAAAATAATCGTGAATTATATGATATTTAGCTTCTTTTCGTTGTTGAAAGGGATTCAATCATGATTCACAGTAGTTCATCACCGTTTAACAACTCGCGTCCGGCGCGTCTGCGTGGTTTAAGTAAACCACGCAGACGACGCGGCCGCGTCGTTGTTAAACGGTGATGAACAACGGTGAAACATGATTGAATCCCTAATTGAAATCTACACCCCCTGTGTGGGAGATTAAGGCAGTGGCTTCTGTAGGGCCTGTATGGATTGCAACTAGAATAGCCCATTGCTGTAATCAGTTGAGAAGGTGTGAACTGTCATATTTGCTCCCAATGTATGCCTGTACCTTTATTTGATATATCCTCTTGGCCTGTTTGGATCCGTTGTTTCAGTATTAGTGAATAGACATTGCTACATGCTTGAGATATAAACCTCGTGTTTCAGCAGAATAAGGGAGACTCTGCAGTCCTGTTTGAAGTTGATATAGCTTCCCCCTCCCCCTCAAATGAGAAAATCGTGGAAATTCCCATTTGGGGAGGGGGAATGCCCAATGTTAGGAAATCCCTTCTCTTTATCGATGGTGCTCTCACTGCCCTTTGTATAAATGAAACATAGTATATTAAAGTGAGATAAGACTCTCTCTCTCTCTCTACATATATATATATATATATATATATATATATTGTTTATTGAAGAGTTTGTAACTTACACCATGATGATCCTTTCAAATGCGATAAGGCAAGAATTGCAAACCACAATCTGTAAATTACCATTTTTATTTCTTCAAAATGTATGATTTCAAACAATTTGTAATGATGACTGACCCAGTCTCTTGATAATTTCTTTGCAGGTATGGTTATGAAAGTGATTATGCTTTACGATTCATGGATGCTAGCTATAAGGATGTACAAAGAGAAGAGGCTAGAAGGTAGGACTAATTCAAATTATAACTTGAATCAAATTTAACAGGTCACAGGTAATGGATAACAAGAAAGAATGTGCACAAAGAAATATTATTGGCAAAGACATTTAGCTCAGTGTTACCCACTGGACTACAAAGTTACTTGCCACCAGCATGGAGGAGTGTTGCATACTGTTTAGTAACCCCTGTTTGTTCACAAAATTTGGGAAAATATTTACGTTCTGGTGCCGTATTCCATGAAGCCTAACCATTTTTATCCTTGAGGCCATATTAATTTAATTTTCTCAAAGCTCCTGGGCGTATTAATAAAATCATGCACATTTCCTGTTTTAAATTTGATTTTCTATTACCGTAACCACTCGGGTATAAGCCCACCCCCCTAGATGGTAGATTTCGCTTCAAAAATGGGGGTGGGCTTATAACCGGGGAGGGGCTAGTACTTGAATTTAGAAATAAGAAAGATCATCCCAATTTGTATAATGCCCAATGTACCAGTAATTTCTATCATCTATGTCAATTTCTTAAAATTTTAAGTGTGGAATGTTAATTATCAACTGATGTTTTTTATATTTATTCTTAAATGTGAGAGAAAAGCATTGATTTGATTTTTAAACTTGACCAAAATTTAGTACTGGGCTTATAGCCGAGTGCACCCTTGTTCCCAGAATGTTTTGAAAAATAGGGGGTGGGCTTATACCTGAAGGTGGGCTTATACCCGGGTGGTTACGGTACATGGATCCTACCAAAATGGAAAAACTATGAATGCCTGTTTACAAAGCCCCATCATTTTGTTTTCAAGTGTTTCAATTCAGTAAAAGCAGCTTGTCTCTTTTCACATCTCCAAAATACAACCGGATTTACTTCAAACCAGTTGACCTACACATTGCCTCTATGGTAAAAATTATTGAAAAAAATAAAGCAAATAAAACCATTTTAAATTTCTGACGAGCTTTGAGACAAACAATTAAATTAACATAAAATAAGCATTAATTCTATATCTTTTTACTTGTAGGTAAAATTTGGTGAAGGATTTTAGTTTAGTAATTTTACTGAAAAGTAATAAATTGCTTGATTTTAATCAGTGTTGCCATGCTACCCATCCATCTTCAGATATCGCATGCATTGCTTTATGCAAATGTGTGTACACGTATGTGGGGAGTACATAGGTATAAGGAAATATTACCTGCCTGTGTTATAATCATAAATATTAATGAGTATGCAGGCAATATGGATGTTTCTCCATGTAGTGTTCGACTTATGAGATTACAGAATTCATGTCAACTAAAGCATATTTGCATATTGGAAGACATATAATTTCCACGCTAATTGGCAGCTATAAAGTATGAAACACACAATATATCAAAAATGCACATCTGATTATGGATACATTTATTTAAACGTGATGATATTTGACTTTTGTTATTTTATGACAGTACTCGTCTTGGAATGATGGAAGACTTGGAAGACATGAGAAAAGAAAAAGAAGAAGAAATGAGGAAGAAGAAAGGCAAATCTAAGAAAGGCAAACGATAACACAACATGGCACTTTAGGTGCATTAGATAGATTTGTATACAATTATATGATAGAGATTTAATAAGTTATACTCTGTATTACTAACAGTATGAGTTGATTTCATGGCAAGCAGGGGTGTGGAAGGGATGGTGTAGGATGTGGTATACATGCATGCAGTGCTCAAAATAAGGTGGACCCTTGGACCAGATGCCAGTAACAATTACTACGAGCCTGCAGGGCCCATGAAATTTTGTCTCCAAAGTCAGCAAGATTAACTCATGTGGATTTCAACATAAACCAATAGCTACACCTGCATTGCAAAGTTGCAAATGTGGATCAGTGTAACATTAATATTTTAGAATTGAGTTTGGGCCCATGAAATTTGATGAGGGCCCATAGATTTCAAGGGCCCAATGACCCTTGATGATTTTAAGTTATTTTGAGCAATGCATGCATACACCAAGAAAAATTGCTGTAAAAATGAGCATGCCCCCATTGAGAGGAGTTGCATGTGATATCATCAGCTAGAATTTGTCATATATTTCTTCACTGGAATTCACATGAATCGCCTATTAGTTCTGTGTATGAAATCTTGTCAACTTATTTTTTACGAAAATTAAGGGTGTGTCATCCAAATTTTGCACCGGAATTTAATACAGACTTGTTTTCTCTATGTTTCTTTTGATTTATGGAATTTCTATAAAAAAATTATTGACTAAATTACACACATAACATCTGTTAGTCATACCCAACTCACAGACGATTTCTGGCAAAGAAAAAAATCACAAAAATCTATCACGCCCCCAGGTTGCCATCTCAACCGCTTCGTTCCCTATCAGATGACCAGCAACATGCCTCCGATTCATGGCATGATTTACAGTACCAAATGCATGTCCACATTGCTAGGCTTGTTACATACTTGGATCAAAATAGGCAAGCATTGGTGGAATGAAATGAATTCATACTTCATGCAGACAAGATTATACAAGGTAAATAAATGTACATATGTATCATGCACTGAACAACTCTTCATTTATTAGTTAGCTAATTTCTTGCTTTTTCTTTTAACCTTTTGTAAAATATTATACCGTATTTGTTCCATTAACTGCCTAGGGCACTTAATCATTTTGGGAGGGTGCTTATTTTTTATGTTGTTTACATAATTGCATAGAGTTAGAAAATGGCCCAAAAATATGGATTTTATGTGCAGGTGGTTCCACCTTTGATACATGTGTGGTTGGATCCTGTACATAATGATGGAGGACCAATGGACCATTATGTATTTGGATCCATGGAGGCTTGTGTGTAGTGAAGTCACTTGGTGGGTGCTTATAGGAGCATGGGTGGTAAATGGAACAAATATGGGACTTGTTTTAATGTAAAGTTGTTGTAAACAACTGGGTGCAATATGCCTATGTGTTTGTTCCACATAATAGGCTTAGTAATTTATTTTTGTTTGCTTTATTTGTTTGTTTTTAATGATTATCCAATATCCATGGAAACTTTCACTTTCATGGTTCGAAATTTAGATTGACATAAACAGTAATGGGCTATTCCATTTGAAATCCATACACCCCATGAAAGATGTGACCTCAATCTTCCATATGGGGGGTGGGGGGTGGGTGTAGATTTCAAATGGAGTCACTCATTCAGTTAAGCACATCTGAAATTCACACTCTCTGTGTGGAAATTAAGGTCCATAGGGGTTGTATGGATTTCGATTGCAATAGCCCAATGAGTTAAGATGAGTGCTATGTTACAAATGTTATCTGTGCAAAGAGATGTGTATTAATTGCTTGAAAGTCAAGACATTCTTTAGTGAATGTAGGTATCCCAGTCTGGTAGTTCTAAAAAGATATTGATCAATCTGTAAAAATTACTGGCCCAGTTATATTATCATATCACACTTAAGGCACAGGTGAGATTTTGTCATGTGAGATCAAGTTACCAACCCCTGTATGTAGCAATGATGTTAAAGGACAGCCCCCTGGCTATCTTATGGATGAACTTACTATTACCATGTAGATTGGCCCAAAATGTTTGGCATATTTTCAAACCTCAAGCTAATAAACAGCAAGCTATTAAACAGCAAAGATGGAGTTGCTAAAGCCAAGTTATAAGAATGCAACACACATTGTTTATTCAATCATGTTCATGGTCAAAGAAATCTTTGGCAACTTAGACGGTACTTCAGGATCGGCCTTCATAACCATTTCTTAACCATGGTCAATTTGGAACAGTTTTTATCATTCTTTTTTATAATTCTTACTTACTTTTGTGTACATCTACTAAGGCAGGGATTTTCGGGTGGGCTTGCGGGTACCCGCCCGAGATTACATTACCTGGGCAGAAAATTCCCTACCCGGTACCGGATTTTTTTTTTCAATTATTTCTATTTCAGTGTCCCTGGACCTAGAGCTAAATAGTAGGATCATTCATGGTTGACTTTAATGGGGTTTGTTTGTTTGTTTGGGAGGGCGAGTTAGCGAGCGGTGGTTCCCTCGCTTTGCACCACTGAGGTCCGGGTTCAAGCCCGGCGTATGCCCAAGGAATCATGTGCACTTGGTTTATCCCGATCCATGCTCGCTCTCGCAGGTTTTCTCCGGGATCTCCGGTTTCCTCCTGCTTTCAAAATCGGTGATTAGTTGTTTAGTTATCAAAAACTTCCTTCACCCAATGGAATTTGGGGAGCTGCAGAAAATGGGTGGATGTTACAATCTAAGTGTGGATAGGTTTGCGCCAGGTTCGGCTGCAACTAGCCTAGTTGATGCGATCTGATTGTGATGATTCACCACTTGAAGCGAAATTACAGCGCTTTGAGTCCTCTGAAAAAGCGCTATATAAATTCGAAATTTATTATTTATTTATTTGTTTTATTTCTTCTTTTGCCTGGGTTACTCATTCAGTGGATGTTATAAGGTATCCTTTGTTCTTCCATGAGGCACAGGGTGTTTTTTTGTAGTCAACCATGAATGATTTAGCATTTAGCTCTAGGGTCAGTCCATGTGAAAACAGATTGAGTGTACACCCACCCTCTTGGATTTTGCTCTCCTTTGGCTCAGGGGTACCTTTCATGGATCCCTAGGTGAGGTCACAAGAAAAAAATTTAAATTCCATTTCGTTTGCGAATGGTGGGCAATCAAAGTTTGGCGACCTCGACCAAAATTGGGAATTTAAGGGGTCCAAATGACAAAGTGCTCTCTTTGATGGGCACTTTCTTCTTAATTGAATCAGTTGTGATCCTCTTTTTGAATGTGGTCACTCACTGGCTGTGTCTGAAATACCTAATGCCAAAAAGATAGATTTGAATTTCGTTGGGATTTCAGAGGGGTCAAAATCAGCACTTCGTACTGTTCAATCAAATTATCTTGATTTTGAAGGACCCATGATAATGTCACAGTGCACTTATAGGTCCTAATTATGTTCAGAATGGATTAACCATATGCCAATGTCTATGAGCAATTCAAAAAAGAGAAATTTCTAGACCCTACAGAATTTTAGGCCACCCCTAAAGTGGTTCAGCCACAAATGGCGCTTAAAATCGGCAAATTTTGACCCCTAATAACTTTAGGTGTACACCAGATATGAATTTCTAGTCTTTTGCATCTGAAAGAATTTATTTTAATGTTACTAGGAACATAAGATTTGTTTTGTTTTTTTTGTGTTTTAGTATTAAGTTGACGCTTTCAAAAATAGTCATTTTTTCCTAACATACCATGCATACAGGATACGGTACAAAATGCCAATTTTAGTATGATAGTTTTTTTTTTTTTTTTGATCACTTTATAGCCATTTGTATTATTTATCCTGAAATTTCAAGTTGCTCTTGAGTCAAGTAATAAGAAAAAACTACTTTCTAATCCTCTGTATGGATTTTTAAGGGGGTCAAAAATGCACTTCCTGGCAACGATGCGCATGCAAAGTACAGGTTATGGGGGTCAAATTTTCAGAATGCTCCCAATTATGTCAAGTAATATATCAAATTACTCATATGGTCATGAGGATTCCAAAAATGTATAGTTTGTTATGTGTCAGACCTTTCAGGAGGGCGCTATGACGAAAAATGTTCATAGGTCAACGACCTTTTTGAATTCTGACCATAGTTAACAACGTTTGATTTTGGTAATGTATTATATATGTTTTCGTGCATGAGAAATACAACTAAGCAAATTAATAAACTATACAAGGAACCGATGACCCTCTTTTGCAACATGGCTGCCAAAAGCATCCATATTGTATTAAATAAGGAGGTCATTGGTTCCTTGTACAGTTTTTTAAAGTTGCGTAGTTGTATTTCTCATGCAAGAAAACATAATTAGACACCAAAATCGGACGTTGTTAACTATGTAATAACAGGATAAATAAGACAATTTGCTATAAAGTGATCAAAAATAGAAAAAAGGGTATGTTGAAATTGACATTTTGTACCCATAACCTGTACATTATTAGTCAAAAATTGGGATTTTTGGGACCATCAACTTAGTATCAAAACACAAAAAATACAAACCAAATCTTATGTTCCTAGTAACATTAGACTACATTCTTTCAGATGTAAAAACTAGAAATTCATATCTGGTGTACACCTAAAGTTATTAGGTGTCAAAATTTGCCGATTTTAAGCGCCATTTGTGGCTGAACCACTTTAGGGGGCCTAAAATTCTGTAGGGGGTCTAGAAATTTCTCTTTTTTTGAATTGCTCATAGACATTGGCATATGGTTAATCCATTCTGAACATAATTAGGACCTATAAGTGCACTGTGACATTATCATGGGTCCTTCAAAATCAAGATAATTTGATTGAACAGTACGAAGTGCTGATTTTGACCCCTCTGAAATCCCAACGAAATTCAAATCTATCTTTTTGGCATTAGGTATTTCAGACACAGCCAGTGAGTGACCACATTCAAAAAGAGGATCACAACTGATTCAATTAAGAAGAAAGTGCCCCTCAAAGAGAGCACTTTGTCATTTGGACCCCTTAAATTCCCAATTTTGGTAGAGGTCGCCAAACTTTGATTGCCCGCCATTCGCAAACGAAATGGAATTTGAATTTTTTTCTTTTGACTTCACCTAGGGATCCATGAAAGGTACCCCTGAGCCAAAGGAGAGCAAAATCCAAGAGGGTGGGTATACACTCAATCTGTTTTCACATGGACTGACCCTCTAGGTTCAGAGACACTCCGTAAAACACCCTTTTTTTTGGCAATTTCGGGTACCCAATTACCTGCACAAAAAATGTATCGGGTACCAGGGCACAAAATTACCCGAAAAGTGCAAGTGTTGATTATATTGGACTCTAACTCTGAACAAAGTATAAGAAGGAAGATTCTGAGAACGTAATTTATGATATTTATCAGGACATATTCCATGGAAAAGATGTAATATTGCTGTCCATAGAAGATTATTTTCTATAAGCCTTTTCACAAATTCAGTCATATTATGCTCAGAATTTCAACGTTTGGTATTGGTATGTTGACAGGAGATAAACGATCTTAACTACTAGTATTAAAGCACCTCCATTGATGGTGTGTGACGTGAATGAACTGTGACTTTTCAGGAAAATTACGAAACATGATTAACAACTTTGGACAAATTTCAATTAGTGATATACCTACTAGCATATGGCTTATGCAAGACATCAAGACCGAACAATATGCAAAACACAAGTACAAAGCAGTTATAATAAAGTGCAAAGTTCACTGCCATTGAAACAAGTAAGTTCCGATATATTGAAATCTTGTTCATGTACCGGATGTCAAAGTTCTGAGCATGCCTGGCTGAAATTGTGAAAACGGCTTATTGCAAAGGATCTGAGACATGAGTCATATAATCATTTTATTAATTTAATTATTGATGTAATATAGGCTATTTATTTCAACAACTCGTATATTGTGCCATTGTTTGAGAGTGCAACACAACAAGTGATTCTTCACTTAGTGGAGGATGGTTGGATCAGCAGCCTCATCCCAATATATTATCACAATTGGTATATAGTTTTATCAGTACTTCATAGGTGGGAATTGTTGGTTTTATTCCTCAGCACACATTTTTCACAGATCAGAATTGAGATTTGGGTACTAGTCAAAGAGATAAGACCCAAAGAGTACCAACTCACCATGTTTGCCTGTACCTCTTTGAGTGCAAAATAGTTTACCTGTTTTTGACATATGCCTAGTATTCGCTGTAGAAGTGATGTCATAATTGGATTAACTACCATACAATCTTTGAATAGATCACCCTGCACTACAAACAGGTTGCACTTATCACCCGTGTATGTCTGCAATCATAGATTGAATACAATACCGCTCTTTTCAAAGTAAGATACAAATCTTACAGGTGCAAGTGATCAGCATGATATTTGATATGGTTCAATGCATAGGTACCATGTGAACGTTGTAGTGCAGGGTGATATAGTCAAAAACTGTATTCATCTATTGCTATGGTAGCCTTACGTCACTTCTACAGCGAATTCTTCTTTTTAAAGTCAGCGGCATGCTTGTTTGTGTGTTTATAAACATAATGCGCACTAAGTGCTATGGGCGCAAACCTTGTAATGGGGTTTAAATGCGCTAGCTTGAAGACGCAAATTGTCATTCGATATCAGGGATTTACCATAGCATTACGCATTGGGCAATTCTAGGTTGGTACTATTACCGTATTCGTCCGAGTATAGTCCCACGTTCGAGTATAATCCCACCCCCATTTTTCGAAAAGTTCCAGAAATTGTAAAAAAAAAAAAAACAAAAAAAAAAAAAAATTTTTTTTTTTTAATAAAATACTACATCATAAAACAACTAATTTTTTTTTTTTTTTTAGAAAAATTCATGGTTGAAAAAAAAAAAAAAAAATTTCAAGATATTTTGTATTTTTTAATATGAAAATTGATCATTTGTATTCATGTCATACTCTATTAATGATTTCAAAATGCATTGAATTTGAATGCATTTTCAAATCATTAATAGAGTATGACATGTAAACAAAGTATCAATTTTCATATTAAAAATACAAAATATCTTGAAATTTTTTTTTTTTTTTTTTTTGAAAATTGAGTATAATCCCACCCCCAATTGTGAAAAATTTTCACATAAAAAACGGGTGGGACTATACTCGGACCAATACGGTAACTCCTTGGGTCTAATCTCTTCGGTGCTATAGTTTGTTCGGCTTATAATTGGCAAGAATTATTTGGTTTTTGTTACTGCACCTTAAATGAAGTCACAACTTACGCTCGCATAAATTCATGTGCGCGCAAGTCATGCATAATGCATCTAACGTAAGTGCTGCGCTCATCTGTGTGTACATGTATGCTATTTTATATCTATATCAATACACCATGTTATGAGTCATTGTATTCGCCAATTATAAGCCAAACAAACTTTAGAGATATGCATGTTTTTAAGCATGTGAAATATCAGAATTGAAAAATGATTTTGTTTGGATATTTTAGTTCATCAACTGCGCTTTTTTGTTTGTTTGTTTTCAAATTATTATAATATTATACTACATGGCAAAGGATATCTGTTCAGAGGTTTCATGTTTATAGAGGGCATTACACTTGATTATTACTTAAGATAGGAAACATAATTATCAGTATTATTATTGATCTCTTCCTATTGGTACAATAGAATTATTGCATATTGTGCTGTACAGCACAAGGGCTTGGTGCAACAATGCCTCGTCTCCAGTTTTGGCGAAAATGGGGTTTTGGTACCAAAATTAATAAATAATGGGGTTTCCCTTGACAACAAAGATGATGTCCATATCCAACCCCAATAAAGCCACAGACCAGTGAAACATAGCCCTATATCCATGAGGCCTTGAGGCCTTGAGGCCAGAATTCTTCACATGCAATTTTCTCAATATGGCCAAAAATGGAGATGAGATGAGAGAGTGTTGCACTGAGCCCACAGGTTACTCAAAATCCATGTCAAACTCATTTTAATTTATGCATGTACACTAGTCTTGCAGATGCAGTAAATTTGTAATCATTTGCTATATTATGAAGCATGAATAAAATATTTGAATTTGAAAGAATTATAATTATTAAACAGAATTATTACCTATACCATAAAGATTAGCCTAGTGGCACATATGGGCTCCCTTGACATACTGGTGAGTGCCCTTCCGTAAAAATCCCACCAGCAAATAAGGGCACAGACCCTTAATTCTTGTTGGGATTTTCAGAGGAGGGAGCTCTCTATTTGTATGTGAAATTTACCTAAAGGCAAATGAGCCATGTGTGCCATTAGAAAAATCTTCACGGTATATTTATTGATCAATGACCAGTTCTTTGGTTTATTTTGTAAAGGTCCAACTGAATATGTCATTAATGATACCACTTGTATTTCTGTATATTATTCAAACTATAGTAATTTATGTAAAATGCCATTAATTTATTGTAAAAACACATTGCATGTTTATCAGACTTGAGTTCAGTTGAGTTATGACTCCGCTTGATAATATAATGACTGAATGTAAATCTGCATGGCTCTATTCAAACACATATTGACACAACCGAAATAGTAACATAAGTGAGATTCCTTTACAAGTCTATTGTGATTGAAACACATTAAAACAACGTAAAAGCTTTTAAACATGTTTCAGTGTATTTTGTGGCATACTCTGTTGTAAACCCAAGGGTCAGAGAGGATATATTACACTTCCCACAATGCATTTCTTCCATTTCAATTATCTGTACTGATTTGATATCTAGTGCAACAAGGGTCGATAGTGACAAAAAGTAGAGAGTCAATGAACAGAGCACATCCAGATCTTGCAAAATATGTTTATTTACTGACTATCAACTCATGTATAGCCAGTTGATTCACAACATAAAAACAAAGGGAGCCTGTACAAAGTAATAGGTGTGTCATTTACTGTAATGAGGTGATGTGTCATATTGGAATGGATTATGGGAAGAGTAAGATATCTTCTGCCCAAGCTTAATTCAGTATTTCTTAATCACAGCTTGAGATTGAAAACCTCTAATGACATTTTGGTATTCTTATGAAATGTGACACAATCTGATCTCTCAGTCCAACTTGCAGACTAACTCCATGACATCCATCAGCTAGGATTCTCATCCGTGATCTCAAATTCCATTGTTTCCACCAATATGTAGGCACATTACAACTGGTGGTATCAGTTTTGCTCTTTATTGTTTGAAATTCCACTCTTTCTTAGAGCAGAATAACCTTAACTCTGGAGTGAAATGTTCACTTGTATGAACTCAATGTATCAACTGATTTCTTTAAAGCACAGTACAATGTATCAGGGGTGTAGCTAGAGAAATTGTAGTGCCGGGTGGTATTTGAGGTAATTTTTCGTGAAATTGACAATTTTATTTGAAAATTGCCTAAATTTGGCCATATTCTATGTGATTTTGAAATTTTTGACACTTGACTGCTGGGTGTTAGAGCTTGTATTGTTTATCAGTAGTGAGCGCTAAATCTGAGTGCCGGGCTCTGCCGCCCGCCACCGCCCGCTGTAGCTACATCCCTGCAATGTATCCTCAACTCTATTGAGTATCACTGATGTCAACTCCCAGTATCAACTTCACTCTTTCTTGTTAGTGATTCCTCAGAGTATATTACTCTCAACCCTAGAGTACAAGTGTCACAGCAGACCAGTTCAATTTGTTCATCCACATCGGCTTCAGTGATAGCATATTCACCTCCACATCTGCATGGGTAGCAATAACAGTCTGATTCTAGAAATGGGAAATATTCAAATGGTAACAGTTGGTTGTTAGAGGAATAACAATATAGGAATGAAGCATCGGGGTAGCTTTTGACAACTCTATATTTTAAAGGGATTTCCCCTATTCAGTATTTATAGGCATGGGTCACTTTGCTCACAAAGAATTGACCAGATCCTTTTATGGTGCAAGTCTGTTTTTAGCATTTTTTAAAGTTTTATCAAAATAATGAAAAGTATTATGCACAAATTTAATTCATTCATATTTTTGTAATTTTCCATACAAATGGAGTGACAGACTGACAGTAATAGGTGTCCACCATTGAGCCATGGCTAGAAGACTTGACAAGTAAGACCTACTCATCCTGTATTGAATGTGGATGAATAAAAGGCAATAGTGAAAGGACTAATTGTGCAAATCTGATTTGGGCTCATACCTTAATCAATATTGTGTTTGTAACTGGGCCACCATAATTTCAAGTTGCCCAATTACTAATATTAAAGATTTGTTTAGTCAGTGAGAGACATACAAAACGGTCAAATTTACAAAACATTTGGGCAGTAAAAGCCATGTTAGTGTGCCCGGTGTGTTAACACTCAATTGTTGATAGGTAAGGGTCAAATTCAAGCCCTGAATTTATTTCCCACTGTTCAGCAGGTCTGCTACCTGCTGGTTTCATGGGCATAAATCAATCCTCCCCGCAATCCTCACTTTCAAGCAGGGTCTTAGCTGTGATTTGACAAGTGCCTGTCATTTTCACCAAGATTCCCTGTCCAAAATTCGACCCTATACCACACCTACTGGGGATTCAGTCAGTTCAAATAGCTATATTGCCAAGTGCTATACATGTACATTTTGTAGCCGTGATTTATTAGTCTGGTCTTGTTTTGAGTTCACAGAACTTATACATACAAGCATTATTTTTAGATTTAGCATCTGCCAGAGGCATTAATCTTGCCTCGATGGGTGGCTGGCTAACACCCTGCTTTCTAGGAAGTTAAGTTTGACATTCACTTCATGTAATTTTTTCCTTGTGGGCATGACCTTATGAAGTTATGTCATACATAAATTGGCAGTCAACAAAATACCAACATACCTTCATCCCAGTCCAAGTCATCCAATGGGACAGTGTCATAAACGGGCAAGGTTGCATTCAGCTTTTCCTCTGCAATGTTTACAAAGACAAGATAGATGATAAAAATTCAAGAACCCCAAGACTAACAAAGACTGAATGCAAGATTCATTTTCTTTTCAAATTGGCTCAAAGATAATCATAACAATGTTGATAAAAATCACTACCATATCAGTGCACATCCTCTAATTATAATAAGCCCCCCTGGAACTTCCATTTCACAATTTTATTAAGCAACTCCCTGAAAATAAGAGTCGTAGATGTGCTAACATAAACTGCTAGTGGTTAAGCCGAAAGCCATGTAATCTTTTTGTTTTTTTGACATATCAATGGATCGGAGTCGTGTTTAAAAGGGATTAGATGCAAGCTTGCATGACTTTTGGAAAACTCACCTTTAACCCTGGAGTCATATTCCTTTTTTGTTGTTGGATTACTGAGGACCTGCCAGGCTTTGTCAATAACAGAGTATATGGTCATAGCATGTTGTTTCACATCTGCAGAAGAATGCGGGTCGATCTTATCAGGGTGGTACTGTAAAACAAAACAAACAAAAACAGCTAAATGCATAACTACAATTTTCAACAATTTATGAACAGATATTGTGGTAAACATTGTGTGAGTTGACTGAATTCATGATCAGATTATGGTAGCTACACTGCATCATTCCTAGTGGCTCGCCATCAAATGATGAGAAAATAAACAGTAAAGGTCCATTTTGTTTTTTGTTTTTTCAGTGTAGGCCAAAGTAGGCTTGGGCGATATCGCAGGGTGATTATCAAATCCTTATCGCGATGACGATATGTAGAAATAGTGACAGGCGATATACTTATAATTGGTCTCCCATCCACTCAGCAGGCCACGATCAACTAAATGTTTCATGTGCATGAGGGCAGTAGTGGTCTCCCATCCACTCAGCAGGCCACGATCAACTAAATGTTTAATGTACATGAGGGCAGCAGTGGTCTCCCATCCACTCAGCAGGCCACGATATCAACTTAATGTTCATGCAATGCAATAGCGGAAACCATGCATAATTATAATGGCAGCAAATGGTTTCATACTGTTTTTAATAACGTTTCGGATTATAAAGAGGCTGTTTTGAACGATGGCAGTGGATTGAATAAGTATGTTTTGTACTTGTTTATTTGTATACTAATTGCTTCACTGTTTGCCGGGCCGTTTTGCACCCATATACCAGTGAATTTCTGATATGGCATGCATGCATGTATGGATAAAAATATCGTCAGATGGCGATATCGCGATATGTTTTTGGCTGGGATATGCGATATACAAAAGACTGACGATGCCCAAGCCTAGGCCAAAGTGATAACTTTGCCCTTTGTCAATACCTAATTGCATTTTAATAAATTTTTTCAGATTTTTGGATCTTGATCAAGGGACTCTCTGAAAAAGCAAAACCTTTAACAATTAAAAAAATATGCATTGTTTTTTCCCTAATCTACTATTATTAAATTGAATAGAATGTGTAAGACAAGAAGATGGTGATTGGGTTCAAATAATCCCGCTAAACTATATATAAAGCTTGCTGTCATTCACGTATAATATATAGGCCCTATTCCTAAATCCAATCAGAATCTGTTATTTTACAGATGTATACTAATGTGAAAAAGTTTATTCAACCTATTTTATGAAATCATTAAGCAGTATGATGACTATGATCTCAAATACATGTATGAAAAAGAAACAGATGCAGGGAAAATCTTGATTTAAAAATATATACCTGCAGTATTTTTTTCTGATAGCACTTCTTAATTTCTTCTTGTGTTGCATTTGGGTGGACTCCTAAGATGGCATACAAGTCTTGTGAAGATCCAGCATCTGATGCCATATCTTGGCACGGGGGAATTGCTTAGCTTTTCCTTTCCATTAGTGTACTTTTTACTCACTGAATCTGAAATATACACAAATTGTATTATATGAAAATTGTACACTTGTGTTTGTGAGTGGCCTTCTCTTCTTTCTCCTTTTCCTTGCTATTTTCTTCCATTTCTTGCTTTGTTTATCAAAGCTACTGGGCAGCATGCATCTTCCTAGGCTACACTACACCAGTTCCAATAATCGAAACTCCCAGCTCTGACCAGGAGTTCCAACAAGATATTTTTATGTTTAATGTGCATTCACATGTATACACACTTAGCCATCGGTACGAAGAAATCGTTGCTCCAAAAATGACTGCAAATTACACATTTGTAATCATTTTCACCACAAAATATGATATTAAAACACAGGTGAGCAATGTATGGAGAGGTCAAACAGGTTGTTAATTATTATGGGTTAAGAAAACAATATTATTATCAATATTAATATTTTGCGACATATTGAAAACAATAACACTGAAGACACCCTGTGAGGCTATGGCACCTGCTACTACTTGAGAACAAGTCCTCAAATGTTCGAAATTTGTAGTTACTACACATATAACAACCATGATAACAGACACTACACACTATAGGTATGAGAGGCAAACCTTAGTTAAGGGATCTAAAATGAGCGTTTATTGCGTTTCGACAGTATTTTTTGTGGCACATGAGAGCACCTCAGACCTATCGATTGTATTCTGAATACTGAAGCATGTCTTTCTGATATCAAATAATTTTCATTTTTGAAAATCACAATATAATACAAATTTTATGACAAATTATAAAAATTTGATATTTTTTAATTTTTGATATATAACAGTCCTCGAAGTAAATTATATAAATCTAATGATATATTCTTAAAGTGTATATAGCAGGGAGGAAAAGCCGACGGTCAATTTAAAATTTTGACCTTTCATATTGAAGATATGGATTTTTTTCCCAAAAAGACCAAATTTTTGTTGGTGTTTTGGGAAAAAAATCCATATCTTCAATATGAAAGGTCAAAATTTTCAATTGATCGTCGGCTTTTCAACCCACCTACATACACTTTAAGTATAAATCATCAGATTTATAAAGTTTACTTCAAGTACTGTTAAATATCAAAATATCAATTTTAATGATTTGCCATAAAATGTGTATTAAATTGCTAATTTCAAAATTCAAAATTATTTGATATCAGAATGACATTCTTCGTATTCAGAATGCAATTCGATATGTCTGATGTGCTCTAATGTCCCAAAATAAATACTGTCCAAACGCTCATACCCCAGCCCTTAACACATTAGTCAGCCAAATTCGCCTAGACTGGGGCCCAAGCACAATACATATTACCGTACATAGAAATTTAAAAAAACAGCTAGGTCAAGGAAACCTACATAAATGTTGTCTACACTTGACCCAAATATATGATTTTTTTTGGTGATAAGACAATCGCACATGGAATTTTACAGGGATTTTGATAGCAGTTCCACATAGAAAAGCTGCTATCATCATGAGACTAAAGATCTAGAAACACGTACCGCCGAAATGCTGTTTTGTTAGCTGAATCTTTTTGATGAAAGTCAATCTTTGACAAGATGTAACTTTGTTACGGAAAGTGCTATGACAAAAAGGTTTTTAATTTTGGCTTTCTTTACTCAAGGGCTTTAATTTTACATATAAAATGATGCAGTTTGATGGCAAATTTGAATTCACCTTTCATACCTACACGTAGCAAAGTTACATCTAGTCAAAGATTGACTTTCATCAAAAAGATTCAGCTAGCAAAATTCCCAAAAAAAGCATTTCGGGGATGTTTCTAGATCTTAGTCTCATGACGATAGCAGCTTTTTTTAATGGAACTGCTATCAAAATCCCTCTGAAATTCCATATGCGAGTCTCTCATCACCAAAATAAATCATATATTTGGGTCACATCAAGTGAAGTATAGACAACATATTTATGTAGGTTTCCTTGAGCAAGCGGTTCTTTTAAATTTCAATGTAAATTTGTATTGCCGGTTAACGAGGTTTAGGCCATTTTGGCTGACTAGCAAATGTGTTAACTGACGTTTCCCTCTAATACCTACCTACACACTACTAGCTATATAGTGCCGTACTATTACGCTGACTTTCGTATTCGGCGAGGAGGACGATTTCGACCTCCTGGTTTGTTTACAAACAGAGAGGTAGACAAAAGACGCTTGTCCAAACACTCAAGTTAGTCAAGTATCAGAAGGATGGTCCACAATAGCGTGATATACGTAACATGAATAGGGATTAAAAAGCTGTAACGTAGAACCATGGGCTTCTATTGTCCAATTTGCCATCAAGATTTCATATGGAAACAGTTCAGACCCAGAACAGGATCATGTCAAAAATTAATATTTTGTTCTGGGTCTGATTATTCGGACTACTATACTACATGTATACACAGAACAGACAGGCTATGATTGGGTTGTGCATTTTTATTGTATGAGCTTGGAATGTTCCATGGATTTCCCATGGATCAGCATGTGTCCCTCACTGACCAACGTGGATAACAAACAAACACACAAACAAACCAACAAATTATATATAAAGATGGTAAGCTTAACTAACCCTACTAGAAGACGACATTGGAGATTCTGATCACCGTGCTTCAATTAAATATGCGCATGCGCCGTGCTATAAACAACCCGTAGGCCATTAGATGAGCTGCAAAATTTGACAGTTTTGGTAAAAAAAATTCGGCTGAATTTTGACGAATTTCAACTTCAAGACTGCGCTTGCTTCATAAAATAAGCGTTATAAATATATTACAATTGCGAGATGGCTAGGTGTAGGTCGCAGTGGTATAAATTCATTTTGATATCCATTGTGTGATGTCATGAAATTGATAAGCTTACACTGATGGATGACATGGATCTCACACTACGGCCTGGGGAATCCCCAGGTTTGGGGGAAGTCCCAAGGATTTGTATGACGTGATGTCTACAGTCGGCCATTGTTTTTGTGTGTTGCAGGGCGTGGCACGAATATACAGCAGTGAGTTTTAGACTAAATGACTTGCACAAAGACCTAATTTTTACATGTAAATTTACTGTTGTGATTGTTTATTTACATAATTTCCAGAAGAATGGCTGTGTTATACTAAAATGCAGTAAACCTTTGACGAGCGCGTATTGTAAGGATACATCGCGCATTTACTGCGTTGCACGCACTTGTCTCTGATTGGCTGCTGAGGCGATCTGATGTGGCCGAGTGGAAATTTATGAATGAACTGTGCGCCGTACGCGTTGTTAGCGCCGACTTTGCAACATCACGGTAGTCGCGCTCGTCAAAGGTTTGCTGCATTTGACTATAAGTAGATGATATTTACAAGCATGACAAGTTTTACTTGTGTTCAGTGCAATTTTGGTCATACTTAGTTTTATACTTGAAATAATTATTGTTTACAGTTTTTATGATCATCGTAAATGATCATACTTCATACAATATGCTAGTCATACTTCAGTGATTTCTACCGAGTTGTTTTGGATTGTATATTTTTGTTGTTTCATTTGTTCATTTTTACATTAATATGTGCCTTTGCTCGAGAAGTCTAGCATCGAATGCGTAACTGTCATGTGCAAATATGAAGTTAAAGTTCTCGAGTAAGAGCCTGTGAGTGTGTATTAAAGCCATAATGTGTGATTTGCTTCACAGAGACGCCCTCAATTTTACTCTGATTTCTACTTTTTGCATTATTATATAATACCCAGTGGTGTACTAAAATACCACATAAAACACTTAAGTGCTTTAATAACGGTAAAATTTAACTTTTTATATCGACCCGGTTTTATTCAGTGCAGTGTTCCTCGATCGACTGCTTGCTAACAGCTTATGTGTACACACGTCGAGCGCGATACTCCGTGCAGTATTACATGTTACGATCGGCAAGCGTAAGTACATGCATTGTAGGTGCTGGAATGAATTCGCAATTTTCTTCGTTATACCTCATTTGTTTGGCTAGAAATTAAAAGAGGATAATGTGATCAGTGAAAACAAACATTTTGTAGGAATCTATTCTTTATGCAAATCACACATTGCTTTAAATGTGATGAGTGTGTACTGATGTCACACTGATGAGTGTGTACTGATGTCAGATATGAACCAATACTGTCAAATATTTTGGCATGACCATGTTAATGAGCAATTTTGTAACATTGAACATGTTTTACCATATAAATTTGTATCTTGGTGTAGATTATTCATCCAGTAGTTCAAAACATTATTTTGTAAATTAAATCAAATGCTGGAACTAAAATTTGCAACTCACTTTGCTACGTTGCGTCCGAAAGCATCGGACTTCATCAGGCATCTGATTGAAACTGTTGTGATGACGTCAGATGTTATGACGTCAGACGGCGAGGAATGTCTCGTAACGCCGGGTCCCATGCGAGAAGAAGAAGGACCAACAGGGATGCCAGTTTTCCGGATATTTCCGAAACCGGACAGCACGCTTAAAAAAAAAAATTCGGTCGGCAGGTCGCAAAAAATCTCCCGTTGGAAGGAAAAAAATCTGAGGAAATCTCCAATTTTAAAATGAAAATTCCTTAGAACCCTGAGTGGATGACTCAACTAGATGGTACTCATTTAACATGCATGTGGTCAAATTTTTATATTATTGAGAACACCTTTTCATGCCCAAAATTGATGAATTTTAGTCCATTATCGGACCAGCATATTATACTTAGTTTGTCGGCTTTTTCGTTCAAAAAACTCATCTCTTTTTCCTCAACAAATATTACCCAAGTAAGAAGTATGTAATGTGTATTAATGAACGATGACGTTTGAGATGATGCTGGACTGATGATGCTGATGCCATATACTCTAATATCAAGTCATGTTTAAGTCTAAATGGAAATGACCTTGGGTCAAAGGTTTGATATGAACCTTTTAGCGGTATCCTTTGGCTTGGGGTGGCCGGGGTGGGGGAGGGGGGGGGGGGGGGGGGTTGGGTGGGGGTGGTTGAGTGTGTGTAGGCCTGTGTGTTTCCTTTTTGGGCCTACTATTTTAGTCCCAATTTGTAGTGACATCACTCTGTCTCTGTATGTTTAACATACCGAATTTTACAAATTACTCTTATCATACAATGTCCGGGTACAATGTATTCTTCATGCACAATCATAAGTACCCCCCCATGTGGGCCCCCTCCCACATACCCAAAGGGGGGGTAAAAAAAATTGATGAATCATTGTTTTTATATTGCGCATTACATATATCAATTTCAATCATGTAGGCCATGCTATTAGGCCAAAAAAACACTTTGAAGAATGTCTCCCATGTACAAAAGTATAGGAAACAGAACATTTAAAACCACTTTTTTAGGATGAAGGAAGCATTTTTTCAAAAAAAGTCTAAAACAGGTTTTTAAATCAAAAAATGGTCTCTTTTGGGGTGCTAAATCTGCTAAAATGTTTGTCCTGAAATTTTAACCAAAAGGTGGGGGTGGGTGGGGTGGGGTGGGGTGGGTGGGGTGGGGAGGCAGTGGATGCCAAGCACAAATTGTTAATTATTGGTTTATTTTTCTGCTTCACATATATCAACATCAGCCATATTGGTCATGTAATAAAGCCCAAAAACATTTTTTAAGAGTGTCTCTTGTGCATAAAAGTATAGGAAACTCAAAACTTTAAAGCATGTTTTCAGGAAGAAGGAAGCACTTTTTATTAAAAGTGTAGAACAAGCCAGGAGCTTTGAAATGTTCTTTTTACCCTCTGAAATGGCCTTTCCTGTGGTGCTAAATGTGCAGAAACCATCTGGCTTCGGGGGGCTTTGCCCACTCGACCCCCAACTGGACCCCGCCAGGGGCCCTTAAGCGGCCCCTGGACACCACGCCGTGAGGGACGAGAGCTCCGCTCGCTACACTTCGCATTTAGTATTTTATGAAATTTTTTTTTCCTTCCCAACTTCAGGAGGCCACTGGTATCCCTGGACCAATTACATTAACCAATTTAAAGCAAAAGATCAACCTCAACAAATCAAATAAGTCGCATGTTTTAAGTAATCCAAATTCATCTAATCTAGACTCATATGAAAGATCAGAAGGACACCTCTTTCTATGCATCAAGACTTTAGAAATCTTTCTCTGACTCTTATCTAACAAGCAGGTCAGTCTGACAAGGATTCCAAATAACAGCACAGTAAGTAAGATGAGGGAGTATCAATGCTTTAAATAGATGCAGAAGAGCACTGAAGTGCATATGGCGTGAAGTTCTGACAAAACCAGTTAGGCGAGAAACCTTTTTACAGATATTATCAACATGTGAAGAGAACAACAGCACACTTACAAATAAGCATTAAGGGGGAGATTATTCTCAATGGTCCACCTGTGAATTCTGTCAAGATCTTTCTGCAGAGCAACTTGAAGAAAGTTTGTCATTAATGTCATTTACAAATAACAGAAACAAGATGGACCCTAAAACAGAACCTTGAGGAACACCCGTTGTGACTGAAGCCCAATCAGATTTAGCTCCGCCACTCTCTGTTTTCTACCAGAAAGAAAACTTTGAATCCAGTTAAACACAATATTCCTGATACCATAGTAAGTCAAGAAAAATCCCATCCACCAGTGAATGATGGATCATGTGCATGCCGGGCTGAGGATACATGATATTTACCACATACCCCTATATCTACATCTGTTCAGCAACTAGACAAGGGATGTGTGTGGTGCCCCCACCATATGGCTATCTTTATCAAACAAACCTCAGCTCAGCCACACAAGCCTGCCAACTCATAGCCATTTTTTGTTTTCTATATTTTACTATTTAGTTACTCTTGGCACAATCATGACAATCCACCACAAAGGATAAGCAGTCAAGCTCAGGAGTGATCTGGAAGAAATTTAAAGAAGGGTATGTTTTTATTAGCTAGAAGATTCTTATGTGGTTTTAGCTATGTCTGGTTCCACACAGCCAATACGCAGTAGTGGCTGTGTGCAGTGTCCGATTTACAAATTTTTTCCTACCTGCACTGGTGCATGTAGCCCAAAATTTCTACATGCACAGCAAAAAGTGTGCATGCACCAAAATTAAAGCAAACATATATATGAAACAAGTCCCTGTCAATTGAAAGTTCAAAGCAGGTCAAAGTACTGTTTTAGCCTATGTCTCCTTTCTCCTACATGTATCCTACTATCTTTTTAAAGCAAGAAACACTCTTCACAAATTCAATAACCTTGCAGTCCTACAGCTCAACTTACCGTACTTTGCCTAACCAGACAGTCCATGCCAAAATTGTTACTACACCTTTACATTTCATCGAATCTCTTTTTGATGTCTGTCATTTTCAACATCATACTTGAAAGATGTATGCTATGTAGAAACTTTATTTTGCAATTTCATAATTTGCATATTATTAGCATATTTGCAAGAATAAACATGAAAATCAATAAATACCTATATTTTTCACAATTTCCATAAATTTAACACATTTCCATGATATGGGTTGGTACCCTGGGTTTCACGTCCGTTTTCTACGGGCGATCATCAGCCACACAATTTCAATATTTTATTAGAAATTAAGCATGTAGGCCGTTTGTTATGACTTGATGAATGAAACTGTTAGACAGATTTTGATATTTTTGCTTATTTTTCCTTTTTGCCCCAAAATGTGTAAAAATCAAACAATTTTAGATGACCTATATTTTCTTTGAATATTTATCAAATTTCTTAATTTAGGTATAATACAGTGCAGAAAAAGATGTCAACAAAATCTGTTAAAACAGATTTCCAATAAATTGTTCCATTTTCATTTTTGGGTTAAATACTCAATTTTCATGCGGGATATTTGAAACATAAAATGAAAACATGTCCATTGCACTTTTTCCTCGAGATGTACTATAATATCAAGGTTACGGATATATTATAATCCCTTCTTATCTTCACTGATCCATCAGATACCTATTGTTATGAATGATCAATGAAAAGGTTCAGAACTGGTCTTGTCAAGTATCTATAGTTATTTTCATGACTGTGTCAACTCAAAAATCATGCAAGGTCGAATGTAGGAAAAGTATGATCAGTTGAGCTGTACATCACCAGTTGAAATAAACTTTTCAAAAATATAACTTTCCAAAAAAAACTTTGTTATTCCTCAAAACAACATGTCATTAATAAAATATCGGAATCCTAGTATTACCTTATGTTTACTTATACACAACCATTCTTCCATGGAATGCAGTGTACTACGGCGAAACTATATCGTTTCAGCAAATTGGGTCGCTTTTACTCTTTGTTCATAACTGAGACGAATATACCAACATATTCGTCTCAGGTTCATAACGTAACATGTACACCAAATACAGCCCCGAAATGGTCTACTTTTTAGTGGACCTCAACATTTATTGATTGTTAAAAATGTGTTCCCAACCTTTTGGTTACCTTTGGGCGAATTTGTCTCTGTGTCGGAAAATGCCTGGTACAAACATAGAAATTGTTGTGTTGCTTCAGTCCTGTTACTAAATATTTCTTATGTACTCCAAAGTGCTGGGTACCACATTTTACACATAAAAGTCCATAGCACAAATGAACAGCAGAAACCACAGAATAGCATATCTAATTATAACGTTATGTTCAAAATCTAGTAGAAAAATTGATGAAGCATAACATCATAAGCATAAAGCAATTCTTTTCAAGTGTATGTACCTTTGCTTGAGAAGTCTAACCACGAATTTGCTCACGGATAGCTTCACATTCGAGGCCAGAGACATTTGCATTCAAAATCTTGTCGGATTTGACTGTTTAAACAGAAATCAACAGCCGTATTCAAAAAATTCCACCTTAGCATCAAATGCATAACTATCATGTGCAAATTTGAAGCTACATGTAGAGTTCTCAAGTAACATTTATTTTGACTTACAAAAAGTGCTATACAATATTTTATTGGTTGCAACACATAGTACACTGTATTTTCTGTTTCACATAGTGACCTAAAGGTTTATAACTAGCTATATAATAATAATAATAATATTTTATTCTTATAAAGCGCATTACATTAAAATCTCAAGGCGCTGAACATTTTACAATCATAAAATACATGAACACATTAAAAGATATTTTGAATATACAATAATAAAAATACGTTCAACATTTAAAATACATAGAGAATGAAGCACATCAATGGATATTGCACATGCAGTATGGCAAATGTTTCGCACGAACAGAAAACAGCACTGTGGAATATACATCAAATGGCAAAACAATAACACATTACAATGCATATTGCACGGGTGAAATGCACAAAAATGCGATGGCAATCGAGAGCAAAAAAACATGGTTTAAACGTGAAATAATAACAAAAATGTAAGCATAAATGATAAATACAATGCACGCAGTTAATATTGCACGGTGAAACTGCTCAAAACCAAACAGATCAATTTTAACTGACAACAAAATATATTTATAAAGCAAAGCTTATTTAACATGTTTAAAACACAGGGAACCATTATACATGAACACATTAAAAGATATTTGAATATACAATAATAAAATACGTTCTAGCATTTAAAAACATAGAGAATGAAGCACATCAATGGATATTACACCATGCAGTATGGCAAATGTTTCGCATACGAACAGAAAACAGCACTGTGGAATATACATCAAATGGCACAATAACACATTAGGCCTACAATGCATATTGCACGGGGGAAAATGCACAAAAATGCGATAGCAATCGAAAGCAAAAAAAGCATGGTTTAAACGTGAAATATGCATTGAATAAGAACAAAAGAAAGCATAAATGATAAATACTACGACGCAGATAATATTGCACGGTGAACTGCTCAAGAACCAAATAGATCAATTTTAAACTGACAACAAAATATACAGCAAAACTGATTTAACATGTTTAAAACACAGGGAACCATTATACAAATAATATATCAGCAGAAGTTCAGTGGTAAAAACAATCAAAAATTAAATCTAAAAGGTTCCAATATCATGATATGCAATTTTGAATAGATGGGTTTTAAGAAGATATGTATGTATCTTATAATAGTTATTCATTTTTAACTACATGTATTAAAGATACACTTTAAACTTCAGTTCAATTGGAATCAGACCACTGAGAGATAACAGTATGTTAAACAGTATGTTGTAACATATGTTAAACACATTTTTCTTGGAAGCGTAATTTGACGTTCATGTTTGCCACTATGTGTTGTGACCGACGATTTGTGTTGTGTAGCAATTCCCAAATTGATGATGCTTACTTGCTTGTCAAAATGTAAACGGGACGCACAATAAACAACAGTGGACCTCTGCATAATAATAATGACATCCGTGTGTGCGTTGTACATGTATGGAAATTATAATCAATTTGTGCACAAGTAACTACCGCATTTGAACATAGTGTAGCAATGTAAAGCGCTCTAGATGTACGGTAATTGGTTTTGCTAGCAGATTGGCTATTCAAAAGGGAAAATGAAAGAAGTATGGTTAATTTTATATTATTTTGATTGAAAAACAAAATGATAATATTATACATGTACAGATGGAATCAAATAAATTGAAAATTGACTTATGTTTTGGCTTTGCATCAATTATTTGTCATGTATTGTGAAAATCTAAACATTTTTTGGGGCGGCTATTCCTCGGTGCCAAAACAAAATGTGTAAATTTTTCACAATACCCATAAAACAACTAATGTGTAGTCATTAACCTTCTATTCGTCATGTTCATTCAGGGGGTAAAATTGAATAGCAATGTGTAGGTCACAGCAGAAAGGAACACAATAGTGGGTGGCATTAGATATTGTCATGGGTGGCAGCAGGTACACCGACGATACAACCCTGATGATGAATCATGGTGATTCATTAATTAATTCATATTTTCTTTTCAATATTTGCAGTACGTGCTGTTTGGTCATGGTGAGTTCTCATTCTGCAGGTAGATTGAAATGTGATGCAAACAATTGTGAGTATGGATCGTTCCCGTCAAGAAATCGCACAGAATACAGAAAATGGACGTGCTGTACTCCAGTGTACAAGCTACCCAAACAACCAGACATCAATGTTTGATTGGAATCCTGTATATCCTCAACTAGAGAATAACATTATCAGGTATGAAGTAATACCTTTTATTTTGTGTATGTTCTATTTTATAACCTTTTATTTCTAAGAGCAATATTTTCATTGAGAACCCTCTAACTTTTACATTACTTGCTAAATCAACACTTCTTGTATAATGTTTGTCTGTTATAGCCATACGGAACTCAATCTTCTATCCTTTTAATGTTCACTTATCTGTGTAAAGCCATGTTTTCTCACAAGATACCATTTTACACCATGTATGATCTTGCTACAAATTTAGACAGGAAACAGGATGTGGTTTCTATGTAAACTACATGTTGATGTTCTCACTAGGGATGAGCAATATAATTCGTCGCTCACAACACATAGTGGCGTAGGGTGATTTTGGTAATTTTTATGAAATTTGGCCCGACAGTTTTAAATGTAGAGGAGATGGATATGGCATGTTTTTAATTTTTTTAACCAAAATTATTGAAGCAGACACAACAGTGAATGGCAGAAATCTACAAGGTTTTTTTCTCTTTATGTATTCTCTAGCAATTTTTCTTATATAATTAGATTACCCATATGTTTTGATACCAACAGAGAAGATGAAGGCAGACAGGCTGATATTCCTATTCAGAGAATGTTGCATGATGATGATGACCAGGCACTGGCTGATGACGTATCCAATTATGACCAAGCATCTTTCTCCAATCATGACCAAGCGTTCGTCTCCAATCATGACCAAGCGTCCGTCTCCAATCATGACCAAGCGTCCGCTTCTGGCACTGGGACTTCCTCAGGTAAAATTGTTTGACTACATTCAGTTTTATCTGTGGCATTTTTTTTTAAATTCCTTACTGATGGTGTAATTATTAAGTGTGTAAAGCCTTGTAGTGACATTATGTACACAAAACAAAAACAACATAACTTAAGCAGCAACGTTAGCTCAATCAGTAAGGCATTAGAATCCGGTGCATGGTATAACAATATCAGTTCGAGCTCCGGCGTGGTCCCTGTTTGTGCTTGTGAATAATTGAACTAATTTGAAATTTCACTGGGAAAGGAACTAATAACTGCCTATTTATCTCGGTAATCCATACAAGAACTTGGGGAGCTGTGATGGTTTATTGTGGTATAAAGTGTGCCTTTTTAGCTGCAAATCAAGACTGTTTAGGGGGTATCTTGGGCCACAGTGGTCAGTGGATGCTTGTTAAGTGTGCAGAGGCATGTGTAATCTATGTCATCTATAAACAAGTTGATGTAATAACTATTACTTCATTTTTTAGGTATTTCTATGCCTACTAACACCAGCACTACAAACAGTATAGATGATTTGAGTTCCTACATGCGTAAAGTAACATTAAGGTCACCCTCTACCACAACAGCTTCCAGTGATGAAGCAGAGGACCCATTTGAAAGAAGAAAAGGTAATACACAACAAAGTTTACTATAAGGTTGCTGTCACCTACTTGAGTCACACTAATAATATTGACCTTTTTAAATCAGAGTATGTGTACATGTACATGTACCATGATGCAAATGTATGCCACCCCTTCTCTACCATCCTCCGAAGTCTGTGAAGTCTATGGGTGGCATACCTGATAACCTTCAATTTCCAGAATCAATTTCACTTAGAAAACATAAAACTGAGAAGTGCGTGTCTCAATATCATAGAGTTAACTTATATATTGTTGCTCATTGTATATGGAAAGATGAACTTAAGCTCCTGTAACAAATTGGTGTCAGGGAAAAAACTTTATGCAGAAAGCAGCTAGGCAATTTAAATATAGAAGAATTCCTGTTGAGGTGTGATAAATATTGAGTTTTCCAGCCATGATTTTATCTCATTTTAAGCTTACCATATTTATTTCTGTTATTATATCAAGTACCAGAAATGGGCCTGCGAGAGTTGTCATCAAAATTGGGTGTTGAATGGGAAAAGCTAGCTACTTTCCTTGGTTTCAGCTTTGTTGATATTCAACGATTTAAGTGCAATCAACCCCAGAACATGGAGAACCAAATATTTCTAATGTTGATGACATGGCGATGTTGGCTTTCGAATCGTGCTACATCACACAAATTGGCAAGAGCTCTGGAGAAGAGTGGCCGCACAGACTTGGCTGATGAAATTCTTCGTAAGACTTTTCTCTGTTTATTTGTGTGCATAAGTTGGGTGAGAATACACTGCACATATGTGTGTGGGGGGTGTTTGTGTGTGGGTGGTGTGTGTATACATGTAAGTTGTGGAAGCAGCAAAACATCATTGTGCATATATGCAACAAATCTGCATGCTACATTGTTATGTATTTACAGGGTCTCCTTGGAAATTATTGTAAATTCCAAGTGCAAAATTGGGTTTTTGAGCACCTATTTATCAAGCAATTGTGGAATGTGATATTTTATGGAGATTTCCCCTGTTCAAAAGTCTAAGAAACTTAAAATTGCAACTTTAAACTTGATTTGTTGTGGATGATCACAATATAATTAAAAAATACATTTGAAACTCTTAAATCTCCACACTCTTGTTAAATCTTGGTGTATGTATATCATGCAAGGTTGCCATCAGCTGGTACTTGATTGATAAATGGATTTCTCATGGAAAACTTATTGTTCTCACTTGTGATACAGATGTTGATCTGCAGACTCTGGAGAATCGTCCTCCAGCTAAACAGGTTCCTAATCAAATGTTTAATAACTTGCTAATGAGTCTTACTGAATTGACAGAAGGTGATAGAAGGAAAATTGCTCTGTTGATAAGGCAAGGTAAGGATCAAATGTTGCAATGTGAATAAAACCACTCTTCACATTTGAGAGAACTGTGAATCCAGCCCTTTATTTGATACTACATTATTTTGTTCCAGGTTCCAGGAAACAAATTTTCTTAGGTATGGCTGTACCTTAACCTAATTATTTTTACAACTAGCCAGTTTGACCAGTTATTCTAAAATGTTACTAAAGCAGCTACATGATATTAAGGGGTCGGTCTGTTTTTTATCGCCTGCATCACACAAGATACGAGCTAAAACTTTTCTTACATACTATTTCTTACATACTCTTACATTGTACAGTCTGTCCACATAGAAGTACAAACCAAATTTGTGGCATGGGGGGTCAATGCTTTGTGTCACACCTAACAAGACGCGACACGTAAAGAGCGTGGTGCGCTCAGCAAGTACAAATCGCACAGCAGTTGGCGTGTCAAAGAAGCATTGCACCGAAATAATTATTCTCATACCTCCAGTTTCCGAGGTCTATTTACTTTGTACTTCTAAGTGGACAGACTGTAGTATACTTGTACCCAGTGTCAGGGTTTGTGAAACTTATACTCTTTTAATTTTTTTAATGTGTTCATTCAAATTAATTTCTAGAACAATTGCTTGTAAAGCATTATGGAAATGTGCAATCATTTTATACCAGTTCAGATAGTTCATAATCAAGGTGTGTATTAAATAGTCTCCTGGGAGAGCGTGGCGCAATGGTTAGGGTACTTGCCTTTAGTGCATGAGGTCCCGGGTTCAATTCCCGGCGGTGGTAATTTGCTGGGATATTGACTTGGAAAAAAAAGTGTGAAATTAATTGGCAACTTCTGTAGATTAAATTCGGACTTCCGCTCTCCCTATGGTTCATTTAGAATTGGGTAAATGAATCATGAAAGTACTCCGTCCTTCGGAGGGGACGTTAAGCTGTCGGTCCTGTGTGCAGAGAGCCATACCTGTACATGTATTTCGCAGCCAGTTTCGAAAAGAGTAGGATGTTAACCCCTGACTGTTCCCAACCCGTCCCTGTTTCAAATGGACCCCAATGGAAATAAGCTTCAATAGAGGCTTTCTTAGGTTATCCAGGGTTGTCAGAACCCGAAAAAATCAAATCAAAATCAAAAATCAAATTGTGCATTGTTGTAGAAAATTATGTTTGTTTTCATTTGGATTAAATTTCAGACAATTTGACAGGTGATGGAGCCATTTTGACTGGACAAGATGGAAAACCTCCAGAGTTGCTGAAATTAATCGAGTGTCTTGAAGTCAATAACTATCTGGATGCCAACAATGTTTGGTACCTGCAGTATCTACTACGACAGCTACGCAAGAAAGATTTGTATGACCAAGTTTGGAGGTATGCTGTGAGACGTTTCAAGAAGCATGAAACTCTCTACTTGCATGAACCATCAAGTGTAAAAGGTAGGAGAGATGTGTCACTTTCGCCACAAATTGATACTACATGCAGCTAAATTAACACACTCGTGTGAAACAGAGTGTTGTTGGAGTGTTGGACTATTTGCTTGAAATTTTTTTATAAAGTGGTTGCTATACTCAGATTATTTATTCTGCAATAAATGGAGTTTGCTTGGTACTATTTTGTTACAATTTTATCTATTAATATAAAATCTTCATAAACAACTTCTACATAATGATGTTACCATTATGTCTTTAACTGTACACAAGATTAAAATCAGGCAGTTTCACAATTCAGATTATTTTCCTAAGAAAAATACATCAACATCATTTAAAAAAAATAAAAGGAAGGGGAGCAAAGAAAATTTGGCTGAAAAATTAGCGACATCTGGTTTGCAAGACCAGTGCTCTATCATCTGAGCTATCCAGCCCTATAATGGAAGGCAATCCCAAATACCAATATCTTTGCTTGGGCGCTGGTCATCCGTTCTGTCGTGTGGCCAGGGTTCATGCCATACTCGGCTGTGGGGTTTGACCCCCACCCTTTTATTTTACCCCACCCTTTTTACTGAGGCAACCTTTATACTGAAAATTCTTGACCCCCACCCTTTTTACAAATCACAAGCAATATCAAGCAGTAAAATTCATTGCTTACCAGTTTAGACATGCTGGTTTTCAGTGGTCCAGCTCCGCATGAAGCTCGCCATGTTTGATGTTGTTTTAGTGGCCAGTAGAAGGTAGAAATACTATGTAATATCATCTGTTTTTAAATGTAGGAACACACTACAGTGATATTCAGTTTAAGGTAATTGGTAAGGTTGAGCATTTTGGTGGAATGCATCTTGAAGAGTTCAGAGGAATGCTTGCCGCAAAATTTGATGGAGAGGTACGGCACATAAGCAGCATTGGAGCCCAGATCGGGTGTATAGAACTCATCTTCCAAGTGCCGTCAAGCTATAAGAAGACATTGATGAAGGCAGCCCAAGATAATGCTACATGGCTTCTAGATCTTAATGTGATGTCAGTGGAAGTGAAGGGAGAAGCTTTGATTACTCTTCAGACTGAGACTGATGATGACCAAACAGGTAGGAATGAAGTTCACAATTTTTCAATAGATCTTTAGGCAATAGAAACAAATTCGATCTTTCGATCGACCATTGATGCTTGGTCGATCCTTATTATTTATGAAATCAATTAATTTACTATTGTTAATTGTGATAAAATAGTAATTTGTGCCTGTGGTGATATTGACCAATATAAATTTAGCGTTAATTCTGATTAATCAGTTGATAGTTCGTTAATAACAAGCATCGAAGCAGCGTCAACGGTCGATCCAAGGATCAAACAAATTTGTTTTTGGTGCCTTAGAGTGTCATTTCACTGAATTTATTTCCTTCAGACATGACCAAATGCACATCATCATTATACTTTAAATTTGTTGACCAACTGTACTGTGGCAAAGATGATGAAGGTCTGACAGATTTATGTTTGATACATGCATGAAGGGCTTCTCATCTGATTGAGACATTTAACTTGACTTACTTGACTTAGCTGCACAAGACATTGTGTCCCCTTGTCCCATATTGAGTAAGCCTCCTCCAGGCTTCATTCAATTCTGTCTGTTGCTTGTGTCTCTGCTTCCTGTGGAGTCACTCCCAGGTCTCTCTGAATTTGGTACTTCCATCTGATTGGTGGACGACCTGGTGATTGTTTTTTACTGAAGTCATTTATGTAGGCTTGGTGGGGAAGCTGATGTTGAGGCATCCTGAAGATATGCCCAGCCCATTTCAAATGTGTCCAGCAAATAACATCATTGATGGAGCTTGTGATGTTAAGATTCTTGTCTGGAATTGTTGTGTATTTTGTCAAGGATGGAAACTCCAAGCTTTGCCCTAAGGCGTGTCATTTCAAAAACATCCTGTCTGTGGCGATCTGATTTATGTAATACCCAGGATTCTGACCCATAGATGGCAATAGGGGGAATGAGTGACTGAGACATTTGTTGATCATAAAAGGAAAGAGCAATGAATTCATATGAGATACACTACCTTAATACTTTAAGGTGTAATCATTTTAAACATTTAAGTGCTTGTTTTTGTCTTGTTTGGTTTTGTTGTTGATGATTGTTGTTTACATTTACTGTGTTTTCTTGTAGTTATGTTATTGAGTGGCAAAAAGTCATATGTACAATTAATTCCCTCATTATTTCATGCATATGAAAAAGAAAAACACCCTTTTTAGCACTATTGTTAATTTTTGGTAGTGTGAGGCTTATAAGAATAAAAACAACAATAATATTACAGTGAATAAGTGCCTTTTTCCAAAATTTAATGTTTCCTATGGGGAAATTAATTTGTTCCATTTTCTGTTTATAGCTGAGCTATCCAAAGAGATGCTGTTGTTCCAAGCCATCATTGACCATGACAAGCAAGAAGTGGAACAACTGTTGACTGATGGAGCCTGCCCAAATTATAAAGTTGTAAGTTATTATAGGTGTTGCTCCGGTATCTCAAAGTAACAGAGGATTGAGCATCTCAGAATTAGCATCTTTTTCTGACACATATATATGTGTCATTTAGTGAAACCGTAATCAAATTTTGAATTTCGATTTCATGTCAAAATCTGTTAAATTTTGATCTTTTGGTAAAAAAAGGAAGGTTTGGGTTTGAAAGGTTTTAAAAAAGTGGGGAAATTTTGTTGACTGATATCACACAAGATGCGAGCTTATTGCATACTCTTGTACACTGGTACCCAGTCTCAGGGTTAGTAAAATTTATACTCTTTTAATTTTTGAATAATTTATTTATCTACTAACAAGTAATAACGCATGTAGAGAGGAAAGAGTAAAATGAGATGAAGGAGGCTCATTGAGACATGTATGTGTTTGAGCTCAAATGTTAGGTGATACAATTGTCATATTTATGGTTTCAATTTTATTAATGCTACTAGACCATACAAAACAATACAGCATGAAGCAACTGCAAGCCCATTCATGCATCCCATGTGATCCGATTGCGCAATCCTCCGAGACTGCATAATACACATGAAATCATTGGCCCGGCAATTATGTCCACGCTCCTGGGGGTCGATGGTTAAAAACTGGGGTGGTGTGAACAACTTTTCTGTTCATCTCCATTCTTCCTTCCTTCTTTCCTTCTTAGGCAAAAACAGAAAGGGAGTTAAGAAACTGCTAATTAAATATCAAAACATGTATATTTTCAGGGAGGTAAATGGCTTCTCCAGTGGGCTGTTTTTATGGACCAAGAAGAAGACAAAGAAGAGTTTGTTCAGTTGCTACTTGACCATGGTGCTGATCGAGATGCAAAAGATGAGGTATGGATATAGAAAACCACACCTTTAACATGATTAATTATTCTGGGCAACTTGTCAAATCTAACCCCAATGATGGCTCTCCAAACCTTGCCTACTCTACATGCAGTTATTAACTGCCCTTTACAAAACATTACAGCATGGGTTCCTCCTCCGACGACTAACCCACCCAGAATGTTTTAGGATTAAATGTCCTGGCTGTCCAGTCTTGTGGCATCCATCAGTTGCTTGCATGGTGGTTCTGTGTACATCTTGACGTCTTATGATCATCAGCCTTTCCATATGTAACAACCTATTACAATATATATGTTTTTTTCCATAAATATTCTACACTGACTCCAACGTCTGATCAAATAAATGTGGCTATTCCATTGGAATCCATACCCCCCCCTTTGGAAGACATGACCTTAACCTTCCACACAGGGAGTGTGAATTTCAAATGGGGTTACATGAATGGATGACTCCATATAAAATCTATGTCCCTTGTGTGGGAGTGTAAGGTCATGTCTTCCATATTTATTTATTTTTATTTCATTATTATTTAACCTGGGTTGACCTTTCAATGCATTAGCATTGTTCTCCCAAGGTGCCCATAAATGAGTGTATGGATTTCAATTGGAACTGCCCATTTAACATACATCAGTAGCGTGTCCAGGGGGGGAGCTTTGGGTGCTGAAGCCCCCCGCACTTTGTTAAAAATCATGTAAAATCAGCCGTTTTTTGGCGATTTTAGCCATAAAGCCCCCGCATAAATCTGAAAAAGGGCTTAGCCCCATGAGGAAAAAGATCCTGGACACGCCGGTGCACATGTATGCACATTAATATGAATGAAGTGTATTTTTCTGGAGAAGATATATTTGAAAAAAGTCTTGTTGCTTCAAATTAAAGGCATCACTGTGGTACTCTTTCCATTCATGCACCTAAACTGGAAGCTGCATTGGCAGAACTATTTCATATTTTTGTGCTTCTATTAAAAATTTTGTATTTTATGAACAATAATTGTCAGATTATTATAGAATTTGAATATATATAAAAATCTGATAAGTTTTCATTTACTTTCGTTCAAATAAAGCTGGAAAATTAACTCTCCAAAATAAGATTTGTTTTGTTTTAAATATTTTTGTGTTTTGTTTTGATATGTTTCTTTTTGTTTTCATTGTTTCATATTTTTTTAATAACAGATGGACATGACTGCTGTTGAAGAGGCAGCATTTTTAGGACGCTGCAGAAAGACCCTGACCTTTACACTAACAAAACCAGCACACTCTTATCTGAAGGTAATGTTACTATATAAAAAATCCCAGAAACAATACATGATATAATAATACCATACACAAGCGTTCTTGATAATAACTGAAATGAAACAAATGTTTGATTCACTTCTGACACCGTTCATGTGTTGTCATGATTGTAGTATATATAACAGTATTATGTTGTATTGAAAACAAAGCTATTTAAAAAAATTGTATCAGCTCCTGCTTCTGCTAAAATAGCCCCTGTTCCTTGGTAAAATCAAGTGACCAGGAGCTACTCTTTGCTAAAATTAGCTCCTGGTCTGGATCCACTTATTTTGAAGCTTGATAGTGGCCACACCCACCTAACTAGAAATCGCAGCACAAATGCTTCGATTATGCCCAAATTTAAATCCAATTCAGGGCTATGCACATTACATGTGAGGGCAGCCTATGCATGGAATTATGAATCTCCTGTAGTTAGAGCAGACTGGTTAATATTTCGATAGGCCAATTCAAATCAGAATTTGTGTACATCGCATTTTTAATGAATTTTGTATTACTCATACAAAGTTTCTTATCATTTTGATCAGTCAATTACTATTGAAATAAATTTAATCTGAATCTGAATCTGAAATTGATAATTTTTACTATTTTTAGAAAAAGATTATTGCACTCCACATGAGTGCAATAGTCCAATTTCTATTGCACTCACACGATACTACCATGGCAACGCTAACAAATGTGAGCGTATAGCGCGCACGGTGACCACCTCAACCTTGACCACTATGTGCTGCAACGGTGCAACCACTGCCATCTGTCTGCCACTATGTGATGCGACCCACGATATGTGAGGACCTGCTTGTCACTGAAACTGTTTTACCCTAAAGAAATACAGATTACTATCTTGAAATTACTTATGCATTTTGGGTGCCAATTAGGTCACAAACTGTAACCATCATGCCTTAAAAGTATAAAAATAGTTGCTCAGACTGATATGATTATATGTGAATTTTGCTTCATTACAGAAGGAAGCAGAGTCCATCACATTTATTCCTCAACTGACAGCAGAGAACCTACAACTATATTCTGTCTTCTCATTGGAAAAAAAGACAGTTTGTGTGTTTGCCCTGCAGAAAGGTATGGCAAGAGATGGTATGGGGCTACAGACCATATTCAAGGTAAATTAATGTGTTAACTAGTGTTTTGTTCACATTCACAGAGTTGATAATAAGTTTTTATGGTAAGGCCCCTTATAATGTACTTGATAATTCTTGTTTTACTCACATCTAGTGCTAGGTATAAGTGCTATTCCAGTTGAAATCCATATGGAAGACATGATCTTAATCTCCTTCACAGTAGGGAGAGTGAATTTCAAATGAGGTTAACTTAATGGGTGACTCCATTTGAAACTGTCATCCCCTGTGTGGGAGATTAAGGTCATGTCTTCCATATGGGGGTGTATGGATTTCAGCTGGATTAGCCCAATGTACCAAATTGGCATCATCAACTTTTAAAATAAATGTTCTTTTTTTACTCCTTAACAGCTGCAAACGGTGTCACATTCAGTACTACCCCATGTCAAAAGCTAGAGAATGTCCTCGGCGACGTGTGAAATGTGAACATTGTGAGCTTGTGTTTACAACTTTCCGCCACCCATACATTCCGAAGCATTGTAGACATTGCCATAATGAAGTAAGTGGTACTCTAGGCCTAGGGTGGGGTGCATGAATTGGTTTAATAGCTGCCAAATGAAAAGGCCAGCACAAAATATTTGCATGAATATGATCTGGATCTACCTGCAATTGAGGATCATCCTTTAAAAAATTTTTTTATATTAAATCACTTGATATATTCAGCATATGGTTTGGGATATGATTGTGTGCTCAGTGCAATCGAATGACCACAACCTGACATATCGTGATAATATTTTGCGTACACTGGTGATGTATGTCAGCATGTCAACATGCCAATGATTGGTTAGTACTGTATCCAAGGTCATGCGTTCGTGTTGTGGTTGAAATATACAAAATATGATCGCGGTTGGATCAAATACAGCTGTTGAAAGCTGTATTCATTCAATTGAAATTCCTGATATAGTTCATCAGCTTTTTACTTAAGCACCATGCTTTCACACATACCTGTAATATAATATGCATGTGATTGGTTGAAAGCCAGGTGTAATAGTAGTAATGGATTGGGTGCTTAGTGCAGTAATTGTGAGAAGAAAGTGAAAATCACTTTTTAAAATGTGTCTTATTCTTCATAATTATTTTGATAGCATGCAATTGGCAGAATGTTTAGGCTATGCATGGCATATGTACAAATGGGAGAGAACTTTGCATGATCATTATTTTGTCTTCAGTACCTCAAGTAAAAATAAATCAATGAAAGCTGAAATTTGGTATGTTTATTCTGATTTTCCAATATAATAACTCATATAATGTAAGTGATCCGATGGACAGCCTTTATATCCACCACTTAACCTCATCATACATATGTCACATCTGCTTAGTTGTCTTTTATATTGATTAATTGAGTGTGAATGTACCCATAGAAACACACATTTACCAAGTTCTTGTCTTAATATTACAGGTAGTTGACTGCCCACCTCAGACCAGACCAAAACGTGAAAGAACAGTGAGTGTACGATCACATTCACCACTTCCACCAATGTTAAGCCTAGAGACCATGGGTAGTAAGTTCTTGGAAGCGATGAAAAATATTGGTAAAAGTGTATGGACACACGAATGAATGGGAAACAAGGCTAGTGCTGAGTGTGAGATACATGTTCAGTGCCTGATTAGGCCAAAAAAAAAAGTTTGTTTGTCCATAGAGGGTATGAAACAGTTGGGTCGGTAGGTTTGATTTTTTTTTTTCAGATATTGCACTTGAAACTGACAATTTGTAGACTGGTAAATAAGTCAAAACACAGCACATTACTGGTTTTACTCTTGAGATGGTTCTGCATGTTATACTGTTCATTTTATTTACATTTTCTTTCTTTAAATTTATACTAACCACTGTTTTACTAGCACATTCAACGCAAATAAAAAATATAAAAAAAGACACGGTCGAGACCAGGGTACACGGTCGGTCGGACGTGGGCAAACAAACAAATTTTTTTGGGGGGCCTTAACTGTACACCCGCCTCAACTTACAAGTATGGTAGTGGCATCAGGGGTCCATTTCATTAAACTTGTAACCCTTCGTACCTCAAATAACCATTCGTAAAGTTACGAATACCCAATACTAGACGTGACTTTATGAAGGGTCCCTGTAGTAAATCACTATTACTTACGAAGGGTACCGTTTGGTGAAATGGAATTTATGACTCTTCGTAAGTTATGAAAGATTTTGAGACTTACAAAGCTTCGTAAAGTTTAGTGAAATGGACCCCAGTACTTTTATGCAGTTTTGTCACAAGAGTGTCAATGAAGCACCCTTGTACATGTGTGTAAATGTTCTACAGGATGCGGTTATCACTCGCTATTTAATACATCTCTACTAAACTTAAGTTAAAATGAAGTATAATGTTGCAATTATGTAAGCAAGGCTGGTTGACCTTTCTAATATGTTTACAACCTGTAGTATAGCATGTATATTGCGCTTGGGCCACCCAGTATTCATGATTAATGCATGGGCAATCCCTGAAAGATTGTGACAATGTCTGGAATATTGAGAAAATAGGACATTTGCATATTGTACAGTAAACCACATTCTAGAACAATGTTGTTGTAGTTGGTTAGTTGCATGTACATGTTTAGGGTTTTTGTTGTTGCAATATTTGGTTTTTCGTCTTGTATAATACATAAAGTGTGTGTATTTATGGTGCTGCCAATACTGAGACTTAAAGTCCGTTCATACTATGCAGCAATTGCTTTGCGATGCATTGCCGCACTGCATAGTACCACAAAATACTGCATTGCGGTATTGCAATAAAGTTAAATACATTTTAACTTGGGAATGCAACTAATTGCGCTGAGTTGCGGCAAAAAGTAATTGATATATTGGCAATGCACCGCACAGCAATTGCGGCGTAGTATGAACAGACATTTAGACAGTTGCAATCATTTCTGAAGGGCTGACATTTTACTCTTTGGGAACATAGATTTTTAAAAGAATTACATGTCTAAACAAGATGCTTATGATTTTCTCTGCCATGGTCTGTATTCTAATCTTGTATTTTCTGTAAGTGGTAATTATTTGTGTGTTTAACATTCTTAACCAGCCTCATGCATTCCAATATAATGCAATGTGTATGAAAGCATTACTTCATGCCATATGTTAATAAGCAATAAAGGGTAATGCAGTAGCCTTTAACACCCACATAATGTGTCCGAGGCAGTAAAAATGTAAATAATGGCTGAGGCGTAGCTCATGAACCCATTATATAAAAATTTACTGCTAGACTCATCAGTTGGATGTAAAGGATACAGCAACCTGTTTTTTGTATTCTATTACTACGAATAATAGTGTGATTTCAGGAGATCACATTTGCCCAAATATTTGAAGTTGTTTACAACAAGGCAGAGCTGGTATGAAAATATTTAAGACAGTATTTGGATTACATACTGTAGAACAGACATTCTCAAATGGATCAAAAGTGCAACTGTTTAAAATGAAATGAACTTGAAGCGCCACTATATCCAATGTGAGCGAGTGCAGCGTGTAATTATAACGGTGGAGTCCATTGCCCTGCTTAGAGCACTTGGTGGGGTGGGGTCCAGGGACCTAGACGGGTCTAGGTCGCAGATGACGCTCTTGAATTTGAGCTTTCTGGGAGGTGCTCTTCTGGCAAGATTTTGTACAAGTTTTCAAATTTAAACAGTCTTGATTATACTTCAAAATGGTTATAAATAAACTTAAAAAAAGTGATTTTATTGACTCACCTCTATTTTAGTGACTGAAATGCATTAATTAAAGACAATGCGACTTTTGCAAAATCTGATTTGTAGTTTTTTTAAAGTGAGGTCATGCACCACTTGGAACCCCGCTGCGTACCACTTTTTGAGAATGCCTGCTATATGATATAGTCTGTTTGATAGATTCTGTCAAAGCATTGTTAAAAGCAGAAACTCTCATCCAAATTCCTCTTGCTTTTTGTAAGTGTATGACTGCAAACTGCATGTACTATATTATTTTTTGCTATTTTTTTATCTTGCATAGTATTGAATACAATCTATTTCTGTATGAAATTCTATTTTGGGAGAAAAAAAGTAGATTTAACACCTTGTGGTCCTGACCATCCTGCGCCTTTCAATAATAGTGTGCGACATCTGAATATATATATAAACATGATTTAATATACAATAATTGTATTAACATTGCTAGAAGATATATAGATATATTAATGTGGTATATATTATAGACATCAACATGATTTTTTTTTAAATATCTGAACATATATATTAGTGTAAATGTGATAGAAAAGAATATGATAATACAGTGTGAGATGATTAGTCTGGCACACAATGAAAATACGTTCAAGACAGATACTTGTCAAAATATAATGTAGAGGGCACCAGACAAAGGTCAATAGTTCAAGAAGGAAACTGGGCTACTTCAGAGATCAACATCATATCATTAATCAATGATGCCAACGCAGTGATTAAGGTGCCAAATTGGATTGCACATTGCCGAGACAACTCACACAAACGTATTTTCCTTGTTTACCAGAATACAGTAAAAATTCCAATTGAATTAACACAGCTGCTATACGCGATCCGACAGCGATCATATGTCACATATTTTAAAGTACAACACAAACACACAACCATGGATAAAATAATGAAAATACTAACCAATCTTGAGTGAGTTGGCATGGTTGGATTCCCTTCCATGTTACACAAATGGGCGGCGCGCTCATCACAGTGTATGCAGAGAAGCATCGCGCTGTTGACAGCTGTGTTCATTCAATTGAATTTTTCACTATAATGATATAGATATTAGTGTGTGATACAGATTATAATGCAATAGTTGAAATGAATTTTAATATAAATTTGTGATGTAAGGAGTACATTTTAAAACCTACACCACCAGATTCTTATTGCTGCCACCCTCAGAGGTACACTACCACATGCAGCTACTTTATTTGGTACTCTACCTTTGTGGGTACTCAGATACCTGTGTGGGTACACACATCGGAATCACACATACACCGGTACTGGACTGGTGCTATATTGGTACTAGCCACAAAGTAGCTGGGCAGCAGTGTGTACCCATATGGCAGCAGGAGCAATAGGATCTGGTAGTATACATGTATATTCAAATATTAGAATGCATTTTCTTTCTTTAATATATTTTAATACAAATTATATATGACACATGCACCGTCCTTCGATTATCGATGTATATACACAACATAAAATGCATATATGCTGTGAAGCATGAAATAATTTACTGGTGTTATATAATATTTATATTAAATTCAGTATAAATGTCACATGCGCTTTGCCAAACTATCAATTAGGTGCCACATTTTCTTTGCCAAATTATTAAGGCATTAGACAAATTTGCAACTGTTTTATGTTTATTGGGTCCCTGCTGCAATAATATGTTCAGTATTTGTAGTGTGGTGACTTAATTAGATATTGTTGTGGTTCCTCAAAATGTCGAATAACCAATTCTCGCTATTCACAATAAGTAGGCGCCGCCAGCAGATTTGCGATGTAATCGTGATGTATCATGGGAAAAGTCGACATCAAGTCGCATATCGAATATTACCATGCTATTACATAGGAACATGTGACAATTTTTTTAGTTTGTCAATATAACGGTATTACACGCAAATCGATAGAGAAAAAATTAATTGTGCACATTTCAAATCACATTATTTAGTATTATTGCATATCGATTCGCGTGTAACACCTTTATTTTGACAAACTAAAAAATATTGTCACGTGTTCCTATGTAATAGCATGGTAATATTCAGTATTAGCGGACTTGGATGTCGACCTTTTCCCATGATACATCACGATTACATCGCAAACCGCTGGCGCGCCTTATTGTGAATAGCGAGAATTACTATAAAGTGGGCTGATTTTGTGGATTAAACAGGGAACTTCAGTCTTCATAATATCGTGGTACCATAATTTTGTGGTATAACTTGTATAGTATAGGTCACATTCTTCAACCACTTTGGAATTTCACAATTGATATTTTTACCTCACTCATACATGTATTATATGGTCACATAATATGGTCACCTGAGACTGATATAACTAAAGAGATACCAAGCAATGCACATATTGTTATCACTTATCGATCTTATTTCGAGGTCTTCCACGGTAGCTTCAACACGGAACTAAATATGAGTCAATTTGTGCCTCAATATGCAGCTTTATGGATAAATGTAAGCATATCTAGTCTTCTGATAGTTAATATTTGTAATTTGGTTTGGGCATCTAGTTAGTTCTTTTTACTCAGCCAGCAAATATTGTAAACAACTTTCTGACCCCAGTGTATTGAACCCGGAAGTGAAACTGTGTAATTAAGTTGAGCGTGCGCAGTAAGCGATTGCATAACAATATCCGTGGGAAACTGCACAAGGTATGAATGAATGGGGCTGAGTATCTCTTTAGTTATATTCGTCTCATGTCTTATTGTTTTTAAAATTTCACATGGCTCTGACTACTTTAATAGAATAAGGTAATTGTTGAAAATGTGTATGGCTAATTTGATTCTATTTTTTTATCATGTGTGATCCAAGTAAAAGAAGACTACAGTTGCTGGACATTATTTTTTCTATTCATATTTTTATTTTTCAGGGCATAATATTTAGAGCTTTTTGTAAGTAAAAAACCTATCTACAATGTATAACTTTTTTTATTCCATTCATGGAAATTTTATAAATACATGCATGCAGCTAGGCGGTTCTCAAAATGAATGTATGATGAAATAGTCATTTTAGAGATTTCTCAATCAATGAAATACCAAATATGTTTAACTTGGCCAAGTTATTGCTTAATAGTTTAGGAATAACCAATATAAAGGTGTTATAATAGCAGTATGCAGTGTGCTGATAATTTAACATTCCTCCTAAAAACATGTATATGTAGATTTTCAGTTATGAAAGCAGTAAACCCTCTACCATGCATATGCAGTTTTACTTCATACAGGTTCTTAAGTTGTATTCATGTAATCAAATTTTTATTCTAATATAATGTATTCCTTTTTCTAATATTTTATTTTTTCTAATTTGGTGCTGCATTTTAATATATTTTTCTCTTCTTACTAAGTTTTTCTTGGTACCTATTTGTTTTGGTTTCATAATATGGTTCTATTTACTACTGTAATTGACTACTTAACATGTGCTCTTTTCTAGACTTGATTTAACTATTGTAATGTATCAGAGGATTTTCAGTGTAAGCATTCCTAAATACCAAAGTTTCCTGGTAGAGCAAATTGTCTATTCGTATACTTGTAGTCCATGTATCTTATCTTGAGCCAAATATAAATACACAGAGAAGTAAAATTTTATATATATTACCATTAGTCCAGTCAAAGTGGGTTTTGACTCACCACTAATTGCAACATAATTTTTTTCACTGCTATGAATGTCAGAGATGTCCCCTGAAAAGAAAAAAAAAAAGTATACTAAAATATACTTGGTGGAAAGGTAGTTTATAGCGAGAAAAGGTCATACAGGGTCAAATTTCAAAATCGCTCCAATCATTTTAAAAATTATACCAAATTATTCCTCTAGTCATAAGGATTCAGAAAAAATATAGTTTACCATATCTGTGATGTACGGTTCTTGAGTTATAACCGAAAAGGTCAAAGGTCAAATGTTGGGTTCAACAGAGGTCAAAAAACTAAATATTGTCTGATTTTAACCAAAATGGTCTCAAATTGTTCGGCTTGCAAACATAATTCATTTAAAGAATATTTGCACTGTTTAGGTTGTTTATTACATGCGTAACATCGAAAACTAGGTCGGGGTCAATAGAGTTCAATGGTCAATGACCTCTTTTACCCTGCTACCTAGGTAACGAAACATCCTAGATATGGCAAACTATTCTTATTTTGGAGTGTTTTTAAAGGACGAACACATTGAGACCATTTTTAAGGAAATCGGAGCATTTTTTCGATGTTGACCCACGTGGAGCCCAAAATTTGACCTTTGACCTTTTTGCTTATAACTTGAGAATGGTACATCACAGATATGACAAACTATACTTTTTCTGAATCCTTAAGACTAGAGGAATGCTTTGGTATAGTTTTAAAAAGATTAAAGCAATTTTGAAATTTGACCCCTGTATGACCTTTTCCGCCAAAACTACCTTTCCACCAAGTATATTTTAGTATATTTTGGTATGATGTTCAGGGACATCTCTAAAAAGTATAAAAGTGAAAAAAATCTGTTGCAATTAGTGGTGAGTGACACACGGTGCCATCGACCCTATATCTTCATGGCATAAATCGCCATGGTAGGTTGAATCCACAGCCACGGTTGGCCATTTGGTTCAGACCTTTGAAGCTCTTTGAGACGAAGAATTAGTCGAGGGACATGACTAAGGCTACACACAATAGCCGGGTAATTGATCTTGGTTGTGCGTGAATAAGCTTGTATACCCCATTGAGGTCAATGGTCATCAACTTTTATACTGCCTAGTAGTGAGTGCAGCTGTACTACACGCTGTAGTACCACGCTACACGCTACAGGACCAACGCAATATAAAATTAGAGTTTTGGTCAAATTTTGAGTTCAAAGCGCACGGCCAATTTTCAAAGCGCATTCTAGCGACTATCATATCTGTTCAACACGTATTTTCAAGTGTATGAGACCACATCTGGTTTCTTGAGAAAAAATCAATTACGGGAGATATTCATCATTTTCTAACCCGGTATACGAAGATTTTCGTCTGATATCAAAATCGTGCATAGCAATTCACGTGTATCGATCCCGTGTATTCATTTTAGTGTCTCTGCTGTACCAAATAATTATTAGCCAGGCGGTGTCGGTGTGTGACACCACTTATTTGCTTAGATTGACTGGACTACATGTTGATAATAAGATTAAACTTAGCCCGTCTTTCTAGCTTTATATCACTCATACATATATTCTAGACAGTTCATTTGTTGATTGCCATACAATATGTTTGCTATAGATCAATGTTGTTGGATAGTTTTTCCCTTGCATAATATGTTATGAACCTTTGTGTGCCTTGGCCAGACAAATTATGTGTGAAGTGCACCGGCAGTGAAGAGAGTGCTTCATAGCTCAACTTGTGTGTGCTTGGCCTCTAACACTCTCCAATGCAATTGGAGGTAAATTAATGGAAATATGAACTATGTCACAACAAAGTTTAGTTCTGTGCTGACAAATTAAATTAGTATAAAATATTGTGAAAACTTACAGAATTTATCAAAGGAAAATTTAAAAGGAAAAACTATCCAACAACACTCATCGTACTCCGTCATCAGCGGAGGGATACTGGTGAATGACTGATGTATGACCTTAACTTCTTCAGGACGCTGACGGTGTCCACTTTTGTCCTTCTGGATGGAGTTTCTAGAAGCAAAGTGTAATATATTTTAGAAAGTTCTTGGCCCCATCCCAATTAAGGGTAGGGCTGATCTCTTTTCATGATGAAAATCATCTCCCTCACTTTTCATGGCAACGGAATAATGTACGAGTGATATAAAACAAATGTTAACTGTCTTAATGGTATCTGAAAATTGTCTTTGTAGAAAAAGGCTGAAAATGCTCAAAAGGCTGAAAAAAAACACTGAAATCATGGTAAAATAGCTCAAATTGGGCTGAAAATGAAAGAAAAAGTTTAAATTTAAGCAACAAACGAAGCTGAAATCAGCTGAAAATTTCAGGTCTGAGAAATACATGGATGGCCAGTTGGTGGAAAGGAACAATCTTCATGATTATAATTATGTCAATCATTACGCTCAGACAGTTAATATTTGTTTTGACGTTGTGAAAATCTAAACTTATTGGTGAATAAAATAAAATGAAATCATGCCAAACTTGAGTGTCACATATTTTCTTTTACAAGTATTGTTTTATCTTTACCATCTGCCTTCAAAATTTCATTGGTAGTTTACTACAGATGAGGTGATATGTAATGACATACGCCAGGCAGTGCACCCATCTTGTTTTGTTGTGGACTTGTGTAAAATTGATCAGTCAAGTGGCCGTATGCTGTTCCCTCCTTATCAGGCTCATCTTTAGTTTTGAGTAAGAACATGTTCTCACTATAGACATGTGGTATTGGACATAGGTCCGAGTTCGCATACAATTGGTCTCATTGCACATTGATTTCACCTTCTCAATGACAGATAATACACCAAACTGCTGATATATTGGGTCCACTTACCCAGATTTTATATGATCTGAAAGTGGCAAATGTAAAAAGAATGATTGAGATCATTTCTGGGTTACACAGTCTGCAGTTTTCAACATGGACAACCATGCCATTACACCAGTGAAGAATTGTAAATATACCGTGTGTCGAAAGTCCGTTCCGCCTATATTCCGACTTCCCCTGGAGCATAACCTCAATATGGAAGTACCCCCTCTGTTTATTTGCCTTTGGGCTACTAGCTGCAATGAACCTTAAGGCTCATTGCAGCAAAAAAAATATGTCGGCCGTTGTTCTAGAATTTTAGAGCTAATTTTGTATGTTATGGCAGATTTAAAGGTCTGCAAACCTTGATTTTCAATGGAAAAACAACAATAACAGAGGTTTGCAGACTTTCGGAGGTTATCGACCATAAAAAGACAACTTCAAATAAATTGCTAAGTAACATTTATATTAATCCAAAACAATAACCAGTAACAAATTATTATCAAATTAATTGTGTGAGTTTAATTTAAAGCATGTTAAAATGGTTTTCCTATGGGGGGAGGAACAGACTTATGACACACCGTATATTACAAATTTATCAAAATTAAAAGCCAAAGAATATAAAAAAAAAAGCAAATGTTTAAATCTCTTTTCAGACTGGTAACTGCGTTCAATTCATGAATTAAGTCGAAAGGTCACAAACAGCTTAAGAATTTGGGATGATGTGGAAAATGTGTCCTCACTAGGCAATTTGGTACCACATTCTAGGTCCAAGACTACCTCAGTGAGATGCTACATCCTGGATGTAGGATAGAGACGATTTATTTCATGTTGGAAGTGGACTCGGATGTAGGATCAAGTCCATGTCCTGGTACCAAACAAGACACAACAGTGACAAGAAACACAGAAGAAAGTTTGTTTTCCATTACCTTTTATTTTCACATTTTTTGTATAAAATGACTGATAACATGATTGGATTTCTCACTTTATACATAAAAGCCAAAACCCAAAAATAATGGGCGTTGATATCAATAAGCCACAACTCATAAAAGTGTTTCATATAAATACAGAATTATGTGTACAATCCCGTAACTAGGTTAAACAATACTTGGAAACATAATCTGAGATTGTATGCACTACTACACACACAATATGCATGTACAATATGGAAACATGAATTGAGCTTATAGTTCTAACCAGTAGACAGTTGACTATTTCATTGTTTGCCTTTCCTCGACAATATCTAAATTCAGGAAATTTTATTTTTAAGTATGACCATATATGGAATGGGCTTGATGAATAAACAACCAATTTTGTACACTAGCTGTAAAGATCACTTCTATAACTATGTCATTCCTTTAACATCACATCTGCCAGTTTGAGTAATACCATGGTTGAAGTCGCCTTAAAACCACTTAAATTGAAGAAAAAAAAAAACTGGTATCAGAAATCACAGTTACATGATTAGAGGGCTAGCCATTAATCATACTTTACTCAAAGAATGAATTCTAAGAAGAAAGCCATGTGTACGCACCTTTGTTTAAAACAAAACAAAAGTGCATGCAATGCAAAAACTAGAACGACTTGATGTTACAGTATAAATGTAACAAGGTTTTTAAAGTGAAACCTTTTGTGCGAAGTGTACAAAGTAGGAGTTTTTTTAAGTACATTTAGTTATGAAAATAGCTAATAAAAGGATGCATGATTGAAATACTAAGTTGCTTATATACTAGACTTTACAGAGGACATCTTACTGTTTTAGCTTACATTACTTATACTTTGCTCATTTTGAAATTATATGCAAACATACACTATTGTTTAATAACTAAATCTGCAGTTAAATAAGGTGGTTTGGTTGACTTCCAGAACTTAAGAAATTTAGTTATATCAGGAATGGTAATATTTGTAAGATCTTATTATGGAGACACTGTTAGTATGACCTTCATATTAGCATACTCAAAGTTAGCCTAGTATCAAGACGGGGATTATACAGTTTATGGAATAAAGCCATCAAATCCCACAATCAAGTCTTGACAATAGGCTAATTTTGTGTATGCTTACATCAAGGATAACCAGTTATGAACTTGAGGAGCAATTTGAAGCTATTTAAATAAATGAAAACTGTTGAAATCACTGCCACTACATGCATATACATATGTCTTTTTTTCCACATTTCTCCAATTGGTTTCTTTTCAAGAATAACAACCAATGGATTCAATTTGCATAATCAAATTTCAAGACACCTAGTTACCGGACCCACAAATTTTTCTTAAAAAAGCGTTGTAATTTCAAGCCTGGATATGGATTCAGCATTTATTATGTTATTAAAACACTACATATATATGTGAACAATAAGCCAAAAACTGTAACTTAGAGCAGCATATAACTTAGAAACATTCTTTAACCAAATACAACGATCATCATATTTGACTTTTTGTAAATGCAAGAATATAATTATCTTTGTTTTTAAACACCTTTGACATAAAATTTGGAATTCTTAGTTGAGAACACAAAAATAAAAATACAATAATCAGAAGATACAATTGAAATAAAATGTGAGCAGTAAAAGGCACATGGAAAAAATATATAACATTCAAACCTATCATCAATGAAAACATTAATTATTTATATAGCAAACAATACATAGTCAGAGTGGCCCGCACTCTACACTAAAGACAGAATCATGAGAGTAATGCATGTACACTATACAGAGTGGTTCTTAAAGGAATACAACCTGTTTTTATAGTAACTTACTCATATTTTACATTGTTAGATGTTTAATGTTACTTAAATATACATATCATATTTAACACAAATGTGTGGTGTACGTATTGTGTGGCTCAAAACAAACAAGACGATGGGAGCAGAATTTTTGGTTTATCCTGTTGTGTAAAACTTCATGGAATTAGCATAGTGCAGAAATCTTCTATTGAATATACAGCTTTATTCCGTAAGCTGCTTAATTCCTAAATGGAGTCTTTACACTAGTCCAACTCATGAATATCTTACACCAAGGATTCATCCCATTTTTTGTCTCTTTTAAAATCATCACATATGTTTCAATGTCTATTGTCAGTAATACTTTTAAAAAGTTTCTCAATATCAAAGAGAAAGATGAAAAAGTTACCATACAGTACAAGAATGTGTCCTTTAAGGGCCACCCTATAAATATAAAATGCAGAAAACACAGATTAGTAATTCAGGGTTTCAAAAACATTCCAAGAATAGTTAAAAACAATAATTTCCAATGCCCGTCATTTGTATATCTTCCTAACCATAGATTCCTTTAGCAGAAGACACTCACAAAAATCTTTACAGGTTTAAAGTGGATCACTTTAAACCTGTAAAGATTGATTTTGATGGGGCCACATGTGATTCATCAACAGCAACAAAAAAATGAAAACTTGAGAAACCCTGAATTAATATCTGTTCAAAGAAAGGAAACAAATAGTAAAATTTATCACTGTTTTTGAAATGATTTAGAAATAAAATATCAGCAATGATTTTCAATAAAATTTCTTATTCATTAGTTTTCCTGCAGAAAACAAATTAAACATTAATAAATTAGAAATTTATTTTGCTCAAATATATATATAATACATAGCATAACTGCAAGAAACTTGAATTCTTATTGAACTTATTAATCAAGACAAAAAATATAACAATAAATAAGAGCAAATTAGTCAGGAACAAGGGAAGGAAAACGTGACATGCAGGAAAAAGTTAGTCCCCTCTAAGCTTTCCAAATTTCACTACCATATTTTTGACCCTTTTTAAGCAAAATGGTATGTATGTTGCATCTACCCTCCTATCGGACTTCCTTTTTGCAAAGTACAAATATTCGTACAAATGGATGCAACTGCTTACTGCATGCAACATTGGACAATCAACTGATACAAAAGCAAATCCTTTCAACATGTCATGACTTTTGTAAGATTATTGTTGTGGACTACATAAAGTTGTGCCAATGTACATGTAAAATACCAGTACCTTTCAAAAAGCAAGATAGTTTTGGGAACGTTCCAAACATACAAAACATAAAGCTTTCAAGGATCATATATTTGCAGTCTTATGTTATATAATATACATATCAGGGAATTTGTTTGTACAATGTACATAAACGGCCATATATATACAGAATATCTGTCTCTTATAGAACATAAGATATAGATCATAATAAGAATAGTAATTTCATTATTAGTCAGCATATTGAAACATAACACTTTTTATTTTAACCTCCTATCATGCACTATTCCAGCACAGTTATGTCAATTGACCTTTTTCGTAAATCCCATAAGCCTTTGCGGGTAGACCGGAGATGTCTCCATTTGACATCACGCAGATGTGCACTTAGTTTAGCGAACATCGCTACTGCGCATTTCAAAGCCGTGATGTGCACAGTATCGATGTGCGCATCACAGGTCTACCCACAAAGGCTCATGGGATTTACCCAAAAGGTAAATCCACAAATCACCCAGTTATGGTATCATGTGATACACATGTGACACACATGTGACATGACCTGGAAGTGCATGTTAGGATTAGCAGTCCTGATTGCAGTATGAATTTCCAACCAGTGGAAATGGACTGTACTGGAACAATAAAAGTGTTCTAACATTCGTTGTCATTTAAGTGGCTCATCTGTAATTAAAAACAATGTATGCAAATAATCCAAAAACAATAAACCAAGGAACACGCTCACCATGGCAATTTATCGCTCAAAAGAAATATAGCCTGGAGAATTTGGACTCCAAGTAGCTTCATTTGTAACGCTTTTCAGAATCCGCTTTATTGGATTGTTGCTATCAGGTTACAAAATATGATACATAGGTTTGTGCACATGTTGAATAGCCTGCATTGCCACAACGCATAACACCCATATCACAAACAAGCACACACTTAAAATTAAAGTTTGTGGAGTGCATGGGTAAACAATGCAGTGATTCTCTATTCATTCAATCATAGTGGTGTCCAAATTCTCTATACTGCTTCTCATAGACATTGATAGTGTCTCTGTATGTGAGCCAGCGTTATGACTGTGCCGTCTTGACACGCAATGCTGTGATTCCGAGAACGGCATGCCTGTTTCAAGGCTACACACCTTGAAAACGTTGTGATGCAGGATCAAAATCACACAGATTTTGTTTACAAATTCATGGTCTAAAATTTGACGTGAAAATGGCAAAAATGACAAGTTTATAGGTATAGTATTGTGTAATTCATGAAAACTAAGGCATACCATTAAGAAGGCAATAACATGCAAACAAAGCAAGCACTTTCTTTAATTCTGAAAAATGATCACCTAGAAATAAATGCATATGTGTTCCTATCAACAATTCAACTTTTGTATAAAATACTATAACACACTGATAAGAACTTGTGTAAATGCAGGTGGATCTACACAACCAACAGGGTAATGACAATGTTAGAATAAAGTTCAATGTACATTTGCAATTTTGTTGAAGAAAAACAGCATATAAAAAACTTGCCATGTTCCAATATAGTAAAATGTTAGAAAAAGATTTGCTAATGACATGTTGCAAAGACAAGGTGAAGAGAATCATGGGCTAATCTAAGTTGAAATCCATACATACAGCCCCTATGGACGACATAACCTTAATCTCCCACACAGGTGCTGTAGATTTCAAATGGAGACACCCATTTGGCTAACCTCATTTGAAATTCACACTCCATGTGTGGAAGATTAATATCTTCAATAGGGGTGTATGGATTTCAACTGGAATAGCCTATTAAGACACTATGTGCAGCACAAGTGCACCTATCATGGCAAAATGATGTATTATTCAGTCAAATTTTCTAAAATTATCATCAGTCTGTCCATGTCGTGCATCATGGGGAAAAGTAGCGGCATATGATATTTTTGTTAAGCTTATGTTCATAACAGCAACACATAAAAAGTTTCTCTCATAAAATTATCAATTTCCTTAATATTGGGAATATAGCAACGAAACTAAATCCGGTGGTACATGAAAGTATTTTCTACATAAATATTTTCTGAATATTTTTTACCAGGATGTACCGCATAAAAAAGTGAATTTATTGCTTCGAAAGACATCGCTACCAAGTCGCCATTTTGGATTGGTGACCCTGACGCAAACCATATCCGGGGTTGCTCACTTCAGACTTGTTTAGTTCAGAAATACAACGTCAGAGTTGAAAGCAATACAAAGTATTTTGCCATGAAAGGTGTATATTGTGCAGATTATAAGAGGCCTAGAATGGTTGTGGATGGTCTGAGGGGACACAATCATATGTAACAAGTTCACATGACTGTGCTATAGACAGATGTCTACAAGGTGATCAGGTGTACTGAAGACATTACATGATAGTTCAATCTAATAATACATGTTCATCTCACTAAAACATACTTTCAATCAATTCTGATCCCTTTTACACCAGCACACCAACAGGTACTGTCACCAAAATTAATGGCCTAGTTTGTTCACATAAGGCTAAAAAAGTTCTGTCTCAAAGCCCCTGTGTGTGTTTTTCTTAGCACATCCATTTCACCTATTTTTTAATAATTTTTTTCCGTAAAATCATGAAAATTCTGAAAAATACTTTGAAGAAATTTTACTTGATTCGATACTCGCAAATTTCCATAAAATTAATTCAAAATTAAGTTTTTAAAAATCTTTAAAAAAAAAGCATTCTGCATTCTCTTTTGAAACTCTCATAGGCTTTGAGAGGCAATTTATTTAGCCTAACCAATGATATGAAACCAAATCCACCATGTCGCGTTTGAGGTAGCAACTCTACAGCGGGTTGTAAATGTTTGCAAAATCACCTCCGGGACATTGAATGCAAATCCTGAAAATCAAAGTGAGTAACAAAAAGTCATAAAGTGTTCAGTTGTGTGGACTTGTGATGTGTTGGATGTGTTCATCAAATCAGACCCAGTAGGTTATAGACCATGCAATTAATTGTTACAAACAGTAGATAACCATGCATAATAATTCCAATTGGATCTATTAAGACCATAGATTGAGCACACACAGTTTGAAACACACACACTGGTATGGGGGATGTATAATCACATGAAATACAATAGAATCATATCTCTAACCTGATATGAAAATGAAATAAATGCCAATTATTAAGATAATTCACTGAGAGTACGGTTGTATGGCAGGCTATCTCACTGTGGCAAGTGTTGCACACAGAAATACCCTCGATTTAGAAGTTTCCTTCCACAAGGGATGTATGGATTTCAATTTGGAATAGCCGATTAATGTTGGCATCCAAACATTTTCAAATGAGACAAGAATACAGCGATTTACATCCTCTCCATTTAACTATTCCCCTCATTGTACGGTGTATCATTCGTGTAAAACTGCATAGAATTAGCCTAGCACAGACATCGTCTATTGAATGATTATACAGCTTTATTCTGTAAACTGCTTAATTCCTCAATAGTCTTTACACTATTCTAACTCATGAATATCTTACACCAAGGATACACCCATTGTACACCCGTATCTTTGCTCATATCGAGTCACATTTCTCTTCCCACCAACCAACCACTCTTCTACACACTTAATGACTAGGCACAAATGGAATATTTTGTCATCACACAAAGAATTGTCTAATTACACACATGGTTATGTAAGCTTACTGACAGTGCAGCCAAGTAGTTAAAAATACACAAGGTTTTGGGGGTCAGTAGGCACATGGAAATTTCAAATAATCATAAAATAGTAATAATTATTTATACTTTTTTTTTCTTTCTACAAAATATGTACAGAACAGATATTTGCAATTTCCATAGTTAACCAATAGGAATTCACTAAACATACAAAATTTGGATTATAGATACCTCATTTAGAGAGCAGTATTCTAAGTTGCATTTGTAAGCTTATGGAATAGAATTTAAAAGCTTCCCTTAAAGAGATTGTTCATAGTTGACTTCCCATTTCAAAGCACACTTCACAAAAGTCCCCTTTTTGTTGAGTGGATGTGGGTCAGTGTAACATTAAAATTATCTGATTAAACAGACAGATTCTGCTGTCTGAGGAATTCCAAAATATTTGCATGACTTTAACTTCATAATGAGTTAATCTCATAAAGATTTACAAATGCCAATACAGCCCAACCTCTTTTATCCCGATATCTCTGCTAAGCAGGATTTTAATGCTTTGACACCCAATTTTATGCTTTTAGAAGGACATAATGATGTTGCATACAGTACTCAAATGCCATCTTTTAGTGTTATTGCTATTGAGTAAATCCAATGCAAGTGCTTCAGCCATTCAATGCAGAATAAGGCATAATTCACTTATCTGGATTTTTCACTTATCCATCCAGTCCCATCATGGCCAAATACTAGAGGCTGGACTGAACTGAATTCCTTGGCTATCCACCACATAAACAGCAGATTTAACATTGGCTTTTCTTATAATACATGTATATCAAGACATTTTTGAAAGGGGGGCTGTAAGGTGAAGTGTGCTGAGTACAACAAGAGAAACATTTACTACTGTAAACTATTTAATTTGTCAACATTTACATGTTACAAGGAGCTTCACAAAAGTAAATGGTTTCATTGCAAGCTGCTTAATGCGATATTCCAGTTGAAACTCAAACACCCCCTATGGAAGACATGGCCTTAATCTTCCACACAAGGAGGGTATGAATTTCAAATGAGGTAACCTAAATGGTGCCTGTTTGAAATCTACACCTCCTGTGTGTAAGATTAAGGTTATATCTTCCATAGGAGATGTAAGGCTTTCAATTAGAATAGTTCAATTCATCCCACTAACCAGCAGGTTTTCCCAAATCTGCAAAAAAATAAAATTCCCTGATTGTGACAATTTACTAAGTTCCTATACGAAGTTCCTTTTGGTGGGTATAAATGCTTCTCCCTGCCTAGTCTACTTGAGAAGATGTTTACAAAATGTTTGCTAGTAAATTTACACCTCTCTTTTCTAAGTGTCCAATCTTTTCCTCCACAAAAGTAATTACAATTGAAGTAAACACAAATATGCATGTATACTTTAAATACTGGGATTTTTGCAAAGAAGCTCACATCATCATGTCAATTTGAAACCCAAGCAAAGGATATATATATATATATATATCAAAACTACTATCCTAAAAAGGGAAACGTTTGGTTGGGGAGGGGAAGGACTCAATAATGTAAGTATAGGATTTACAATTATGATAAAAATTCAATTTTAACCATGGATGGGAATGTGTGAACAAAAAAAATGAAACAATTTGGGGAAGATATACTGAAATTATACTTGAAAATGTATCATACAAGGTTATACAAGTCACACCTGTCATGACAAAGCAGTGCTGCCATTTGCCAATGTTTATGGGAAAAGGAGCAAAGGGCCTGAAAATGAGACTCATATATGCAGTACATCCCCATATCATCACCCTGCTACAATCATTTGCCTAAGCATTTTGTTGTTGTTATTTTAAGAACAAGTACAAAATATGATTCAAGCATGCATCAGTTACGTAATCACCCTATTCATTTCTGATTAATCCTTTTAATTTGTCTCATTATCATTTGTTCTTATGCAAAGATTGGTGAATAAATATGTTTAAAATGTAAGCTTGAACTATTTTTTATACTTGTTCTTAAAATTACAAAAAAAATGGCAATTATAGTAGCAGGGTGATGTTAATGATATATCCAAACACACATTGTCGTTGGGAAGGAAAAACCTCATATGTGCTTGTGGCCACTGAACATGTATAACACAAAACTGCCAACAGGTTACATAGAAGGTTTTGCTTTAAACATGTTCAGGTGCCAATAACATAAAGGAGGTTTTTCCTGCCCAGCGACGACATATAATATTTGGCATATAAGATATTTGAATATAACACTACCCCCACTGTCATAACAGGAGTGCATTGCTCACATGATTATTACAATAAATGTAAATGTACATATATTATATCGTCTGTTGAATGGAAGAAGGTCACAGGTGCATAGTAACAACAAAGCACTTCCAACCTAATTACACTTAAACAATGATATATATTACATACAGGCATTTTTGTAATTGTCTTGAGCTTAACAACTTATCATAATGAACATATAACCTTGAGCGCAGTGTATAATGTATAACACCTCTATTCACAGCACACAAGAAATCGGATGTGCATACTCAAGAGCCTACATGGTCGGGTCACACTTGACCAATGGCTAATAAACCTCATGGACAATTATAAAAAATGCCTGTATTATCTATCTGTCCAGCAGTGCTCTGATCCATGTGTAGTAGATAGTAGTATATTTTTGTATTAATCAATAATTTCCACAGTGTAGGATAAATCAGGTACAAACCGCACAGCAGTTTCTCTGTTTGATATACGACATGACGTTTATTTTAGCAGGAGTGAAAGATTGTCGATCCCATGCATCAATCCATCCCTTTCCAAAGCTGTATCTGACACTCACACAGCTGCATAACATATAGCACAGATACAACACAGTTGAACATTATTTCTCAATTTGGCAGCAGAAAATAACAACACAGGAGCTGCGCTTATAGTCTTCCTCAACCATCGAGGGCGTTTCATGATTTTCCATACCCGGGCGAGTTGCAATTCATTGCGCAAAGAAAATTAATTCAAATTGTTTGCAATTCAGATGATGATATCATCTATGGTAACAAAGTTTTTAAAACACAACTTCAATATTGAGTCCATTTTCTCAAAAAACGAGCGCTTCTTTATAATAGTCCATAAATCAATCGCTCAATCGATACTGAACTGTGTGACAAAACTATGTTTTAAGAGGTCTAACGTGCCCGGTCTCTCTTTAGGGTCTCTTCTAAATGAAAGGCCAATAAAGTCCCGGCCATCTTTGGAGAGAGATTGTGGAAGTGCTGGTTGTGTTGGTTGCGTTGCTATTTTGAAAATGGCCGCCATCGCTTCAAAATCTGCCCACGGTGGCTTGGTTGTTAACATTTCTACTACTGTACAGCCGATGCTCCTATGGGTATGGAAAGAAAAAGAGGAAAAAAATTAAAAAACACATTTTATTAATGAAGGAACAAATACATCTTTTGTTTATCACATAATATCAGAAACATGTATACAGGGACATGCTGCCCAAATAGTGTAAAGTTTTTTTTTTTTTAAACTTCCGTGGTCGTGCCTGTGCGTATCGCGTACACAAGCGTAAACACAAAAGCAATAAACAATCACACTGATTGGCTGATCAATGCACTTGACAACAAGCCGGCTGACCCATTGGTCTTCGGCGACCTTGTCACTTCTACGCGATCGCAATTCACCAGCGCGTAACCGGACCACGGAAGTTTTATAAAAACAACTTTAGGGTATTCAAACTCGGGACCTATACCATATGGTGTGTTCATAACCAAGATCTCACCACCTGTCAACAGCACACGCATACATCACTAGCAGTCTATTGACTGCAACTCAATATGAGCAAGTCTGTATTGGTTTCTTTGTCAATCAGTGGTGTGCTATGAATGCTTACCATACATCAGCCTTCCTGCCGTAACCCTCCCCATTGATAACCTCTGGGCTCATCCAATATGGTGTCCCCGTCACCGATTTGATCCCTGTGATAAAGCTACATATCGTCTGCAATCTCTTGGATGCACCAAAGTCTGCTAGCTTCACGTTGCCGGTAGCATCTCGAAGTATGTTAGCTCCTGCAAGATAGCATCACCAAAAAAATAAGCATGTTAAGAGTTTGTCTATGATAAAGTGTAATAAATAGTGCAGTCCCGCACAGTAAAGAAGTGTGTATCGATAATACGTCATCAGGGTTAAATTCGCAGTCAAGGCTTATGGAATTTTTTCAGAATGGTCTATTGAGAACAAAGGGAGATCTGATAAACATCTCAGGATAGCAGATTGTGAACCAACCAGGGTTGCCAAAAAATGAGCTTGATTCATGGGCTAAAATCACTACTTAGATGAAAATCCATCCCATTTTGTTTGACTTCAATTAAGCAATTGCTTAAGGATATAACCACACATTGAAGTAAAATTTTGCATGCTCTGCAAACAAGTGTATTGCCTACTTAATTGATAGTTAACTTACCTTTGATATCTCTATGTACTATGTGGTTTTGATGTAAGTAAGCGGACCCTTCTAGAATTTGTCTTGTGTACTTCCGCGTTACATTTTCTGTTAACGCACCGTACCTTGCAACCTCATCCTTAACCGAGCCCTGTGAGATGGATAGATAGAGGGAAAAGAAATTGTTTTACTTGCACTTTACACCCAAAAATGCTGTTTGTGCCAAACATTCAATTCATTAACTACACTTCGCTTCACCTCAAGTATGGCAGTGATTGTCAATACTCTGTGGCATTAGGTTAGCACATGTGACTTGATATTCCAAATAGGAAAATATGCACATACATCACTACCAAACTCAAAACAGTGTATAGTGGGATGATAAGTGCTTTATAGTTAGGATTAGGGTAAGGGATAGAGATATGAAATTGGGTAATGTAATGCATCTTATTAGCAAAATATCAGGTTCGAATGCTGAGTGCAATTGACCAATAGATGCAATATCAGGAACACCTAAAATATTTATGAGGTACTGTATTCGCAACCTCACGAGACCCAATCAAACTTATTTTTGATTTTACAGTACTTAGTGACCCTACAACCCCGTTACAAGGATTGAATCAATATACATACCCCTGGCATAAATTCCATAAATATAGAGAGTATTTTAGGGTTTTCTGAGCAGCCAAAGTATTGCACTATCCTCTCATGATGAAGGTTCCGTAGCAGCTCAATTTCTAATTTCAGGGCTCTCACTTCCTACAATAGAGAACAAAACAGCAAGAAATAAGCAATTAGAAACATGATATAATACCTTTAAAGGGGCACTTCATGATAACGGCCTTATCCCCCCCCCCCAACTTTGAGTTGTTTTGACAGATAGAAATTACAATACAGTGGCCTATGGGGCATTGTAATACATGCAATTATGCTTAACTTGTCCCAATCAATTGTAATTGGAGAAATAAGCTAATTATATATCTACAGTAGCATGCCCTTAAAAAGATGCTAAAATCATGAAATGTCTTTTTAGAGTGAAAAAAAAACACTCTAAAAATGTATGAATTCCCTAAAAAAGTGAAAGTTGATTTGACAGATAGAGTAACAAATCAAAGGCAAACAATTTGCACCCCCCCTCCCTCCATAGGACACATGCAATTGCATCAATAGCAGTGTGATGGTAACATGACTACTTACCTTTTTAGCATCTGAATTATTATGGTCTAGTGACACCTGCTTGACGGCTAATTCCCTGCCTGTGTCTGCATCATAACATAAGTACACTACACCAAACGCCCCCTGTCCAAGGATCCTGCCTTTTTTCCAATGTTCTGGTGCCCTGGGTGCTATGCGTACATAAGAAAAATATCATTTCAAAAGGGTAAGTGATGAATTGAATCAAGACACATCAGAGGATTACATTTGATGCATAGCCAAGTCAAATAAGAGAACTTTGATTGTGGTAAATTATCAGTTCTGTACATATTTATTACGTCTACAAGCCCTACATAACTGCTCCACAAATGGATGCTAAACAGATCCCATTGGTCAAAATTAGCCTTTTTTATGTATTTGTTCAGACACTACTTGTAAGACTATCCATGTGCGCACCAAGGTGAAATTTACACCTACTCATGTTACTCTCTTGCCATTTTCCTAGAACAAGAAATAGCAATCTGTGGCTTTAACATTATCACAACGGTTGTTAAGGAAACTGATATGGCCATATCATTCCCAAAATATTGAAATCCTTCCTGTCACAAGAGAAATTTGATCGCTATATTGTTAGTGGAACTCTAATGTTTATTACTTACATTTTGCATTTTCTCTCATGCCCATTTCTTGTAATGACATAATTGCATGTTCTAGTTCGCTATCCCTCCGACTCCTCAAACTTGGGGGATCATCCGGTACAATACCGCTGCTACTACTGCTCTTACTTAACGATTGGTTACTGCCGCTCCGTGAGCTGTGTTGGGAACTGAACTCGTCTCTATCTCCCCGCATCATTGACGGACTCAGCTGCGGTCTCTTTGTCGTTGACCTACTTGCCGGGAATGTTTTACGACCTGAAGGAATTAAAAAGTTGGTTTGTGACGATGTATTAACCAACCCTATTGGTTTTGTTTTAGTTTTTCCTGTTTTTCTTCTTCAAAACTGAGATTTTGGTATCAGAACAAAGTTCATATTTTTCTCATAACCATTACCCCAGTGAAATTTAATGCCCGAGAAAAATTTTCTTTTAAAGGTTGTGAACAAAAACAAAGTGAATTGCGGTAACCAAACTAGAAGTGGCATTGTTAATCAGGTTTTTGCTTCTCATATCAAAACCGCTGGGGACAACCCAAACGTATTGTTTTAGAGGTTGGCCTCAAAAAAGACAAAAACAAAATAGAAAACAAAACATGAAAAATAGTACCACACCCATTAATTGTCCGATAAATTGTATGATTTTGGTTAAGACTATGAGTAGGTTTTTGCAATGTTTACTTGTCTCCAAAATAGTACGGAAATCAAATCTTACAGTCATAATAATTGTATATATTATACTACCAGATTTAAAATTGACACAGAGTACAGGGTATCCAGCACTTCACAACAACAAAACATTTCCCCTGATACTTTCCCAACATATTTTCAAAATTCTGTGAGAAATATTTTACTATAGGTTGTATCAGGGTGTAGACTGTTTCAAATCACTACCTAGAGAGAGAGAATTATTTTCAGAAGTATGAAATATGAACTCAGTTTATAGCTGAATAGTTGCAGTACAGTTTTGAGTCATGCACAACATGTGTATGCCAAAATGTGTGTTTTTTGGCTCTTTTTGATATCTAGCTTACCATTATCATAGTCTACTTGTCTACTTGTCAAGGGTACTCTGGTTGGGAACGTTGCATGTCTACTGCCCTTGTCATATGTTTGTTGATATGCAGAATCTGGAATAAAGTCATCATTATAGCACACAACATTAGTTAAATGTGAATACACACTGAATGATTTCAGTAATATTAAGTCTCTGCATGTGGGTGTAGACTGCAGATGATAAAAAATTAAATTCATAAATTTCAGAATTGTACATTTTCATAACTATATTTGGAATCTGCATGAAAAATGCATTAATATGTCGAGTACAAACAAGCCCAGTATTGGTTCAGTGGTTCTTAAGATAGCTCTAGATAATTTGTGACATGATCTTGTCCATGGGGGCCAAAATGCAAATTTGAAACTGAGATAAAGGTAAAAATATGGAGTATAAAAACAATAAAATACATAAGAAAATAGACATCAAAAAACTTCATAACTTTAGAACCAAGTATGCTAGACATTTGGTGTTTTGAGTGAATGATAGCCTATTGTATGTTTAATGTAAGAATTACAGTAACTCAATTTTCAAAAATGCCTCCTTTGGTCCCCATGGACCAGATCATGTCATATTTGAGAAATTATCTCTAAACTTGGACTTTTTAATTTTATATTGAGCATTAACTTGTGGTTGCCAATGGATTTGATAAGTTACAAAATGGTTTCTGTTTTCACACAGAGTACCTGTTGAAACCATGTTGAAACACATTACTACTTGTAAACACATTTTATTGATCGGCTAAATAACAATTAACATGTTTTGATTAATAATATATGTGACTCAACCTTGTCTAATCAGTCAGCAATAATCTAATTGCAATATAGGCAAAAACAGTATATAAAAAAAAGTGTGCCAGGGACTTCCAGATTTCAAGATCAGTAAGCGTAAATACTGAACAAGTTAGTGATGGTAATAACTCAGTTGTCAAAATGTCCGACTTTAGTCTGAGTGGATTATATCATGTCACATATATTTATTAACAGGATCTTTACAAACATCACCAGCTTATGATGCATCAGTTTTCTGTAATTAAGAGTATTTAGAATTCAAGAGCATGATAACATAAATTTAGCTGAACAGGTGGTATAACTAGACACCAGTGGGCATGTTAATGAGAAGCAATTGCAAATATCTGTCATTATAAATAAGTAATCTGATGTTATAGCCAACAGCTGCTTGAATCTAAATGGCTTATTAAAAAGCTCAAAAAATATTGACATGGGTTGATGATAGGGCATGTGAGGTGCCCATGATCCGACCGATTCAATCAGCCAACAAGGTCTCACATCTTGTTGGCAAGGGATTTAATACTTCAGCAACAACCGCAAAAGTTTAGTGACTTTTATACTCAAATTTCTGAATGTTATTTCAAATTGTATATTTTTGTGTTTTATATCCTGTGCAATTTTGCTTAAATATTCAAATCAATGAATGTTCTTATGTGTATTTTATATTGTAATTATTGTATATAATTTGGCCTACAGGCCACGACTTGGCAATAAAATAATATCAATCAAATGAAACAAAATGAGGTTGATTTCTTTCTCCAGAGACAATGTTCATAATCTTACCATGTGATTACACCTTTTACAGCTGAATGATACATGCAAGCATACTGCTTGATGCATGTGGCAAGGCACATGGAAATATTGCACTATTCCGGTTAAAATCCACACACCCCTCTGGAAGACATGACCTTCATCTCTCACACAGGGGGTGCAGATTTCAAATGGTATAGCCCATTTTCATGAAAGTCAACAACGAAAAATAACTGTTGCCTTTCTCTGACCTTATAACCATGCATGTTGCAACACAATACGTTTACGTACCTGTAAATTCTTCATGGGGATAAGTATTTGAACTTTTTGCCCTGAACATTCTTCCAGTTGCACTGTAGGGAATAAACATTCATGAGATGGTATTATTAGAACATTCAGCTTTTTATTAGTTATATGAACCTTAACATGCACATAAAGTTTGTCAACAATGGTATCATTGTGAAGCTTTGCAACATAAAAACTTTTTAGTACAATTTTTAATGTTTTGTACAATTATACACAGTGCAGTAAATGTCACAGCTATTATATATAACATACTATAATAGAATGCAATAAAAAATTTGAAATGAATATTAATAGGATATCAGTGTCACATTTACCAGAACTAGGCCTAAATGTTTGAAAACTAACATCATCTGGTCAAACATTTTTAGAAAATGGTGGCATATTAATAGGTACAGTACTCATAGTTCTATTTTAGGTCTGCTTGGTTGGCTATCTATTATTTGTGTGTTTCTCATCAATTTTTGGCTGCTGTATTTAGTTTGTGATCAACTTTCGACCAAGGAACAATTCTTTTCAAACTAAACATCTTTCTCGCTAGATGTCTTGGCTACTATTCTCTATCACAACAAATTGTACGACATTTTCAAGTCACTTGTTTTGCTGCTTGACTAGATAATGGCCTCCTTTGGTGGAAAACAAAAATTTCCACCCCATAAAAATAAGCGGAGCCGTTTGAATGATAATCCCAGGTCAGTTGCAGTAGCACAGCTACAACTGAGAGTCAACAAGTGAAAGTCTTGTGCAATACTATTTATGACTATTTCTTTTCTAACGTCAACTTATTTTCAGCAATCTTCTTTTATTTCCAATACAAAACCTTACATAATAGCAACTGGTAAGAAAATGTATAGCTTGTCATTACAATGCCCTGTTATCAAAACAAAACTTTATTCACATTCTCACCAAGTAAAAACTTTCAAGAAAGCCATGAAATTTAAAAAAAATTGTCAAAAAATTGTTTTGGAGTAGCATACATTGCCAAAATCTTCCTATTGTAACTATTGACTACGTTAACACGGATACAAGTACAATGGACGAAAACAAAATCACAATCTTCACATGACCATAAATAACAACAGGTTTTATAACTGGGAAACTGACTATCAGGCAAGCAGCCACAGATTAAGTTATAAGCTTTATTTGACACACTACATATCATCTTTGTCAACTGATGTCTTTCTTGTGTAAATCAGTATTCAGCATTTTAATATGCAGGGGCGGATCCAGGAATTTTCAATACGGGGGCGTTAGAGTTAGAGGGGGCGTGCGCCGGGTGCGCCCCCATCTAACCCTCTAAATCCGCCCCTGATAGGAAGCGTATTTACTACTAAGTCATCTTAATGCTTGGATATTCACTACTTTAGTCCAGACATGACCATTGTGTACCAAAGGACAAGCTCGATATCCACTAATTGTTCAACTCATACTTTAAATGTAGGCGAAACTTGTGGATCGACATAGAATGGCATACATTCAATTTGCGTGCCAAAGCTGTGCCAAAATGTAAAATAACACATAGGCTAGTCCAAGCTTTTATAAATTTATGCAAACCTAAGTGGGACTTTATTGATATGCGCATATAACATAACCAAACAAGTTTTGTCAGTGACTATAAAAAAATTATTAAATTCGTGTACATTGTGGAACATACTCTTTGCGTGGCTGTGCGCTGTAAGCTGTTGTACACAGATAATCTCGCTTATGGATGCATAGAGTAGTATTGTACGCTTGTGTATATAGCATGATTAGTTGCGGAGTAACAAGCGTAGTTGAATGTTCCACGATGTACACAAATTTAATAATTTTTCTATAGTTGAGTAAAGTTTAATAGCAATGCATTGCACATGTGAGAGATAGCCCTATTTATTCAGACATAAATAATTATACATGAAATGGTATGGTAGGCCTACCTTCCTAATGACTGATTTGTGTAATTCTCTAGTGACTGTTGGCTACCATCTGGACTTCCTACCCACTCTCGTGACTGAAAAGAAAAAAAATAGAAAACAAGTGAATTCGTAAGTTATGTGGTGGGTAAAATGTGTCCCCACTAGGAGGCGATTAACAAGTGGATTCGTAAGTTATGTGGTGGGTAAAATGTGTCCCCACTAGGAGGGCGATTATCAGGCTTTGATGGTTCGTAAAGAAACAAAACAAAAAAACAAAAAAACTAACAACATATATTTGCAAAATGACCTCAAGTGACCCCTAGATAACCTTTGACCTCACACATGTTCAAGTACCCAAAGGTCTATGTGTTCAAGTCAAATAGAAATCCGTCAAAGCATATGGGAAAAATCAATAACAGAAGCCTGGATTAACACATAAGGTTAACATTTTCTGCACACACAGCCATACAGCGGAGCTCGTTTACCCGCGATTTGGTATCCCAATTGGGCGACTTTTAAAGATTTTCCCCGTGACTTTTGACAATTTCCTGTCCCATAGAAACCAATAGTTAAGAAACAATTTGGGCGACTTTTCAACATTGGTTCCTGCGACTTCTGATAATAGTTTCCTGCCCCATAGAAACCAATGGTAAAGAGCAAACTTGGGCGACTTTTTGATTATTTGACCCGCGATTCAGGCTGAAATCTTTTGGCAACCCTGGTCCAAAATTTGGAGGGGACAACACAATACATCAGATCTTGCTTTATAGTGCCCTTTCCAAACTTTGTTTAGCGGGGACAACAAAGCTCTTGGCATGCATATGGCATATTATCATCGCAACTCGTCCATAAGATAAGAGTAACAATGGGTTTGGACTTACGATGGCTTAAAGGATTTACAAAAGGTCACAACTGTTGGTGAATAACAAAAAAGGTTGCTTATAAACAAAATTTGATATTACTTCCATGGTCTGTGCCTTCCACCCAGCAAAACAATCATGTCGATTGGCTGATCAACGGTCTTGAACACAAGATGGTTGATCTATTGGTCAATGGCCAGTAAAAGCGGATGAGATCTCACTACTTCTACGTGATTGCCAATCACCAGTGCATACCCGGACCACAGACGTACTAAAATAACTACTTTAGATGCAGTATCTTCCTTTCATTTCATACACGGAGGTTCTTTCCCAGTATGATTTTTGGAAAAGAAATCTAATATTGCATAAAATTATTTTGCAACGAAGTGTCAATTAGGGAATACTATTGCCTATCCACTATGCCTATAAGGACATGACACTTACGAATTATGGCAAATTACCTTGCTAAAAAGTGCTGATATTCTGTGTAAATTCATTGCATGCTAGTAATCGTTCAAAATTTGTTTAAGCAAAACAAAAGGTATTTTTGGATCCGGTTTCCATACCAACCGTAACTACATTACTGCCCCCAATTTGTTGCCAGCAGAAAAGTGTAAGTTATATTTGTATTTTTTATTAGGTGCAACTTTAAAATCTGTTATACATCCTCTGATTATTTTAAGAACAGTACATACTCATGGAATAAAGCATAGCTTGTGGGTGCTGTACATTATTGTACAACCTAGCCTTTTTTCAATAACAAAATTTTGTTGACTGGTCGAGGCAGCTATTTCGATCGCACATCCATGCAGAGTCAAGTTAGCTCAATCGATAAGGCGTTCGACTGTGGTGCGAGAGGTTGTGGGTTCGAACCTGGCGGTGCCTAATGCGCTCACGTGGAAAAGAAAACTGAGTTAGCTTGAAATTCCCTGGACAAGGAACTCACTGCTAATTTGTCTCGTTGTAACCCGTACGAAGCTCGGGGGGCTGATCCTGGTTGCGATGGTTATTTGTGAAATGTCTAGGGTGTGCGCTCTTGAAGCAGCAAAGTCCCTGATTGGTTGTTTAATGGTTTGTGGAATGATATGGGCCGTAGTGGTCAGCGACAACCTGTAAAGTGTGCTGAGGCTTGTGGATCAACGTCTAGGCGTTGTGCCTGTGCGTAGCGCACTATAAATCACTGCGCTTTTTTTTTTTTGAAGCAGGGTGTGTGCGTACACCAGCAATTTGAAACTGCGCCCAATAAAATGCGCAAAGACGTCACTGTCACATCAGGGTGAAAAATGGTATACAAGAAAAAGGTTGCTGCTTGAGAGCCTGAACCACTATCCTGAGTATCATCCACTGTGTGGACAGATGGCAAGGAATCACACTCACATTTATTGTGTATGCTTACAAATATACAATGGAAAAGATTTGAGAATAAGAAATGCCTGACTAACTCCTAAGTTCTAGATTATTTCAAAATAGCTCTATACTCTGATCAGCTCGTAATAGGCGGGACTCATAACATCGTGGATTGATATAGAATGGCGTATACACAGTTGGGCGCAGCACCTACGCGAACTGTGCTTTGCATTATGTGTGAATGACGCATAACTTTTGTGAATTTAAGCGTACATAAGTTGGAACTTTATTGACTCGTGCAGTAACAAAAACCGAATAATTCCCGCCTATAAAGAGCTGATCATAGTTTATACATGCTGTCTACATCAACCATTTCTCCATATTCCAAAGACTAGAACTGTCACCCGATCAAAGCCTTTCAAGGTCCATTCCTTTTGAATTCATTTCCATGCAACATCAGGGAAGCTCCATCTCTGTAGGTTTTCAAATCCAATATTAAAGCCCATCTTTTTCAACTATTGGCTAATTGTTACAGAGCTGTGTTCCCTGTAGGGTGTATATAATAAGTATAATATTATGGCAGTTACTTACATCTGACCTAGGCATCTCCTCTGGTTCAGGGATAAAATGTCCTTCCCCATATTGCATCCTCATATTTGAATGATCATGCTCAGAATCAGGAATGTAGCCTGGGGGAGGTGAGGGGGTATCCCGTTTTGGCATGAGAGGTGTGGAATGTCTTTTAGATGGGTAGTCTGATACAGGGGAGTTGTAGCCCCCTGATTCCCCCGTATGGGAATGGGCCCTGTGAGTGGTTTTCTGTGATGAGGTTGTTGAATCACTTCGAATCTGTAACAAGCAGCAATGATACAAAATATTAATTTAGATTGCTCTAGAACATTACATAACACTTTATTTTTCCTTTCAATAAATACCCATTCTTTGATAAATGCAATTAACATTTGATTTAAATCTGATCAACCAGGCCTATCTTTTTTTTTTTTGACGGAAGAAACAAACGTTGTGAGCGACTGCAACCTGCAGTCTTCAGCTGGGTTCTGATGCAGTTTTTAGTCGCAATATCATTTTGACCATCAAAAGTAGTTATGTCTGGTTGATCAGATTTAAATCAAATCTTAATTTCAACATGCCCAGATGAATGAGAGTGAGAGAGTCTACACAGATTAATAAATGCACCCCTGTCTTTTAATGCAAATATCAAAATAATGTTGAAAGTTCCATTCTGCTAGAAACCAAAATTCTGCTGTGAAAGCAGGTTAATTCTGCTGTGACCAGTAATTTTTTGTACTTCTTAGAGAGTTTTCTTCCTTTGAAATGTTTTTGTTTGAAAAAGAATGTGTGCTTCAAACAAGAATGTGCATGGTAGTTTTGTACTTTTTTCCCAATGCAAAATTTGACTAAGTCTTTATGTACTGTAACTTTTTAGAAAATAAAAACAATTCCTCAATTTAATTGAATCTTGAGTACTTACTGCAGTGTCATATAATCCCTTTCCAGGACCGTTACGAGATGTATTACTAGTAGGCGACGTCAGTGATGATGACGGACTAGATGGTTGACTAAGGTAGATACGTAGACTTTTGGCATTGGGGTTTCTGTCCATCAACTCCACTGCCTGGTTTAGATCTATTTGGTTCCTTATTGGAACTACAATCTACATCAAAGAATAAAGGATTAATTGTAAGAATGTAGGATAAAAGAAGATCAAATTGAGATTCATGCAACCAGCAACAACTTCCCCAATTGGGGGTGGTTTCATGTAGGCGTGTGTCACACACCCCTGCACGAAACCACCCCAAATTGGGAACATTGTTTAGGACTATATTTATGCAGAAAGGGATCCATGTTACTTCCTGCCTTTCCCAGGTTAACCGAGAACATTATACAAATTATGACATTTAACTTTCAACCTAGTACATATTTTTCATCACCGATAGAGGACACACTCGCAATTTTTTTATGTTATTTGCTGCCCACTACATATAAAACAGGGACAGTCCCCGCTTCCTTGGTCTGAATGTTGGGCATCATACTTACATCCCCATTTAGTGGCGATTACAAAGGTGCCCCTACCTGTCTGTGCAGGCATTCACAGACTTGGTGTATTGTTATCAAAATGAGGATGTTTGAACAGACATTTGATTGACATACCGGGGACAAAATGGCAGAATTTTTGTTTGTAGGGGTGTGTATGATCCTGGCGTCATGATCCACAATATGAAATACGCCCAGCAGCTGCAGGCGGTATTTTGAATACCAAACAGCAGACATATCTCTAAAATGTATTGGCATGCAATTTGCAGGTAGGTCCATGATTTAAATCTGGACAGTCCCATGTATATCCTTGTTTGCCGGCAAACACACATCTGCATACCGATGCACATTAATGCACATACGTACAACATCACTGCTCAACCAAATGTGCACTAGGCCAACAGAATATTGCTAGTACTCTTTTGAAGATATATATGTGCATGTTTGCGTACACGTTATGTAAAATGGACAAGACATTGTGATATGCTCTTACATTTGAATTGACTTCATTGGTGGTATAGAACATGTCTAAGGCTGCGCCATAGGCAGTCTTTGCTTTAGACAGCAAGTCTGGGTAATTAAGTGGCCGAGGAACCATGAGTGCCCTGCAACATAAAAAAAATTCATGTTAATAACATGGAGCACACTGACTGACTAAATGAATGAATGACAGATATCTGATAGAGATACCATCTGATAGAGATACCATCCTCCCTTCAGATGTAAACTTTTGTATAATTATCACTGCTCTTCACTCACTGCAACTTAACTATGAAATCTTGTTATATGTATCCTACTACCATGCTTATATATCATCAACCTCCATGTGTATGTTCATGTATCTTTATTTTCATGCAGAACAATAAAATGTAAAAGAAGATCAACACTTCCCTTTTTCACTGAATTTCAAAATCAATCTTTATTATCTTAGATCTAATGACTCTTCTTGTTTGGCTCTAAGAGATTGCATTCAAAGAATCCAGATGACTAAAAAAGCACTGTGCATTGTTGATATATCGCATATAGAGACCAATATAGAGTACTTCCACATTTATCAGAAAAAAGAATAATATCAAACATTCTTAAACACTTGAGAATGTTCTTGAAATCTTAATTGGTTCTTACCTGTGTGATATGACACGATATCACGTATAGAGACCAATACAGAGTACTTCCACATTTATCAGAAAAAAGAATAATATCAAACATTCTTAAACGCTTAAGAATGTTCTTGCAATCTTATTGGTTCATACCTGTGTATAAGACACGATATCACACACTTTAGAGCATGTGTGTTGACGGGATACTCGTACGCGCTATTTGAACCAATCAGAGGTGCATAGCAACAACAGGACTGATCGATTCTAAACCCAAGGTAATTCCTTGTAAAATGTAGTTAATTTGATTAAAATTTGGTATACTTTTGATTAATATATTTATTTGAATTGAAGTGTTTACGAATGAGAATAAAGGTATTGTTTTTAGCTGCTGTCGTACATCTATGGTCTCATATAACACATCATCATTTTTGGCATAAAACTTGGCTGTGCCTCGTTGTTATACTTAAAATAATGATGTCACCCGTGTTATATGAGATGATAGATGCACTCCAGCAACTAAAATCAATACCTTTATTCTCTAAATAACTGGTATCTATAAGCTTGTGTGTAATACATCTCAGGCAGAATGCAAACAATCACACAATCCAGCATTACACCATTTTGCCCTTGTCATGATTCTTTTTTAAGTCTATTTAGGTTTGATAGCCTCACATACAATGCTACCCTTAACAATTGCCCAATAGGCATGAACATTCCTTCAAAATAAGAGAAAAAAGAAAGCTTACCTCTTTTCTGCCTGATACTCAAATTTAACTCGAATCTCAGCAGCCTGTGAAAATGAGCAAAACAGAATTGACAACTTAATCATTTTTCATTGGTTCAAATTCAAACATTACAACAAAGCAAATGAATCCGTTCCTAAGACTTTGACAAGAAAAGTACATCCGTAAAATCCAGAAAGTGTCAAAGCATTTGGGAATAAATGACTTGTGCACAAACTAAGGCAAGTATTAAAGGTATAAGGAAAAAAAACACAATTTCATGCAAAATTTTGTAGTAAAACTGGAAGGAAACGTTGATCAAGATTCTTAACTGTTGTTGGCAGTCAGAGAGTTGGAAATCCCGCAAGGGATTAACAAATGTTTCCTTGCATTACTCAAGTAGGCTCGTAAAGTGCAAGTTAAGTTGTGCGAGCAAATCAGAAATGGCAATTACAATTTCTTGTTCAACATCAGATCTGGAACCTATATTTTAAAGGGGATGAAACTATTATTTTAGTTTGTACTTATTACTAAAGATATGCAACAGTGACATCTGTAAGGTTCTGGTAATCAGTCTTGTGTTACAGACTGTGTACCTGTAGTATCTATAGTATCTAGGGGAAAGAAACTACTGGGTGCCACTAAACTCACAGAAACTAGAGTGGCCCGTGTACAAGCAAACTTTGTCATAATTTGTGTTTCACAATTTTTGACTGTCCGAAATGACAAGTTTGACTCCCTTAACCCTAACCATGTCAAATTAAACAAAATATAACAAAACCATAGACGATGCACTGCTTGGCACATGAGCGATCCTGGTGTCGAAACCTGGGGAGAGGGGGTACCAAGCAACTTCTTTGTTCATCTTCACTCCTTTTTTTGTACCTTCTTTCCATTCAGATAGCCAAAAACCACTTGGACCGTTACAGTTGATTAATTTATCAAGGATTATAATTTCCAATTAAAGCCATCTCTGGGTCAGTGTCTCCTTAAAGATAAGAGTCCCATGGGTGAAATCACTTAACAGTATCTCATTCCCATATATCAGATTCCTGAATTAAACTTCTTACATAGCTTCCTATGGGAAAGAACAAATCAATGTTGGCATCCAACAGGAAAATAACAAGTGCAACTAAACAGTTGCGTGCTGACATTTTTTTACACCGCAAAAAGCTTTAATTCCTATCTGATGGCACAATTTCCCAAGCGTCATGTAGTATGGCCCATAAAGCTGTCCTATTTGAATGTCATTAAAAGTAATTGGATTGGATAAGGCATGCGTCTTTACTTAGATCCAGCCCATTAGCCTTGCTGAAACTTCATTAAGACATTGAAATCACAAGGGCTGCAGCCCCCCCACACACACACACATATTCAATCACCCCCTTGATCCATCCCAAATAGGTATGACTTCAAACACTGTGTGATTGACAGTCCTTATTACTGAACCCAAATTTGCTTGATAAATATTTTGTTGAACACATTACCTAATGTTTTGATATTTTATGAATGGCCGGATTCACCAAACATTTGACACAGGCAAGTTCATGAAGGCATAAGAAACACTTGTTCATAGACAAGTGTGTTTTAAAGTGTGATTTTCCCTCCTTCAAGTCAAGCAACATTGAGAACATTTTTGAACACAATTTTGCATGAAACATTCATTTAACTTGCATGATTACTATACTAACTTCCCAAACTTAATGGTATAGTTCCTTTTCAGGGGAACTACTTCTTCAAAAATGCTAATGCTAAGTAAAGCCATAAACATCACACTACCTGTCACTTAATTCTTATCAACCGCAAGCCGTATACTTGCATTGATGCCAAGGTGTTACTTTATATGGTACTTCTTATTTAACACTACCGTTTTTTACATAAGTAAATCCATACTTGTTGGAGTTTTATGACTTCTCGTTAGCTGACATTTAAGACCTGCAAAGTTTCCTGCTTCCATGCAACAAAAACAAAAAGGGTTTCAATTCAATTGCTTACCACTGATTTACCAATTTTTTGTATCCAAAAGATGCAAAGGGCAATTTTGGGGGCCCCTAGACCCTGACCCATCTGGCCCAATGGTAAATCCAGCACTGGGAGCGTTTATTGTTCTTAAAAAAAAGCAGAAAAAATTTCCTCCAAAAATCGTGAAAGTGCGCCTTTAATATCTCATTGTTTTGTATCCAAATTTGCACACACACAAAAAAAAATCCAGAAATTTCGCACATTTAGCTTCATTTTAAATCATTTCAAAGTCAGAACATATTTTTCACTACAACACCACAGTGCACCATGGTTTTGCAAAACACCCTAAAATTGGTTCCTGATGTATGCAAGCTTCCATTGAACATGTACACAAGAGAGATCTTTACAGCAGCAATATCACTTGAGCTCTTAGGTTTAACCCTAACCGCCTCAGGGCTTTTTGGCAACGGGAAGGGAAAGAAGGAAGGAATAAAGAGAGAAAAGAAAGAAGTTGTTTGCTCTGGGTCGGATTCGTACCTGAGACCCCTCGCATGCCAAGCACATGGTCGGCGACACCTTGCCACGGGTCTTAGGCTTGCTGGCCAGCGAAAACTGTGCCTATATAGTATATATCACTTAGGGCGATTGCGTCATCACACCACGTGGGGTGCACGCACGAACAGCGCATAATCAAGTAGTATTTTGTAGTATACGGTACGGTTAGGGTTAAGATGCTATTTATGAGTAACTGGGGATCCCATGTACTCATTACAACAGCAATATCAGTCAAGCTCTTAGGTTTTAGATAGATGCTACAATGTATTTACAAGTAACTGGGGTCCCATGTACTCATTACAACAGCAATTTATCATTCGAGCTCTTAGGTTTTAGAGGCTATTTATGAGTAACTGGGGTCCCATGTACTCATTACAACAGCAATTTATCATTCGAGCTCTTAGGTTTTAGAGGCTATTTATGAGTAACTGGGGTCCCATGTACTCATTACAACAGCAATTTATCATTCGAGCTCTTTGGTTTTAGAGGCTATTTATGAGTAACTGGGGTCCCATGTACTCATTACAACAGCAATTTATCATTCGAGCTCTTAGGTTTTAGAGGCTATTTATGAGTAACTGGGGTCCCATGTACTCATTACAACAGCAATTTATCATTCGAGCTCTTAGGTTTTAGAGGCTATTTATGAGTAACTGGGGTCCCATGTACTCATTACAACAGCAATTTATCATTCGAGCTCTTAGGTTTTAGAGGCTATTTATGAGTAACTGGAGTCCCATGTACTCATTACAACAGCAATTTATCATTCGAGCTCTTAGGTTTTAGAGGCTATTTATGAGTAACTGGGGTCCCATGTACTCATTACAACAGCAATTTATCATTCGAGCTCTTAGGTTTTAGAGGCTATTTATGAGTAACTGGGGTCCCATGTACTCATTACAACAGCAATTTATCATTCGAGCTCTTAGGTTTTAGAGGCTATTTATGAGTAACTGGGGTCCCATGTACTCATTACAACAGCAATTTATCATTCGAGCTCTTAGGTTTTAGAGGCTATTTATGAGTAACTGGGGTCCCATGTACTCATTACAACAGCAATTTATCATTCGAGCTCTTAGGTTTTAGAGGCTATTTATGAGTAACTGGGGTCCCATGTACTCATTACAACAGCAATTTATCATTCGAGCTCTTAGGTTTTAGAGGCTATTTATGAGTAACTGGGGTACCATGTACTCATTACAACAGCAATTTATCATTCGAGCTCTTAGGTTTTAGAGGCTATTTATGAGTAACTGGGGTCCCATGTACTCATTACAACAGCAATTTATCATTCGAGCTCTTAGGTTTTAGAGGCTATTTATGAGTAACTGGGGTCCCATGTACTCATTACAACAGCAATTTATCATTCGAGCTCTTAGGTTTTAGAGGCTATTTATGAGTAACTGGGGTCCCATGTACTCATTACAACAGCAATTTATCATTCGAGCTCTTAGGTTTTAGAGGCTATTTATGAGTAACTGGGGTCCCATGTACTCATTACAACAGCAATTTATCATTCGAGCTCTTAGGTTTTAGAGGCTATTTATGAGTAACTGGGGTCCCATGTACTCATTACAACAGCAATTTATCATTCGAGCTCTTAGGTTTTAGAGGCTATTTATGAGTAACTGGGGTCCCATGTACTCATTACAACAGCAATTTATCATTCGAGCTCTTAGGTTTTAGAGGCTATTTATGAGTAACTGGGGTCCCATGTACTCATTACAACAGCAATTTATCATTCGAGCTCTTAGGTTTTAGAGGCTATTTATGAGTAACTGGGGTCCCATGTACTCATTACAACAGCAATTTATCATTCGAGCTCTTTGGTTTTAGAGGCTATTTATGAGTAACTGGGGTCCCATGTACTCATTACAACAGCAATTTATCATTCGAGCTCTTAGGTTTTAGAGGCTATTTATGAGTAACTGGGGTCCCATGTACTCATTACAACAGCAATTTATCATTCGAGCTCTTAGGTTTTAGAGGCTATTTATGAGTAACTGGGGTCCCATGTACTCATTACAACAGCAATTTATCATTCGAGCTCTTAGGTTTTAGAGGCTATTTATGAGTAACTGGGGTCCCATGTACTCATTACAACAGCAATTTATCATTCGAGCTCTTAGGTTTTAGAGGCTATTTATGAGTAACTGGGGTCCCATGTACTCATTACAACAGCAATTTATCATTCGAGCTCTTAGGTTTTAGAGGCTATTTATGAGTAACTGGGGTCCCATGTACTCATTACAACAGCAATTTATCATTCGAGCTCTTAGGTTTTAGAGGCTATTTATGAGTAACTGGGGTCCCATGTACTCATTACAACAGCAATTTATCATTCGAGCTCTTAGGTTTTAGAGGCTATTTATGAGTAACTGGGGTCCCATGTACTCATTACAACAGCAATTTATCATTCGAGCTCTTAGGTTTTAGAGGCTATTTATGAGTAACTGGGGTCCCATGTACTCATTACAACAGCAATTTATCATTCGAGCTCTTAGGTTTTAGAGGCTATTTATGAGTAACTGGGGTCCCATGTACTCATTACAACAGCAATTTATCATTCGAGCTCTTAGGTTTTAGAGGCTATTTATGAGTAACTGGGGTCCCATGTACTCATTACAACAGCAATTTATCATTCGAGCTCTTAGGTTTTAGAGGCTATTTATGAGTAACTGGGGTCCCATGTACTCATTACAACAGCAATTTATCATTCGAGCTCTTAGGTTTTAGAGGCTATTTATGAGTAACTGGGGTCCCATGTACTCATTACAACAGCAATTTATCATTCGAGCTCTTAGGTTTTAGAGGCTATTTATGAGTAACTGGGGTCCCATGTACTCATTACAACAGCAATTTATCATTCGAGCTCTTAGGTTTTAGAGGCTATTTATGAGTAACTGGGGTCCCATGTACTCATTACAACAGCAATTTATCATTCGAGCTCTTAGGTTTTAGAGGCTATTTATGAGTAACTGGGGTCCCATGTACTCATTACAACAGCAATATCAGTCAAGCTCTTAGGTTTTAGAGGCTATTTATGAGTAACTGGGGTCCCATGTACTCATTACAACAGCAATATCAGTCAAGCTTTTAGGTTTTAGAGACTATTTATGAGTAACTGGGGGTCCAATGTACTCATTACAACAGCAATAGCACTTGAGCTCTTAGGTTTTAGAGACAATTTATGTGTAACTGGGGGCCCCATGTACTCATTACAACAGCAATATCAGTCAAGCTCTTAGGTTTTAGAGGCTATTTATGAGTAACTGGGGTCCCATGTACTCATTACAACAGCAATATCAGTCAAGCTTTTAGGTTTTAGAGACTATTTATGAGTAACTGGGGGTCCAATGTACTCATTACAACAGCAATAGCACTTGAGCTCTTAGGTTTTAGAGACAATTTATGTGTAACTGGGGGCCCCATGTACTCATTACAACAGCAATATCACTAAAGCTCTTAGATGCTATGTATGAGTATCTGGGGTCCCATCCCATGTATTCATTACAAGAGTTCAAGTCAAGTTTCAGAATCCCAGTAACACATCACCACCCAATCCAAAATCAACCACTCCTGGGGCCCTCCACTGGCATATTCATTTTGTGATGCTATTTGCGATCTATACTCTCCCAACCATATAGACCCTTAACAAGGGTCTACTATGGTCCAACAAGCATGGATGTGACCGTGGTTCTGTCATTCTGTGTGTCCACTGTTCCATGGCATTTACCTCATTTAAGTTTAAAAATTATGTCCCTGCTTAAGGGATCCAAAATGAGCGTTTATTATGCGTTTCGACAGTATTTTTGTGGGACATGAGAGCACCTCAGACCTATCGAATTGCATTCTGAATACGAAGCATGTCTTTCTGATATCAAATAATTTACATTTTTTTAAAATCACAATATAATACAAATTTTATGACAAATTATAAAAATTTGATATTTTTCAAATTTTGATATATAACAGTCCTCAGAAAGTAAATTATATAAATCTAATGATATATTTTAAACTGTATGTAGCAGGGAGGAAAAGCCGACGGTCAATTGAAAATTTTGACCTTTCATATTGAAGATATGGATTTTTTCCCAAAAAGACCTAATTTTTTTGGTGTTTTGGGAAAAAAATCCATATCTTCAATCTAAAGGTCAAAATTTTCAATTGATCGTCGGCTTTTCATCCCACCTACATACACTTTAAGTATAAATCATCAGATTTATAAAGTTTACTTCAAGTACTGTTAAATATCAAAAATATCAATTTTAATGATTTGCCATAAAATGTGTATTAAATTGCTAATTTCAAAAATCAAAATTATTTGATATCAGAATGACATTCTTCAGTATTCAGAATGCAATTCGATATGTCTGATGTGCTCTAATGTCCCAAAATAAATACTGTCCAAACGCTCATACCCCAGCCCTTAACAATTGCCAGGACAACTGCACACACAGGTTCTCTTATGGCATGCAAAGCCAGTCATATCTTGTTCTAAATGTTACACATTCATCACACACTTTTGGGTATATGCAGTTGCATGTAAGATTTTGACCCGGTCCACACAGGTATATTTCCTGTCGATTAGGATCGTGTCATAATCATATTATGAAATTAGTATGTGTCCGCTCAATGTTGTTGGCATATTACAAGATTCGTTTCATCATTCGTGAATGATGAAAATCTCAATCATTGGCCCAGCTTGTATCATGATCATGTTGTTAGTGTCGATAAACATTACCTGTGTGTACGCATTTTATCTTTGTAATTACTGTGACATGTGAAAACACAGAAGTGATTACGACACAATGACGAGGTGCTGACCGTGTGGACGCTCTCATCATTCATTTATCATAATTGTGTCATATTGATCATGTAATTACAACACAATGACAAAAATATACTAATGTAGACTGGGTCTTCACATTTATGCATGTACAAACAAACTTGTGAGATATGCTTGGGAAAGATTGTTCAATAGAAGTCCAATACCATCGGATTATCTATTGAGAATAACAATCAAAATGCCTTTCCAATGGCTGCATATATATAAATATCTGTTACGCTGTCTGTTTGTAAGACCTTGGAAAAGCAACCATGCTGAAAATGGATAATTGTGGACTGCATTCCCAGAACCCTTGTTACAGGCATGGCAATGACACCAATTTTTGTTATCGTTTACTGGGGACAAGAATTCCCTAACAAATACAGCTAGACAACAAAGATGACCAAAGTCATGTTGGTTGGGGTCTCATATCCCTGGTTGGGGCTAGGTTGTACACATAGCCGAGTCCTAGACAAAAATGGAACACCAATGTTTTTGCTTGTCAGTGACTCTAAACAACCTCCTGAACAATATATCCAAAAAGGACAAAAAAAGGGCACAGGGAAAAAATGTTAATTTACACATTTCCAAAATGGCTGCTAATGCAGGCCTCAAATTTCAAAATTGGGGAACATGGATAAAAATCATCTTATTCCGTGAGCATATAACACTTAGGATGATTGCGCCATCGAGACTCTGGGATTCACGCATGCGCAGTGGTTTTCATCCTGGTATTTTGTGGTATCTATGGGTGTTTAAGGGTTAAACATGTGATTATTTCATACTAAGCTCTGTAGTGCATTGGGCAAAAATAAATGGAAAAAGTGAAATTGTAAAATCATCCTACTGATCCTCTACCAAAATTAGTTTTAAAGTGGGACAAATGAGTGCAAAGTGCCCACAAATTTGATATTCTAATGCTAAAAATGTGCCAAAATGAGGTTAATTGATCTGAAACAGGCCAAAAGGAAGATGCATGTATCGCAAATCTGTGTCAATCAATGTTGTTGGGAACATTTCAAACCAGAGGGGGTAACTTGTGGTCTTGATGGGCAGAAATACACACTGTATGAAGGCTGTGTCAGTTTATGTATAATCACAGACTGATAAAAATTCCCTTTAAAAAGGACAGCTGGTCTTCCATTCATTTGATGTCAACAGAGAAGATGAGAATAGAAGGAGGTCGCTCGCCCAAATTAAGCTGTTTACTTTTACAAGTGCCTTTCACTATTCTATTGTAAGACCCCAATAATCCGCACTTGAGATTCCCTCTTTGCCGACCTGTGTTTCCGACTCACAGCCAATCGATCCGCTCTGAACCCAATGAAGAAAATATCCAAGCAGCGGAAGTGTATCGTGTCTAGTGACGACTGGCAGTACCCGAATGAGCCCTCTGTAAGAATCAAGGCTCCAGGCTGTGACCTTTGACCGCATGTTCACAAAAAATTGTCGTGTCGAGAGTCAACAAATTTCCGTCTATTTTGGTGAAAATTGCATCGAATTCGGCCGAATTTTCGTAAGTTATGATATTTTGAAGTAGTTAATAGTTGAAAGTCAAGTTTCGGACGATTTTTACGGGTCAAATATAAGGTTTTTATTAGAAATGATAAGAAATATTTCCTGTAACTTCCTCGATTAAAACTTCGCTGATATGTTGCCAATACATGTTAGAATCATTCTAAAAGTTCACTTTCTGTGTACCATTATGCATTTTTTTTGATATTTTGATGTAAAGTTTGGGTTCACGGCCTTCCGTGTTTAGGTCACGGAGCGTATTTCAGCAGCGTTTTTATGGTGTTTGTGACCATGACGCATGCAAGTTCATTGTTTATCAATAATCATGATCTGTTTTGTTGTTGCCATGTCATCGACGTCGACCATGGCATGGGATAAGCACTGGACATTCACTGTCTCATGCATGCATGTCCATCATCATCATGGTCTCAACCTTTTATTTATTTATTTATTTTTTATTTTGTTATTTTTTTGATAAAGAGCTTCTGTTTTAATTAATACCGTATTGCAAATTATTATTTTAATTGATAACTTGAAGACTATTCATTTGTCATTTTGACATTATTTAGGATGTACCTGTAGGCTGTGCAATAATTATGAGCCCTGGGGCAAGAAATTTTGGAAAGGGGGGGGGGCAGGACTCAGGAGTCGATTAAACGGATTTACAAAACGAAATTTACATGCGCCACAGTAGAACTTTTTTACTTGAATATGGGCTGAATATTACAAAATCTTGCACGCACAGCCACAGGCAAAATCTCATCTAAAAAGTAAAATCCTCGCCAAAAGTAAACTCCTCCTCCAAACAGCTCAGTTGGGCGACCTTCCCCCCAAAAAATTCATAAAAAATCTTCTACGAATCCGATTGTGTGTTTTTTTTTTTTTTTTTTTTAATAAATCTGAGATTTTTATTTTCTATACAGGTGCTCGCCAGATTCGGGCTCTGCAAGTTGTTATCTTTGGGGACTCGCTCATCAAATACTTGATGGGGACATTTTGATATTTACAAAGACTCAGTTGACTGGTCGTACATGTCACTCCATTCTACAAGCCAGGGGCAACGGTTCGAGCATGGCAGATGGCTATTGAATATGGTGTCGAAATACTGCAGGAATTTAGCCATATATTATTTCTTCATGTGGGAACAAACACATTAAATTCCGAATTTGTTTCTCGAACTGTTGCAGAATTGACAGAATTGTGATATATTAGTATTCGGACACTCTTAAAGCTTCTCATTAAACAATGCCATCCGAACTATCAATTGTAGAACAAGTTGTTGATGAAATCCTGCGGATGCGGTGTAGCAGCATCAGGGATAACTGTTTATACCCTCCGTTTATGTGCCCGCCATTGACAAGGCAGAAATGTGCAAAAGATGGCGTTATTTACAGCTGATAATTATTTAATATTATTAATAATTATTTAATAATAATTAGATAATTATTCGTTATTTTATTTTTACTACTACTTAATAAAAAATATAACAGAAACTTGGAACATTCATGTGTATCATTTTTGTTGTATCATGATTTTTTTTTCATTCAATCATCCATAAGGGGCGCACCATTTGATTTCCAGGTGGGGACGAAAAAACTTCGCCCCCACTAGTGAAACGGAAAAAATTCACCTCCCTGATGATTACCCCCCCCCCTCTGTATAAAAGGTATACATTAAATTTTTTTTAAAACCAATTGGCGGAAAAAGAACATTCTGCCTGATACAAACTCCCATGCCCCCCAATAACCAAATGGTGCGCCCCCAAGTAATATTTATTATGCCCCCCAATAATCGCAAACATTTTTTCCTGAGGGTGTAAAATTTACAAAAAATATCTAAAATTGGGTGATTTTTGCCGAAAATAATGGATTTTCTGTGGTTATTTAGCTGTCTGGGGGAATAAAGAATGGGGAAATCCCTCTTGCCCTCCCCCACCATGGACTGTCACTAATTGCTTGCATCCTTTTGACCTGTCAAAAATTTCCCCCAGGCTCTAATAGGGGCTATCATTTTCATCGAAAGGGGGTCATAAATTTTTGAAAAGAAAAATAGGGGGGGGTCATAATATTTTTGATGACCAAAATGTGCATGTAGGGAGTCACAAGATGACCACAGATAGTGTGTTTATTTATTCAAAAATAAATTAGCTTGCTTAGGGGGTAAGGTGTATCGGTAGTAGGGTCATAAAATTTTTGTTGCCGAAATAGGGGGCACAATTTTATTGATGCCGACATTTTGTATATTTGGGACCCCCTAACGAATAAAAAATGATAGCCCCTTATTTTAACCCCCCTATTAAATGTTGAGTAATTACTTGCAAAAAATGTTGAATTGCAAGTTGTATTTTTAATTTATCTTGAAACAACTGATTTTAGTCAGAACGTTTCAGAATTATCATTATCATGTGTATAGTCTATTTGCCCTTTTATTTAAAGTTATTAGTATTTTTTTTCTTCCAATAACATGCACCCCTTCCCTGTAGTATTGAATATTCGTCACTTGCACGACCTTGGAACTGTCCAATCAAAAGCGATCGTCAAAAGGTCATGACCTGCTGTTTGTGGCAAAATCAAAACATGCTGCCGTCCGAGTCCGAAATGGCGAGATTTGACTGGGACCGATTGTGACTTCGATCAAATAAACCGTGGTCTGGAATTTCTTAAGAAGTCCTGGCTTAAAACTATGTTATTTTTCAGGACAAAACATATCAATCTTTGATATTCTGAAGTATAAATTTGTTGGGCAAAGTGGAACATTGTTTATTTACGACTGTTTTTGCTACGGACAAATACGAAATTTCGTATTTTTCTGTAGCAAAAACAAAATATTGGAAAATATTTTTCAATTTTGTGAGGGGTAAAATCTCATTGAAAATATAATTTTTCTTCAGATCATCATAATCCCGGTTCATAATATGGTTAGATTGATGTTTTTAACTACAATCTGACATTTAAAACTAAAAATAGTTCATGAAATACGAAAATTTTGCATGACTTTCGGTCCGCGTGGAGGTCACCGAGTGTAGCGGGTACTCTGTGTACAACATAAACAATCAGGGAAACAAGTCAACTGAGCGTCATCATAGTCTTCTTTCGCAGCATCAGTTTGTGGTAAGTGTACAGTGAACTTGCAAAGCCAATTATCGTATTAGTCGGAAGTGGCTCTAATCCTATTTGTTATGAATAGGCGGCAATGCACGTCAATCGTTTGAAGGGGACAGCGAGCGACCTCCTTCTATTCTCATCTTCTCTGATGTCAATTAAATCTTTTTATCTTAGCAATTTGCTGGTTGACTTCACCTTTAAAGTGTTCTAAATTTAAGGAGTACAATGTTTTGGAAGAAATCAATTTTGATTGTTCATGTTGTTAATGTTGTAGGAAACAAATTATGACACAGGAATATTTTTTGTTTAATTTTGTTACTTTTTCCAAGGTTTACTGGTTAAAAATTTAATGTTGAAAAAACATACATGAAGGCTAAAAAAAGGATGGCGGTCCTTAATTTGCTGTTTCAGCTGAAATGAACATGCCAATTGCTATGAAAAGCGAATGAATGCAGGGGCTTTGAGCTGTTTAGCCTAATTCCACATATGTGACCATCCACAATGAATCTAGTGTAAAGTCACACTTTTGAGTATCTTAGGCTATTTAACAGTTTAAAAAAATCTCCACTTTAACAAGCTTTAAAATGATATATCACTTGTTATAACTGCTTTGGAAATAGGTAGGGCCTACTCAAAAATGTAATGCTTATTGGTCCATATCTCTGAATATGAACTGGCGACTTTACACTGGGTTCGTCATGGATGATCACATATTTTTGACATTCAACTAACAAGGACGGTACATTTTTTTTAATCCCCAAGAAGCAATGACTTCCAAAACAGGTCAAGGACTATAATAAATCATGAAGAATATTATTGTCAGCTCCACCGCAACACAACATTTTCGCAACATTTTGTGGACGCTTGAGGAGTCTCATGAATTTCAAAGTGTGAATGTTTCAATCAGACTTGCTAGTATAAGTGCATTACCTGTGCTTAGCTTTTAGCTTCATGAAAAGCCACCTATTCATACATGTAGACAGTACGACGGCAACTTCATCTACTTCCGGTTTATTTTACCGTACGTGACCTTTGAATGACGTCATAATTTTTAAATTTAAAGGGACCGTATTTTCGTGCCGAAGCGCACAACAAAACAATGGCTATTTCCCCATGAAATCATTTGATTTAGTCCAATCCGCATAATTTTTTAAAAAGATGAACGCATGACTAGAAGTTACATTGTACTGAAACAAATCAAATGTTGTCACTTGTTGGAGAAAAAGAGGTTTAAACCCCGTGAAAATTTGAAAATTCTGACTACGCATTCACCGACGCGTTTCACAAAATCCTGCAAAACATTTTTTTCTGAACTCGCCACGCTTATATTTTACCATATGTTAGACCCTCCTAAATGTAATTTGTTCCCCTAACTTTATACAATTTGGTTGTTTTATACGGCAAATTCACACCGAAGTTTGTTGTTTTTTCTGAGCTGTGCGTATATGCGTACACGCCATAATCAGCCATGATCACTAAATAATATCTTCGATTATTTCAAAAAATTAAAATATCGCCTTTTTTAAAATCTGAATTCGGTAACATTAATTATGCTTGTAAATATATATTTTTGAAAGTATTGACGATAATCAGCTTATTTTCTGTTTTCGAAATCAAAGTCAGGATTAATAATCTTTATGACTGGACTGATGGGAAATTCCGGCCTGGTTGGTCAATCAACACGATCAAGGCAGAGCAAGCTAAAGGGTCTTACCGAGGTGGCCAGGACCAGGAGCTGGCGGCGACTCGGGCGACGGCCGCTGCTTGATTGATTCTTTACCTGTCCCGTACTGTATTAAAGCTTAAATTACAGTGATATTTTTAAAAGAAGCTCCAACACGAGACTGGGTTAGTTTTGTGCCTCTGACAGCTTCTCTGCACTGTCATGACTGTACTGCTGTGGCGTGAGAATGACCAATCATCCCAGGCAATCATCACTCGATAAGCTTACTTAAAAATAAGGGTATGAAAGAACTCGATCATGAGCTCTATTAACACAATTCATTCATAATTGATGCAAATTGTCAAAAGCAGTCAAGTTGGCTCAATTGATAAGGCGTTCGACTTGTGCGAGAAGTTGCGGATCAGAACCCTGGTGTTTGTAGAATGGTTAAAAAAAAATATCTAGGCATTGTGCCAGTCCATATCGCACTGCGATTTTGTGTATTTTGTCCAAGTCATGCGTCAAGATGCAAATTATATGAATCAAGTCATATATAACCATTTCAACAACTATTCCTATACCTTTGTACAGGAGCCAAACGTTGTTAATCCGTGATGAATCCACAGTTCAGTAGCGTACGCGTTACGCATAAGCGCGTAAAATTCGTCATGCCTGGAATATATGCGTAAAGTTCCGTAAACATGAACTCTCTATGTTGGCGGTAGCAGCTAAATAGTACTGCTTTATTCTTTAGTTTTATTGCTGATATCAACAGAGAAATACCGCGATCTTTTTGGTTGTGTAAATGGCAAGCGGACATTCGAATGAAAGAATCATGGGAATTAGACATCTTTAGCTTGTTTCGTTGTTGAAAGGGATTCAATCATGTTTCACCGTTGTTCATCACCAATTAACAACTCGCGTCCGGCGCGTCTGCCTGGTTTACTTACAGCTTTAGCTGCCCGAGCGAACAAGTAAACCACTCAGACGACGTGAACGCATCATTGTTAATCGGTGATGAACAACAGTGAAACATGATTGAATCCCTATATTAGGCATTGAAAACATTGCTGTATGATATGGGCATCAATCCGGGGTTGGACCCTCCTCCCCCACCTTTTGGCAAAATGGTCGACCCATTTTTTGTTCTTTTCAGCCACTTTTTAACAATTTTGGCCGGTTGTCCCCCCCCCCCACATTTCAAGCCTGATTGGCGCTAAGGCCTAAAAAATATTGTTTGATTGGCGTAACCCGACCGACCCTAAAAATAGGCCTGACCATAAACTTTTTTCTTATTTTTTTTGCAAAAAAATAGAAAAATAATAAATACAAATTTAAAAACAAACGAACAAAAAAGTTCCAAGGTCTTTAATACACAATTTAGCGCTTAAAATGTGTGTAAATTGCCGATCAACCTACCCTCTTTTTTTTTTTTTTTTTATTTAAATCAAACATTTTTTTTTTTCGAAATTCAAGGTCTAATGCTGTATGATAGGCCTATTGTTCATGCAAATGCACAATTTCTTTCTGGCTGTATCATGTGTGTTTTCTGTGGGTATTGGTAAACAATGTTTAAATTTGGTACCCGGGGTAGAAGCAGGGGGCGGCCAAAATGAAGGGGCGACGGAAGAAGAAGGGGCGGCAAAAACAGGGGCGGCAAAAACGAAGGAGCGGCAAAAAGAATTAGTAAATAAAAAAGCATAAAAAATTTTGAAAAAATGGTACTATACATCAAAATGTGCTGCTTTTAGGGCGCTAGCGCCTGAAACCCTTTTTTTTTTTTGCTCTTCACTTTTTCAAACGACCGAGAAAAAAATTGGGTCAACCTTTTCGGACTGTTGAGGAAGGGCGGCAAAATTGAATTTTCTTCAGCCCCGGGTTGGGGGCCATGGTACGCCACTGGAAAGGAAGTATTTTTAGCATCGGGCAAGACATTTACAATAAGCAAACTGTGATGTCATTAACTGCCGATGCAAATCTGGATCATGGACTCTGAAACATATGGCACACTGATGAGCTCTGATGAAGATGGCCAATAATTGGCCATCATTGATTTTTGCATAGTCAATACTGCACAAAAGTGACTTTGTTAAGCGCACTACTTTTTGCTATCAAAGTTAAAGACGAAATGAAAGAGGAGAGAAGATAAACTGGGATTCGAACCTTAGACCCCTCCGGTGCCAAGAACACGATCACCGGCAAGTAACCACGGGTTGCGCTGGCCTTGCCAGTTATTGCGATTCCTTTGGCTTATAGCACTCAGGGTGATTGTGTCACCGCATCATGTGGGATTCATGCATGCACGGTGGTTATTATCGTGGTATCAGTGGCATAGCTTTGGTAATCATAGGGGGGGGCACCGCACCGGTCTGATGGGTGGGGACATAAGCCATTTTTGGAATTTTACTATGGAATTTTCTCAATTTATTATGGGGCATGTGCCCCCCATAATACTGCGCCACTGCATCATATTTTGTGGTATCTATAGAGGTTGTGCATGAAATTATTGATTGGCTCCAAACAAAGGATTTGAACCGGTGTCCTTCAACGTGCAGTGCAGACCATTAAATCAAATTTTGTCATCAACCTATTTTGCTATGTGTGAGATGAAATGTTGCAGTAGACTGCAATCATGCTTTTGTCGAATGCATTACTCAAAAAAAAAAAAAAATACTGCACTAATTTTGTTTGATTAAAAAAAATATTATCCTGTTTGGCCAAATAAAACATATCTAAATCATAATCCATAAGTGAATCCTAACTGGCAAGTAAAATTTTAACATTTGGTCAGTTGGAAAACACATTTTCCAATCTTTTTCATAGCCAATAAGTAAAAACAACATAATATTAAAATTAAGAGCCAACTCTTATGCGTCCGTCAATTGCAAGCCCGGCTACCAGGGACCCGGGTACTGTAGACACAATACCCGGGACTGTCACCCAGAAGTTACCAGAAAGTACATCGTCCCGGTAGCAGGGCCATGATACCGTTATGTATCCAGGGCTGTTACCCGAGTGTTACTGCTGATTTCATAGCGTCATTTCATGACGTTGAAACCCGGCTGGCATGGGCGGGGACAGTACTGGGGGTTTCACCCACAATTTGTGCCCCAGTACCCGGGACAATACCCGGGGCATAGCGGGGATTATTACAATAGCCTTTGGTAATCTCCCCCACTTCGTCCCCGATGTGCCGGAGTCCCTGGTAGCCAGGCTTGCAATTGACGGAAGCATTACACTTTACTCGAGATTTTGAATGTTTAGACTTGTGCCAAGTCTTACAATTTTGTGACTACAATTATATATGAAAACATGTTTTAAAAATTGCATGTTTTTGGACCATTTTTCCTCAAATTGCAAAAATATTAAAATTTGAGTTTTATTGCCATTAGGATTTAGGCATTTCATTTGGCAAAACGGGATAATATTTTTAATCCGAAAAAATTAGTGCTGTATTTTTCTTGAAGATAGTAATCTAGACAGTGCAAACTATTTCTTATGACAAACAATTTGAGACATTTCTGTTGAAATCTGAGCAATTTTAGGTTTTGACCTGTATGACCAAAAAAATGACAACTTTGGTTTATGACCTTCTACATGTAGCATATATCCCAGAAACCCTAAAATTTTTTTTTGTTTGGTCCATGGGGATGTAAATGCAGTTATGCTAACTCCACATCAATAATGTATGGACACCGATATAATAAATATCAAAACCAAAGAACATTTACTCAACACTTTGGGCAAAATTGGGGGTTCATGTTTTTTCCCCATTAATGCCTGTGATATTGCATGCAGTGGTATAGGGATTCCCGGTTCTTCTTATTAATTCTGTGGTCAACCAGAGACTTCATGAATTGCATGTCATGCAGCTTATTTTGAAAATCTTGCATATTGTCAATGTAGCTGCTAAGAAATTTAATATTAAAAACACTCAAATAAGCAAGCAATGATGCAAATTTCTGTTAATGTCCATTCCTGTAGCCTTTTTTATTTACCATATAATTGTTTGCATAAACATTATACCTCACTTCATCAAGTACTTTGTGTTATCACAACTTATAAAGATTACAAATGATCATTTGTAATGTTTCTTTTGGTCAACATCATCATGGATCACACTAAGTTTGTGTGGATGTACCACCATTAAAATCACATCTCCACATGTTACTCAGTAACTCTAAAATCTGCATCATGTTCCATAAGATATGATGCATATTATGTACCATCAAAACCTGGCATGAAAATGTTCATCAGTAGTTATAAATACTTGTTTTCAAACTTGCACCTGACTGTAAGCCAACATCCACAGGGGGTTGATCAGCAATATTGGTATACACACACATGACCCTACATATGATTGCAACACACTTCATGGTAACATGGTAAAACTCATTACTTAGTATATACATACACAACTTGTTGTTTAATAGTACGGTAATTACACACATCATTTTAGCAATATATAAATAACATCAACTGAGTTGTTGTTTACAACACCCATACAACACTCTGCAATATATGCATCTCCATTCTCCACATCAGAGATCAGAGATTACAACACTATATAATAATCTAAATAACATAGCATTTTTAGCAATACATAGATCCTGGGATTGAGCTCCGGAAGTCAATTTGACCAAAATTCCTTTCCACACTACTATGTGTATTGCAATAACCATGATAAAAAAGGGCATGGATTAACCTCCATGCTGTATTTATTGTTATGCAATACACCTATTATGTGTGGGAATGAAATTCTGTGCAAAGTAACTTCTGGTAGAGAAACCCAAGATCCACATATTACAACATCCAGAGTTGTTGTTTACAACACACGTACAACACTCTGTAGTATTACACATGACCTTCCTAATAATAACTGAAATCTTAAAATTTTATTTCCCTTGAGAGCCTCCCCTTTTCCCCCCGAAAAAATCCTGTCTACGCTTAGAGGTTAATAACTGCGCCTGCACATCGGTTATTTGGAGGGCATTGTGAAAATCGAAACATTTTGCCTTTTGAACCGATGAATATCCTGAGATGCCCAGCCCGAGGGATATTCTGAGGTCCAAAGCAAAATGTTTAGATTTTTCACAATGCCTGACATTACTGATATTAATTATTAACCTCATTCATAACCGTCACTTTTATCTCTTCAATTTACAAAATAACACACAATTTTGTAAGTTTTGCCTTTTCTAAAATCGAACAGGCAAAAACAGAAGACCAATAACAGCAGTGCGAATAACAATTTGTGCAAATATGGTAGCGCGCAATCCAAATACGGCAGCCCAAGCGCACACAGTTTGTTTAACGCACAACACGGCACACACAGAGGTTTACACTATTATTTACACATTTCGCGGTTAATTGTGAGATATTAAATATATTATATTAATGACCTCGATTTGAGTTCCGGTTTTTACAAATAATCGACTATTGGATCGCACGCATTGCGTATATTCATGAGGTTATGAATACTGCTTAAAACCACACTATATCCATTCAGGGATGAAATCAAAACAACGCCGGTCGAGTTTTGATTTCATCCCTTTTCAAATAATAGTTAATAGGAATAAAGCATAACACACAATTTTAACTCACAGCGAAGCACAAATCCAACTTTCAAGTATTTTAGTAATAAGAACCACATAATATTGACATTACATGTAGGTGATTTTCAATGATGCAGCATATTTTTTTAATTCAAATCAGATAACAAAGGTTAAAAGATTTTGGACTTAACCAGTGACCTGATAGTGGGTGAGCATTTTCTTGAACACAGTGATGCCAAATCCAGGTCAAATGGTCCACACTCTGGACAAGAAAATGTATATTTGTCAATATAAAAGGAGGCTGGATTATAACAAGTAAAAAATAAAAGAATAACCATATTTTAGTAAAAATTATAAAATGTTGAACATGCTAATGAATAAAACCACCAAATGCAAGCAAACAACCAGTGATAAAAAAAAAACAAGTTTAAATTGCTATACTTTTCACACACTTCCTATATAATGTCAATGAATGATGATTTCAAACAAAGCTTCACACTTGTATTGAAATGCCCATACTGTTCACATTATTTAATTCTCAGACAGTTATACATGTAGCTGTATGTGTAGCGTGATTAGTCAAATACCCTGCTTGGTCGTGCATAATGTAAGCATAGTAGTGCATTAAGGTGGTACTACACCCCTTGATAAATTTTGTCACCAATTTTGCATTTTTCTCAAAAAATGAATGAGGTACATTCTAGCGGTACCTTTCTTATCATAAACAGTGTACCGCTTGTCTTGAGTCACTGAAATTCCAGAGTATTAACTGGATTCCTTGCCTTCATAATACATATGCCTTCGTGATACATAACTTTTGTTACCAGTGTGTTATTGCTTTTTGAGAAAAATGCAAAAATAGTCAAAAATTTATCAAGGGGTGTAGTACCACCTTAAAGTATCATGCTTTTAGGACACAGGTTGTATGAAAATTGACATGTTCTGTTTGAGAATTAATTTTCTCAAATGTGACACTGTAAGAGGCATTGACATTTTAGGACTGATTAAATAATTATTATTATCATCAAATAATTAGTAAAAGGTAAATCATATTTCTCCTTCAAATTTCTTCAATAATATTAGTTTCATAACATGATATAAGAGCAAAAACACAATTATTATTCTGCACAATTGCCAAAAAAATTAGATAAACATAAAAAACTCAACTTAAGATCATAAATAACATGTTATCAGGTGGCTCATTATTACTAATCTCACAACTTCCAATGTATGCATTCAATATAAGGTATATACTGTCCAACATAAGGTACCTTCAGATGCATCACCTAATACTTAATTTTTTTTTTAATTAACAAAAAAAAAATTTTCTAGAAATTTACGGCTACTTGGAGAACCACTAGACCTATTCTGAAGTGCCGGGATCATTCACAGTTAATTTGAAAAAAAAAAAATTAGTTTGTTATCCTTTATATGCAAACCATTAAATTGTGTTTACCCCTTCATCTATCACATATTGTAAATGCATGGAAAACCAATTATGCATAATATTTTCAACTTTTTTTTTCAAATTAACTATTAATGATCTTGGCACTTCAGAATACGTCCAGTGGTTCTCCAAATCGCCAAATTTTTTTTTATTTTAATTTTTTCCCCTTTTTACCGATATCTGAACGGAACGGATCGGATATCGGCCGATATTATAAAATCAATATCAGATATCTGATCGGTTGAGCCCTAACAATAATTTGAGACCAAAAACATTTGAAAATTAAAATTTTGAATGCAGGATCATATTGAAGAATAGTTCAAAGCCACCATTACCACATGCTTTTGATATCTTATAGTGCAGGTCATTAATGCACTATTCTTAGTCAGTTGGCGTGGTATAGTTTGTAAACACAACACATGAGTGGACAACTGCATATTTTCAGATGTCATCTATCAGGGCAGAGATGACCCTACACCAGATATTGATAACACAGAACACAAATATTGATGCATGTCTATGTAATGTGTTACAGGTATAGATCCCGTGCTTAATACTTGCCTAAAGATCACAGTACTTGCAACTGAAAAACCGATATTGTAAACAAGTTTTGTTCATTTCAGAATTTATGATGGTAAATCTTAACTTTTGCCAACTAGTTGTTAAAACAATATTTAACTGACTAAGAATGAGACTAAACAATAGGAATCTCTGATTTTACTATCCACTATGTGATAGTGGATAGGCAGGTCCAATATTGTGCAAGTATAACTCAATATTGTACATCACCTGCCTAGCCTATACCGCATGGTACAGGATTGTAAAAACAAATTCATATTATTTAATTCTTTAATTCAAGTACTCCCCCCCCCCCCCCAATTCTGGGTAATGTGTGGGAATGTTGGGCTAGTAATTCTTGGAATACTTACATTTAAAAGGCCTATTCGCTGATTTTCTCATCCACACAGGATCGTAAATTTCACCAAATATTGTATTTCATAAATAGGGTACCTAATGACTTCACTTTATGACTGTTTATACACAATTTAATTTTTTGAAATACTTTTGTTGAGTTCACTAAATAGGCCTTTAAGTACATTGTATAGGCATTAGATGCTGCACATATCCCAAATTTTACAAAATGCTGCATCCTCTACCCTGTGATGTACTGACTGGGAAATCCCAATATAATCCCAGCTTACAATCCACACCATTGCCCCATATTTCACAGGATAATGGGTGGGAGAAGTACTTGAATAGTGCATTAATTAGTACTGTTATTTTATGGCTTGCACACTAACATCGATTCAATGTAGTTGAGATCTTCAGAGTCTATACAAACCCATGGTGTTCTTTAACCTGAAATGAAAAGAAAAGAAAAAGATGTTAAAGACCATGTCTAAGGTAACTCACTGTTCTAAGTACAAAAAAACAAGGACTGCAGAGCAGGACGTCTTTTGAACGGTTCCTTTTTATGATTCAAAGTATTTTAAAAAAAACCTTCACAAAAACATCCTCCTATGCAGTATGATATACTTATATCGGCTGACAACTACATTCTGCAAAGGACAAAAAAGAAAGAAAAGATAAAGATTTGGTTAACAATGTACTGTTTTTATGCTTGAAGTGTGTTTAAAGTAAGTTATATTGACGTTCCTATATTTACAATATAGTGACAAGATTCAAAAGTCAGAAGTTGCTTATTAAATAAAGCAAAATATTCACCATTTGGAAAATTACCAGCTGTGTTAACAGCACTGCATGGTATATTTATAATTGAGCTCAACATTGCCAACTAGGATTGGTTCACATGCACCTTCTTGAGGCAGATATGTACAATAAACAAGGCGGTTCTCGAACCACAAGTCTCGTCTGCTTTCGCGACCGCCTGCTTTTGTGATTACATTTGATAGAAATAAATGAACCTACAACAACCCATGGTGATTTGACTATTCAATTGATCCCTGGGTGACACGGATGACCTCAAAATGACCTTACAAAAATTTGGCTCTAAATGTTGACTGTACCCACAAATTTTCATCACTTTCATGCCCATGACAGTTTTTAATAATTTGACATCAGGATGACCCTAAAATGACCTTCCAAAAATTTGGTTCTAAATGCTGAATGTACCCACCAAGTTTCGTGCCCATGTCAGTTTTTTATAATTTGACCTCAGATGCCCCCTGGGTGACCCTGGATGGCCCCGAAATGACCTTTCAAAAATTTGGTTCTGAATGTTGACTGTACCCACCAAGTTTCATGCCCATACACCAGTTTTTTTCTCATTCTACCTCAGATAGTCTGTCCACAAACTCCACAATCAATTTTTGCGGTGATTGTCGATAAATTATGCAAATTAGCTATGTTCATTTGCATATTTGTCACCAAAAACATACATACGGATTAGGAGCAAACATGGATATACTTCATCCCAACAAGTAGCGTCCCCACAGGTCTTAACGATCTACAGATGCAGCTACGGACGGACACACACCCACATGTATTCGCCTCCAAGCATTATATCTAATATAACAATAACAGTCGTATTTCCCCAAAACATTATACATGCATAATTTGCGGTCGCTTGCAGACCTCCAGAAACCGAGGACGGTCCCCCATTGCAGAGTGGTCCGTAGTTTGAATGAGAAGTCGGTGTGTGTCCTCGTTTACTGGCAAACACCCACGCACACACCCCACACACAGACAGACAGAAATAGTGATTATTACCAAGTCCCATCCTGAATATAGTTCAGGCGAGACAAAACAATGTAATAGTTTCATATAGGACATGTGAACAAATTGTAGAAGACGTCAGGTGAATTAAACACACTTTATCTTATTTTCAAGCAAACATTTAATGTTAAGCTCTGCAGTGCTAAGACAAGAAATTGTATTCATGTCCCAATTGTCTTGCAAAGCTAGTGACACCAGATACTACAAAATATTTACAAATAAAGATGCACAATCTAGGAGTCCCATTCAGACTCTTATATACTGTAAAAATTTAAATCATTAAACATTGAAATCACAAGTGAAGTCATATTACCAGGAACCTGACAGTTAGTTTCAAGCCAAATCTAGGGTTAGAGGTTCCTGATCCTAGGGATAATCATGACTCAATTAGTGATTTCATTCTGGGGTACAGGACACAGATCCCCAGTGTGAAGGTGACGGCACATTCCCACACGGACAACACCCTACGTGTTGTCAAGTCAAAGCTAGTTGGTATTGTGACTATCTCTCCTCTCTATTTTTCTTGTACATCTTATGATCTTAGTTAATCCCAGCTATGAGTTAAACATCCTGGAGGTTACACTATGGCCACCCAGCTATGGTTAAATAGTCGGTGCTGAACAGGACATCGCTATGGCTGACAAAATCTTTAGATTAAACGGCACTACTTGTTCCTGGATTTGAGGCGAGTCACTCTATATTTAGTGAACCTCGGCTGCTGTCCACCTATGTAAAAGCAGAACCCCTTCGCCTAGGGAGTTGCATAGGGTTAACCCTTCTTGTAATGGACCTGCAAAAGAACTGCAAAACCTCAAAAGAAAGGCAGGCAATGTTACAGAGCAGAACGTGAAGCTGAGAATGACCTTTGTCAGAAAGGACAGCTGGGGGCTAGGATCTGCTCTGCTCCAACAAAGTCCAAGCCTGATCTCATCTAAGCTGCAATCTTCAATCCCTGAAGATAGTCCTTCCATTTCCCTAGCTGGCTATTCTAGCATGAGAAGAGATAGGATTGACAACAGTGGATAGGGTAGCTGCATAGTCTATTATATACAAGAATGGCTTACCAATAGTGAGAGAATACAGCATGGAGCCCAAGAGGCATGATGTAATGGTATTCACCATGGAAACTATAAGTGGTACAATACTGCTTTCTCTTGTGTATTGTCACAAAAGAAAATCATCAAAACATTGACCGCCTAATCACAAGAACCAAAGCAAATATTTATATTTTTGCTGGCGATTTCAACTGTCACCATCATGAATGGCTTCTCAGCAGATCTCCTACTGATGAAGAGGGCAGGATGGCATATGACTTTTGCTGTACACATAATCTTACTCAAATTGTCTCAGGAGCCACCCACCAGCTTGCAATCGCTTAGATCTTATCATTACAGATGCCCCCAACCTGTCCACTCCAGTCTTCATAGATCACAACATTGGTACCTCCGACCACTACCTTGTCCAGACAACATTGCAAGCTTAACCTCTATCTGAAAAAACACCACCCAGAAAAGTATGGCTCCACAAAAAGGCAGATTGGAACGGACTCAGAAGTGCTTTAGCTGCAGCTCCGTGGAACACATTGATCATGAAAAACAACCCTGAAGCTGCATGTGATAATGTGACCCATGTCATCTGTGAGGCAATGCATGAGTTTATACCAGAGGTCTGTGCATTCTTACGTTAACTGCCCAGAATGGTGGAACGATGGCTGTGTAAGGACACTTAAGAAGAATGATAGCAAGTGGAGATGTAGGAAATCCCTCCAGACTCCCGACTTGAATATAACAGAGCCAGGACAGAGTACATATCTGTGTAAAGAAAAGCTGCATCTGCTGATTCTGCTCACAAGTCCAGAGTTTTGAAGAATATGACAGACGAGCTCCATCCCACATGCTAAAAACTGTAAGCCAGTCCCCAACATTCGAACCAAGACTGCTTCCAAGTGCGGCAACATTGTATTCTGGCCAAAGCAAGTCAGTAAGCAGCTGAAGAAACTCGACATCAACAAAGCTGCTGGACCGGATGGTATTCCATCCATTGCTTAGAACCGCTGCCCCTAAGCTTGCTACCCCACTTGCTCATCTCTTCCAACTTTGCTTTGATAAAGGTCATGTGCTGAACCATTGGAAGATTGCTAATGTCATCCCATGCCACAAGAACGGGGACAAGCATTCTCCCAGCAACTATCGCCCTATATCCCTACTGTCAACAGTGTCTAAATTCATGGAGAGACTGAAATATGAAGCTATGTGGCGCCACCTAGACTCATATCAGCTAATATCTAAGCAACAATTTGGCTTCAGGGCTGGCCATTCCACTTTCGATGCCCTAACATATGTCTCCCAGTGGCTATCAAACTCCATCAATGACAGAGAAGAAAGTAGAGTTGCCTGCCTTGACATCAGTAAGGCTTTCGACAGGGTATGGCACCCTGGCCTATTGGCAAAGCTATCTGCTCTGGGTTTCACTGGACAGCTGCTGAAGTGGTTGAAGGACTACCTCACCAACCGTTCCATGAGAGTCTCACTGAATGGGTTTTCATCAACTGAAAAACCTACAAATGCTGGTGTCCCACAAGGCTCCATCCTTGGACCACTACTGTTTATTATCTTCATTGATGACATCACTTCCGGACTCAAAAATCCATCCATCTTATATGCTGATGATGTATCCCTGATGTCATCCATCAAGTCCAAGGAAGATAGAATTGGCGCTGCAATATCACTTGATGTGAATGTACTGTTTTGAGCTGCGAAGTGCAAGACCACCACTATTTCTAACTGCAGAGATGCTTCATATAGTCACCCTAGCCTCCACTTTTTCGGAACAACTTTGGAAGAGGCAGACAGTGTCCACCTGCTCGGTCTTACTGTAAACAAAGCAATTTAGTAAGCAGCTGAAGAAACTCGACATATCAACAAAGCGCACATTAGACGGATCAACATCTGTGCAAAAATTCATTTGTCTAAAATGGCACACAATTTTATAATATTTTAAGCTATATAATGGACACTACTTAAAAGTAGTGAAAGGATTGCACTGAGTTTTGATTCTCGTCTAATGCACTTGCACCCACCCCTGTGGGGCTTGCACATTAGACGGAAAAAAACATCTGTGCAAAAATTAATTTGTCTAAAGAGCCAAATAAATGGCACACAATTTTATAATATAAGCGATATAATGGACAGTGAAAGCCTTGCACTGAGTTATTTTATAATATAAGCTATATAATGGACACTACTTAAAAGTGGTGAAAGGCTTGCAATGAATGTTGACTCTCGTCTAATGCACTTGCACCCACCCCTGTGGGGCTCGCACATTAGACAAAAAAAAAACATCTGTGCAAAAATTAATTTGTCTAAAGAGCCAAAAAAGGGCACACAATTTATGATAAGCTATATAATGGACACTACTCAAAAGTAGTGAAAGGGCACACAATTTATGATAAGCTATATAATGGACACTACTCAAAAGTAGTGAAAGGCTTGCACTGAGTTTTGATTCTCGTCTAATGCACTTGCACCCACCCCTGTGGGGCTTGCACATTAGACGGAAAAAAACATCTATGCAAAAATTAATTTGTCTAAAGAGCCAAAAATGGCACACAATTTATGATAAGCTATATAATGGACACTACTCAAAAGTAGTGAAACTAAGAAAGGCTTGCGCTGAGTTTTGATTCTCGTCTAATGCACTTGCACCCACCCCTGTGGGGCTCGCACATTAGACGTATAAACATCTGTGCAAAAATTCATGTCTATAAATGCATAAGCTATATAATGGACACTACTCAAAACGGCATATCATCATTGGTAATAACTAGATCCAGTAGGCTGCTCCTTTGTCCTATGCGGTATCTAGTTCCAAAAATGGTGTGGCATCATTGGTAATAATTAGATCCAGTACACTGCTCCTTTGTCCTATGCGGTATCTAGTGCCATAAATGGTTAGTCATCATTGGTAATAACTAGATCCAGTAGGCTGCTCCTTTGTCCTATGTGGTATCTAGTGCCAAAAATGGTGTGTCATCATTGGTAATAATTAGATCCAGTAGGCTGCTCCTTTGTCCTATGCGGTATCTAGTGCCAAAAATGACGTGTCATCATTGGTAATAATTAGATCCAGTAGGCTGCTCCTTTGTCCTATGCGGTATCTAGTGCCAAAAATGGCGTGTCATCATTGGTAATAATTAGATCCAGTACACTGCTCCTTTGTCCTATGCGGTATCTAGTGCCAAAAATGGCTAGTCATCATTGGTAATAACTAGATCCAGTAGGCTGCTCCTTTGTCCTATGTGGTATCTAGTGCCAAAAACGGCGTGTCATCATTGGTAATAATTAGATCCAGTAGGCTGCTCCTTTGTCCTATGCGGTATCTAGTGCCAAAAATGGCGTGTCATCATTGGTAATAATTAGATCCAGTACACTGCTCCTTTGTCCTATGTGGTATCTAGTGCCAAAAGCGGTGTGTCATCATTGGTAATAACTAGATCCAGTAGGCTACTCCTTTGTCCTATGTGGTATCTAGTGCCAAAAACGGCGTGTCATCATTGGTAATTGGATCCAGTAGGCTGCTCCTTTGTCCTATGCGGTATCTAGTGCCAAAATGGCATATCATCATTGGTAATAATTAGATCCAGTACACTGCTCCTTTGTCCTATGTGCTATCTAGTGCCAAAAACGGCGTGTCATCATTGGTAATAATTAGATCCAGTAGGCTGCTCCTTTGTCCTATGCGGTATCTAGTGCCAAAAATGGCATATCATCATTGGTAATAATTAGATCCAGTACACTGCTCCTTTGTCCTATGTGCTATCTAGTGCCAAAAACGGCGTGTCATCATTGGTAATAATTAGATCCAGTAGGCTGCTCCTTTGTCCTATGCGGTATCTAGTGCCAAAAATGGCATATCATCATTGGTAATAATTAGATCCAGTACACTGCTCCTTTGTCCTATGTGCTATCTAGTGCCAAAAGCGCGTGTCATCATTGGTAATAATTAGATCCAGTAGGCTGCTCCTTTGTCCTATGTGGTATCTAGTGCCAAAAAATGCTATGTCATCATTGGTAATTGGATCCAGTAGACTGCTCCTTTGTCCTATGTGGTATCTAGTGCCAAAAATGGCGTGTCATCATTGGTAATTGGATCCAGTAGGCTGCTCCTTTGTCCTATGTGGTATCTAGTGCCAAAAACGGCGTGTCATCATTGGTAATAATTGGATCCAGTAGACTGCTCCTTTGTCCTATGTGGTATCTAGTGCCAAAAATGGCGTGTCATCATTGGTAATAATTAGATCCAGTAGACTGCTCCTTTGTCCTATGTGGTATCTAGTGCCAAAAACGGTGTGTCATCATTGGTAATTGGATCCAGTAGGCTGCTCCTTTGTCCTATGTGGTATCTAGTACCAAAAACGGCGTGTCATCATTGGTAATTGGATCCAGTAGACTGCTCCTTTGTCCTATGTGGTATCTAGTGCCAAGAAGAGCGTGTCATCATTGGTAATAATTAGATCCAGTAGGCTGCTCCTTTGTCCTATGCGGTATCTAGTGCCAAAAATATCATCATTGGTAATAATTAGATCCAGTACACTGCTCCTTTGTCCTATGTGCTATCTAGTGCCAAAACGGCGTGTCATCATTGGTAATAATTAGATCCAGTAGGCTGCTCCTTTGTCCTATGCGGTATCTAGTGCCAAAAATGGCATATCATCATTGGTAATAATTAGATCCAGTACACTGCTCCTTTGTCCTATGTGCTATCTAGTGCCAAAAACGGCGTGTCATCATTGGTAATAATTAGATCCAGTAGGCTGCTCCTTTGTCCTATGCGGTATCTAGTGCCAAAAATGGCATATCATCATTGGTAATAATTAGATCCAGTACACTGCTCCTTTGTCCTATGTGCTATCTAGTGCCAAAAACGGCGTGTCATCATTGGTAATAATTAGATCCAGTAGGCTGCTCCTTTGTCCTATGTGGTATCTAGTGCCAAAAAATGCTATGTCATCATTGGTAATTGGATCCAGTAGACTGCTCCTTTGTCCTATGTGGTATCTAGTGCCAAAAATGGCGTGTCATCATTGGTAATTGGATCCAGTAGGCTGCTCCTTTGTCCTATGTGGTATCTAGTGCCAAAAATGGCGTGTCATCATTGGTAATAATTAGATCCAGTAGACTGCTCCTTTGTCCTATGTGGTATCTAGTGCCAAAAATGGCGTGTCATCATTGGTAATAATTAGATCCAGTAGACTGCTCCTTTGTCCTATGTGGTATCTAGTGCCAAAAACGGTGTGTCATCATTGGTAATAACTAGATCCAGTAGGCTGCTCCTTTGTCCTATGTGGTATCTAGTGCCAAAAACGGCGTGTCATCATTGGTAATTGGATCCAGTAGACTGCTCCTTTGTCCTATGTGGTATCTAGTGCCAAGAAGAGCGTGTCATCATTGGTAATAATTAGATCCAGTAGGCTGCTCCTTTGTCCTATGTGGTATCTAGTGCCAAAAAATGTGTCATCATTGGTAATAATTAGATCCAGTAGGCTGCTCCTTTGTCCTATGTGGTATCTAGTGCCAAAAACGGCGTGTCATCATTGGTAATAATTAGATCCAGTAGGCTGCTCCTTTGTCCTATGCGGTATCTAGTGCCAAAAAAATGTGTCATCATTGGTAATAATTAGATCCAGCAGACTGGTCCTTTGTCCTATGCGGTATCTAGTGCCAAAAATGGTGTGTCAACATTGGTAATTGGGTCCAGTAGACTGCTCCTTTGTCCTATGTGGTATCTAGTGCCAAAAAATGGCTAGTCATCATTGGTAATAATTAGATCCAGTAGGCTGCTCCTTTGTCCTATGCGGTATCTAGTGCCAAAAATGGCGTGTCATCATTGGTAATTGGATCCAGTAGACTGCTCCTTTGTCCTATGTGGTATCTAGTGCCAAAAATGGATGGCATTGATCACAACCTTTGGTATTACATTAATGCTGCAGCACTGAAAACATGACGGACCTGTTGATGCATTCGAAGATTTCTTTGAAGTCCACAAAAGTGACTGTCAAGGGAAGTTGGTACTCCTTGAAACCTCCCATGATCCTCCTCAACATATGTATTTGCTGAGCACAGCTGCGACTTGATCTAAAGCCAACCTGGTTGCTTCGCAGTAAAGGATCAATGTGCATATACAACAGTGATGCTTAGCTGATGGTTATCATGGAATATTACAAAAACTATCCTCTTTCTCCAAACGCTTATCTCCTTGCCCTGCTTTCTCCAAACATTTATCTCCTTGCCCTGCTTTCTCCAAACATTTATCTCCTTGCCCTGCTTTCTCCAAACATTTATCTCCTTGCCCTGCTTTCTCCAAACATTTATCTCCTTACGCTGCTTTCTCCAAACATTTATCTCCTTGCGCTGCTTTCTCCAAAAATGGTATTTCTTTCACCAATCACTCTTTCTCCAGGGAACAGGCTTTTTCTGCATTGCTCCACTGTATGATTATTTATTATTATTTTATTTGACAGTGTTGTTTTAAAATACCAGACTCCAGCAAGAGGACAGAAGAACTTTGATGAGGAGAAGCAAATTCAGCTGTACTCAAGTGTTTAATCTTCTTCATCAAAGTTATTCTCTTGCTCCATTAAGTCAGTGTCAGGGACAATTTCTATTTGAAATTCATAGTCAATGTCAGAATCAGAAATTTCATCTTCCTCATCATTATTTTCAGTGTCAGAATCCTCTGTTAACTGTTGTATGAATACATCCAAATCACTCTCTTCATCACCAACACCCACTAATCCTCCAACTGCAACTGCATCGATAGAATCTGTTACTGTGAAATCTTCATCAACAGATGTATTTTCTCTGGGAAAATTATCACAATCAATGCATTTGCAGTTGGTTGTACACCAGACACTTTTGGGGTTCGCTCTCTTGCAGCCACATCGTCCACTCTTGCACTTCCCTCTCCGACATGAACACCCCGCTTTCAAAAGCTTCACTCTGTTGTTGACCTGTGTAATATTTTCCAGGGTATCCCATGTTACTCGAACATTTCCGTCTTCCATTGACCAGCCATATGATGTGAATTCTGGGACAACCATTATTGACCGAGTAGCCTGTGCCCACACCTGTGCTACCCAGCATGATCTTTGCCAATGTAGCCTGAGTGCATCATGTGTGGGCATCCATTCTACTTCTCCTGCGATGGCGCGATGAAAGTGCCCTTCCCTAATAGCATTTAAGAATTCAACATGCATACTTGCCTGATTTAAACCAGGATTGGATGATGCAATAGAGTCAAAGTATTCTGCAGGTGAAGAAAACCTGAAGGCACTAAAGTGAGCCCTGAAATAAAGGGCACCAACAAGGCGGTAGAATGACAACAATCCAAATTGCCAGTTGTCAGGATCCCAATCATCCAGCTTTCCAGACATGTTCTCTCCTAAAATGAACTGTACATCTTGGATAAACGTAGCAAGGAACTTCCTCTTGGTGTACTTATAAAAAGATGAAACAAAATCACATCCGCTGCAAATGAAGAGCATCTGTAAAGCTTTCAGAAGGTTACAGCTATTTACCTGCAGACCTAAATCAGAAGTGAATGCAGTTCCAAGATCACTGACATCTAGGTAGAGATCATCTCCTAACTTTGCTCTAAGTTGGACAACTACATGCTTACCATGCAGAGATGGTACATGAGGCAGACCAACATTCAGAACATCGCGATCAGGGCTGTATATAACAATATCGCTACACTGTGTCACACTGGCATGAAACCAAATGCGGGTATCTGCCTCCTCATGATTACTGCAATACTCTGGTGCTTCACGCCAAAGACCACCACCAACAATGAAAGCCTTGTCCCTGTTGACCCCTTCAAATGCTCCTGCTATAATAAGCAACTTGCCAGGTGGTAATGATGAAAGTGATATGGTGAGAAGTTGGTCTGCTATCATACCAACTAGTTGTCGCTTCAACGTCACGATTTGCCAGAAAAGAAGCCCATAGATGTCTGGGTGGAAGCTTCGAGTGAATAGTCAGGTCACAGAAGTCGTCCGTCCTCAATGGCTGCTTACTGGAGTCCCTACGTGACCGCTCGACATCCTTAGGACTAATCCCATTCCTGTGTGGGTCATCAAACACCAAATGAATCTCTTTGGCATGAGAAAGCAGCGGAACACAAATCCAGCGCCTATACAGGCAGCTGATGTAATCACTGAAGGTGGTTTGTGGCTCGCATAAGGTAATGTTTGTATCATAAACATGCCATCAACAAGGTATGCAAATGAACCTGGCAGATTAAGAGTGCTATAGAAAACATTGGCATATCGCTCTGCATAGAGTTTGGAAATAAGAGCCTTGTCTGGCTTGTTTGGAAAACCATCAGCAGAACAAAGGGCACGAGGTAAGGCAACAAACTGTTCTAAGTCTCTTATAGGCTGGCCTGAAGATTTTGAATTAGCAATTTGCTTTCTAAGACATGAGATCTGCAGGCGTTGATCAGACATTTCTTTCCTCTGCTTATGAAGGGTTGCCTTTCTCTGTGCGAAAGTGCTGAGGTTGAGTCGGTGGCGCTTTTGCGGCTTACTACCTGGCTCTCTTAATACAACACATTTCATGTAATTAATGAATGATGACTCACCTTTGTCATAAAAGGTGAGCAGATTGTCAGAAACAAGAGCTGATGCAACCTCATTTGTAAACATGTGCTGAACATATTGCATACTTACCTCTTCCGAGAGAAGACATGACTTCTGGATTTTAGTCATATAACCACTAATAATCTCTTCTCTAGATTTCTCAGCATTTGTGCTGGTTACATTTGTACTTACCTTACTACTGTTTGCAATTTGTTCATTTAAGTTAACAAGGGACTTGGCTCTATGTGGTAAATATTGCACAAGACATGACAGTTTCCCATCTGATGTGGTGGTCATGGCCATTTTGACATGCGATTGATTGCCATCTCATGGCCCTCATCAAATGCAACAGAGCTGTAGCTATTGCCCTGAAAGCTCATGACAAATCCACCATTGCTATGAAATTCTTGGAGAATATTAAGAGGAAACTGCTTGAGGTGAGCAAGGGAATGAGGGATAATTCTCAGATACACATGTCTGTCTAAAGCATGAAAAAGTGGAGCAAGGAGACGAATGCATATATTGCGTAAAGAAAAATTTCTACCTCTTATTGCAAGATACAAGCCTACATAATGTATCATATCCCTGTGCACAAAAGAATTCCAAAACTTGAAAGTAGGACTCTTCTCAGAACACTGAGATCAAAATCTGCGAAAATCGGCTTCCAATGATGAGCAAATGTGCGTAACGTCAGATGAATCAGAGGAGACTATCATGTCATTCATCAACTCTAGGTAGTCACTTCTGGTTGTCAATGCAGGCCTCTGGAACAAACTACCTGCGAGTGTTTGGCTGGATGAGTGAAAATAGCGATTGAGCTGCACCCTGTAAAACGCTTCCCACACTTGCAACAAAAACTGATGCGTCTTTTCAAAATTTGAAGCATTTGCAACAGCATTATTTGTTGCACCGTGATGATACAACTTCAATAAGTCTCGCAACCCACCATCCATATAAATTTTGAACAATGGTGCTTGAGCGTTCTTCAACAAATGCCATTCGCCAAGATAGGGTAATACCCAGTCTAGCTCCACAGCATAATCCCTCTGAAGGTCAATAAGCAATGCGTATGTCTTACCATCACCAGGCACAACTAACTTTTCAATAGCCTTTCCAACTTCATGCTTTTCTTTTAGCATCTGGAGAACCTCTAAAAGGGTTTCTTTACTATCAGCAGGCTTTTGAAGAACAGCTGTGAAGTGTACATTGGATTTCTCTACATCTGAATGGTGGGAAGCCCTCATCGAATCCCTCAAATCAGGTAACACCAATGAAGGATGTTGATGTGAAGCCAATGCCTTCATAATCATGTATGCGAAAACTGTTCTTCTTAGTATCGACAACTGTTCATCCTCAGGGGAAGGAACATTAAAATCATCAACACAGGAAAGGAAACGTCGCCTAGGTCGCTGATCACGGACTTCCCTGGTAGAAACACAAGATGTAGGATGATGATAAGATTGCAAAACAGACATACCAAGTGACCGGTCATGCCGTTGAATCTGTGCTGATGGTTCAATTGAGACATTGGGAGATGGTGAAACAGTGACTTGTTGATTGAAAGTAGAGGAAATTGGTAATGGCTCAACGGCCTGCACTGATGTACCATGAAAACCTCGTCCCTCTGTGAAGCTGTGACAGCACTATACTGCGAATTTCGATCAATATTATCAATCGAAGCCACACAGAATGTAGAAGTCAACATACTTGGCTTCAACTCCATCTCCTTCCTTGCAGCAAAGACCTGATATCGTGAGAGAGATTCCTTGGACACGGTGATACCAAAACGAGATAAAATTGTCAAACACTCAGTAGAAGAAAATGTGTACTTGTCTATGACATCACTGATGAGAAGGTGTAATGGGAAATGACACTCCCGATTTACACAAAAGAGAAGACAACTGCAAACGAAGAAACGCCTCAGAAACTTTGACTTATTGAGAATTGGAGACTTGTACAGATTGTCCAAAAATGTGTTGACCACTGAAACCCTCCTGTACGAACATGTTGACAAAACAGTTTGCGCTCATTGGCACCCAAGGACAATCTGAAAAGAAAATTCCAAACATGGGAAGGCAAAGATTTTACAAGCTCCTCAAAATTGACTGTATCAATTGTTAATTGTTTTTCATTGATCTTGGCAACAACTGAAGCTGCATGAGTGTTCAAGCTCTGGTTAAGATAATCAGCGACTTGAAACATCCTGTATGTAATATCAGCAGGTGGATCATATGTATTGGAAGGTTGAAATTCATGGCTCCTACTGGTAGTTGACTGGCGTTCCATGTTAAAAAGAAGACGATGTAGTGCCTGAACTACATCGCTTCCAAACCGCCGAATCATCGTTCCATACCTAGATTGACCCTTTACAGAGGAAACAACAATAGTGCCACCCAAACATCTTACAATCTGCTGCTTCAGCCAATCCTGATTACGGTCAGGGACAGGATGTTTCAATATATCATCTGGGAATTGCGAGAGACTGTCATGTAAAATCATAGTATACTTGTTGTACAGTGTCTGAAGAAGCACAGGGTTTTCTAGTATCAGCTCTCCCTTTAAATATAGCATAGTTTGGGCAAAACTGAAAGATTCACAGGCAAAGATATCAGGACAAGAATAATTTTCAAACAAACTAAATAGATCATGCAGGTATTTCTTGTCTGTGTTAAAAGCCTGTTGGCATTGGGGACTATTCTGAAAGGAGGAAACAACATGTCTACATATATTACATAGGTAGTCATCTGGTGTCACTGCATGCTCATCTATACCAAGAATACAATGTGCATACTTACCAACTGTTTCTGTGGCATTTTGAACCCTTCTGAAATTAGAGGGATGGTTTTTTGAATTTGAACCCTTGCCACATAAACAACATTTTCTTGCGGTGTAATTATTATTGACATGACAATAATGTGCATGACAAAGTTGTATTGGATGGCCTACACAAATACTTACCTCTACACCAAGTAACTCTTGGATGTAGATCTTGGTAATATCTTCATTAACAACATGAAATTTGGTGTTTGTATGCATGCAGTTGTTAACACAGCAATGGTCTTCAAGTTTTACCTTTTGGGCTGGGACTGCTGTGCTGTCATCAGGTGCAGGAGCAGGGTTTTGCAACTTAAGTTGACAGCTTCTGCAAATACAATCAGTGTCTCCTACACCAAGCTGTCTTAAGTTGCTAACCATCTGCTCATGATGTGGTAGTGCATGGGCAATGTGCCAATATCGATCTTTTGATTTGTAACATACAGCACATGGTCCTCGAGCACGCTCGGGATGTAGTTTGTCACATGCTGAAGCCATTTAAATAGGAATGTATGGTGTTACTTACCTGATACTATGTCTTGCTCTTAAAACACGCACTACAAAATCAAATACATGGTGCACATTGTGCTCACTGTTGCTTTCAAGTCAGTATATGGTTTTGAAATACTGATTTTGAGAATTTAAATTTAATAAAATTAGAAAATTAAACACTTGCTCTAATCAATGAAATACAAAATGAAAAGCAGAATTCCTTTAAAAGGAGTACACACTTGACATCAGGATATGCCAACTGGATTATGAATCCTGAAAGAGGAATTTTGCTCTTTACATGTATTTAAACCATATCTTACTATGGCTACATTGGAATCAAATTAAAACGTACCTGGGCTTTCAGACATGCAATACCGTATCTGGATTGTGACCGCTGCACTGCTAACACTATGAGAAAATACAATTAAATGAAAAATTAGTCAAACACTTACTGGAGCTCATTTATTGAGGCTTGCACCTCAAATACTGAACCACACTGCTAATCATGTAGGATTAGCAGTTGTGAAAAACATTGACACCCATCAAGTATTAGGCCCTTGAAACTTGATTTCCTGTTTTCCGTCACCTTTTTCAGCACATAAATATGCAATTCTAATGCCTTCCAAATGCACCAAACATCATTCAAACCTAATACCCATAGGCTCATCCCATCAACCCAGAAAACTGAGTAATTTTCATGCTTTTGCTATTGATAACCAGCGCTATACCCTCAGCCTTCTTCTATGGGATAAAATAGATGTCCCCGATCACCCTACCCTACCAACACCACACACTACCCCCTACTCCACCATCCGATGTGGCACCTAGATGACCTTTGACCTCACACCTATTGACATCACATATGTCAATGTACACAAGTGTCATTTTGTCCAAGTCCCATTGAGTGTTGATAATTGTGTTTTACTAGAACTTGTCAATGTGATCTCTACAAATTTGAAAAGGAAACACAAAAATTTGATTTGACATTTACAATCATGTGCGCATGAACACACTAAGTCAAAACACGGTTAGCATTCGGATGTAAACACAGGAAAACCTGGCCTTTTTATACAGCATTTATTTTCAAAAAGTAGACAGAAAATGTGGAGTTATCCATTATCATGTTCTGCCACCAAATTTGAAGTGAAACAAAGTATATAAAAAAGTTATGTGTCTCCCTTACCCCACATACTCAGCAAAGAAAACCAGCAATACTGATATCACTGCCACATTGGTATGGTTTGTCTTTCAAGAGAATGCATTCAAGATTTGTTAATGTTTCTTCCATCACATCAACAGCTGAAGATAACTTTAGTAGGTCTATCTCTGATCCAGCAGATTGAGTAAAAGAAGCTGAAATAGATTGAGTGACATGTTGAGCTCAGGGGCGGATCCAGGAATTTTCAATAGGGGGCACCATATGTTTCTGGTTGGGGGTATGTTTTTTGGGGTGGCTCGGTGCCCACACAAAGTCAGGCGCCGCTGTGCAAAAATTATGGGCCCCCCCTAAATCCGCCTCTGCAGCCTCATATCCATTTTGGAAATTTCAAAAGGCCTGGTCTTTTTTATCCATTTTACTACCGGTCTGTTCCTTTATCAGGGTTGGAAATGGACAAGTGTTAGCACTAGGCATGCCTCATTTGACACATTCTACATACACGCAATTAAATATGAAGTTAACAGTACATTTAGCAAAATAACGATGAGCAAATTGCAAACATGATGAAATCCTGACATATTTGACATAATCATGTCATTTTGCCCTTTACAAAATTATAAACACCTGCACAAAAAGAAAGTGCACACTTTTTTGAGTGGTCATAATTCTTCATCCGATTGACTAAGAACATTGATAATTGATGTAACAAGTTTAATAAACTCACTGATGCAAAAAGAATTTCAAATCATCCTGATGTAGTAAACTAGTGCAGTTACTGCACCATAGCTGAACCATGGTGCTTTGGCAGTATACTGTGGATCACAAAATGCCCTTTAAAGTGCACCAAGCAATACAAAACTATTCATGACAGCAGACACTAAAACTATGTTATCAATTTAAAGGGCCAAATATATGTTGCATATTAATTGTTTTCCGTAACTTGTAATAAAAGGCAATTATTAAAAACATTGATAAGCTTGCTGCTAGCTATACCATATTGATAATTGCTGATATGCGCAGTGAGTTTGCATTTTCTGGTTAATTCTATTCTAGGTCCAATTTCCTTTAAAGATCTTTTTGATAACTCATTAAGAGCAGTACTACATACCTTTCTGTAAGCTTCAAGTTGCCATTAATAATTAATAGTTGGCACTTTCTTCATATCAGGGGTATCTGCGCATATTCTTCAGTGTGATGTCCAACTGTATAAAATATTTGAATATAAATTAACAAATACAAAAATATTACTAGTGGCCCATTTCACATTACGCAAGTAAAAATTCAGAGCAAATTTATGATGCAGTTACATGTACGTAGGTATGTCCATGTCTTGATGAGAATATCAGCAGATAAATATAGTGGAAGATAACTCCAAGGTACAATTCAATTTTATGCACAAAATTTATTGCTCAGGGCCAGTAGAGACGAGTAGCTGTGTTATATTGTTTGAAAATGCTGTGAAGTGTCCATGGGGACTGACAAAATTAAACTTTTAAAAATATCATTTAGGACTGAATAAATTGAATAAAGATAAATTGGCACACTAAATCAGGAATTAGTTTTTAACCTTTAGCTCAATGTTAAACGGCAAGTACCGTAGGTTAAAAGTCAGTGTTACGTAACTCAAGCTGTGCAAAATATCAACAAAATTTGCCACTTTCTACCTATGTATAAACTCTATTCCCACAATTGGATGTACATGGCATGATGGCTGCCATATTTTTCTTATTGATGAACAAACAGGGCACAACTAATTAACAGCACACTTGCTGCAATTTAAGTGTCCTATCCTACCTGGCATTGTAACTTGTTGACACCCCTGTGAGGGGCATTGTACATGTAGGGCAGCTATCAATAAGAAATAACACCCTGAAGAGACAGCACGATACTTTAGTATTACACAGAATACACTTGCTGATTTGTAAGTCCTGGACCAACTTTCTTGAATAGTACACCACCAAGGACTACACCTATTGCACCAGCTGGTATGATGGTACCTGGATAGTGATAGTGCAACAAAAGTGCAATTTATACAGATTTTCTTGGTATTTTATTTAAGTGATTTATTTCTCAATATTTGTATATTTTTGATAACTTTGTGTCTCTGTGTATTTTAATATGTAAAGAGGGCCCCAGTGGAAAGCAGTGCTTTGTTCACTGATCTGGGCTACCCTCTATAAAGATGCTGTTAATAAAAATAATAAAATAGTGACAGAAGCTACGCACAGGCACAACGCCTAGACGTTGATCCACAAGCCTCAGCACACTTTACAGTGTAAAACCTGTCATCACTTTGCTGAAAACCAACCATGGCTGTTTTCATTTTAGCCACTGATTAAAGATTACTTTGTCAAGATTAACCTCTTTGACATGGATTACACAGGTTCAATTCCAGAGATCAATGTTCAAGTAGTGGCAAAAGATGATTGTGCTATTCCAGTTGAATTCCAAACACCCCCTATCGAAGACATGATTTTAATCTCCCACAGAGAGGGGATGTAGCTTTCAAAAGGAATCGCTCATTCAGGTAACCTCCTTTGAATACACACCTCATATGGAGAATGATTAAGGCCATGTCTTCCTTAGGAGGTGTATGGCTTTCAACTCTTAAAACCCCATATGGCCAATATGCAGCAAAAATAGTTTTGCTGTCATTTTTACCAAATACTTTCAGTGTGTTGCTTATAGTTGCTGGCAGAATACATTCATGTTGTGTCTGACATCAGGGCAGCGGCACAGCGTGATGGCCGCTGATCAGCATAGTATGGCATATTGTGTTGTGATTGACAAGGCATCAGGTGTAACCTTATGAGTTTACTCCATTGGCGAAAGGTTATTAGTATGTTTACAATTTATGCTTAGCTTTGAGATGGACGGAATGAAAAAAAATTCTTGACCAACTTAAAAGAAACAATTATTTACAATTATGGCTTTAAACATGTTGCTCACCTGAAAGTAGATCTGCATTGGAGGCACTAATGCTAAACTGTGATTCAATGAATTTAAGAGCAAATCATATAGAACCAGTAACAATAGAGAATTCACTGGTTGCTGCCAGGCATACAAACACGTAAATGTATGTGGATGAACTAAATGCTGCACAGGGTAGATCTGAAAAATACAAAATCATCAATCTTGGTGGTTACAAAACTCAGTCATTTCTTCAATTTCTATAATTATGAAATATTCCATATGATCTTATTATTAGGACATTGGCCCTCAACTATAGTCAGCTTCTGAGCCTTGATGAGTCCTCATTAAAAGTTGTTACCTTTTAAACAAAATGTGAAAACCATGACCTACAATCTCTGAGCTGTTCTGGGCTCGTGCAGCATTTTGTAAGTTCCAGAGGCTGCAAGCTGCGGATTGACCATTGCAGTTAGGAACAAAGGGTCAGGGATTGCATGTATCGTAGTTAATTTTGATGAGTCAATTGTATCTTTTACAGCCAAAGTTGATATCAAACAGTCCAAAATTTAGTTAAGGTGCAATTTGAGCAAAATTGTTGAGGTGATTACCCATCATGAGTGGCCGTGTATACTTCCGAACTTCAATTGCTTATACCGTACTGACGAGAGTATAGACCACTTGGCATCTGACGTCATTATGCGCGCGCATTATGGCAATTTCAATTGTTCTTTGCCCTGCAGTGTGCGTACGCACCTTAGTCTGCTAAGGGCACATGCATTTTAAATCGCCCACCACATTTCATATAGTACAGGAAAGCCATTAAACAGTGTAGCGGCTCGTTCGAGCAATATCGATAGACGAGTCCCTCGCCTTTGTTGATAAACAGTGATGTCAAGTGGTCTATAGTCCCACCTTCGAGTAAAGTCCCACCCCAAAATCTTTTAAAAGTTATTTATTTAATTTTTCGGCTTTGGAGTGTCCCTGGACCTAGAGCTAAATGCTAGGATCATTCATTCATGGTTGATTAAAAAATAGTAGGCCTATGTGTTTTGAATTAATGATTTCAAAATGCATTGTATTTGTATGCATTTTGAAAAATATATAACTTTTTTAAATAAATTTTTTTTGAAATTGAGTATAGTCCCACTCCCCAATTTGGAAAATGTTCACGCAAAAACGGGGTGGGACTATACTCGAGTCAGTACGGTGCATGGTGGTGTCATGCTTCATTGCTTTCTACTAGATTTTAACAGTTTTGGAGTCTGTGTTTGCAATGTGTTTATAAATGATAACCAAGAACTTATAATATTTTGCAGCCAGTAATTGTCGAGTGAATACTACTATACCGTGGTGTTGCAAAGTCAGAGCTAACAAAGCGTATGGCGCAAAGTCCATTAATAATTTTCCACTCTGCAACAGCAGATCGCCTCAGCAGCAAATCAGAGACAAGTGCATTTCAGCGCAGTAAATATGTGGTACGCTTAAAATACGCTCTAGTCAGTAGTCAAAGGTTTTCTGCAAATAATTATAACATGTCTTTTCATCAACAATTTTAGAAACAAAGTAAGGGAGCAAATAAGAGAAATAACAAAAAAATCGTCAATCTACAAAAAATTGATGAGGGCGGAGACAGTCGATATATCATTTATATTATATTTATATTATACATGGCCTCATTTCTGATATCTGGGGATTGATTGGAGTGGGCACATATTTTTTAATACGGTCATACCACAGTTAATGCGTATTCAACGCATTAGATGCATGACCAAGCCAGGGATTACATTACCCGGGCAGGAAATAGGCCTACCCTGCCCCGGTGCCCTAAATTTTAAAAATTATCCGCCCGAAAATGCGTCGGGTACCCGGGCACAAAATTACCCGAAAATCACACCCCTTTGCATGACATAAGATTAAGTATTGAAGCTACTTCCTAAATGTACCGTATACATATCCACAAATAGTCGCCCCCTTTCAATTAAACACCCCACCACTTTTTTCTTCCAAGATGTTTCAAATATGCTGATATTTCCATAGCCATGCTACATGTAGGGCCTATCTTGTGTAAAGCTTACCGTGCAGGCCTACATGTAGTAAAGCCGTTACCAAGTTTGTAGTTTGTCATTTTAGCGTGAGTTTTCAGCTTACCGGTACCTTTAATGATTTTAACAGGAATTGTCATTCTAAAAATGACCTAATTAAAAATTAGTAAGAAACACACCCCCTTTTTTTTTGGAAAATGCAAGTCCCCGGCACGGGGGGGTGGACTATTCAAGGAAATAAGGTAACACAATATGGATATATTTACGTAAGTAGGTACCATGTGTCATAAATAATTTCGATAAATCCAAAACCTTTCATTTAACTTAAGGGCTGGGGTATGAGCGTTTGGACAGTATTTATTTTGGGACATCAGAGCACATCAGACATATCGAATTGCATTCTGAATACGAAGAATGTCATTCTGATATCAAATAATTTTGATTTTTGAAATTGCAATTTAATACACATTTTATGGCAAATCATTAAAATTGATATTTTTGATATTTAACAGTACTTGAAGTAAACTTTATAAATCTGATGATTTATACTTAAAGTGTATGTAGGTGGGATGAAAAGCCGACGATCAATTGAAAATTTTGACCAAAAAAATTAGGTCTTTTTGGGAAAAAAATCCATATCTTCAATATGAAAGGTCAAAATTTTCAATTGACCGTCGGCTTTTCCTCCTGCTACATACACTTTAAGAATATATCATTAGATTTATATAATTTACTTCGAGGACTGTTATATATCAAAAATTTGAAAAAATATCAAATTTTTATAATTTGTCATAAAATTTGTATTATATTGTGATTTTCAAAAAATGAAAATTATTTGATATCAGAAAGACATGCTTCGTATTCAGAATGCAATTCGATAGGTCCGAGGTGCTCTCATGTCCCACAAAAAATACTGTCGAAACGCAATAAACGCTCATTTTAGATCCCTTAAGGCTGGCATTTTCGGGCAAAAAAATTTTGCATGATGTTTTGTGTTTTTCATATGAAACTTGATACTTGTTTTCATGTCATGATATGTCATGTCGAAAATGCATTTTGATATCTTTAAAATAGAGTATGACATGAAAACAAAGTATCAATTTTCATATTAAAATTTATTATATTTATATTAAAATTATTTTAGGTCAACCATGAATGATCCTAAGGCAATTAAAAAAAAGCATTTAGGTCTAGGTCCAGGGACACTACAAAACCGAAAAAATAAATAACTTAAATTTTAAAAAATAAATTAAGATTTTTTTTTCTTGCAATTTCGGGTACCCGGTTACCCGCCCGAAAAATGCGCCGGGTACAAAATTACCCGAAAATGCCAGGCCTACTTTCATTGCTTTACACAGTCAGTGTCATGGCTGCTTCAGCGAATTCGACTAGACTACAAGTACATGTAGAAGCAATGGTCTCTACTACAGTGGGAATTCCAATTGAATGAACGCAGCTTTCAACACCACAGCTGTATTCTAATTTCTATCCAACCGCGATCGTACTTAGCGTACAGTAATTTTTCAAACTACAACACGAATACACGACCTTGGATACAATAATAACCAATCCCAAATGGTTCATCATTTTTGGATTCACTTCCACGTTTAATACCCATTCACAGTTGCACATGCTGGCGTACATCACGCGACACGCAGTGTCACGCAAAAAATCTTGGCTAGACTTCTCGAGCATACGCATGATCAATGATATGCATTAATGAGGGGTTCATTCATATATTTTCATGACTAAGCGGTTGTTTATGCCCGAGGGGCCGCTATGCCCGAGGCATAAACAACCGCTTAGTCATGAAATATATGAATGAACCCCTGCTCATACATACCAGAACATTTTGTGATTCTTATTTCATCAAAATAATGACAAAAGATAACAAGGAACATCATAAAAACGATGAATTTCCTTCGTTTTCTTTACCCGAGATCGCACATCGGGCCACCGGGCATAAACGCTGTTTATGCCCGGCTCTCGACTCAATCACGCTACCGTTATATAGCAGCGTATGTATGAACAATGTTTAATGTGAATAATCGTAAAACGCTCTATGTCATGTATGTTCATTCAATTGAATGGTACTATTCTGTTGAAAACATGAATATGAAACAAAATTCATGACTCCTCATCATCAGATCATGATTCATGCTCATCATCACGTCAGCACGTCAAATGCGTACATGACGTACATCATTGACACGATCGACATGGATTCATGCATTACATTCAATTAAAAAAATCAGTACGGTAACAATATTAATTAAATAATAAAAATGAACATGCATTGCATGAAATCAGCGCTAATCTACCGAAAATAAGTGAGCAAACTTCTCGAGTAAAATTACGCTGCTGTGCTGTGCATACAGGGTGCAGAATTCGGAAACCTTTACGTTGACTGTGTCAGCGAAGGTCCGTTTGGAACATCGATTCTAATTTCCAATTTATTGCAAATAAGAGAGTCCGCCGCTCACAAATTTCACCTCAACTTAAAATTAACATATTATAGTTTTATATTTTATTATGTTCTAAGTGCTATTTTGTTTTATACGGCAAATTCACACCTCATGAATAATGTAAACATGACGAGAACATTACTTACCGTGACCCGAGTAGTAAACACGTAAAAGTGACTTCCGGCGAAGACGGAATTTCAGATTTTAAAATTTGATACCAAAAGTTAAACAAAATCCGCATCCATGTAATTTTTCATGTAATAACCGTCGATTGATGATTTTTATTTTCTGTAATAAATTGTCAAAAACTTGTTTAAAAATCAGCGGGAAAAATATCATTCCTCATACCCACGAGTGCAAATGTAGTCCACCAAAGTCCCTACCGGTAAAAATTGACCTTTTAACGGTCGTATGCGAAAGTTGCCGTCGTACTGTAGAACAAGACATACACATTCATTGTAGTGCTTTAGGGTTAGAACTAGAAGGGTTTGGGTTAGTGAGCAGGGTTAGGGCCGGGATAATTTACAGTTAGTAGGTGATGACAAGATTGTAAACATGACTTCATATTAGAAGCCAGTAGTCTGTTACAAAAAAAACACCACCTAAACATGGTAAACACCCTGACAAATTTGTTTTAAACAAAAACCTCTTCTTGAGACCCAACCCAAGATTTTGCTTCCGGGTTATTTTTGGCAACATGTGTATAAATTCAGCAGCTTTTTTTTTTTAATAGGAAAAGTGGATTAATTTGACTGAAAAAAAAAATGTGAATAAAGCAAATGGAAAATATTTGCTAAATGTTTACAGATTTTGGTGATTTTTGGGTAATATCAACAAAACAGAACAAAAACCACCTGATCAATTTATCCTACACGATTGTCTGCGGTACAGGTAGAACAGGGTTGGGGTTTTTCCTTCATATTTTCAAGTAGTGTGATCAGCAATCCATGTAAGGTGTGCCAAGGGAAATAAATTCTGGTTATTACAATTATAAACAATGTTGTACTTGGTTATAACCAGACATTAGGATGAATTTCAAAAATAAAACAGGAAAATTATGGGGCAAAAACAGGAAACATATAAACAAATCCCCAAATACCCCAAACAAAAATACATAAAAACACAGAAATTTGACCAAAAAACAAAACAGAGGAATTTCTGTTCAAACAGGAAAATGTAATGTTTATGCCTGTCATAACAACTATAAATAGTGAACCCTTAGATCAAAACTATTTTTATTTCACAGGTTTTCAATTAGCGATTGCAGAACTAGCTGTGAACTAACATTACGAAAAGCGTAAAAACATCTCTCGTTTTTACAATACCAAATTTGAGTCTTCAGACCTGAAACTAACCTTTGGTGAAAAATGCTGAAAATGCTCAAAATTGGGGTAAAATTGCTCAAATTGGGCTAAAAATAGAAGTAAACAAGTAAATTTGATCAACATAAAAAGCCGAAATCCGCTAAAAAGAGGAAAAGTTTCAGGTCTGAGTCTTGATCTCCTATTCAGGGTGATACTTTGGTGAGATTAAGTTGTTCCAATGCTTGCTATTAAATTTGAATACTTAAATTCTGCATATCAGTTAAACTTGTCCACAAAGTCTCCAAAAGTGATTTATTTGAGTTAGAAAGGGAAATAGGGGAATTTTCACAAGAAGTGGTATGTCAACCTGGATTGTGAGTATGTTAGTTAGCACATCAGTGCTGTCAACATGCTGGTGTTTTTAGCTTTGTCGTATAGTAAATTCGGGACAGGATTTCTAAAATTCAAGGAAACATTTGAAACAAACAGGAAAATGGTATATTTATATTTCTTATAAACAACCAATAATTGCTATCTCCATGGCTTGGCATACTATGAAAGGAGCTCAGCGAAGTTGTAGTAGCATTTTAAAATGCACTTCAATTGTAAACAATTACAAGCTCATCTCTGACAAATCAATGTTGTATAGATTTGGAAAGAGTTATTTGACTCAGGCAAAAGTCTACCAGGCTCAAAAGTTATGAATCTGAATTAACTCCCAATTCACTTTGCATATTAATGAAATCCTTTTTGAAAATTACTTTGCGGAATCTTAGTTTCGCCAAATTCTTACCATGCAGGCAGAGGTGGTGCCAGAGAGGCAAAGGGGCATCTTCCGTAGACTGCTTTGTCATCCCTTTTGATAAACAAATCACCCCAGCTATGCCCTTCCATAAAACGTAACACATCCCCAGTGACCGCTCTGCCCAGAGAAAAAGGTTTCTTTGGACATCGAGGTGTTCAGATGGGAGCAGTTCTCATTCTGAACTTGTCATCATTGTGAGAAGAGTTGATATTAAAGTATGAATTTCAAAAGGGGCTATGAAGTAGACTACTCTTTTCTGCTGTCAGAACAAAAACATTCACTAAGAATCCCACTACTTCGTGCAAAATATCCCAAAATTTAGGCAAATTTTCAGACTTTTGCATCCTCCCAAGATTTTACTTCGCTCCCTCATTTCCCCCTTCCCCCAGAAAAAAAAGCTTGGTTACTTGTACACGTAGGCTACATGTATGCATTTTGCATCTATACAGGCTTCTTTTGTAGGGATAAGAACCCTGATCATCAGTCTTAAATTTGAAACAAATCAAACTTTGTGTACATTGTTAGTTGTGGCAAATAGCTGAAAAGTGCTCACAACTAAATTTTGAACAATATTTCATGACTTCAGTTTCACAGCTCTTTTATAGAATTTGGGTCATAAATTTTATATGTTTCTATGGCCTTAGAATAGTGACCAAACCTTAAAACCAGACTTAATTTGCATATTTGCATGCTTATTAAGGCTGAATTGATGCTGAATTGAAATATGACATTTAGGCGCTCATCATCTTATTTTAGCATTTAGGATTTTTCACATTTACTTGTGAATGAAACCTTACTAAATTCATGACATTCTTACAAAATACATTTTATCATGCACCAGTATTGATATGAAAATTTGCAATAATTCAATTGTCATTGGCCTGAGCAAATATGAATATCATTATGCACTTCATGCTATAGCAAATATCAATGACTTAATTCAACAATCGCAATACAACTGCACTATGTGTGTTTGTATACAGATTAGGAGCACCATTGAATGAAGAAAATATTTGGACCTTGATGAAATGAAAACTACATACATTGTACATTTGGGCTATTATAGGGCCAACAAATAATGTAGTGATTATCCAAACCAGTTCACCATGTTCACTTCATCCACAACTATAGACATTGGCACAGCAGACGCTAATGCTTCCTGATAGCTAGATAACTCAAGGAAGTACTCTTTGAGTTTAGTTACCTCCGTGATAAGCTTATGATAGTTATCACATAGCACATCTTCACAATCACTACCATGATAACTCTAAGTCTAGAGTTAACTTCCCCACAGACTTACCACAGAACAGTCTGAACCTGGCTTACACAAGAACTAAGAACTAAACAGTTATTGATCTCTCTAGTCCAGTGAATGTCTTCTCATTTAGAACATAGCTTTGGTTTAGTAGAAATAGAATAGAATTAGTAGCCATAGACTCCGAATAATCCACCTAGAATATTTGATGCAACATGCCTTCGTTATTTAATCAATTCCTATTCTATTTCCAGTAATGTGTGTCTTCTAATGTTAAACATTAATGGAAATAGAATGTGAATAGATTAAATACCAGTATACTATAAAAACTTGATAGTTTATAGCATAATAAATAATAAAAATTCCCTTTAAAAGGAAAGCCAGCCTCAATGTAGAAGAGGTCTTGTAATTAGTTTTGGTCAATGTGAAAGGCATTTTTAGGATCACGCTTACATCTACATGACAGTCCACCAAACCATCAACGATGAGAACATGCACACTGAAACAGCAGAAAACATTAATTCCTAATCTCATGTCAACTCTTTTAATTCATTACTCCAAATTGTTCTGGTCTGGGTTTTTTTTTTTGGTTTTTTTGTTGTTGTTGTTGTTTTGTTTTTTTGTCTTTTCAGCTTTTTACCCACGATATCTCAATTTCCAATTTTGTAATACCAGAACTTACGAACTCAATATCTTCGCTTAGGAATGTCCGATTTCACTGCTTTCGATATACCACTTCACAAATACACTGCCGGTTTGAGTTAACTTACATGTACATTTTATTTTAAAATAACTTAATTAATTCGCAATGTATAGTTTAAGCCTACTATATTATAATAGATAGTGGCCAGCACATTTATAAAGGACTGGTTACTCACTACAATCTTCACTCTTAAACTGTGTTTTTCTGAATGTGCTGATCATGTTGATTGCTAGTCGGAAACTCCATGAAGCTATGGACATGGCATCTTACCTACTCCGTTCTATAACAGTCTGCCTAGTGCCTTGTGTGTTTTCTCTTCAATCATTTTGTTGAATGTAATTTTATGAATCAAATAGTTATGTGTCATTTTATTTATAATAAAGAAGTTATTAAATTAATAAAGTAAGACAATTTATTTATCTATAAGTGCATGTCAAATGGGGTACATTGTTCAATACTATAGGCCTACATGCATAAATAATTAAATTATGCCCATATTATAGCTAGGCCCTAAAAACTTTATTTTGCATCGGATTTTTCCCGTTGAAAAGACAAAACTGATGTTGATGATAGCAACCATTTCATCAATAACATTTTGAGTCATTTTTATCCATAAAACGACACAGGATATGATAGAGAACTACTTTCACATCAATATGGTCCACATGATCACAGATTGTTGAGAATCTGTGATATGATCCGGGGATATGATGAAGATTTTGATTCTATAGATCTGTTATCAACATGATATCACGCTGTTCAGTAAGTAAGGACCCCCGGTCAAGGACACTGATATGACATCATAGGTGATGTCAGGTTTTCTTCTGCTGACCATATGATGCTGTATATTAACTATTATTGTTACATTTAGGCCTATACCTAGAACTTTTAAAGTCATAATTAGTTCAAACATAACTTTGGTAATACTCACTCGTTTTCATTCGTTGAAACGGCAAAACATACTTACTTTTCCTTACAAATCGAATAACAATAATTTTAAAACATTCCACCTCAAAAAGTAAAATAAAATAATTCTTACCAATACCAATAAAGTTAATCTCTTGAGCATACAAACCCAATCTCAGAAATAGATACCAGCCCGCGTATGGGCTGGCGAAAAGTGCTTACTATCTAGCGCTTTTGAAAACATGTCCAGCGCTTTATCAACTGAGCTACTGGGGTTGAGACACACATTTACAGGTTTACTTGTTCGTATATACATGTATAACTATGTATATCGATGATTTGCTCAAAACCCTTGAAACTTTTGTGGATGGGGCTCTTCAATTCATGTTTGCATGTTTTAAAAGCCCTCGAAAGTAAGCACATATGCTAACTGTCAAGTTTTTACAGTATATTGGATCAACGATATATTCAAAACCCACTAAAAAGTCTGTAGCAGCCCTTAGAATGTAAGGTTGTAGGACTAGATTTTGCCTGTGAGAGTGATAAATAAATATAAGTTTGATCATGAACTTTACAACTGTTGAACTAGAATGTGAATATTATTATTACTACATGACTTCAATCCGATCTACAAGTTTCAGAACATACCACAAAGTCAACAAGCATTGTGGCATGAACTAAACAAACAAATTGATATGTACAATCTGAATTACTATGGGCTTATTTATAACGGAATTTGTGAGAAGACTTTTTTGCAAGTTCCATTTCTGCAGTGACCCAGTTTCTATTTTTATTCATGTATTATGTAGCCTAATGTCGTCACCTAAACATTGTGTTCCTGTAAAGATCACAGAATTAAAATCAGAGAACCTGGACTCCCTATACCGCCACATATAATTAGCGCCGTCAGCTATGGGGAGAAAATTGGGGGTATTCGGGTCCTTGCAGACAGTGCGCGGAAACGAATGAAAATGATTCTGCGTCTCATTTGAAGCGTTAAAAGTATCGCATGCAGGTCGCGTCAAGTGCATCTCTCAAATGCGTCAGGTATGAGATGACGCGCTCAAATGACAACGATTGCCTCAAGCACATTCCGAGCAAATCCGAATATCCCTAGGAATCTTGTGTGTGTATTAATTCACAATACAATTGGGCAATTCTAATAACAGGAACTGAAAAATCTTGTGAAATACACGAAATTAAAATACAGCAAAACCTGAAATGTTTAGAGACATGATTTGTGATATTTCCATTCACACAAACATTTATAATTTTCATTTTGCACAAACTATTTATTTAGTCATGATTGCTGAATTTTTTGATCTAAAATATTGAAGAAAAAAAAGATTTGAATGTCATAATTAATGTGAAAAAGTATGTAACTTTACGACAGAATTAAAATCATAAAACCATGACTCGACCGCCATATTGATACACGCATGGAACAAAAATTGGGGGAGAAAATATTTTGTGGCAGGCCTACTTTATGCCCTGCTGCAATTGTGATGGTTTATGAAATTGCTGGACATACACAAGCAAACACCCCAGCAGTAAAATATACATGCAGGCCTCAGATCAATTTGGCAAAATATGAACTTGTGCAATATTCCTAAGGCAAAACTGAAAAATCATGGAAAAAATCTAGGCCCTACATGTATGCCTATCAGGGATGGCATTAGCCTAAAGTGAATTTGCAGTAAAAGCCTGAAAAGTGTGCAAATTTGGACTATATAAATCCTCAAACAGGCTAGAAATAAATATAATTCTGGACATTTGAAGTAACAAAAGCAGGAAATCAGGCAATTGCCTGAAAACTGGCATCCCTGGCCTGTATGTATATGAAAATAAAAAGCTTATATCCATTATTGATAAATTCAGGAGACCTAGTGACCCCTAGATAAACTTAATATGCACTTTACTTTATGTAATTGTAACAATGAATTCAATTTCTATGAGTAGAAATGTTGTTGAAAATCATTTAGCAGAACAGAAATGGAATAAAAATATACAATCTGTTTCTATAGTTATGACCAACCATGGAAATGGACCAACAAATAGTGTAAAATTCAACCCTGTGGCCTTGCTCCAAATATTAAACTCTGACAACATTGCACTTTTATATTCTAACACAATAATACTAGGCCTACATGTAGGCCTACACATTATAGAACTGATGGATTTGTGTCCCTTCCATCTAGGAATGAGCATTCTCGTTGTATAAATTATAAACCCAATTTGAAATGTGCCATGGGAGAAACAGAAATCCGAACTGAATATTACCAGGTTTCTTCGCTTCGCGGAGAGTTTGATTTGGTTCAACTTTTGGGGGGTAGGGCATCGAAGTTTCTATATGAAAACACAGAGTGGGCAACAATTCTTCGCGATACTCGGCGATATTTTGATGAAGTATACATGAATGCCTTCGCGCGAAGCTGCGAATTAATTTTTTCATCACAGCTTCTCGCGAAGTGGAGTATACATCGGACTTAAACCATGTTTGAACCAACAAACTTCTCTATCAGATCAAACAAAATGCACATTTTACTTTCCCCCTACATGTAGCAATAACCAATGTCACAACTTGAGATAAACTTTCCCTCACACAGCCATTTACCCAGTCATGGTCTAATACAATTCACTGCATACAATTCTTTTTAAATGCAGAAGTCTTTGTCAGACACAATAAAGTGAAAGGATCAACTAGGATTTTATTGGAGGGCAATTGACTGACCTAAAAACATGCATATCATCAGCAAAAGAGCCAGTAACTTTGACAAAGTTAAATGACAAGACAATTGGACAATGCAACTGCTGCTGTATGTATTTTGTTGTTTTTCTTGTTTCCCCAGCCTCAAATCGCAAAAATACCCAAAATATGCAAGGATAGTGAGCCCCTATATCTCTTTGATGTTTTACACACAAGTTGCCACAACATACTTAGTGAGGACGAAGGGTGAGCGCGTAGCATGAGCAGCCGAAGCGAACTGATGCAACCTCTCTGGATTATATACTAAAGCAACTTGGAGTCCTGAAAGTAGGGCTAAATGAAGACCTGGATGCAGTGCCTGCAAAAATGTTGTCTTATTTCAAGGCCTATGCTTCCCAAATCAGCTTTTAGACTTCATACCCATTGTTGCAGTTGCTTAGAATACCCAGTGAGTACCACAACATATAATGTGTATGCATAGAAACACATACAACACCAGTATTTATCTATCTCTTTATGCTTTATAGCCCAGTTCATTCATAGTTTGTTTAACTGAATAAAACAGAATACCACAACCCTGGAAATTCCCAGTAACAGCTCAAAATCTTCAGCAAGATATTTTTGCATCCATGATATTTTTGAGAATGGCATGGATTGGCATATTTTTATCTTCGCATAAACATATGTATATGGCTCATTCTTGTATTATGGGGTCCAATGGTGTGACATACAGTCAAATTTTCAAAATTGAATATTAATGTCAAAAGTTAGCTTAAATTGAGTGGAATTATATACTCTTTCAAAATCTGCAAAATATTTTCAGCGATGATTGCCCAGAAATCTGTACGAAGCATGCGCGTACGCAGGAATTTTTCAAGGGGGGTGTGATGATAAAAATACTAAAATAAAGAAATGGCCGCGTAGTGGTCATCCCGTCGCGCCTGCGCGACGCAGGGGAGTCTGAGGGGGGATGTGCCCCCCTCAGAATTAGAAACTTTTGGAAAATGAAGACCTAATTGAAGCGATTTGGTGGACAATTTTGGCACTATTAGTGTGTAAAATTTTTAATTGAAAAAGCCGAAAATTTGTGAAATGACGGTCCATGAAGCCTTTCGTGAACAAGTTTTTTCTTCAGTTGTAGGCCTATAAATTGTATTAAACACAAATTGGTAAATATCGAAAGCACTGAGAATCAAAAATGGCTGCTTGTTTATCCACTGTGCAGGGGGGTGTCTGAGGGGGGATGTGCCCCCCTTAGAATTAAGAAACTTTTGGAAAATGAAGACCTAATTGAAGCGATTTGGTAGACGATTTTCGCACTATTAGTGTGTAAAATTTTAAATTGAAAAAGCCGAACATTTGTGAAATGACGGTCCATGAAGCCTTTCGTGAACAAGTTTTCTCTTCAGTTGTAGGCCTAAAAATTGTGTTAAACACAAATTGGTAAATGTCGAAAGCAGAATCAAAAATGGCTGCTTGTTTATCCACTACGCAAAAGTTTCTTAATTCTGAGGGGCCACATTCCCCCTCAGAATTAAGAAACTTTTGCAAAATGAAGACCTAATTGAAGCGATTTGGTGGATCATTTTGGGACTATTAGCATGATTAGTGTGTACAATTTTAGTTTGAAAAAGCCGAAAATTGGTGAAATAACGGTACATGAAGCCTTTCGTGAACAAGAGTTTTGCCTCCTGCAGAAGTTCTAAAAATTTGCAAAATGAAGGTCCGATTGAAGCCATTTGGTGCATAATTTTTACACTATTTAAATCATTGCTTCAAACAGAAAAAAGGGCCCGAACTCAATTTGCACAATTAAAACCTTTACGTATGTTGCGGGGTAGGGTCCGGGGTAGGGTGTGGGGTGTGATGTGGAGAGGTGTTGGTTTTAACATCATAAGGCCCTATATCCATGTCAATTAACAATTAAAACCTTTACGCACGACGTTGCCAGGGTAAAGGTGTAATGATGTGGGGGTGTTAACATGTATTGACACATTTACGTACGTTGCTGGTCAATACCGGGTATAGGCCTAGGGGTGAGATAAATTTGTGTGGGCGGGGTAGTTATGGAATATATAGGCCTGCCTTGCTCATCTCCCTCCTCTCCTCTTCCCATTTCCCCCCCCCCCCCCTCTCTCTCTCTCTCTCACCATCTCTCTCTCTGTCTCTCTCTCTTTCTTTGCCTTTTCTCCCCCCATTTTAATTTTTTGGACAGATCCAAGGGGTGTTTCACACCGTAACACCCCCCCCTCATGCACGCCTATGGTATGCAAGCACATAACTGTGGAGAAATCACTCTAAAATGTCGCGCATAACCGGACACCAAACATGTTTTAACCCCTGCTAAACAAAAAATATAAATGCCAAAATGGCTAAAAAGTTGCAAGTTAAATGTGGTTTAGGAGCTTTTATAATGTAAAAATAAAATAACATTTATATAAGAAGTTGCTGTAACCTTCAAAACAGCATATTTGCATTTTGGTCAAAATACATGGTCAAAAATTGACCCAAAAGTTAATTATTGGGCCTGTTTTGTACAATTTCTGTCAGTTTAGATTAAAAGTTGCCATTTTATGTGGGGCCAGCACAAGTGTGGCATAATAGATAAGTGGATGACTTTCTATAACATCAATTTTGTGCACATGAGAGAATTTAAGGTGCCCAGTGGTATAGCAGATAACTGGACACCAAAATATTTGGTGTCCAGTTATGACTGACAATAACAAGCTATCTGTAATTATGTCATACTTTGAAAAGTGTATTTGACCTGCAAATTTATCTAAACATATCACACTGTTGTTTTAAGTATTCATTGTTTATCAGATACCCAATTTTTAAAAATTATGACATATTATTCATTTTCATGTGTCGGTCATAACTCGGTGTCCAGTTTGTCGTACAATATCCAGCTTTAACTTTAATTCAACTTATTTTGCAATTTCCATTTGTCAGTCATATATTTAAACATGTCATAATATATCATTTGAAGTATTTGTTGTTTACAAATTACCCCATTTTAAAAAAATATAGCACATTTTGCATTTTTACATGTCGGTCATAACGTCGCGCATAACACGGACACCAAAATATGTACTTTGCGTAAGCGCTGTCTTTGTTAACAGATGTTTTGTCGCTAACATTTCTTTCATAAAACAATTTTAGTATACATCCTATTCACTAAATAAGACCAAAAAAAATAAGCAATGGTCATATATAAATGAAACTAACAGGCAACCAGATGTAGATGATCTTTTTTGTCACAAGTGGTGTCCATGATTTTCGAGACCTTACATGTAATAAAAATTAAAAATAGCTGTTAACAATTTCTTTTTTGAAAGTTTTAGTAATAACCCACTTGTTTTGTATAAAAAATTACAAATAGGCCAAATACCTGTTACAGTTTTCAAAATTCAGGGCAAATTATGTGTCGGTCATAACTGGACACCATTGGACCCCATAATACAAGAATGAGCCATATATGTTACTCTTGCATGATGCTGCCTTTAAGATACATGTAATGTATCAATTTGCCAACAGTAACCAAAGATTTAAGTTCTAGCACAATTGCGAAAATTTGGTACCATGAATATATTGCTTTTTTTTGTATTTCACCCATATCATTAAAATAGACTAATAATTAAAAAGAAGTGGTGACCTGTATCCCTGAACAGGTCACTTGACGGGTAGGGGTGTAAATGTATAAGGGTTACACTTTAGGGTCAGTCCATGTCGAAACAGATTGAGTGTACACCCACCCTCTTGGATTATGCTCTCCTTTGGCTCAGGGGTACCTTTCATGGATCCCTAGGTGAGGTCACAAGAAAAGAATTCAAATTCCATTTCGTTTGCGAATGGCGGGCAATCAAAGTTTGGCGACCTTGACCAAAATTGTGAATTTAAGGGGTCCAAATGACAAAGTGCTCTCTTTGAGGGGCACTTTCTTCTTAATTGAATCAGTTGTGATCCTCTTTTTGAATGTGGTCACTCACTGGCTGTGTCTGAAATACCTAATGCCAAAAAAGATAGATTTCGGAATTTCATTGGGATTTCAGAGGGGGTCAAAATCAGCACTTCGTACTGTTCAATCAAATTATCTTGATTTTGAAGGACCCATGATAATGTCACAGTGCACGTATAGGTCCTAATTATGTTCAGAATGGATTAACCATATGCCAATGTCTATGAGCAATTCAAAAAAAAGAGAAATTTCTAGACCCCTACAGAATTTTAGGCCACCCCTAAAGTGGTTCAGCCACAAATGGCACTTAAAGTCGGCAAATTTTGACCCCTAATAACTTTAGGTGTACACCAGATATGAATTTCTAGCCTTTTGCATCTGAAAGAATGTAGTTTAATGTTACTAGGAACATATGATTTGTTTTGTATTTTTTGTGTTTTAGTATTAAGTTGACGCTTTCAAAAATAGTCATTTTTGCCTAACATACCATGCATACAGGATACGGTACAAAATGCCAATTTTAGTATGATACTTTTTATATATTTGATCACTTTATAGCCATTTGTATTATTTATCCTGATATTTCAAGTTGCTCTTGAGTTAAGTAACAAGAAAAAACTACTTTATAATCCTCTGTATGGATTTTTAAGGGGGTCAAAAATGCACTTCCTGGCAACGATGCACATGCAAAGTACAGGTTATGGGGGTCAGATTTTCAGAATGCTCCCAATTATGTCAAGTAATATATCAAATTACTCGTATGGTCATGAGGATTCCAAAATGTATAGTTTGTTATGTGTCAGACCTTTCAGGAGGGCGCTATGACGAAAAATGTTCATAGGTCAACGACCTTTTGAAAGTATCAAAACACAAAAATACAAAACAAATCTTATGTTCCTAGTAACATTAGACTACATTCTTTCAGATGCAAAAGACTAGAAATTCATATCTGGTGTACACCTAAAGTTATTAGGTGTCAAAATTTGCCGATTTTAAGCGTCATTTGTGGCTGAACCACTTTAGGGGGGCCTAAAATTCTGTAGGGGGTCTAGAAATTTCTCTTTTTTTGAATTGCTCATAGACATTGGCACATGGTTAATCCATTCTGAACATAATTAGGACCTATAAGTGCACTGTGGCATTATCATGGGTCCTTCAAAATCAAAGATAATTTGATTGAACAGTACGAAGTGCTGATTTTGACCCCCTCTGAAATCCCAACGAAATTCGAAATCAATCTTTTTTGGCATTCGGCATTTCAGACACAGCCAGTGAGTGACCACATTCAAAAAGAGGGTCACAACTGATTTAATTAAGAAGAAAATGCCTCTCAAAGAGAGCGCTTTGTCATTTGGACACCTTAAATTCCCAATTTTGGTCAAGGTCGCCAAACTTAGATGGCCCGCCATTCGAAACTAAATTGAATTTGAATTTTTTCTTGTGACCTCACCTAGGGGTCCATGAAAGGTACCCCTGAGCCAAAGGAGGGCATAATCCAAGAGGGTGGGTGTACACTCAGTCTGTTTTGACATGGACTGACCCTTTAGTGGTTACAGGTCCACGGGTCCATTTCACTCAATTTTACGAAGCTTTGTAAGTCTCGAAATCGTTTGTAACTTACGATGAGTCCAAAGTTCCATTTCACTTGACTTAGTTACGAATGGTACCCTTCGTAAGTAATAGGGATTTACTATAGGGACCCTTCATAAAGTTATGTCTAGTATTGGGTATTTGTAACTTTACGAATGGTTACTTGAGTTACGAAGGGTGAAAAGTTGTGAAATGGGCCCCAAACCTAGTCTACCATTCACAGTGTACAGAACCCACTTCGTCCATACGTATGTCAAAAACAATAGAATAGATGCTTTGGTTTGGTCGGGTCATTCTCCTGGTATGGACATGCTCACACCATTTCAAACCTGACTTGGTCATTGCTAAATATATCTGTTTTTCTGATTGTGCAGTCAGCAGGAAAGTTTATTTTTTCTCTCATTAGATAAACAAGGCAAATTTTTCCCAGCAATGATGCATAACGTTTTAAAAGACTCCTAATGTCTTTTACCAGAGAGTTTGTTATTTTAATTCACAGATTGTTTTGTAACTCGCCATGTACCTTTAGTATGGTGTAAAGATTCAATGACTTCGGACAAAATTAGAAATCCGGCTAGTAAAACTATCTTGATATGATCTCACAGTTGATAGGTCTGTCACACTACGACGGACTGGATCAACGTACATCACCGAATACAAAAATATTTTATTCGGTGGAAAAATCACCAGTTCGGCAGAAGATTCGGTGGGATTTTGGGTCCGATTCCGTTCGTCTCTCTATATGCGTTGTGGCCGCTAATAATCCTGCAGGCGTCTTATATCCGATCGTTCAACGTCCGACAAATGACCGGATTTGGGGTCCGATTCCGTTCGTTTCTCTATGCGTTGTGGCGCTAATAATCCTGCAGGCGTCTTATATTCGATCGTTCAACGTCCGACAAATGACCGGATTTTGGGGTCAACGTCCGACAAATGTGCGGATTTGGGGTCCGATTCCGTTCGTCTCTCTATGCGTTGTGGCGCTAATAATCCTGCAGGCGTTTTATATTCAATCGTTCAACGTCCGACAAATGACCGGCGAATCCGTGGCATGTGGCACCAACAGGGACGTCCACCCTATCAGAAAAGTGGGGAGGAGAGGGTGTTTGAGAGGGTTTTGACCCCTTAGAGGCAGTGACGTAGCAAGCACTTTTTCAGAGGGTGAACAAAGTGGGAAAGACAACTTTTAAGGGGGAAAACTTTGACGAAAATGGTCAAATATTGGCTAATAAGTACAAAAGGGCTACAAATCTTATATATCAGGGCAACCAGCAGGGGTAGCGCTAGGTCGCTTTTTGGGGTCCCGGACCCACCAAAATAGAGTTCGGACCCCTGTTTTTAAATTTTCTGCAAGTTCAGGGGTCCCTGCAGACCCCAGTTTTTCAATCTAGCGCTATTGCAGACATACTTTTATGCTGCATTTGTGTAACTCGGACTCGTAAACTCTACTCCGGACCCCTACTTTTTAATTTTCTGCAAGTTCGGGGGTCCCTGAGGACACTGGAGTATTTAGTTCTAGCGCTACCCCTGGCAACCAGCGTCCGGGGGCAATAGAGATGAGAAACCTTTGGACAATGGAGGCCCAATTGAAGCCACTTGTCATTTTTTGGATCAATTTTAGCACTATTATTGGGTACTATATTAGTTAGAAACAGCCGCAAATTGGTGCAACGAAATCCTAATTGAAGCCATTGAAAAGTTTTCACCATTATGACTATTGTATAATATAAACAATTATTTTTAAAATAACACGTGGATGTCCATAGCAGAAGCAAAAAGGAAGACTTGTCTATTTTTCAAACTGAAGGTCCAATTGAAGCCATTTGCATGGGGACTGTAGGGCCTATTTACATTATTAGGCCTAGGCCTATTGTGTAAAAATTTAGTTTAAAAATGGAAAATTTGGAAAATTGTTTTTGGTGCATCATTTTTACACTATTATTGCTTTAAACAAAAACCAAAGAAGGCCCGAACTGAATTTGCAAAATTTAAAATGTTACACTGATCCACTGACACTTAGATATAAGACTTCAGACTCATAATTTCAGGTAAAGCATGCATGGATTGATAATATGTTAAAGTCAGTAATAGACCTAAGTCCGTCTTAAATACTGACTTTGGTGACAAAATGTCACGGGCCCTACATATCGACGGGCGGCAGTAATTTTCACAGGCTTTGAGGCCAAGGAACCACATTTAAGCACTGCCTATAATAATCACAGGCCTATACTTAGGCTTACTATATACTATCCTGGGCCTACTCAATAACGCACAATTTACATTTTCCATGTTTTCTCTTCTTTTTTTTTTTTTTTCAATCACTAAAACTGGTAGGAATTTGATATTTCGTCCTCTACCCTTCAGAAAGTGCCCTCTCTCAATACTACTTACATGCATGCATAGGCCTACTAAATTACGTGCAATTTAACTTTTCTCTTCTCTTCTCTCTTCAATTTTTCTCACTTTCTTTTCTTTTTTTCTCCTTTCCCCTTTTTCTACTTGCCAGTCACTAAAGTACTGGGGGAAATATGATATTGCGTCACACACCCTTCAGAAAGCCCCCCCCATGATCGATGCACATGTTCGCCATAGGCCTACATCCGGCACAAGCGCCTGCGAAACCTTGCAAACACCTGCGGTATATAAGCGAAAGAATAACGAACAAACCCAGGGTATATATACAGAACAGTACGAACACACATCGGACAGCTTCCGAACATGTGTATTCGGCACACTCCGTTTCAAGTTTTGTGCATGCACAAAACTTGAAACGTATGTCGACGGACTAAACAAACATCACCTAACACGAAACGCATTTGGCGGATAATAGCAGGACATATGAAGAACATAAAGCGAACATTGACGAACACTAACGGATTTGCTAAAATACCATCCGTTTCTTATACGGAAGACCGATCCTGTGTAGTGTGACACTAACACGTTCTTGGTCAGCGTACATCACCGAATGCAAAAATATGCTATCCGGTGGTGAAGGCCTCACAGGAGCGTATTTACAAGCGAACACGGGCGAGTGCAGCGAACAAAGAACGAACATGAGCGAAAGGAGAGCGAACAAACTCCGGCAATATGCAGCACCATACGAACACACATCGGATAAATACCGAACATGTGTATTCGGTACACTCCGTTCAAGTTTTGTGCATGCACAAAACTTGCCGCCGGACTTAACGAACATCACCTAACACGAAACGCATTTGGCGGATGGTAGCAGGACATAAAAAGAACATAAAGCGATCATGGACGAACAACAACGGATTTACTAAAATACCATCCGTTTCTTGTACGGAAGACCTATTCGGTGTAGTGTGACAGAAGCATCAATTCCCTTCAGGAATCTTGTGCACATGTACACTTACCCAGGACACTACGCCAAAGACATGATATTACCAGAAGTAACAGAAAAACTACAAATTCCAATAAGGGGCGACACGTTAGTCATAACAACAGATTTCTACTTTTAGCGTCCTTTCACAAATTGCTGATGCACTTGAAAACACACTTTACAAAAATAGGTGAGCTTTGTGCATAAAAAATGACAGGACTGCATGCTATGATAATTGGTTATAAATCCAAGTCACTGAGTTACAAAAACACCATACCCTACTCTATTTGAAACTGACTGTGATAGGTGTACAGGTGTATTCTCTCTGTAGATGGAATGAGGCCTGGGAAAATATGGAACCCAGGAAGCTCATTCCAGGAAAAATGTATATGAAATAATAAGAAATTATAGACGAATCCGACGAGCCACATTCCTACACCTCAATGGCGGCCATAGCTGGGGGCCATCCATGCCTTTACGCGACGTCAGTATGCATGTTTACGCGCGTTTACCGTTCCCGTGACGCGACGCAAGTGCTACACGCTCCGATGCGCTCACGATAGTGGGCGTCTTGGATCGCAATCCAAACGAACTAAGCTAGTTTGGCGCGGATGGCCCCTAGCTATGGCCGACTGATCCTGACCATCACTGGGCTCACCGGATTTGTCTATAGGAAATATTAAGTACTATCTTTGAGTGAAATTTGCTTATCTTCACAGGAAGTAAGTATTTTTTTACCAGCCCTGCTGACACTTTTTTTAGTCCTTTTTGGTTTAAAATATCTTTGGTTAAAATGCCTTCTTTGAAGAACAGATTACCCTCAAATGTCTATGTTATCCCATTCAAGATTTTTCATTCTACATCAGAATTCGTGTCCCTTCTTGTTTTGCCGATGTAGAATGTTTGCGAAAAAAGTCTGATTTTAAATGGGTATGATCAGTAGATTAAATTCAGACTTCTCCTCATGGTATTTATCAAAATGAAGCATGAGAGGAGGAATTACATCTATATTTTTCATCCTGATGTGGCAGTTACACCAGTGCACATATCATTGGGCGCAGCTTCAAATCGCTAGTGTTTAAACATGCCTAGTGTTTAAACACGCCGCATAGATGCCCGCGAAACAGCTGCCTCTGCACGTTGACGTCACTGCCACGTCATTTTATAGTTTGTAAGAAACTGGGCAAAACTTTTATGCCAGGTGGGGAAATAAAATGGAGGAATGGAACAGGGGATCTGTATTTTCAGTATAAACAGCATAAATGTATTTGAAATCCCATCCATTTCCCCCAGGTTGAACAAGTAATGCTGAATCCTTAGATCCTAGGTTTCTCTACCAGCAGTCACTTTGTACCGAAATTCCTTCCAACATGTTAATAAGCAAATTGCATAACAATAGATACAGCTCAAAGGTTAATCCATCTTCTATGAAATACAAAATGCAATTACGCATATCATCTTGTAGGAAGAAATTTAGGTACAAATTGACTTCCGAAAGACAGCCCTTTCAGAGTGCACACATCCGCAATTTGCGAAAGAGCTGTAACAGAACATGTATATCTTTGTATTTCATACTTACTGCCTTGCTATTCTTCAGGGCCGCTAGCCGCTGGTAATTTCCTTAATCACCGCGTCTTTATCTGAGGAGGAAGGGGGAAAAAAGTGAAAAAAAAATTAACATCATTTTATTACACAACAAGAATTTACTAAGTAGCTCTATTTATGCGCTCTGGAAGAGCATCACAAATAATTATAGTATTACCTGATCAAACAGCTCCCAACAGCCCAAAGAGAATTGAACAGCCCTCTTCTATATGAAAAAACTCTTCATCAACTCACATGAGTGTCATCAACTTATCAAAGCCTTTTTTTGATGTCAAAACATAAAGTCATTTTAACCAATGTTTTATTTTGAAATCATATTGAATTCAGATTTCACTGAATTCAAGCGCTCAAGTTCGCAGCTAGATCACAAATTATCACAGATTTCATCATCTGATGTACTAGATGCCAAAATACACAGCTGCTTGGCCAACATTTAGTTCAAGCCAGAAGCTAACACTTGTTGTTGCTATGTTTACATATATTTTGAGTGGATACTACTAAAGCATTTGAGTACATGTATGGCTATAAAATATGTACACCACTACTTGATTATGTACTATTAACATTTGTATATCAAATTCATCCGACATTCACCTTTTATAGCAAACCCTTAGGTACATATTGTAAGATGCATGTTTACAAAGTGTTTGCAAATAATATGTATTCAATTTTAACACTTTTTGATTTGAAATCATAACTAGTGCTGTCATCTTCAGTAGATGCATTATATCAGTAGTGCATGGATTACTGACATGTACTTACAGGTACATGTAGAATCATCCACCGACAGGTGATTTCATGTCCCTGCTGGAAAATACTTAGGGCTCAGGAGAATCCACAACTGCGCAAAATGACACATTATCCATGGAATTATCGGTTACGTGCAGATTTGTGCGGCTGAGCTATTTTTATTTCAAGAAAATCATATTTTGATTTGCTGTTACTATTGTATAGTCTCATGATAATTTCAAGACATAGCAAGGACATCAAGTTAATTTTTATTAATGTATTTCTGAGAAATTGCTAGAAAACCAACACTTGTATAATAACTAAATAAGAATCCTATTCAGACCGAAATAGACACTCAAGGTTTACTATATGCACTGTGATTGACAGGAAAAATCATGGAAATCATGTCTCACTGAACAATGGTTGTAATGCTTTCCAGCTAATTATTACCTTCTAATATTATTATTATTACACCTCATTAGTTAATGAGTCCTTTCACTTTATAAATAGATGAAAATTAATGGTGCATTTCATTAATACTAGTAGTCTGCTGGTAAATACTTATTGTAGTAGGTCTTTGACAGGTTAACAGTGTTCAAATCCATCATAGAGCATTCATTTGTACCAAATTTGTATGTTCCATGCGTAACTACATGTACATACAGCCAAATGAATGTCAGTGCTTAAATACCATTTACCTTTCATTCCGGTATGTTTAATATTCAGGATTTTAACAGTTCAGTTTTGTGATTGCTTGAGTATTTGTATTTTCACACAGCTACATATCAAAGTCTATCAATGAAAACTAAGCTAGGTTTTTACGAGGTTGGCGGGAACACGATGAAATTGAAATGTACTGCCATGATATATATCACGACCGCGATGAAAGTGTTGCCGTCCTGTTTTCACTCTTCCATAGTGAATGCAGACTTTGATTTTCCAGCATGATTATTCCTGTTCTTGGTTTAGCATCAGCAATTACAAAATCACTTCAAGAGAGTAATCCTTTTACTTCAACTCATATCAATTCCTTTTCACTCATTTAATGAGTCAAGTCATGATCTTTCATTTCATCATCCATCGTAGTGTTTCCTTTGTAACTGGTGGCTGGTTGTACGTGAGACATAATAAAACAGGTAAGATGACAAAAAAACATAGCACTTAGTTACAGCTGCACCACAAGATGTGTGAGACAAGTTTCATGTCTTACCAGCATATTGTCAAATTCAGCTTTCTGAGAAATCTGACCAAGTCTTGATAAACCACTGCAACAAGTCTTCATTTCCTAATTCCTTGTTGTAATTACCATTAATTAATGGTAAAGATCTACCAGCTCCATCCTTAGTAAGGATTTGTCAATCTACAGGATAGTAACAACTTCGAGCACAGATTGTCACAATCTATGCCTAAGTCACAGGTGATGAAACACTTCCAAGCACCTTTTCTTGACCTCACATGGGCTATCATTATTGTCCACACATTGGCAACCACTATTGTCCACTCTCTTCCAAGCGTGTCCAGATTGTGTCTGTAAATTCCGACCAATGAATAACCAATTATCATAGCCTGCAGTCCTGTCACTTTCTATGCACAAAGCTCACCTATTTTTTTGCAAAGTGTGGTTAAAAGTTCATCAAAAAAGTGCACTTTTTAAGAACTTTAACTCTTTTCACCTTATTGTTGCAACAATTGGTAAATTGTCTTTTCTGACACAAATTTTAGAACCACCACTCTGTTTAGGTAACAGCCCAATTACCACAATATTTGCATAATAAATGACAACTGTTTTTCTTTCAAACCAAACTGGTGTCCCCATTTTGACACCATAAGATAGAAAGGCTTATTGCTGACTGTAAATTGTAATAACCTTTTAGAAGTGAACTCCAATCATACTCTACTGTGATCTACATCTACATAAATAGTGTGATTTTATAAACCAGTATCCAAGGCTCCCGCTAAGGTGCGTCTGTGCGTCCAGGACGCGATTTTCTACTGTTGGACACACTGTTCAACAAGCTGCATCAATGCCCTGCGTCTGTGAGGACGCAAGTGAATTTTAAAACATAATCAAGCTAGTTTACGCAATATACTTTCCATGAAATAATATGTCTACATCTCCATCGTACATATATTAAAATTAAATTAGCAGACCAATCAGTGAACGAGTTAGCATTATTGACCTTATTTTGCAAACAACTTCCAGGTCAGGACTGTCAATGGAAATCTTAGGGTAGGGCGATGTGTGAATCACATAAGCTTAAGCTCCAAACACGAGAGCAAAAATACAAATTTCGTAACTATCGTACAGTGTTCGAGTTCACGTTCACATAATTTGTTATAGAGAATAAATATTTACGTAAATCTTAAAAATCTCATCAAAAAAACTGAAGGAAATAGTCAAATATTCGCATCAAACTGACATGCGATGCAATGAAATACCGGCGATCAGCTCTTTCTTGCCAATGGTGCGTGTACCATGCGTGGATACGGAAATGGGTCCAGATTGGCTATTCAATCGTCAAACAATCATAACAAGAGAGCCGTGATAAGATTGGCTGCTTGCGCATCAAACCGGGTCAAAGCTTCATTTGACACTCATAAAGTAACTCAAAGCCTTGCCTATGTCACTCATTAACTGTGTACGGGAGTCAACCATTACAAAAGAGTAATGTACTGTTATACAGCTACTGTAAAATTGATCATTCAAAGATCATAAATAGAAATCAACTGCTAAGTCACTTTACACAAGGATTCTTCCAAGACTGATGTCAACTTAAATGACTGGGTTACCTGATTGAAATCTAATATTGCTATTGTCCGAACCTCTTATGCAGATTTCTTTTATGTCCCGCTCAATGATTGATGTTCAAAAATAAAATAAAATCCTTTCTAACAAGTTAATATGTTGCCGGTAATATTCCAACCCATTTACAAAGGGCTTGTGACCCCAAAATACCAACCCATAGTTTGGAGACTGCTGGTCTAGGTCTCACCATGTGTGAATTTTCTTCTTTTCACTATTATTATGATTATTTATTTTTATAGTTTTGTCACTTTTGTGAGATTTTTTGTTCTTTTTTATTTATATGACAAGGTTTCCTGCCCTTTTATAATTTCAAAGTGCACATCATGGGCTACCACAAAGTGTTCCTACACTTAATGAAGAACAATTGTGTGAGTTTCATTAGCCAATCATTTAGGCATCATTCAGCTCAAGCGGAATAACTCCATAGGCGTGTTCAGATGGTCATAAAATTCTTGAGTATCGGCGTACATAAGAAATGCGATTCCAAAATTAATTCTTGACTGCACGCCAACATGTCTCTATTGAAGACTGGAATCCTCAAGTTAAGTTGAGCAATGCCTGATGATATCAGCTAATAGAATTAGAAAAAGTACTACAAATGGCGGCCATTATGGATTTATGCAAATTAGGGTACACATATTAAGGCATGTTGCACACTTGTGAAACATACATAGAAATTACTAATCCTAATAAATGCACTTCAGGTATTTAAATTAACACAAACGTTGTGTAAACTGGGAATGCTGGCCAAATCAATATAAAATGTCCCAAAATTGGCAGCCATTTTGGATTGATGCAAATTAAGGCACCCTTATTGAGACGTTAGGCAAACTTGTGAAACATGTATTGAGTATCCATTCTGGAATAAGCATTTTAGGCATCTAAAATACCTGAAAAGTTATATAAGATGAGTGTTAAATTCAAAATAAGGTGAAAAATCTGTGAATTGGCGGCCATTTTGGATTTATGCAAATTAGGCATATTTCCACCACTTGGATATTTAGGGACTTTTAGTATGTCATTCTAGGGACATTATAGAAATGCATTGTGGTGAAAAAAATTCTGTTGCAATTTGTTTGACCTTTACCTAAAAAATCAATTAGTTTGCCTGGACTATTAAAGGAAGCTCACTCATCTGGCCCATCACAAGATCCTCTATGGATACCAGTCTTCTGAACACTCACATTGGTAAAAATCGCATTTGAGAGACGCACTTGATGCTCCAAGACGCTTCAGATGAGATGCAGAATTGTTTTCGTTCGTCCCCGCACACCGTCGGCGAGGACCCGAATACCCCTAATTTTCTCCCCATAGCTGATGGCGCGATTGTACATGGCGGTATAGGGAGTCCCGGTTCTCCTTCTCTAATGTAATTCTGTGGCTGTGACCCATCTCAGTGGTGCATAGAATTGAACCATATTAAATATAATTTAACTAAGGTCATAGGTTAAGCTCAGCACTGGAGAATCACAGAACGACCACTAGAGGATCACTCAGGGAAATCGCAAAATCCAAAAAAAAATTTTGTGGGGAAAAATTTGGGGACAAACTTAGGGATTGGGATCCTTAATCTTGACAGTTCACACAGCAGATTTCCCCAAGTTCTTTCTCTAAAGTACCGCATAAAAAGTAAAAAGCCCCCAGAGCCCAAGGTAAACTTGAAAATCCCTATATTTTGGTATGGAAAGGTACTTTTGGAGTAAAAAAGCTCTTTTACCCACTGAAGAACATGTCAAATTATGGAAATATAAATCTCTCTTGAAAATAAAGAGGATGGAAAAAATAAGCACTTCTTTTAAAAATATATACCCCTGAAGCGCTCTTGTGGTGATGTGCTTATTTTGTCAAAATGTCCTCCGCCAACTCATTGGGGTCTTTTTCATGGGTTTGTGTTGAACCTGCTTCAAAGTGTAGCTAAAATTCTTTGCGATTCAAACAAAAGAATTTGCAACCACTTTCACTGGTGCGTTCACAACGTTGTATCATAGATCCTATTTATTATGAAAATATGATTGTATAGAAGCTTGCAGGGACATACAAGCTCTAAGGGGTGCACCATTAGATTTTTAACGGGGCATGGAAGTTTGGACTGTGAGGATATATTTTGCCAGCACAAAATTGTTGTATTTTATAGCATTGCTATCAAAAGTTGGACAGGAGTTATTTTTTACTCATCAGTGGAGTAATTCTTGTTTTGTTTTGAGTCACTACTAGGGCAAAGCTTTTTTTTTTTAAACTTCAATGCCCCCTGGAAATCTTAATGGTGCAACCCTAAGGTTTGGCAGAAGCAAAGGCATAACCTTGACCACTTATCACAGGTGATTTGATTTCCATTTTTCAGTCAAATGTCTTCATTCTCCAGTCAACAAAAGGCAACAGAGCGTAAAAATCTATGAAAAGAGAATCAAGTTTACATACAAAAAGTATGCAGCAATAGAGTTAACTGTTATTTGTATGGGTCATGTAATATCTGACTTTAATTTGATATGACTTGACCAACCTGTTTGGCTGTGTTATACCTTCCAACTTTTTTCAGCATTTTTCCCCACATTTTACAACTTTTCAACCGATTTCAAAGAGGAAAGCAAACATACAATAATAGCGCTCTTTAGAAGACTTGCCTAAAGCACCGGTACCTACAATCTTGGAAAAAAAGTACTTGGAACACTTGGCACACGCTGTAGAAATGACAAAATTCTGTGTTTGTTATCATGGAAATGATGTATTTGTGAACAAATATGACATACACAACAATGATTTACCCTTCCCCTCTTCCCATCAATGTTAGAACACATTGGGGAACTGCTGCAGACATTGGCATTTCTCAACATTGCACGGGGGAGAAGGGGGCGAGTTTTCCGTTCTTTACATGAAAGCGTTCCAAGACTATTTTTCCAACATTGCAGGTAGTTTAATATTTACTTCAATTGAGCCAAATATGCTAGATTGAGCACAGAGTTTTATGAATACTTATAACACCCTTGCTTTTTGGAGGAGTGATGGGGCCTCAAGTGGTGAAATTAGGATGGCCCAGGTGGAGGAAACTATTAAAAGGGGAGCCTAAATCATTAAAAAAATTATAGGTTTGTGCAGTTTTTCATGTTGAAAATAATTATTATTCTTTGAACCATTACATGTATGACCCAGTATACTTCAAGTATCTACCTACACAAACTACAAATCAGCAAACTTTCTGACCTGAAAATTTCATCTTATTTTCGAACATTCGCTCGAATCTTATTTCTAATTTCAGTCTCTTGCAAATTACCCTTTTTCCATACGGAATCACAACGGGAAATGTACGTCAACTATTTCCTTCTCTATATTTGTGTATGCCACAAGCATGTTAACCAATGCTACATAGCGTTTCATACATCTCTTACCCTATCTCACAGCCATCTTCCTTTCCACCAAATTCAGCTCAGTTTCATCCTTAAACAAACATGACAAACGAGCCATGAAATCTCCCATTTCCTGTTGCCCATACGTGCGCAGAGAACAAGAATAACAACTAACTTACAATGACATTAAAAAATGTGTCCTAATTTCTTAACCCTCTTCCTATGGACAAGTGCAGCTACTGAAGTTCAAACAAATTTACACAAATTTCAAGTTCTATGACCATAATGTACATTTTGTGCATTTTGATATTGGCAAAAAAATGCAAACAAACATAGACTTCAAGTTCAAATTTACACTTATTTGAAGGATCATTGATTTATGTAACCAGACAATTAAAGGACAATGAAATCTGGATTTTGTGAGAGGGTCATGCCTGAAGAAAAACCTGGAATCCATGTAGCTCATTACAGGAAAATTTTGGCATTCTTGGGGTAAAATTATGCCATAATCACCCCTGATTATGAGCAAAATTTAGTTTCCCCTATAAATATGGAAAATGCAATGTTACAATAATGTCTGGCTTCTAGTTCAATATTCATCTATACCTCCTGGAAAGTCTACACCGATGGCAAAGGATAATTGCCGACATAATGCAATAGCGTGAAGCACCAAGACTGTGACAGAGATTGCTATGCAAGTCTGATTCCGATACGCATTTATCATCCCGCTAATCATATTGGAAGTGGTAATGTTCCAGTAGATTAGACTGAAATTTGCCTTGTGACAAGCACATAAGTACTAGACAGCATATTGCAAATAACTAAGTTAGCACAAATACTGGCTACAAAACCAATAAAATATTTATAGCCTGGAAAGTTTCCATACATTCTGTCTAAGGTGAACTAGCCCACATTTGAGCAATTTTCTTTTTGCTTTACACAAAGGCAGCTTTCAATCCAAAATATTAACCCTAACGCTATTAAATCTAATAAAAAATCTTTAAAAGCCAAGTCACTGTGCATGCATGCATCCCACTTGATATAATGATGCAATCATCAAAGTCATATGTACGGTTTCGTTGACCGGGTCAGCGAAACACCCATGGCTACCGATCTCTAATGGCATGCTTGGCAAGGAGTCTGGGGTTCGAATCCTGAGGGAAACAAACAGCTTCTGTTTAAAACTTCCTTCTTTCCTTTCCCAGCACCAAAAAGCCTAGCACTACATGTACGTTCGGGCTCTGTTGCTATTACCAGTACTGGCCTTGAGTATAGTCCCACCCGTTTTGGGTGAACATTTTTCAAAATTGGGGGTGGGACTATACTCAATTTCAAAAAAACAAAAAAAACATTTTTTTGTATTTTTTTTTTTAAGTTTTTTATTTTTTCGGTTTTGTAGTGTCCCTAGACCTAGACCTAAATGCTAGAATCATTCATGGTTGACCTAAAGAAAAAAAAAAAAAAATTCAAGATATTTTGTATTTTTAATATGAAAATTGATAATTTGTATTCATGTCATAGTCTATTAATGATTTCAAAATGCATTGAATTTGAATGCATTTTGAAATCATTAATAGATTATGGGGGTGGGACTTTACTCGAAGGTTGGACTATACTCGCGTCAGTACGGTAGTATACTATCCAGAGAGGTTGCGTTTCAGTGTGGCCATGCAACCTAAGTTGCATGGCCACACTGAAAGACTAAAAAACTTTTTTGGCCCTAATGCCAAAGGATGGTTCAACTTAGTTTGCTTGCTCTGCCTTCATCATGTGTAGATAGTGGCACATTTTGGCTCACACATATTTGAAACAGTACTTCAATATTGAGGAAGTCTGGCCTACTTTTTTGACACCTTACATGCCACTCATCAAGTATGAATATATAGCAATATGTCTGATACATGCTTAACATCAATAAGTGATGAAATCTGCAAACACACTAGTTTACTACCTTCTTCAGGCATGAGAATAAATATTCATATAAAAGTCTGGAAAAGTGAGTAAAATTGGACAAAAACACCTGAAAATGGGCTGAAAATAAATAAACTTGAAATTTTGACATCACCAAAGACTGGTTCCAGTGATTTGACTGGAAAATCTCATGCCTGCTTCTTGAGGGAGAAAACTCAAAGAACACAAACACAGAGGTCTCTCATATTAATTATCAAGAAATTGATTGAACAAGGTAAGAAGTTTTTGCTCAAAATGCCACAATCAATGAGCACTGATTTTTGCAAAAAGTATTGCGAATACCATGCAATGAACCCACCTGCAAGAATCTTTGTGAGCATCAATTTTGGATTCTTTTTATCCAATTACAGAGAGTTGAAATTTGTTCAACTTGGCTGCGATATCACAGTGCTATAGGCCCCTCTAAATTTCTGGTAGGCAGAATCACAGGGGGGCGTGACCTAGAAGAATGCAACAATACAGCAATGCCACTCTCATGATGACAAAAAATTTCAGTTTCATCGTTCAATGATGCAATGATAAAGCATCACGCAAAGTAGACAAATGTTGGGCTTTAGGAATCAGTTGGTTTTACCATACTTGGTGCCTCACTCATCTTCATGTTCATAGAGCTGAAGTCTCAAACAGGATACATGTTATTTACCATCAGGAAATTAGCACTGTACTTAATGGCAGCTATGAGCAGCTAGGGAAAACTCTAACTAGGACATGATTGTACTATTTGAAAATCAATGCTAAAACCATGCAGCTCCAGCTCCTAGGCCATTAAAAACAACTCAAAAAAGACAATTTCCATTTGTTTCAGTGGTCATAATTTTGAGCACAATAAATTAAAAGCAATAAAATTTATAGGAAATTTTTATTTACCTACAGCAAGATACCGAATTTTGTGTAAACATTTAAATTGAAATTGAAATGATCAAGAATTCATGATTGAATGATTTTGGCGCGATTCGAAAAGTTGCAGCGTCATTTACTGAGGATGTTTGAATTGGTATCAGCCGTGCATGGTGCCCTCCACTTTGAACAGACCATGGTTAGCTCCCGGGGGTCAGCCCTGGTTCTTACTGATCAATGAATGACACACGTTGACCACCACACATTTCAAGTGAGTGGAACATGTTACGCTAAATGCAATTTCACATCGCCTAATCTGTTGTTAGACTTTTCAAATTGCACCAAAGTTCATAAATAATTGTTAATTTTTTTTTGTTTTTATGAGTGAATCAAGCGATATCATACTGTCGTTGACAAAATTCCCCACACGCTTATATTACTTTTCTTGCTTTTAATTCAATTATAATCGAAGTTATGACCACCCAAATAAGTGAGACTCCTTTTTTAGGTGTTTACACGGGGTTCTTGCATTTTTGGCAACATTACAATACATGGAAATTAAGCTTGAAACATGTATAGTTTGTTTCATTTCAGGTTTTTATGGGTGAATAATTTTTCACATTGTTTGCATGCATAAATTATGAGAGTTGCTGGTCCATCATCATCTTCAATGTTTTGTTGGAGTCAGAGTGGCAATATGTCAAGGTTGAAACTACTTTTTTACAGGATTCAGAATCAGACACAAAATATTGTGCTTTCTAAAACAGAAGAGGAAATATTGTAAGGAATGAATAGTTTGAAATTCTAAAAACCCTGGTATAAAGAAAAAAAAAGTAAATATTGACTTAGAAATTTCAAATACCAACATAATGTGTCATATATATTCCAAACAGGGGTTTTAACATTTAATTAATTAATTGAAATTGGGGTTAAGTTAAGCTATCCTTATCATCATAGAGTGGACATGAAGATGTCCGTCTGTATTACACGACTAAGTGATCTCCATGTATGACATGGCAAAATCCTATTGATGAGATAAAACCCTCAAGGTCTGTTGCACCCAGGTGCAATGGGAAGCTGTTCCGGGTAGTCACAGTCGTTGTACTGATGGACCCTGCGCCACTTGTAGGCTGCAAACGTGGTTCCGACATATTCTAATGACGGCGGAATAAATGTAAAGCGCTTAGAGGCTGTTTACGGCATAAAGCGCTATATAAATGTCTACATTTATTTATTTAATTTTTAAATACCCATGAACTTCCACTAAAGCCAAGTTCACTGACAGACAGATATCCTTCTACAGCTGATGGATCATCAACCTGCTGCAGTCATTTGTCAAATGGTAGAGTATTATTATAATAACTGCTAAAGCTATTTTCTAAGCCAATTGATATAATGACAAGTTGACTAAATCGGGGATCACATGGAAATGACAGCAAGTTGCCAGATGCTGTGCAGCTGTATTGTGTATAGACAATAATGGGGATCTCCCACTCCCACTGCCGGTGCTGCCAGCAATTCTTGTTATAATAGAATAATGGAGTAGTTTCATGTGTGCAGACGTTATTTTTAGCGATGATGAAACAAGACCAGCTATTTAATGCCCTGGGTATAATAACATATTCACGTTTCAAATATTTGCAAGGTGAGATCGGTGCATTTACTTGTACGAGTAAATGTGTATACTTGCAATGATAGTAGCATTTGCCAAATCAGTTGAAAATGTATATTATGGTGAAAGAAAGAGAGAATAAAATATGAAGATTCATATGTCTACATTGAATTTGATACAAATTATATTATATGCAAAACAACTTATGAATTCTATAGGCCCTAATAAATCTTGTGTTGCAAAAGCAAGAGCTGAGGAAAAATAGGTTGCTTGACAAATTATGTGCAAGGTTTTGTTGTTGGTGTTAATTTTGGTAGTGAAGGTGCATATGATGAGGGTTTTTGGGGGGAGGGGGCAGAAGATAGGTATCCTTGGCTTTTGTTTGTTTTTCTAATAAGGTGGTATTTGTGGCATTTAGGAAGTGCTCTATGCATGTTATAAACAGATTAATTGAGTAGAGCAAAGCACACAAGAATCAATATGCCTTTTGTATGAAGCGCATTATACCATTAAATGGTACCGGTATCTTATTTTTTAATTGGGCAAGTGTAACATAAATGCAAGTTGCACTTGAAGTTAAGGTGGTACTACAAAAATGTACACCCTGGCCAATTTTGTGCCTATTTTTGCATTTTTCTCAAAAATTATAGCGTGTTGGTGACAAGTAAGATATGTTTATATAATATATTATAGGGGCAAGGACTACAACTACTGCACTGGAAATTCAGCAACTCAAGGCAAGAAGTTATTAATTTATTGATCAAATATTGGTTTCCCCTCATTTTTGAGTGTAACTCCACAACTGTTGTCTGTGCTGAAATAAAGTCCTTGCCCCTATAGTATACTTGTCACCAATACGCTATAATTTTTGAGAAAAATGCAAAAATAGGCACAACATTTGCCCGAGGTGTAGTACCACCTTTAACCCTAACCCAACTACATTGTAGGACTCACTAAAGCTCACTATTAAAACCACTCTGCGTGCATGCATTCCACGGGACTTGATGACGCAATCAGACCAAGTCATATACCCAGGGAATCGTTGGCTGGGCCAACGTCACCTGTGTAGCTACATGCTGGGGATCTTCTGCGTGGCATGCGAGGGGTCCGAGGTTCGAATCCCGGGGTGCCAAGTGACTTTCTTCTTCATCTCCTTTTTCGTTCCTTCTTTCCCTTCCGATAGCCAAAAAACCACGGGTAGGGTTAGGGTTAAGGGGTCAAAATGGATGAAGATGAACTGCTATTTTTCCACAAACAGTGTTAAAGAAAAGCCAAGTTCCTCACATAGAAATATAGCCTGGACAAACTTAAACTCTGTTCATGACTTGCAAACAAATAAACAAGCAAACTCACAGCTTTAGCCTGAAGACTCAAAAATAGTCAAAAATTGGCAACCCCAGCCTATAAATGAGATAGTATACTTACTATACTACTATAAAATTTGTGTTGTCATACTGTGATAGAACACTTTAATTGGTGAAGCTAAGGGATCAAGTATCACTGACAAAACTTGGAAGAGAGAGTTTACATTTGTATGCTTGCCGATATCAGTAGACCAATTACGCCGCATGATGATAAGTTGATATGGATGATTGTCATACCTTGGATTTCTGTGTAGGCAGGGTTAATGGGACGGATACTTTCTCATATCTATGCAGCAACAAAATACTTTAAAAGTTGTATTTTATGCAAAAAAAAACATTGCAAATGATTAACAGTTTGCCCTACTGCTTTCAAGAGTTTTATCCTTCCAATTAATCCATTGAGTACATGTCCTCCCCATCCCATCTGACCTGGTTCCTGTGATCAATTGGGGACCAGGGGTAGCGCTAGGTTGCTTTTTGGGGTCACAGACCCACCAAAATAGAGTTCGGGCCCCCCGTTTTTAAATTTTCTGAAAGTTCAGGGGTCCCTGCAGACCCCCAGTTTTTCAGTCTAGCGCTATTTCAGACATACTGTTTATGCTGCATTTGTGCAACTCGGACTCACCTAACTATACTCCTGACCCCATACTTTTTAATTTCCTGCAAGTTCGGGGGTCCCTGCGGACACTGGAGTATTTAGTTCTAGCGCTACCCCTGTTGGGGACTAAATCTTGTCCCTAATGTGCAGCCCCACCCCTTCCCCATCAAAACCCCTTATTCTAACCGAGCGTTTTGCATGGATATTCAAAGATTGTTACTCTGGTCTATTGGTTAATTGCCCGGGGGTAATGGTATAGCTATAATAATAGTTTCTCGATCATTAGAGCTCAATAGGCACGCAATGACAATTGCGTCGGCGTACAACGCCTACCACACACGCTTTGGGTAGCACTGCATTTCCTGTGCGTGCACAATCGATTGCGCTATCGTGTCATTCCACTAAACTTGGGACATTACGCAGTGCACGCAGTACATTCATACTCTCATGATCGAGAAACTATTATTTTAGCTATAGTACTGGTTCAGCGCTGGCAATGCATGCGCTTTAGTCACCTCGCCCTGGCAGGCTTGGTAGCTGCTTCGCAACCATGCACACTTTTTAAAAATCTGCCCCCCCCAGTCCAAAAAGGTCCAAATTTTGGGAAAAAATCCACTTTTTCAAAATCAGCCCCCCCAAATTAATCCTGGTTAAAGGGCCTCCTGTAAGGTTGTTCAACATGTAGGTAATTGCAGTGTTTTTAAAATGAAATAAAATGGAGCACTGAATTGGTTTTAAGAATCTTTGAATGACTATTTTTACACATGTTCAAAGAAATGTTTTTCACTTAAAATTAATATTTTATCGAAATTGATTTATCAAATTGATTAATCTAACAAGTATCCAGTAGTCAATTTACAAATGTTCCTGATGAAAAAAGTATTATTTAATATTTGTGGGGATTTTTAAAAACTGAAGGTTACAAAAAAAGAAAGAAAGAAATCTGACCGACCGAGTGACCCAACTATCCTATTTTCCCCACTTGAGGGCAACACAGCATTATTACTAGAAAAAAATGTGTTGCTATTTTAATGTGACTGAAACCGCTTAAAAGTACATGTCATTAATAATTTGTGCTTATAAATGGTCACCTTTACAGTGATTAAAATGCAATTTGTCCAATTCATGCAAGCTTCATGGTTATGAACTTGTCAAATTTTTGTTAAATCTGCCCTAAAATTCACAGTGGTGACTAGCCAAAAGTAGCGAGTGAGTATTCTAGACTAGCTTGCTGACTGGATCATGTGCATGTTCCTGCTTGGCTTATCCTGCATGCTTCCTAGTTCCTATCCTCGCTGGTTATCTCTCTACCCTGGCTTCATGCAGCTGCCAACAACGCGCGCAGTTCCTTCATCAGGATATTCCCTCTATGGGTCGCTAGGGAATACACATTACACGGCAAATTTAGCTTGGATGTAATCCATGTAGCATATCGAGTTCATTGGACCTGCTTTTTCATAGCACCAAGTTTCCTCTTATGGTTAACAAGATGATGAATGACAAGAATATTGTTACATTGTGTCAACAGCCAGGGCATGCTTGCTTTGCTTGCAATTTACTTCAAGCTATGACTGTTTAAAAGTTTTCAATTTGTTGTTTTTAGCCTCTAGCATGTATCTTTGACTTGCTAACTTTGACACTTTTTAAGGCTTGCTAAAGGGAATTCTCTATCAATGTTGCAAACGTTAGGAACTGAATCAACTGGTGTGTAATGTAGACTGTATACTTGTGTGCAGGCAGTGGTTGTTTTACAAAAGAGAAATGAGCCTCCTGGTTTTAAGCCCAGCAAATTTTTTCAGACAAATGAATGTAGGGCTGCTACCAGGAATACACAATTGCATTATTTTTTTTCGAAAATCAAGGTGCGTTTTTTGGCCTTCAAAATTGTGTATTTCTAATGTATTTTTAATGTAATGTGCAACAATTTTATGCAAATAGTTTTTGCTTGGTGAATGTTCCTTGCTCTCTTAAAATAAACAAGTCAAAGGAATGCTTATAGCATGGCCATCATCATCATTTGCCTAAATTTATGAGCGCACAACAAGTTCGACTTTGAGATCTATGTCTACAATAAAAAATACAGTAGTCCTGTCCACATGGAGGGCTATTTCCTCGAGCACCGCGTTGCTCGAGTACAGACTCGGGGAAATCTGCCGTCTGAACGCTTTCGAGGATTCCAGTCCTCAAGTTTTTCCCCAAATTTATCCCGAATTTATCCCCTATAAATTTAGGGGATTTCACAAGTTCCCCGAGTGGTGCTCGAGCTCTACTGCCGTGTGAACGCTAAATTTTGCGATCCTCAAGCACTGAGCTTGACCTGTGCATGGTGGTGGAGTTCCATTGCAGCTACGGTAGATGTACATTAAATATTGCAATTGTCGCTCATTCTGCCTCTTCTTTCTCAACAACTCTCTTCTCCCAATCAACAGTATCGATGTCAAATCTAGAACATCATCACCACTTTCCATCATCCCCCCCCCTCCCATCATGAATTTAAGTACAAACAAAAGCAAAATGCTCTTCGCAGATCGTGACATCGCAGTAATTGATTTGGTGGTATGGTTTGTTTACGTTCTGCCGAGTTATAATATTAAATAACTTCATTTATACACGGTAAAAACATGTTCTATTTAGCGCGATACTGCAGAGGTCACATTCAGCTTCCGGTTGTAATGATTCTCGAACTGACGTCATCAGACCTTGAGGATTACAGGCCACGACAAAGTCATGTGGACACACACTCGGGGATTGACTTAGGGATCGCAATCCTCGAGCACGCCAATCCTCGAGGATCCTACATATATGACCGTCTGAACACGGGTCGGCTAGTATGTATTTTTTTAAGTTTCAGGCTCTTTCAAGTGAGTACAGGGCCGTAGCAGGTTTGAAAAATGTGGGGAGGTCATCACAAATGTGGAGCGGCCAAAATACTAGTGTTAGTTACCCCTGTTTGTTCATGAAATACGGAAAATAAAAGACACCAAAGGAAAAGATATTTTTGAGATGTCTAAAAACATGATGGGGGTAATAAAGGGGGGTAACCCTATCAGTTTAGGATATGGATTGTCTTCAAACTTACATACAATTTCAAATATTGTCCCCTTTATGCATCTATGTGAGAAAACAAGAACATTTTCAGCGTAAAAGTGAATAATTAGCACAATTAGTAAGCCAATACATTGGTACGCATGAATTGCATTGTGGTCCAGCATCCAGAAACAACACTCCCGTCGAGTGCTTCGCCATACCACTACGCTCATCATTCTTGTGACAAAATAGTCCCAAACAGAAATGTTTGGTAGACTCATAACCGGTGCGATCTTACCTTTCCGATGTTGATTAAGATACTTCGTGCATCGATCCCGAGATGCGGAAAAACCAATAGTCATTTTGTCCCACATAAATGAATAAATAACAAAAAACCCCGATCCCCGGTGGACTCACCCAAAAGGTGACGTCACACCATATGAAATCCCTTATCCGACTTGGGATCCCCTACCGGACCAAACTTGTAGGGGTGGCGGGGTCCGGGATAATCAACATCGGAAAGGTAAGATCGCACCGGTTATGAGTCTACCAAACATTTCTGTTTGGGACTAGACTCAGTACACCGGTCGATCTTACCGCTTCGATGTTGATTAAGATACTTCTTGCATCAACATCTGAAAGATCGATCTAGCAAGTAACCGACGGATGGAGGTACAAGATTGGTCAGCATCTGATCAGGGATCGGGAGGCGGTAGCGATGGTTTTCGCGAGGTCAGAAAATATTTTCCCCAACGGTCGGGAAACAAAAAGACCACGCGATCACAGACATAAACCTCCTTACTTAATAAGTTTGGTGGTTAAGAATAGCGACACTGGTTCTTACCATGCTGAGTATTCTGTATAGTCTGAAAACCTGGTACCCGTACACCACCGTATTATGATCGCCCGAACAATGTCCCGGTAAACCTCCCGCCCGTCTCTGATTACTAACGTAAGCGGAAGTATCGTAGAGAAGGGCGAAGGTGGCTTCCGGGACACCGCCTGCTAGATCTCCTCAAGGGACAACCGACCGGTACACCCAAGATGATGAGATAGCTCGTGTCGAGTGGGTCGTGGGACGCGAAACCTTCGCGTTCCCGCCGGACCCCACCAACACCTGGACCAGCCATTGCGACAGCGGCTGGACCGAAAGGCTCTGTAAGGGTGATGAATGCGGTCGTGAGTCCTCGCAAGGCTTGTGTTCGGAAGAAATAGTGCTGCAGCGCCTTATCGGACACCCCAGCCTATCTTTGGCTTCAGCGAACCTTGCCCAACCCTGGGGATTGGAGAGGGGCGAATGTCGGTATGCACGCGCCCGTTCGTGAGTCACGAGAACAGAGCGCCCGAAACAGTGACGCTCCAGTGTTTGTGAACACGGAAGCTAACCTCGAGACCGTGTGCAACTCAGCACCGCCGTCCCGAAGCCAACGCCAAACCGGAAAGCCATCTTGAGAGTTACGTATTTAAGCGTCGCTTTTGACGGAAGGTCAAAAGGGTGACCCTTAAAGTAATCTAAGACTGTGTTGGGATCCCTTAGGAGGATCACTTTCCTTTTTGGTAGACACTCGTTGAACATACCGTCGAGGCGTAGACTAATAAGGTAACCATCGGCTATGATAGTCGACCCGTCTCGAAACCTCGGTGAATGGAGAGGACAGCTGACTTATAGCTGGCCCTAGTGGCCCGCTGAAGTCTTGCTTGGAACTTTTCTGTCAGAAACTCCGGAACTAGCAGCACAGAGGCTCTAGCGGGAGAGCTATTTGTCTCATTGCACCAAGCGTAGTATGGAGCCAGACTCTGGCTATACGTCACGGAGGGTAGACTTCCGTCTAGCCCGGCGATGAGAAAAACAGCTTCTGATGAAAAGTATCCCTCCGCTGCGTGTTCCCTGGTAAGGGCCATGCAGCTAACTGCAGGTGCTCTAGTGATAGACTGGGTACCTCCGCTCCGGGCATCCGGAGTAGATCTGGTACTCGGGAGTGCCAGCGGCCTTGCCGCTAGCAGAATGACAATGCAGTCTTCCCACCCGATCTTGGCCACCACCCTCATGAGTAGTGAGATCGGAGGGACTGCATAAGCTGTCATCCCTCCCCAGTCTATGGACAGAGCGTCCACGGTGAATGCTTGGGGGTCGCGACCCTTGAGCAGTACACCGGCAGTGGATGATTGCGATGAGATGCGAACAGATCTTTCGAGGGTGGTACATCCCTTGAAGATCGTCTGAGCGACCTGCGAACAAGGGACCATTCTGCTGGTCCCGACACCCTTCCTCGTGACAGATTGTGCGCGAGGATGCTGGTGGACGCCGCGATGTGTATCGCTCTCATCGTAATCTGCCTGAACTTGCACCACCCTATCAGGTGTCGTGCATGCAGGCTCAATCGTGGTGGCCCGGAGTCCCCTTGTCTGTTGGGGTAGGCTACCACGGTTGTGTTATCCGTCAGGACAACGGTATGTGATTCCACGATCACCTCCTCGTAAGCGAGGGAGGTTGATGTGAAACTCTGTCTCTATGGCCCCCATAGGCCCGAGACGGAGAGTCCGTGGATGTGGACCCCCCCGCCCCGTTTTCACGCGATGGTCGTCACTACGCGACAGACCGGGGGTGCAGGAAACCCGACACCCTGGGTCAAATTGGGCTGATGGGTCCACCACCAGAGTTCCTCTCGCGCGATCTCCGACAAGCGGAACCGCGAGGGATATTGGTGACGACTGGGCCTGCAAGCAGGCTAGAAGGTGTAGTTGGGTAAGCCTAACGTAGAACCGGCAGTACAGTACGAGGTCTACCATACTGGCCATTAGGCCTACCCCCTTCATCCATGCCACAGCGGGTTTTGCCCGAGACTCGGCCAAGAGTCAGGCACACCGCACCATGTTAAATCACCCGCTCGGGTGAGAGCACCGCGAACCCCTCCGTGAGGGTGATCTGGGCCCCTACAAATAGTGGTGTCTGCGTCGGGACCACGCTGGACTTTTTGAGCTGATCAAAAATCCAGGGTCCCGCACCCTACGGACTATCAACCCCATGAGACCCGTAGTCTTCAGTGGAGTGCGTCCGTATATGAGCCATACGTCCAGGTAGCAACTGATGTTGACACCCCTGTGCTTCAGGTACGCTGCCACCGCTCTGACCAAGAGTGTTAAACACCCTGGGAGAGATGGACAGGCGGATGGCGGTATCAAAACTGGTAATTTTGATCCTGTACCTAGAAGCGCAGATGCCTCCGATCTTGAGAGGCGATTGGCATATGCAGATAGGCGTCCGAGAGATCTAGCGATGCTGTTCCCATGCCCCTGATGGGGCAGGCTAGCACCGAGGCGAGAGTCCCCATTCTGAACCTCTTGGGCCTGAAGAACGTGTTCAACAGCCTGCGGTTCCGGATGGGGCTCCCGTCGCCGGTCTTCCTTGGAGCCAATGGCTCCAAGATCACCCGTAGAACGGGGGGTAGACCGGGACAATCGCCCGCTTCGTGAGAAGCTGTGTGATCCCTGTCAGTAGTGCCCGCCGCTGGGGGCCGTCTGACGGCACTACTGTGGACCTCTGAAATGTGCAGGCAGAATGTGGGGAGACTGGGTTGCCAGTCTGTCGCCCCCACTCACCACTGCCCATACCCAGGCGCTCAAAGAGATGGTTTCCCACCTCTGGGTGAAAGCCATAAGCGGTCGATCCACTGGGAGATCCCCTGTGGAAAAACCGCTGAGCCCCCAGGAATGCTCTGCCTAGCTTCCCTTGGAAGAGCGCTTGCTCTTCTTCGGGCTTGCCAGCTGTTCCTGTGCTACCCTTGCGCCTCCCAGAAATGGGTGCTGCAGAGGTAGTGGGCTCGGGTACTGTTGGTGGTGCACGGCCTGCTGAAGTCGGAGCTCCTACCCATGGTAAGGGCAGTTTCCGACCTCTTCAGAGTGCTCCCGTTGGTAGCTTCTTTGCACGGTCCTCCACCGTAGCGCAGAAGCAAAAAAAAAGAAAAAGGACCCTGCCTTTCCATCGCGTTGAGCGATTGGAGTGGCAGGCCCCTCCCCCCGGCGCTGCGTGGACACCCTATGGGCTAGGCCCATGGAGCTCTCGTTGAGGCTAGCTGTTAGCACCGCTAATAGGCTCACCTCGCGGAAGAGCTCAGATGTTGTCTGAGCGTCGCTGGACGACATGTGGGTCCCTCTCGGATCCCCTCAGGTAGGTCCCGTGGTCCTCCCACGTTACGCGCAGAGGAAGCGTGCAAGCACGCGGCGTCATAGCTCTACTGAGCTCGACAGCCCTCACGATATCTACCCGTGAGGTTTGCGGGAATGAGAGTGCAGGCGTCCCTGTGAGGAAGCAGCAGCTGAGCATCCTACTGAAAGGATCCCCTGGTCCTCCTCCATGGACTCCCCCTTAGGGGTGTCCGGAGGAAGATCAGTGCTGTTGCTCCCCTCGCGGGGCAGCGGGGGAAGGAGATTGTAGTGATGTCACTACCGGACTCAGCTTCCGACTCCTTTCCCTCGCCCACAGTATCCGTATCATGCTCCGATGATGACGGTAACTGAGGACGGGCATCTGAAAGCGGGTAAGAAGGCATAACCACTGTGTGGCTCGCCGACTACCTGCCAGCAGAAGAGGGAGTACTCCCGCAAGACCCTGAGGTATCCGCCATGGCACCACTGGGTCCGCATGCTCTCGCAGCCGTCGTCCTAGCGCTAGCAGCACGGGGCCTACCCTGATCAAGATCTGGGTTAGCCCCATGCCGGCTGGCCTGGTCAACAGCTGATGTTGGTACTGCGTGGCCATCGCTAGCTGGCGACACTTGCCACGGTGCTAGGCCGTGGAAGAAACACCCTGCGGCGGGTACCACGGGGCATACCCAGCCGGCAGCTGACCCTGAAAGGATCCGCCACCAGGGTAACCCCATGGTACTGCAGTACCAGCACCGCCTCCCCTTGTTGCCACAGAGACTGTGGCGACTAAAGCGGTGCTGCGGTACCGGTGCGGTATCAGCGTGGGTACCCGTGAGGGTTCCCAACTGTGGACCGCTGTACCCTCGCCAGACTGCGTTCCCTGTTTGGGGGATCAAGCTGTGTGCTGGCGTGGTACCGGTGCGGTACTAGCATGGGTACCCGTGAGGTTCCGGTTGTGTACCGCTGTATGCGTGGTTCCAGCGTAGGTGCCCGTGAGGGCTCCGGCTGTGTACCACTGTACCCATGCCTCACTGCGTTCCCCGCAAGGGAATCAAGCCGTGTATGGGTACCCGCTATACCGGCTGTCCCTTGGCTAGAGGGAGCTTGCCTAGTACCACGGGTAGCTGAGCGTGCATACCCCGATCAATCACCTCGCCACCTGAATAGGCAGCGTCAATCAATGGAGCTATGCCCTGTTGATTTGACAGTGATCGATCAAGAGAGGTAATTGACCCATTGCGGTAATGGATCACCCACGCTCCGCTGGCTCTCGAGGACATAAGTGGGTTGTTGATCAGCTAGGCTGTTCAAGCTACTTACTGTACCCTCTAGAGCCGCCCAAGGTCGCTGTGTGTGGCGGACCCCTCACGGCAGCTATGGGCGGGTGCATAGCGGCTACCACTGAAGTCAAGCCGTAGCTCGTCTTTGTAGCTGCCACCGAATGCACCTGGGTCGCTGTCCCGTGAGAGACTGCGAGCCCAACCCCTGAATAATCGCCAGCCAGTCCCTGTGGACAGCCAGCAGCTATTCTAGGGCCCAGGGTATCACTCGGCGGTCCCGCCATGGGCGCTGCCGTGTGACAACCCCAGTTGGTTCTGCTAAGACTACACCCACAGCGTTAGCAGCGGTATCGTCTCTGCTGAACCCATGCATGCTAGGGTTCAACCCAGGCAAGCCCGGGTACCCTTGCATGCTGCCCGTCGCTGGCTACTACTGTGGCTGTTTGAGCCCGTAGATATGCCTGCAACAGGCGGGTGTCCTCCTGCTAAAAACCCGTGAGGATTTTCGCTAGAGGACTGGTATCCTCCTGCTACAAAACCCGCTAGGGTTTTCGCTGGTGGTTACCGCTCTGCTGCCTGCTACTTTGCTCCGACGTATAGTCAGTGCTTTCGCTGGCTGCTGAGCCTTTGGGCGCTTAGCAGTCCCGAAGGAACCGCCTGCTTGTCCGGGGACCGGAGCCCCTTAAGCAGACCTGCCATGACCCATAGGGGCTGTCACAGCAGAATCTACCGTGTCGACTGGTATCCTCCTGCTGCAAAACCCGCTAGGGTTTCCGCTGGTGGTTACCGCTCTGCTGCCTGCTACTTTGCTCCGACGTATAGTCAGTGCTTTCGCTGGCTGCTGAGCCTTTGGACGCGCTAGCAGTCCCGATGGATCCTCCTGCTTGTCCGGGGACCGGAGCCCCTTAAGCAGACCTGCCATGACCCATAGGGGCTGTCACAGCAGAATCCACCGAATCGACCTTACCAGTGCCCTTGGTAGATTTCTTCTTCGTCCTATGGCGATGACGGAGCCTATCCCAATCGTCAAGCTGGAACTCGGAGAGTCCTAAGCACACGACAGACATCTAGAAGATCGTGAGCACGCCCTGTGGGTGAAACAGGGCGGGTGTGGGTCCCGCTCCGTCACCAGGAAGGGCAAGCCCGACAGGGCGAGGCGAAGCGAGGAGAAAGGGAGGGCACTACCCCCCCCAACACGCGACTCAAGCCCAGTAAGCAAACCTGAGCACGGAGGCTGGTCGCTAACGTTAGTGGTAAAGTAAGGACTGGCTAACTTTATTACTAAAATGTCAGGCGGGTCCCTACCAATCCCCACCGTATGAATATCTGATTAACTCGTCTTTATTGGACGGTAATGAAGACATAACGATAGAGTAATCACCCTAACATAGCAACAATAACCTACCGTACATGAAATACAATGTGTATGTACAAACATCTATTGTAACTTACAGGCTGCAATGGTTGTTTTACGTGGGAAACAAAATGAATGGCGTCAACGAGCGGCCATTTTGAATTGCTCGTGTGTCCCGTATACAAACGGAGGCACGATATGTAGCTAAGTTTTGGATCGTTTTTTGTCACTTTTTCGCCATAAAATGCCGTCAAAACTATCCTCAGCCGAACAATACCGGTTTGGTTTAACCTAAGGTGTGAAACTACAACCGTATATCTCGCCTTGGTCGAGAAATTGATACACAGTGCTATGAACAATCGATAGGCACGTCTGTGTCAGTCGGAGACCAAGGAGGATAAGGGACGATCATATGGTGTGGCGTCACCTTTTGGGTGAGTCCACCGGGGATCGGGGTTTTGTTATTTATTCATTTATGTGGGACAAAATGACTATTGGTTTTTCCGCATCTCGGGATCGATGCAAGAAGTATCTTAATCAACATCGGAAGCGGTAAGATCGACCGTGTACTGAGTCTATATCATTCTTTTTATTTTAATTTGACCCTGATACATTTCCTTTTAATTTTGTATATTATCATTACGTACATTTTACACTATCTTTTATTTTAGGATTTGTTTTGATGAAAAAATGGGTTTTTTATAATATTTTTAATTAATTAATTTTATAGTGGGGACATTTTTTCTCATATTTTTTTTCATATTCCTCGTATCATACTTATCAAGATAAAGTCTTGTTTTGTATTTATTTCATCCCTTATGTATTTCTTTATTTTTGTTTTAAGCGTTTATCATTATAGCGCCCTCATTATTTCGGACCTACATGTATTTCCGTTCGAATTGGCTTGAGAGTAACACCGCTCTTATTCACGGAATTATTTTTTCCTACCCAGAATGTCGAAGGTGGCTACCAGTATAGCCTGTTTGTTTCTTGATTTCTCCGAAAATACAGGATGGTAATTTGAGAAAAATATAATCTATTAAATGATACCAAAAACTCATCAACAATGAGAAAAATCGAGAGGATGATGCTGTCGATCGGGTCACAGACCTTTAAAGAAAATCGAAATGTTTCCTTCAGGAAATTGTTTTACTTGGAATACATACTAAATAAGATTGATCACTACTAGTTCTCAAAAACATGATGCATGGTTAGAAAATGCATGGTTAGAAAATCAAACGGTTACCTTCACACAATACTGTTTTACTTTTTACTTGGAATACATATTACACTAAATGAGATGAATTGCTACTAGTATTCAGGATATCTTAATATAGTACCGTACCTTTTGTTTCAATGATCAAAATTAATAGTTTCCAATGCAATGTGGGAGAAGTTCAAAAAGGAAACTCAGGTAATTACTGATGTAAAATACTGGTAACTTTGGCCAAAAAAAAAAAGGTTTGTTTCAAAGCTTGTGCGCGCATTTGTAAAATTGCACGATTTGACAAAAATTCCAGAAAAATTCGGCGAAAATCAGACTTTTTTTCTCAAAATACCATAAAAAAGTTGGGGGAAAAAAATCGCATTACGCATTTGTTTTCAAAGTCAAACCACCTGTGAGCTTTGAGACAAACCTTTTTTTTTTGGCCTTATCAATTTAGAACACTGTGCATGCATGTTAGGAATACACAGGAATATATTACCTGCCTGTATAAGTGTACAATTAGTACGCAGGTAATACAGATTTTTATCCAAGTGGTGTTTGACCAATTAGATTACAGAATTCTTATCAACTAAAGGATAAAAATATATGCCAAAATTGGAATAAAGATATTAAGAAAAACATAACATTTTCGTTTTAGAATATCAATTTAGGAAAGGTGCAGGTGTGCAAAAAAATTGCTGATAACAGCAAATGACCCTCCAAATTTGGAAACCTTGAAAAAGCAATAACATACATGTACATTATTATATAATACGAAGCTTTTAGCTATACCACACATTTTTAATACTGCACGGTAACACCGTGCAAGATAATTTTGATACTGAACAGGCGCGCACATTTTGCTTGTCGCTTTCGCAACTTGTAGCGTGTTCTGCGGCATACCAAGGCATGCGGAGAACCAAAGCAGGCGTAATTGATTGAGTTACGCAGTTTGTTGTTTTGTACCGCCGGCAAACATGATGAAAATGATTACACTAAACGACTGGATTCCAAATGGCACCCAGCATGTTTAGTTTGATACTTTGGTACTAAACATGCATAGAAAAAGCTTCATATTATACAGGCATGAGACTGCACTTTCTAAAAAAAAATGAAAAAAACTGAAAATGCGCGTGAAATTGGGCAAAAAGTACCAAAAACAGGCTGAAATTAAATAAAGTTGCGGAAATTTTGACTATAAAAAAAACTGAATTCAGTTTTTAAACTGAAAATTCTCATGCCTGATTATATAATAATAATAATATTGGATGGCTTTATTTTGGGTTGTATGAGAATATACTGCACTTGCCAGTATATTCTTATACAACCCTCAATGCCATCCAATATTATATAATTATTGCACAGTACTGGTACATATATAGTAAGTTATGATACTAATCCTGGCCCAATGTACCATAATGCAATAAACTGTTTCTTTTCCCATTCCTTTCATTTAAAACATGTCAAGAGGACAAAAAAAAGATAGATTAGCTGTCAGACTTTGATTTCATTTATGCAATGATTTTTGATTTTGATAACAATGTATGTTTTTTTGCTGGTAGTCTTATAATCATAATAATCGCAACTAAGCTTTGACATGTTTACATGCGTAGATGGGCTATGTGGGTTTGCCCTAGTTTTCCTGGACCATGCAAAATTTGGGAACTGTGGTTTGTTTGTTCATTTCTTTATTTTTTTACTCTGGGTCAAAAATGTTTTAATTTCCCTCTAAAAGTATCCCTCTGTTCTTCCATATGGCCCAGCTTTCATATGTGATGCGATCAAGCAAAATCAGTCGGAACTCGGACATATTGATTTTGAGATATAACCAAACAAAGAAATATTTCCTTTTGTTTTCGAAATTGCTGTATAATAAACTGATTGTTTAATTTTAGTGAGGTTTTCTGCAAAATGCAGCTTTGTAAATGCTGTTTACTTTCCTGTTAGTAACTGAAAATTTAATATTTCCAAGTTCCGACTGATTTTGCTTGATCGCATCACATATGATGGAGTTTGTTACATTTAAAAATCAACCTGTACTTACCCATGTTTGTCTATGTATGGTGGTTCTCTCATTAAGGCGATTGGTTGTGGGTCACTCCTAATATATCCAAAAACATTACCAATGTAAAGTGCATTGAGAACCTGCAACAGGAAACAATACAAGTTATTGTTAGTGATTCACCATGTCCAACTTTATTACGTACGTACAAACTTCACTGACACAAATTCCAAGATACATCCGTAACACCCATCAAGTGCAGTACCCTATCTGCAAGTTAGCTTTAAATAAACCATCAAAACCAGAATTAAGGTTCAAGTTTGGAACAGAGAAAATACATTTCAAATCCAGGAAGTTCATCAGCTTTCCCCATAAATACACAAGGCTTAAACAGCACAACCAAGCCTGATGCTCACACACAGAGTCAACATCAGTATTTTCACGCAATATATTTCAACTATCATCACCATCAGCATTGATACCATTACAGTAATATTATCGTTCAAATTCATGATCCTATGTTCATCTTGACATTTTCTACATTTACGTACAAGAATAAAATATTTATCAGATGAGCTACTCAAATATATTAGAAACATGACAAGTTCTGCTATCAGACAGCAGGTCACGATAACTGCAAACTTAACTGACCAAGTTAACAAAAAATATGCTTCCATCCACAGTCCACACTGCTGATGATGTAATGAATCAGAGACCTCATTTCATCTAGCAATGCTTGTTTTGAAATCCTCATATCTAGTCATTGACAGCAATGACGGTCCAGCAGTAGTCAGAAGGAAGTAGTATTATATGCTACAGAGCATTTGCATGACACAGTTTCTATGGTAGTGAGATTCTATTTAGATCAAGAGACTTAAAAACAACATCTAAATATATATGGACAAGAGTCACTTTGCATTGAAAGATATTCTTCCATGTGTGTCTGCGATGTGTGGTTGGAGAAGATGATATAGCAATTCTGTCAGTTATATTTGTGATTAATTTCACAAATAGAACTTATTTCTAAATATGTGTGAAAGTGCAGCTACCAGATACTACATACATTCTTGAAACTTACATTTGAATTATTAGGGAGCATTAAACTCTTGTATCTCCTTCATCACATTATATTTTATATGACAAGTTCTTGATACACTATGATGTAAATGGGCCCATGTTAAGTGCCATCATTGCCTAAATCAACATCAGTGAGACAATTTGCATTCATCAATTGAGATCAAAAACCGGCTCAGGTTGCTTGAAGTTAATATCACTACCAAACAAATGTTCAGAGTTCCTCTTTGTACTGAGAAGTAAGATCATGAGTGTGTGCCCCAAGTGCAATGTAAATGCACAAAACAGGTTTGTAAATTACAAAGGTTTATTGTGCAATATATGCAAATGAAGTCATTACTATCATAAAATGTGCAAATAACACAAGTGATGATCATACTCTATCACCCTAACAAGTTAGAAGTTAATTTTTGGATTAAAAAAGTCAGAAACCAGAAGAATAGTTTTGATCCTACTCCCAACAGCTACAAACATTTTGTTATAGTAATGGTAGAAATTAGGATCAGAACACAACACAATGAACTAAATATTACAGTGAACTTAATAGGTCTCAAGCCGAATATTCATGCTGACATTGTGTATGTTGCATCCCTTTCAGACAGTGAGTGAAGGGGCCAGTACAGCCCTCTTCCACACTAATTAGAAGACAGCTATAGGCTCTAACAACGATAAACCTTAATAAACATACAATCATGTAGTACCTCCAATCAAAACCAAAAGGTTGCAACAGCTTTGATTCAAAATATACCATATAAATAAGGAATTCCAAGTTTTGACTGTGCAAAACAAAAAAAAGCTGCATCCACAGTGTCCTTACCTTGCAGCAGAGTACTACTATCCATCAAGTCTTGTCTTATCACTGGTTTCAGTTGTAAATAAACCAGTTGGTAAACTACACTTTATATAAGACATTTTAGCTTTCAGGGGGTGGATGGGAGGATCACATAAAGCTACATGATAGTCATATATGTACAAGGAAGTAATGTAATAACTTGTCTACTTTTCTTACAATTACTTTTAATAACAGATATTTGGCTCTATTGTGAGTGGGTGATGGGTGGAATCATTTGGTTGTCTACCTTGTATTATTACCCTGGATTGACGTGAAAAGATGAACTTATAAAATGTCAAAGTAAACAAAAAGAATATTCTATCCTTGTTAAAACTTGATACACCTGCTAGTACTTTTAATCACAGAATTTAGGCTCCATAGTGAGCATGGTGAGTGGGTGATGGGTGGAATCAGTGCCACTTCCCTGGTGGAATCAATTGGTTTTCTACCTGGTTTCACCAGGAATATATGTCTCACCTGGTTTTACCCTGGGGTTTTACCCTGGATTGGTATGAAAAGATGGACTTATAAAATGTCAGAGTAGGGGCACATCTGCATATGTACCCGCACTTGCTTCTGTTTCAGAAACAAAACAAATTACATAAAATCTAGCATAAAATCATCAAAATAGAATTGGGTGGCAATTTCATTGAATGAATATCAATTAAATTTTCTGTTTCTGATTTGAGGCAAATGACTGAATTAATTAATTATACAAACAAACAAAAATATTAAATAGCAATGAAAAAGCATCAACATTGTATTTCTTGACCTCAGAGATGCAATCATCAGTTCTTTCAGATATCACTTCAGATGCAGGGTTCAGCTTGATTTGAGACCACCTTGATACAATTGTTAAGGTCAACACATAAGCACCATATTATACAGTGTATCCCCCCAAAAAGTACTGGGTATTTTGTTATAACTCAAAAAGTACACACTGAAATGAAATGCATAAGTGTATCTCCTGGGCATTACAAAAATGCAAAAAGTAGAAATTCAAAACAAATTGAGGGTGTCACTGTTGAACATATCATATATGGCTTTAAAAGCTACAAACCATTCTGTATGTTGAATTTGTTTAAAATACACATAGAACTCTGGGAATAAAATGACAACATACAACGTAAATCAACTGAAGATACCTCAACACAAATGACAGAATGTCAAGATGATCACAACCACTATAGCACTACTTTGGCTCTGTTGCTATTAGTATACTATCCAGAGAGGCGCATCGATTGAACGCTCGGTTACTCGCGCGTAAGTCCGTGAGGGCCACAGACTGCGGCTAAACCATTGTACAGAAAAGCTGGATCATCAAACAGTCCACAGTGGTCCAGGGATGTTAGAATTCATGAGCAAGTATGAAGAGGCTCAAGGTCAAACTTGGAAAGAATTGCATTGTGACAGGCATTACAAAATCATTCATTTCTTTGTAACCACTGAACAAAATTGAATGGAATTTGCACTGAATAAATAATGTAGGAAACAGATTGTACAATTCCTTTCTCAATTTTGTGATTCATCCAGAATTTTTATTGGGATACACTGTACAGTAAACTTGCATATGTCCATTCACTCTCTATTGTATCCATAGAATATACAAAAGCAGTTATTTTCATGCAATTAATTATCTTTTACACTTCAATAATTTCATTTTGATGCATAAATTCTATGCAGTCAGTATTAACTGTCAGTTTGTTTACTACTAAATAATTTGTTTATAGTATCATTATTGTACTCACAATACACCAGTTGTCAGAAGAAGTGAAGGAAGACACATACATACTAGTTATACTATTACTAATTAACAACCCATATTCGACGAGGGTAATGTATTAATTATCGCGATGTGATAATTCTCACTGCTTCATCGATGACCCCACGATAAACAATAGACTCAGCAACTCCCAAATGAAAGCTGAATAAAGTTGCCAATTTGACAATAATATTCCAAGTTTGTATAAGATTTTGCCTTAAAACCCTGGCAATGCCACCCTTAGAATCATTATCAGTACATATTCGCTAATATTCGGCATCATTATCCGAGAAAACTAAGCAAGCTCTATGGTTGAATGGGCCAACTGCATTTGATTCAAAGCATCTAATCAATATTACATTGAAAATCTGCCATCTAAAATAACTCAAGAACACACACACACAGGGTGTTAGTGTAGTACAATGCACCTTGACGTAAAATGGCCTAAAAATAACTTGTCACACACATTCATTTCTGGTGTGTACATCCGGCAAATAGTAGTATCCTATTTGTGTTACCGTATACAGAAAATAAAAACATTACAGATCTTTGCAGGTGGTTACTCTAAATACAGATCCTGGAAAAATCAGTGATCTGTAGTTGAATCATCCCAAACCCAACCCTAGTGCTAACACACCCTCATCCTACAAGTATAATCCTAACCCTAAATACTATCCTAACCCAAATCTGAACCCTAAACCTTTAAACAGATCCCCAATCACAGTCTTAATACCTACTTAACACTTGATATGCGACACACAGCCCACACATCTGGGGATTTCCCTTCCTTGCACATCCATGATGCCAACATGCCTCAGAATGGTATTAAAATATCATCCCTAACCGCATAAAATCTTACAAGGAAAACTAACCGATGTGACTGTTTCCCACTGATAAGTTAATCAACGCGTATCACTTGTTGGGAGTGAAATTGTACAAAATAATGCACACATACTGACTCCTGAGATGTTGATGCGTCTAATGCACGAGCCCCGAAGGGGAGAGTGCATTAGACAAATCAACACCTCAGTACAAGTGCATTATTTTGTACGATTTCTCGAGCAACAAGTGATATGCATTTATTAAAATTCCTGTGATTTTTGCAATTTTTATAACAAAATTGTCAGTAAAAATGTTGGAAAACGCAAACAAATATAAATGCATCCACCCGCAAAAAAATGAACACGTCCAAAAGCACTCCGCACATTCCATTAGAGCGCGTAGCGCACCTCTCTGGATAGTACACTAAGTAACAACAGAGTCCAAAAGTAGTGCTACCTGGCCTTAGTGATGAGGAAGTTCACTAGTAGTTGCCTGTGAACGGAAGTAGCCTGTGGTGATTGCAAACAACAAGTGGCTCAGTTCTGCCATCCTGAAACACTACAGCTACACCTGTTTACAAAGCTTGCAATTATTGGTCAATTAATGGCTTCAATGTAAATCTCTATCAATCCTGTTAATTAAGTCAGGGATGAGGTATAATGAGGCAGTCAGTCAAATAATATATATACAGGTATGTAAGCCGCCATTTTTCTGCCATTGCGTATCCTGTAACACTACCGCGATTTCTACTGGCTATATCGCATCTGTGCTCCGCGTTTCAGTAATGAAAATTACCTGCAAAAATCGCGGCTTGCTGCATCCATGGTTAGATTTTTTCAAGTCTGCTAGACTGCTACAGTGCATTTTTTTGTTGAACAACTTTTTTAATGATATTTTTAGCGCATCCATGAACTTAATTTATCACATACATCAATTCAACCAACTATCCCGCTATCTATATATCCGGGCCAAGATTTATACAAGAAAAATACCGTTTCAATCACGAAAATTAACCTAAATTGTGCACCTCTACACGTAAGACTTGGCGATAGTCTATCCAGATATTGTTGTCAAGCTCAAGGTGATTGACCCCCGATGATTGGCAGTTGGGAACTCGTACTGTTACGCATAGTCATGGTGCTGGGTGCGTTCGGGGTGCTGGCGACCCTCAACAGTCGCCAGCACCCCCGAAACCCAAGATGGAGGCCTCCGTACATGTACCGGGGGTGCTGGCATGGAACCAAAACAACAGCGGGAATCGCTGGTTAATCGCTAAATCGAGCTGGGAAAAGAACAGGAGGGATCAGCTGATCAGCAAAATTACTGTCAGAGGCCTGATTAAAGGTCCGTAACCCGATCGACAGCATCATCCCCCCGATATTTTTCATTGTTGATGAGGTTTTGGTATCACATAATAGATACTATTTTTCTCATTACTATCCTGAACTTTGACGCCCCAAGTCGATGTATTTCCGGAGAAATCATGAAAAACATCAACCTTTACAGGCTACCAATTTCTAAATACTAAAAAGTACGTCAGATTTCTGGGTAGGGAATTATGAGTGAATAATCAGTCTCCTCAACAGCTACTTTTGTTTCGCGTCATTCACAAAAGAGCGAACCACACTAACTGCTGAGGAGACTCCCCGGGAGATTCCAGCTTTACGGCGGTAGTATATAGATCTAAAAATTCCGTTATGAGCGAAGCGGGCCAAATAGCTCAGTTGATTAGCGTGTTATGTGTTAACCATGAGGTACCCGGTTCAATACCCGGTAATAGTTCTCTTTTTCCTCTCCATTTTTAACCAAAAGTTTTTTTACATTCATTTGAAATGTACATATTGCAAGAGGAAATATATTTTGTTTCCTTTTTTTCTGAAATGGTACGAAAAAGAGTTAAAAACAAAAAAATCCGTTCAATACGTGCATTTGCTGCATTGTCGTCAGGTCGGTTTTGTTTTCGTCGATAATGACATGGCTATTGCCATCATTTATACACAAAAATCTATCATGAACCGTGAGCGATATAAAGACGAAACTGGTTGTGGTTAGTGGTAGGCCTATTAAAACTAGTGTCACAACTTAGTATCGGAACGTGACTAGTGGAGCTTGATTGTCATGTCAGTGCACCACGCACGCATAGCACATGACGAAGGGAATATATGGCACATGTTGTTGTTGCTTGCCTGCCCAGAATGCAATTCACGCATACCAAGGTATTGGATTGTGAATTTTGCTATTTATTCACATTTATGCTGAAAATGCTCTCGTTTTTTCACGAAGCAGCATAAAGGGGACGATATTTGATATTATTATGTAGTTTTAAAGACAATCCATATCCAAAACCAAAAGTGCACAACATTGTCGATTCCTGTCATGAGAACACAAGCACAATTATAGACAGTGACTTTTAAGCTGCATTTAGTGCATTTACCATGTTTATACATTATAGCCGGGTTTATAATATAAGTGCATGGATGTGCAGTTAAATTTGAGTTAAACGGAAACAATATGATACATGGAAGATCCTAGTTTGAGCAAAAAAATCACTAAAATTGTCAAAATGGAGTGACAAACATTTTCCTGAGATATGTTTTTGTTGTTTGTCCCAGAGGAAGGGCAGTTTATTTTATCTACTCAAAATATTGTTGTTTATATATTTACTTTTGTCTACTTATCCCTTTGACATCCATATGTAACCTTGGATACCACCAGTACATAAAGGTACCCATAATGCAGAGCTACGACCCAAGATTGATATAAAATTGGATTGATTGAGCCCATATTTTAATACTCATTATCATAGCGAGACCAATAAATATTAATTGGGCGTAAAGCATCCAATTTTATCATTTTATGTTGTGGATCCAATATTTTCACACACTTGGATTCATCAAAACATAATAATGGTTGCATTAGGAACTATTCATATGAGACCAAATCAGACGGACAGTGAAGCACAGACGGACAGTGCAAACACAGTATGCCTCTATCTATCTGCCGATAACCTGCTTTAATCTGAGCATTGTCGTACACGTTCGCAGCGGAGGCATAAAAAGAGTGAATTCATGAATCAAATTCAATTTACAATTCTGTGAATTCCTGACCTCCTAAGTTAATTTTATTTCTCTATGCATGAAAATCTAAGTGAGAGCATTGTGCACTTCCATTTAATAATTTCTGGACAAATTCCTTGTATTCTTCCTGTGTCATAGCAGTATTGTCTTTCCTGTACATCATACTTAGTAGTTCCTGTCACACACAGCTCACTCAGCAATGTGATGCCATCACCATGGTAACAGGTACCTATAATTACACAGGGGATTAACATTGGAAGTGATCTTGTTGATGACAGAGTGAAGGCATCTTTTGATTGATGAGAAATGATAACCCACTTTTATTTACTCATTCATATGCTGCTCTGTGGTTCATAACATTTCTTACATGATTATTTCCTTCTATGAAAAATTGGGTCAAGTAAATATGGTGGTTCAAACTTACTCAGAACGTGCATATCAACAAGGGTGCTAAAATACCGTACCACGTTCGTGGAATCTTAAAATTTATCTTTTTATGCTCAAGAATTATTAAAAATGCACTATCAAAGCTATTTTATGCATTTCCATCAACTACATACAGAGGCCTACAGGTCTATTAAAGTTTTGGTGAAAAGAAAAAAATGTGGAGCTCCATCATCATTTGTTTATATTTTAAATACAAAATTTCTTAAAATTATTACTTTTTTCCTGTTCCAAAAACCCCTACAATCAAATTCACCTTAAACCTGTTAAGAGTACTCATTTCATCTACTTGTGTATATATACAATTTGCATATGTTCATAATCATATGCAGGGTGCGTTGCCCCATAATACCTACTTTACCCATCAATATACCAGAAGTGAAAAATGTTGGCCACATTTAACAACTTTACCCCAAAGTTAACAACTATTCCCTACATGTAGGGGCCCTACATATTTGGACATTTTTCAATAATTTGGGCTACAGTGAACAGTGCAGCATAAATCGGACTATTTTTGGCCAACTACCCCCTGGACAGTAAACATGAATTTACACAAACATTATGTATTAAATGACTTTTATGTCCTACAAAAACATGACCCTTTGAATCTGCATTATTTTTGAAAGTAAAATTATACAATCTATTCATTTCTTATCCAAAATACAATAAGCATGAGTCACAGAGTAGCTGGCTGGCTGGCTACCTTAGCTGGTTGATGGTCAAACTAACATATGATTACTGCAGAGCATTCACCTGCTTCGTTACCATTATAAAATTAACACAGAAATCAATGCACTTTCACATTGATTGAATATATTTACAAGTGTATTTTTTTGCATTCTGTTCTGACCATTTTTGTAGCTTTCAACCAAAATTATGTGTGAATACATTCCTTTTGTAGAGCTAGGTCTACAATGTATTATAAAATCATGAATTTAAAAGACTTGGGAAACTTTGTAAATCAGCAAAGCATGAAAAAATGATGTCACTTCTCCCTGTTAAACATTATTATCTGCAATTATTAAACCTACAATAGTTCAGCACTTGGTCAGCCAGTGGGCAATATGTACACACGATGCAGGCAGACTTATATTAAGGGATGCGGGACTTCCCGAACCTTCTCAAATGAAAGGTGTGCTTGCACAGATTTTTTTTGTAAAAAAAGTGACTTTATGAACACATTATCACCAAAAAGTGAACCTTAATTTTAAAAGTGTGGACTTTAATTAGAAAAAATAGCATAAAGTGGACCTTCATGGACTTTGGGGATTATTTCTGTATGATGCAGGGTGGCTGCAATTAATTTCAAATCTATCATTGTCTAATCGGCAATTTGATGCAGACGGGTGTAATTTGTAAATGTCAAAAATAATTCTGATTCCGACCAGCATAAAAGTCTACCTGCATTGTTTACATTTACCACAATACACATTTTGACAAAGACACAGGTCACAATTTTTTTTCATGAGTAAATTGTGTTACAAGCATACAATATTCTTGCAAAATGACTTTCTCCCAAATACCCAAAGGTTAGTCTTTGTCATGTAAGTCCAACATATATCTCATGCTTTGCAAGAACCTCCCCCCCCCCCCAAAAAAAAAACACCTTACAGAATGTTGAAATTTGTAGACCTTCCCCCATTATCCACAAAGGTTAGTCTAAGGTCACGGAAAATGCACAATGCGCAAAAAACACCGAAAATTGCGCATTTTAGGTACAATCGCACATTTTACATCCGACGGCGAATTTTAAGATTTGCCCAAATTAACAATTTTTCAAGTACTCATTTTTTCAAGTACTCATTTTCCTTGTACACTGCTATAGGAAGGATATTTCACTAAAATCAAAGAATCCATTTTGATCTGCAATGCAATCCATGTTAAAAAAAAGTATAGAAAATAGGCCGTCGCAAACATTGCAAGAAAATATAGAAGAAAAACAGTAATTTTTTTAAATATTGCATATATTTGAACTTTTGGGGGGAGAAAAATCATGCATTTTGGTGTGCGCATTTTACTCTCAAAAATAGCGCATTTCCTGTGCTTAGGTTAGTCTAACTATTCATGAGTGGGGAATAAGCAACAAAGCCACGACATCAAGCTGCAAAGTGATGAGACACCACTTTTTGTTTCTTGTGTATGCGGTACCCAGTCGATTCTCTCCATACATGGTCTGACAGATTAACTAGGTCCACATTTTGCTATTTTTTTTCAATAAAAAGGGCCACAAGTGGGAGAAACATTGACCAAAGTTCCAGAGGGATAGGCCCACTTTAAACAAAAAATATGCGTATGTTCTAAGTGCACTTTTCATCGAAAAAGGTCAATTTTTTGGAAGTGCCACACACCAAAAAATAAAATCCTGTGTATATGCCTGTGCTTTACCGATGTCAACTTGTAAAAATTTAGCCATGAATGTATTCCAATAATACCAACATAACAATACTATAAATGTGATGAAACTGATACATGTAGTCCTATACATGCATAAATGTATTGAAGTGTTTATATTTAGATCAAGAAACATTGTTCTAGCCTACATGTAACATTGTTACTATGTGAATGTGATGGGGAGATATTATAAAGAACCATTGACAATTCTCTTCCTCTTTCACTTTCATACATGTACCAGAGATGGTTCAGACTAACATACATGTAGAGTGCACAAAGTGATCATAAATGGCAATATCCCATGACTTTACAATAATATTAATAATAATAATAATAATAATAATAAAACGGCATTTATCCACGCTTTCTGAATACTCCGATTCCTCAAAGCGCGCCACGGGTCGATATGCTGCCAAGCCCCAAAGGGCAGCACAAATTGACCTCAATGCTGAGTGTGACAGACAACAGGCTGGCCGGGCTGATCCCCTGCTCTTTACGAAAAGGCCTGCAACTTTTACATGTCCAGATATTGCTCTTCTGGTACATGGGACCACCATTTTATGTGACTCTTACTCCATGTGTCTTTGCTTAGCATCCCCTACACATGCCTCCAGAAAACCATCCATGGTTCTTGCAATAATTAGCATCATTTGCTTCAATTACTCTCAATGTACAAACCTATGATCATGAACTTTGATAAGAACAATGAGTGTAATGATTCACATTTTAATTGTTGCTTTACAAGTTATACCTAATTAAAGTTTTTGTAGTTAACGTGAAAACAATTCATGTGCAGCAAAGGAAGTCATTGCCAAGTTATTCAATGCTATTCATTCATCACACATCGTGTGGTAAGATCGGTGTGTCTACTGTAAGCTGAAGTATTGAGATACAGGTTTCAGTCACTCCATTGTGTCATTGCTATTGAGGGACAATGTTTGCATAACAGGTCTGTTAATAGTTGAAAGGTAAACCAAGCAGGTTCCCGTGTTGAAGTGGAAGTCGGTATGCAACTGTGCTAGCTCAAATTATGCTCACGCTACCATAATAAAACCCATGTTGGGATACAGGTTTGGCAACATACATACACTAAAGGGTTGCCATCTATTTTCAGTCCACAGGTACAGTGAGCTCTGCATCAAAGATAGCAATGAGCAATCAATGCTCAAGTTGCTCATTTACTAAGACAAAGGAAAACATCAACAAAATCCCTAATTAAATGTATCAATTGGGGTGGTTTTTTTTCCTGAATCCAGCACATCACCCAATTGGGTGGATGATCTCACACTTGTTTTAAAATAATAAAATTCCCTCTACATGTACTTTTAAAATTAGTCACTGACCGGTCACTGATCACAAAATGTGGCCGAAGGACAAGGACACTTTGGCGCTTTCAAGGTTCAAATATCCCGGGTCAAATATCTGTCGAAAACGGCAAAATCTACTATCACTTTCATAAAACACAAAATTCAACTATAACTTGCAAAAGTGTAGTAACTTTTGTCTGAGGCAAAATTACCCCAATTGTATACAAAGTTAATTAGATGCCTTTAAGGGGGTACTACACCCCTCGATGAATTTGTGTCTATTTTTGCATTTTTCTCAAAAACTAATACTACAGTGGTAACAAAAGTTATATATAATATAGGGGCAAGGAATCAATTACTACACTGGAATTTCAGTGACCCAAGACAAGCGGTTCGTTATTTATGATAAGAAATAAGGTACCGCTAGGATGTACCTCACTTTCTATCATATATACTGAACCGCTTGTCTTGAGTCACTGAAATTTCAGTGTAGCAATTGGATTCCTTGCCCCAATAACATACATAACTTTTGTTACCAGTGTTATTATTTTTTGAGAAAAATGCTAAAATAGTCACAAATTTACCACAAGGGTGTAGTACCCCCTTAAAGGCCCATTCAGTAATCCTATCCTTGTGTCATTTGGTATTTTTGCTATGAAAAATTTGGCAAAAAATAAAAAAATAAACATGAGCAGTAATGACAAAGTTGAAGCCCCAAAAATACATGGCATGAGGTTTATTTCCTATCTATGGCCGTGTGTCCTGAACTCGCCACCACCCTTAGCGTTACATGACAAATATTATGAATTTTTACACCAACCGGGTTTCTAATTAGATTATCTCGACAATCATCAACCCGAAACTAGCAAAAGTATACATTTTCGGAAAGCTGAAGGCATAAGCAATTCAAATATATACATTTCAACTCATTATACAGGGTGACCTGCAAGTTATACAGGGTGGAATAAAAAAGATTTTGATAAAAAATGGGTCACTCAATGCATTGCTTATTACCAACTTACAGTAATAAACTGGAAGTAAACAACATTCATTTGGTTAGAGGATATGGAGAGCCAACTGACTTTGGAAGAAACCAGGAATATAGGGTGTCCCAAAGTATGTTAGAATTTTTTACAATTCAACATATTTTGAACCTTAACATTTCCCCCTAACCCATACAGAAAAATTATGTCCATATTTAGATTCCTCATCAAATTTCCCTTCAGAAAATCTATACTTTGACTATGATAGGATAGGTAATTAAAATTTTACAGTAACTTTTAGATTTTGAAGACATCTGCATTACTTACTACAGTGTTTAATATTCGTGACAACGGATAGTTTTGTATGGAAAAGTTTGTATGTTCTAGACTAAACCAATCATAAATTATTAAAAACAATTAGTAGAATTGTTTAGCTGCAAGGCCATGAGTGTTTTAGATGCTAAATAGAGTCCAAATCCAATTTACAGCCTTTACAGAAGCAGATTACGCACTAAAAATACCAATCCCATAGAGTTTGTGTGTACCACATCCCCCACCACCACATCCCCCACCACCGCCACCCTGCCCATTCTGAAGTCTATGAAGCACAGTGTCAGTATTTAAAAAGTTCAAGTATTTCTTTTTACAGGGTTGAAAGTGCATTTTATTTAGCAATAAAATGAGACCACAGGCATGACAATACCTTCTTGCTTGACAGAGATATCATCATTTGTTTTGAGTCGACTTTGGCAAAATGTAACATCGCCACCTTTTTTTGGTGGCGAGCTCAGTGGCGAGCTCAAGACACACAACCCTATAGAAATTACAGATGTAAAATGTCTCATTTTGTCTTTAATGCTTCAGCTTAACCACCAGTAGGTTATGTTAGCACATATGACACTAACAAAGATACCAAAGATTTTGGATGATTTTTATGATCCTCAAGATGAGCAAATTACCGAATCGGTTTTTAATAGCAACCCTGTATGCACTGAATGCAGGACTGAATGGTGTGTTTCCTATCTGACCCTTGAAGTGGTCCAAAGGGTAGCAAGTCTGTGTACTGAGAAATCAAAACCCAACTTTTATCAATAATCGTGTTGGGTATGAAGTCCATCACAATTTTGATTTCATGATGCACTGACTTTACCATGTTTACATACAACATGTTTGTATGCACTATGCAGTCATAATAATAACTTTATTTTGCCTATCCCATATACATACGTGTGTTCATTGGAGAATAAAGCTTTTTTCCACAATTGGGACAATGGGGGGATTCACACATTCCATTTCCTTGTCAACCTGCGAGAAATGAATCCTGAGTCTTTCAAATCGTTTACACAATTGAAATTTTGAATGTACATTTTTGTAATTTTAACATGGCTAGAATTTCCATGACAAGCCCACTATCAACATGTTGATTCCTACAGATTCTCATAAATTATAACACAGATATCAAAATCATCAAAGTTGATGCTCTTAAAAAACTACCGTATTCGTTTCATTAACTGCCCATGCCCCTTAAGCGCCCACCCTGTGACTTTACAACAAGCAAACTGTAGTAAATTAATTCATTAACTGACTGTGTAAGTCTGTATCATGGTCTAAAACATATACATGTAACACACTGACGATGATGGATGAATATTTTGGGCCTTTTTTATGTATTGTAGGCCTAAACAATGTAAAAAATAAGTGTCCACCCAAAAGGACTTTGTTAAGTGCCCTGGGAGGTTAATGGAATGAATGCGATACTATAAATGCCTTTATTTAGAATCGACATTTAAACTGCTTGTAAAATTTCATTTCATTAAGGTGGTATTGGATGCATTTTCTAGAAAATAGAAAATGCTTTGAGCATGTTTTAAATAGATTAATTGAGTCGGGTAAAGTACACTGATCAATATGCCTTTTGTTTGAGCAAATCGGACATACGGTTTCCATAATACATCAATTTATATTTTCTTTGTATCCTATTGTTTTGTCAATAATCAATGTAGTTAATGAGCTAAAATGACTGCAAAGGCTCATGAATATGTAATTTTAGCCAATATTCTGCTAAAATCAATGCATAAATGTTCAGGGTACTTTTATTTTACATAATTTTGCCCTGAAACTTGGTCAAAGTGTTTCTAATATGTCCTAATGTATTATATAGTGAAGCCGCCCTCTAATTTGCATATTTGCATAATTAATGAGCTAATTTGCATAAATACTAATTAATTATGCAAATATGCAAATTAAGCGGCGGCTTCACTATATAATACATTAGAACATATTAGAAACACTTTGACCAAGTTTCAGGGCAAAAGTATGCAAAATAAAAGTACCTGAACATTTATGCATGGATTTTAGCAAAATATTGGCAAAATTATATGTTAATGAGCTTCTCAGTCATTTTAGCTCATTAACTTTATTGATTATTGATAAAAACAATAAGATACAAAGAAAATATAAATTGATATATTTTGAAAACCGTATGTCCGATTGACTCAAACAAAAGGCATATTGATCAGTGTACTTTTGCTCTACTCAATTAATCTGTTTAAAACATGTTTAGAGCACTTTTATAATGCCTCCATAACCACCTTAAAGTGCTGTTTAGCTATTTTTTATACATAACATGTATGATTCTATGAATACAGTTGGTTTATAATACATGTGAAGAATTCAACAATTTCAAAACTCGCAGCATACTTACAGAAGGCCCTGCCTGTGTAGCATGGGTAGCACTTATATCACTCAAGTTCATGGAACTTGACTACAATCTTTATTGTGTAGCTATAGCAACAGTATAATACTTCCCCAAGCCAGAAATATACTAGGTAAATGATAAATCTATGCATAAATGGAGGGACCAACACTTTGGTGGAAATTTTCTTACATTGTTGTATGATTTATCCAAAAACTACATACTTTACAGAGAAATCAAATCTATGCACACTTTGAAATGGCCCTGTGTGGATTATTGTCATTGTGCTATGTCCAAATGTGTAATTATTATCAGATCTCACACATGTAACCTCACAATGCCTGTACAAGTTGTTTTCCCGTTTACAAATTGACCTACATCTTTGTACTTTTACCTACAGCCTGCATGCACAATACAGCATGCACAGACTCAATTTGTGTCAACTTCAGAAAGCATTCCAAGTCAGTTTGTAAATAATGATTTTTTAAAACGTTCAGTCGTTCACTGAAAATTTATTTTCCCATATCGACTGTTTTCTTGATTTTTGTTTTCCACATTGTATTTTTTTTAAACTTTCTATTTTGGAACATAACATACATGATTAAAAATATAACATCCCATAACACTGTGGTGCCTGCTACATTTTCTCAACATGTTATGAAATCGAGTCTAAAGGTAGGCCCTACCTTAGAAAACTAGAAAATAATTATTTGACTAAGTACTTGAGGTTAGTGACAGCTACATGAAGGAATATTGACCAAGTTATACCTGTGGCCAGGAGGTCATTGCCAGACACAAACCTACAGCCAAATAAGGAAGTACTTAATTTATCTCGACGACAAATGCATCACAGATAGGCCTATAGATTGCACATTATATCTATGTAGTATTTTTACATTATTTATTGTCTTGATCCTTCTCTGGATCCTTTACATGCATCTGAAGAGTTCAGATCTATGCAAAAAGCAATATCCATTTTAGATAAATCCGATTTGAGATCAAAGCATATATTACTTGTGTCAATTTAAAGGAAGTCTCGGGCAATCACAACATTACATGTATGCCTCATAATGTAAGAAAAATAATTATCAAGCACAAATCACATGGTTTATTTAAAACTTGTAAACTAATATTTTGATTTTTAGGGTCAAAATTTCAAACCACTTAAATATGTTTCTGTTTACTGTAATCATGCATAGAAGCAACTTAAATTCCAGTAAAATAATGTTTCAAGGCTTAAACCTTTTGATTTCGGATAAAAATTTGACATTTCCATAACATTTTGGTTAAAATCTAAGAAAAAATGTATTTTACATAAGCTCAGAAAATTATGACATGAAAGCTGGAATACATGTGAAATCCCATTCCAAAGTAAGTCAACAGATATAAGTTAAATTTTATACCATGTTTTGCTATGTTTGTAATTGCAATTTTGAAAATTTTTAACATCAAGGGTCATTTGCAATGGAAATTTCCCAACCTTAAACATATTTTTTAAGTTTTAATTGGGTTCCTAAAATAATTTGAATGTCTAACTTCATGTACAAATACTACTTGATGAAAGGAACCTCCCAGCCAAGTTTCACAGAAATTGGAGTTATTTTCTAGAATTGGCAATTCAAGCGATCTGTGTTTCGGAGGCTTCAGTTAACAACTCAGGTGATCATAAAAGTAAAATATTTGGCTAACTACTACAATTTGACATGAAAAAATAGGTAAAAAATATCGCAATTACCAATTTTCATGCATTGCTTCTAAGTATTGAATTTCAGTTGTGACAAAACTTAAATTATCACAGCAAGTCATTTTTTTTGTTTTGGAGGCTTCATGTTAACAATGGTTAAACATTGCAGAAGTATTTTTTTTGAAAACAACACTGTTGGGATCATCTAAGCTGTTATTTTCTTGTGTGTATTGAATCAATGATTCTATGCGGCAGATATTGTAGATTTATAACATGGTAATTTTTTCACCCATTTGTTAAGTATGGTGTTATTTGCATGTGAAGCCTCCAAACGGACTTTCTTGGGTATCAGTATATTTTTCAAACATTAACCATAATATCAATTTTTTTTTAAATTTATGACATTCTGCACATATCATGTAACAATTACAATGCAGATATCAATATGGAACACACCAATTTAGATATGCATAGATGATAATTAACCTAATTGTTGTTTCGGAGGCTTCATTTGTTTCGGAGGCTTCAATTGTTAACGGAAAGTTTGTATTGGGTCCCATTTTCAAACAGTGATATATATCTCCATGATTTAAAAACAAGTGACTTGAGGATCTACTTTGCTACATTTTGATAAATAGATTGGATGAGCTCTTTTATTTATATTTGCCCAAGCTTGCTGAACAGTTTGTTTCGAGGCTTCAAAAAGTTAACGGAAAAATGGCTCTTTGAAGTCAAGATTTTATAAAATTTTTAAAAGCTTGCAAATCGACTAATTTTTGTTACCCATTTCAAGTTAGGATATCAACTGTTATGAATCAAGAAGAAGTGATGAAATAACCAAGAATTTTGAACCAAAGCTATACCCACAAAGTTTGTTAACAATTGTTAACGGAAAATGAAGCCTCCGAAACGACAAATATCGAAGTCCATTTCTCAAAAATACAGGGCTGTTCACAATTAAATCTAATGTGGCAGTGTTTACTGAACATATGACCGTACTTTCAGGATAAGAAAAATTATCCATGAACTAACTGAAGAAAACACAGGGTTTTACAAAAATGTTACTGTTTTTTATAGTTTTCAAAATGGCAATATTAGGTACATTTAAGCCTGCTAAAACTGAACGCAGTAACTCCCGAAGATGATTATGCTACCCAAGGTAGCTGCTAACTAGATGACTTTTGTAGCCAAAAATCATGGAATTCTGTGGCTTTATTAGAACACTACGGATCAAAATGTTAAAAATCCAAAGTTACACCCTTTACCGTGAAAATGACCATATGCATTTCAAAAGGGCCAGGGGTAAGGGTTATACCTGGGATATTATAAAATAGTACTCTTCAACTGTGTTGGTTCGGATAGCTTTGTATGTGGGAGAAACACTCATGTGTTTTATCAATTTACCAGGGGAATCCAGGTTCTTTGATATTATGATTTGAGTCCCAGAAGTCATTCACGCTTACGACAGCTGCCCGGGGTTAGGGGCGGGGACATGGCCAGGGACTTGGCCAGGACTGTAACATATCTGTAACCGTTTCAAACATTACGTTCCTGTCCAGTCCCCGCTAGTCCAGGGTCCTGGGGTCAGGGACTGCAACTGACAGCCACATAAAAATGTAACCACTGAACCGAATCAAACAAAATGCAAGTTGCACTGATCAGGGGTGTCTATTCTTCCAGAAAATTGAAATTATTCCCTCACCCTACCGCGCGGTGTCACATCCGTCCCTAGATTCTTCCCCAACTGAAAACTCCCAAAATGGACCAAAAAGTGAACATTTTAGGTTGGTTGCTATCTCCTGGGAGGCGGGGGGCACCCATATAATGACATACGTCATGAGCCCGTGAAAAGACCCCATTATTTTTGGCAAATCCTACACCCAATGACCCTGGGTTTTTTTTTCAGTAGCCTACACTGAATGACCCCTTTCTTGAACAATTAGTCCTCAAAATTGAAATTTCGGCACACTTCACACACATTTTGAGCAAAATAAATTAATTTTGTCTATGTTGTACTGTAAAATTGGGTAAAAAGCTAATTTAGATTGTCAATGATGTGAAATTTTAGGCGCTCCCATGCAAAATCACTCCATTTTTTACATTGCCAACACCGAATGACCCCCTTTTTTCGGAAAAGTTAAACACCGATAGACCCCTAGTTTCATACGCTGGTGGGCACAGGTATGTCACTTTCATATTCAAGTGCTTCCCTCGGGTGCTATCTACATGTACTTTTCCTTATTTTCTTGATCCCTCCCTTCCCTGACTGTACATAGGTGTGTTGTGAGTTGTTTGTTCTATTCTGTCTTCCCTAAAAACACCAAATTCTTTCCTAGATGGTAGGCCTACAGTCTGGACACTGAACCATTGCATTCTAAAGGACTAATGGTTCAAAGGGAAGACAGGCTGGTAAACACCTCTTAGGCTCTTTATTATTTTCAGAGCTAGCTGTGATTTATTATTTACAGGGGTGTGAGAGTTCAGCGTTTTTGTTTTGATTTTCAGCTTTTTTTGTACCAGTACACTTGCTCTGTATAAAAGTATAGGATCTTCCCAAATTGCAGCTTTTTGCTAGGTGTTTTGAGCTTTTTGCTATCTGTTTTTTGCATCTTCAGCTCTTTTATATATATATGTGGTGACTTGCATGCCCCTGATTTATAAAGCCTTAGAATTAAAATTCTTCTGTTGCAGAGTTCGGAGAATGCCACTGAACTATTGCATCTAGGAAAGAATAATCAAGGATTTGGATCTGAAGCTGAGGTTTAAAAGGGAAGATAAACTTGGACAATAGAGCTGTTAACTAATTGATGGTTCTTCCCTTAGAATCCCAAATGCTTCCCTAGATAGGCAGATGTCCAAACTAAAAAGAAAATGGATTTTGTATAAAATATGCAAAGCAGAGCTCCCTTAATCTTAGTGTGCAAAATTTGCATTATTACCTATGACCACTAGTCACCATTGCCCAGGCAGGGAAGAGTTACTGACCCAACTTTTCCCTGTTTTATGATGAAGTCCATGGTTTCCCTCAAATAATTATTTTTGGGATGGGAATGGGTAAAAGCCAAGGGACCACTACATAAACATGCTAATGTTATGTACCCATTATAATTCTTCCCTAAATGACACTTGATGAATTCACCCACCCATCCAAAAATACCAAAAAACATAATAATACATGTTCCAGTTATACATTTTCCCCAAAATTAGTTAATTTTATTTTTAATTTTCCTTGAATCCTGTTGACTTCCTTCTGTTTTTCCCCTCTTTTTTTTTTTTTTTTCAAAATGCAAAATTCTTCCCCAAAGGGGTACAATTATTCCCTCCCCTTTGGGGGCGATTAACGGAAGAATAAACGCCCCTGGCACTGATATGTTCAGTATATAGTACATTTAGATCAGATTAGTTCAGATTTCAGAGCTCTATCATATTTACCTTGTCAAACAAAGGTCAGTTTGGAATATTTTAGCTTGAGGAACTATGTAAAATAAATGAAGGGGGAAATAGTGAGTCGGTTACAAAATAAGGGCATTATTTAATCAGGCTACTAATAACAGGTGGATCCTTCATTAGTTTGTCCAATAATAATTCAGGCTTAGGCTACACCCAAACAAAGGTGGGAGGTGGGAGGTGGCAGATTCCATCCTGTTGCATTGAATACCATACCATCTATATGGTCAACATCTATTTTGGGACATTCCAGGGTTGCACTAGGGTTTGAAAGTAAGGTTTTTTAAAACCCTTAACCCCCCCCCCCCCCTCCACTGTAACTCTAAAAAGAGGTTTTTCCAGATTTTAAGGGGTCTACATTGTAGTAGCCTATAGAACCCCTTCCATGTGATCTTAACCCTAACTGCCCTGAATGCTACAGCCTAACAGTACAGCATGAAGCCCCTGGCAGCCCAAACATGCTGCGTGATGTGATTGCAAAGGATCCGACTACATACATATATCTACATGTAGGCATGAAAAGCTTGGCCTGGCATGTCCCCACACATGGGTTGTTATCCACGGGCAGGTGCTCTACACCCGAGGGATCGGGCGGTGGTTCAAAACCGGACAACAAAATCTTTGCTCTTTATCTTCCTTTCTCCTCCGAAGTACCTCCACCCACAAAAGCAGGTAGCTGTGAGGCCTAAAAACCCAGTTGTTTCTGCATGCAGTGGTTTGTGAACTGCCTTCTTTGTCACTTGTAATAAACATATTTTTGGTATTTAGCCTGTACATGGCTGTCAATACAAATCCAAATAATTTATAAAATTCCAGTTGACCAATTATGAAATCCATGACAGGGAAAGTTATCACACCAATATTGATAATGCCAAGGTTCAAGATCATTGTTGTTGACGTTGTTGTTTACAACTATCCAGCCACCCAGCTGGGTCAAGTACACTGTAGTGGTAACTGCTGGATGTATGATACTGACAGCTAGAATTTGGTGGTATAATTTGGTTCACCTCAAGTTCTATGCGTATTTTGCTGGCCGCAGTATCAAATCGCGCATGTTAACTTCAGCGTTTTAACGGTACATGTCATGCACGTGTACAAGGTTGGTTTGTCGACAAGCTTGCGCCGCAACTGCAAAAAAGCATTGCCGTCACTACCAAACTTGAAGCAAGCCAATCTATAGCTAGAGAAGACCAATTGAGTTTTGGGGTCATTACTTATACATGATTTTAAAATTTAACCTGTAGAGTACTATGAGTACATACATTGTTTACCGGTACCATAGTTTCCTCTTGACTACAACCTTAAAATTTATTTTCATGTTCTCTAATTTTTCCTTAAAGCCATAAATTCTACATTTCCATAACAGATAGATTAGTCTTTCTTTTCCATCAAATGTTACCTTTTAATGTCAGATACATGTATGTCCCCTTTTCATTTTGAGCCAAACTGATGTTTGGGATTTACTACCCGTGCCGATGTCTGCAATGCATATCACTTCATCGGTCATGCTACGGCACGGTCCTTTAATGTGTGTTATAAACATCGCATGCGTGTTCGACTAATATTTCCATACTACAAAATGTAAATGATGATTCCTGCATTTTATTTGAAATCTCGGATTTTGACAAAACTACATCACCTAAAGTCTTGATTTTTGTGGGGTATGTTGGTTGAATGAAATATGTTACAAATGAGTAAAAAACAGATTTTTGAAAAATATTGAGCAAATGTTATAATAGGGCTTTAATTTTTTTTTAAAGGGGAATTTTTCATATATGGGGAAAAAAGTATTTCAGCTAAAGCATGGTTGGGCACCAAGGCAATTATAATTTATATGCTATGTCAAAGTTTCATACCGTATGTTAAAATGCCCTCTAATTTTTTGTTTAGGGGGTGATTTTTAAAGCAATGTGTGATTTGCATAAAGAATAGATTCTTATTTAAATGTTTGTTTTCACTGATCACATTATCCCCTTTTAATTTCCGAGCCAAACAAATGAGGTATAACAAAGAAAATTGCAATGTCAATGCAACGCCTACAATGCGCGTACTACGCTCGCCGATCGTATTACATGTAATACTGCACGGAGCATCGCGCCGATGTGTGTACACATAAGCTGACATCCACGGGACATGCTAGCAAGCACTCGACCGGGAAACTCTAAATAAAACCGGGGACTCCGGGGAGAAATAAAAACTTAAATTTTATTGGTAAAACCCTAACAAGGAACATGCTTTTTTGCTATCTGAAGGCAGAGAAGGAACGAAAAAGGAGAGGAGATGAAGAAAGATTTCACTTGGCACCCCGGGAATTACAGGACCGACCAGGAGCCGCTTTTCCAAATGTTTGGCTCCTGGTTCAGACCGACTTATTTCCAGGCCTGGTAATTGCCCAATGGCATCACATGGAATGCATACATGCGCAGTGGTTTTCCTTGTAAGATTAGTACACTACTGGGCATTATAATTTTATACAAAAAGTAGAAATTCAAGTAAAATTGAGGGCGTTGCTGTGAAGCAAATCAAACATTGTGGCTTAAAGTTCCTAAGAGCTACTTTTTGTTTCACGTACATGTATATGCATTTTATGTGTAGCAATTAGCTTATTTTTAAACTATTTGTAGTATTTTTGTACCCACAAAAGTAGACGAATACCTGTGCTTTTCTTACCGTATGGGTGCCCAGTATTTGAGCAAACATTGTGTTGATAAAGCTTCCGAATTCAGCAGTCAATGCATTATTCATGCATCCATGAACATGGTGATGGCCTGCGGCTGCGATGACGAATTCTGTAACCCTAAAGTAGCATCTATTACCTGCATGGACGATGCTGAAGTCATACTACAATATATTCCTCTTGAATAAACTAGAAACGTTGTAGTTTTCAACGCAAGCCATCAATTGGGATGCCTCCAATATGGGGCGACTTAATCTTGGAAATTATAATAGCTGAATGTCATACTGTATGAGTGGAAAACAAACAACTTCATATGACCTTTGACCTCTGTATAACGCTGAAAGTGTACGGAAGACAATTTTACAATTTTTAAGTTGATATAATACAGGGTGCCACAAATATCTTATCTACATGTACGGTGGAAAAGTTATATAAATCTTGGTTCAAAAAGTATAAAATTTTGTTCCTCTTGCCCGGTTGATGTTTTACGAGAATCTTTGCGCGAATCGATTGCGTCAGATTTCTGAGCCTGCCAATAGTGCTATACAGGTTCTTGTATTTCTTACCTAACAATAACATGCCTAACCTCCTGTGCTTGAAATTGTACTCCCATTATTTATCCAGACTGCCTTTTGAGGAGAGCGATAGCAATCGCTCTCTACTGCTCTCCTTAAATCTGATATACATGTAGGAGAGCAATTTTTAGCTCTCCTAAGTTGACAATTCAGTGACTTTATGATACTCGATAGCTTTTGCAGAAAAGCGATTCTCACACATGCTCAGTGACAGTGTTTACTTACATTTCCAGAGCATCAAGCTTTTAATCGATTCAAATCGCTGAGGTAAAAACGATGTCACTTTTCAGTTTTGCAAGTTGAAGAAATCTCAACTTTCCAGCGAATCAGCGATATCGCTTGACATGTGAATGCGTCAACCAATCATTATTATTACAACCAACTGGATTTATTATTTTTCTAATTAATTTACCTTTCTCGTATACATGTATTTACTTTTGATGATGAATTAGTTCAAAGGAATAATTATTAACAGCAACTGAGGTTTTAAAAATGTATTTTGTGGCATTTAGAATAAAAAATTGTCGCCTGCAATCGCTATCGCCGTGATAAGTATAAATGCAAAAGCGACAAGCCATGCATGATTGCAAAATTCGGCGATTGTTCATCGCTTTTACAAAAGCGTTTCATCGCAATCGGCGTTCGCTCGGCGATCAAGTATAAATTCAGCTTTAAACAGCTCGCCTGAAACTAGAAAGGCTCCAGAAGAGTTATTTAATGCTCTCCTGCCAATTCCAAAAGACAGTCTCTGATGATCCAAATTGGCCCTAGTTCACCACGTAAACTTGTATGGCTCTAAATTCGGACCGCTCGCCAATAAGTTTACTGTCATTGCGTATTTTGAAATTGTTGACGATTTAATGATCCCCGATTTCCGATCGATTATTTTAACTGTGTCATGTCACATGCATGACACTGGTGGTAACCAGCCTAGCCTAACTTCAGTAAAAAAACATGATTGCCGATATCGATGTGATGTGGGACTTGCACAGAGATATTTCTTGCCAAAATTTGACCATTTCTAGGCAAGTTGGCCTACTTTGTCTCTGTTATGAAAAGGATAGTCAAAGCGTTGCACGGTACTTACTTAAAAGTATACATGTACGCAACGCTTTTGATGTTTTGGGAGACTATGAGGGATCCGAATCAGCAGATGACGGAGCCTATTCTTGACTGTGTAATATTCCTTCAACACGCTGCCGTACGGTAACAGGCTTATACGATGGACAGTATGTGTATTACATACCAAGACTTGCGTAAAGTACGGAAACACATTTTTGTGCACAACATTTTAGGCCTATAACAAATTTTTTTAAATGTATATTTTGTACAATTGTAGAGCTATCGTTTCTACCCTATGACGTATAAAAGTTACCTGTTAACAAAGTGTCCGAAAAAAACTGGTCATCGCAAGCATCTTTGATGCAGAAAAATAAGGATATTCACGCAGGGACGGGCCGAAAACCTTACCTCAATCGTACAATGTAAAATGCAGCCGATGCATGTCATAAATAATTCATTAAATTCATTGTGTTTATGTCAGTGATTGTGTCCATGTATTGTTCTTGCACCTGCGAGAGCAGTTGTCAAACTGAATTTATACTCGATCGCTGGATCACCACATGAATTACCTCTCGAAAACCTCTACGAGGTTGTTAAGCATCGAGCACGCTGACTGGCTTAGCAATTGTCAAAGTAGTTTTGTGAACCAATCAGGTTAGACCGCCTAGACGTACTTTACTGGCGGGTCACATGGGGTCACATTAATTAATACCGTAAAACCCTGTCGCGTTCATTGATTAGCTTACGATTGCAATGAATGGTTTTTGCAACCAATCACAAAACGGATTATACGGCGCCCATCGGAAATTTTGCACACGTCCATGCCGTCATGCCCTGTGCCATGCGGCTTCACTTTTCTGCAAAAGCGAGTGAGTGGCCTCAGTTTCACACCTGTGATTTATGAAGCATATCCCCAGCTCATTTGACGTTCCTCTATGAAATTTGCGATTCTCAGCAACGGGATTCCATGAAATTGACGATTATGCAAGTTATTCTGCAGGATCGGTAATAATTAATATTTGTTTTATTTTGTGAGTAGTGCAAGTTGAAGTTAGTGAGTTTGTTGTTTTGTATGTTATGTGCAAGAGTGTTTCCAGGAAGCGTAAATTGGCAGTCTAATAGATGGACAGATAGATAGTATCAGTTTGTGAATGAGGACATCGTATAAGTTCCATGCTAAATCGGCCGCAGGCTGGCAGAATCAATAACAAAATGTCATACCATTAAGTTTGCGTTGCGAACTAGACTATACTAATTATACTATATAGAAAAATTATTTAATTTGTGTAGATCGTGGAACATTCAAAGGCAAGTTACGCTTGTTACTCCGCGACTAACCATGCTTATACACAAGCGTACAATGCTACCCTACGATGTCCATATTATGAGGGTATCTGCGTAGCCGTATAAACACCTTCCTTAACCCTAACACCAGTAAAAACCACAAAATACCACGATGAAAAATTCATATTAACATGCATGCATCCCAGGGTCTGCGATGACGCAATCTGCAATCACCCGAAGTGTTATATGCTCACGGAATTGCTGGCCGGGCAGCAATAACCCGAGCAGCTACCGGTCCGCGATCGCTCGCTTGGCATGCGAGGGTCAAAGGTTCGAATCTCAGCGGTGCCAAGTCAAAATTCTTCTTCTTCTTGAAAAATTCGGATCTTCTCTGACTTCCGATACCAAAAAGCATGGGTCAGTGTTAGGGTTAGAAAAGGTGTATTTTTCCAGATTAGAGTGTCCTTTAACCCTAACACCAGTAAAAACCACAAAATACCACGATGAAAAATTCATAACATGCATGCATCCCAGGGGTTCTGCGATGACGCAATCACCGAAGTGTGATATGCTCACGGAATTGCTGGCGGGCAGCAATAACCCGAGCAGCTACCTGTCGGGGTTCTTACGCATGCCATGCGAAGGGTCAAGGGTTCGATTCCCGGGAATGCCAAGTCAAAAATTCTTCTTCTTCTTGAAAATTCGGATCTTCTCTGACTTCCGATACCAAAAAGCATGGGTCAGTGTTAGGGTTAATACTATGTAGGTATGCTAGGTGAATTCAAATTTGCCATCAAACTGCATCATTTTATATATCAAATCAAAGCCCTTGAGTAAACAAAGCCAAAACTGAAAACCATTTTTTCATAGCACTTTCCGTAGCAAAGTTACATCTTGTCAAAGATTGACTTTCATCAAAAAGTTTCAGCTAGCAAAATTCCCCAAAACGGCATTTCGGGGGTGTTTCTAGATCTTAGTCCCAATATGATAGCAGCTTTTTTTAATGGAACTGCTATCCAAATCCCTCTAAAATTCCATGTGCGAGTGACTTATCACCATAAAAAATCATATATTTGGGTCAACAAGTGAAGTATAGAAAACATATTTATGTACGTTTCCTTCTTCGGCCAGTTGTTTTAAATTTCTATGTAAATATGCATTGACATTGTCGGCGAATTTGGCCCAGTGTCGTCACTTAACATTAACTATGTGTAGGCCTACGCATGATCGTTCCCAATTTCGCGAAAAAAGGGGTTCGCGATGCTTAAAAAATAGGGTTGTTTTTGACGACGGTGTACTCGAAATTAAAAAATAGGGTATATTTTTGTGAATTGTGATAATGTTGAATTAAAAAGGGGTAAAAAATGACGAAAATGTTCTTGAAACCGCGCAAAATAGGGGGTATTTTTGACTTAGTAGGGAACGATCATGCGTTACGCCTTTGAATGTTAAGTGACGACACCGGGGAATTTGGCTGACTAGCAAATGTGTTAACTAAGGTTTGCCTGGGTTACCTATACTATGGCTGCACAGCGAAAGACAAAAGTGTATGTTCCACGATGTACTTTTTTCTAGTCTGCATGTACAGAAATGAGACAGAAAGGCCTATAATACTGTCGCCGCATCGGTGACAGCTCACTGGCAATAGGTTTTCTGTACTAGATGACATGCACATATTATTATGACATAAATGTATAATGTACTAAAGTGAATAAAGTGATATATGCAATGCCATGGCCATGCATGTCATATCATGTATATTTTATGTAAACTCATGAACTTACCTGTCACTCATGTCAGTGTCAGTGCACAGCAGTGTCATGTGCAAGGGATGTCACACCCCTGCATTTCTTGCATTAAAAAACACCAGCATGTAATATTAACGCAAAATGTGACTATAAGCTTGAAATATGATCTACCGAAATCACTGTTGTAACAATTTCCTGCACAACATTCGTGTAGTTTCGTTCCGTAGATGCTAGCTGCAGCGACCACCGCCTCCTAAAAAAATGCTCTTGTTTACGTACCTGATGCAGGACGTATCGACTGGTATGAGCAAAAGTGGGGCCGGGAAAACCGATTTTTTGCATATATTCCTGGCTTGATTCGAAGTATTGAGAGTAGCACATGAACCTACATAGATAGTTGTATATCAAATACATTTGCTGGTCTCACGTTTATATTGAAAATATGTGGAAACGCGGTTTAATTAATCCATCATAATCACGATATCTCCTGGTTCTCATCAAATACATCAGCCGGCCATCATTGCTAGTGTGTATACGTCACATCTCACCTTTTTTGGTGACGTAATCAATTTGTGTGCAATTGGTCCTGCAACTTGTTCACCAGTACGGAATCGTCCAAAATGAGAAACTGATAGCAAACTGGATAGGGGGATAGGTTTCAAAAATAATACAGGCCAAAGACTGGCCTATGAAGAACAAGTGAAGTGTATGAAAACTAGTACAATGTATAAAAATAACAATTAAATACAGTTCAGTGTTCATTTTATTTCCATCAAAATTAGGGAATGTTCATATTAAACGGGTTCATAAAATACTTTGCTGGGAGGGGGTGGAAAATATAGGGGATCAAAATGTCTCAATTTACAGTATAAAAGCTTTAAAAGTGTTTGAAACTAAGTTTTTAAAAAATCCCGACCTACCTACCCTTTTTTTATGTTACAATCAAACATTTTCAGGCCGTAGGCTAGGCTCAGGCTTCAAACAAATCCCCCTTCAAATCAACAAAATTGCACACTTAGGCTTACAGTCATGTAATACTTGATAAAACTGCAATGATCAATAACTAGCTCCAACTGGTAATCGCCACTAATCGGAATCAACTGAAATTTTGGGAATAAGCCGCTTTTCGTGGATATCAGTTGGTTCCGATTTTGCATTTGCGAGTTATGCATGATTAGGCCTATGTGTATTACACTGCTCATGATAGGCATTTCGTTAGGCCTACCAGAACGAAATTCAAAACTTTTTTTGAGAAAAGTGGGGGGGGGGTGAGGCTGTGGATCACAAAATGCCCTTTTAATGTAGGCCTAATTAGGGACCGTTCACAAACACTTGTAAGGGGGGACCTGATGCAAAAAAAATTTATTGTAAAATTTTTTCGGGCCCCCCTTTACAGACCTCAAAAATTTCAGCCCCCCCCCTTTTTTGACATGAAAATTATGGGTCAACCCCATAGAAAAGCATATAAACTCAATTTTTCCAGGAAAATTTGTGGTCATTTTTTTTCAGGACCCCCCTTAGGAGGGTCAAAAAAATTTCAAGGCCCCCCTTTTTTCATCAGGCCCCCCTTACAAGTGTTTGTGAACGGTCCCTTATATCAAAGTTCTTTTGTTGCAAATGGCAAAATGTGAATATTTTAAGGTATAAAAGTATTTCCGTTTTCCGAAATCACTGTTCCAAATTACACTGTGTCCCAATTTGCCCCAAGTTACCCTACTTACCGCAGCACTTGATTTGGATTGCTGCTGAAGTCAGTAAAGGGGCATGAGCGTCATCTCACTAGTCACAAAAAAAAACCTTCCGATTAGATTTTTATAGCCTAATGTTTAAAGCAATAAGCCTATTATAACATTTTCAAACAAAATAGATTCATTTCTTTGCCATAAAATGTTAGCTTTTACTGTCAGATATATCCCCTTTTATTTTTGAGTCGAACAACTACGGCAAAGCAAAGAAAATTGGAATTTACTACCAGCGCACATGTCGCCAATACGTACCACTCCTTCGGTCATGTTGTGGTACGACCCTTTGTTGTGTAGGCCTATATCACCGCCCGCACGCCGTCCGGTGACGTAATGTGTGTTATGAACATCGTGTATGCGTTCGACTAATAATTCCATCGTAATAATAAAGCGCTGAATCAGCCTTTAATTCAAAATCACGGATTTTGACAAAACTACAGCACTTAGAGTCTTGATTTTTGCAGGGTATATTGGTTTAATAAAGTACAATTTAATCGTGCAAAAAAAGAATTTTAAAAATTCAGTGAAGGCGTCTTCCTCAGCAAATGTTATAATATGGCTTTAATATAATTCGTGCAAAAATATCGTATAACACACCGGTAGTATAGTGGCCTATGGAGCATGCAGTTTATGTCAGGCCCCGTGCCCACATCGTGCATCCAGTCGCAAATGACGAAATCGGAATCAAAAGATATTTTGGGAATAAACCCCGCCCGGGGAATAAACTTTTCTTTTTCGTGGATAGCCTATATCGACTAAAAATGTCATAAAAAGACGATGCAAGGATCACAACGGGGGGCACTTCAATTTGAAATGGATATAGGTGTGGGGCTGGCACTTTCGCACGGGGCATTCGGTGAGAGCAAAAATATAGGGTCATTGGGTGAGAACATGACCTTTTTTAAATGGAATCTTTGGGTGAGAGCCGAAACAGCGCCACAGAAACCTCGAAAATGTCTAGTTCTAAATAGCTTCAAATTTCTTTTTTTCAAAATAAGTAACAAAATCAGTGATAAATGAAAGTCTTAAAATATTTGTAGATGCACGTTAAACCCCGTAATGCGACAGTATAGTGGACACACTTTGTTTGTTTGGGTTTTTTGGGGGAGGGGTGTTCTAAATTATGCAATTTTTGCCTCATGGTAAAATGGAAGTTTCAAGATAAATAGACAAAACTCTCACACAATTGGATACCTTTTCGCCAGCCCATTCGGGGCTGGTACCTGTTTCAGGTTTGGGGTCAGTTTACTCAAGAGATTATATTTTAGTGGTATTGGAATGATTTTTTTAAAAACTTTTTGTGGTTAAATTTTTTTAAATATTTTAATTCGATTTGTTAGGAAAAGTAAGTATGTTTTGCCGTTTCAACGAACGAAAACGAGTGAGTATTACCAAAGTTATGTTTGAACTAATTAATTATGACTTTAAAAGTTTAAAGGCCTAAATGTAACAATAATAGTTAATATATATAGCATCATATGGTCAGCAGAAGAAAATCTGACATCACCTATGATGTCATATCAGTGTCCTTGACCGGGGGTCCTTACTCCTTGACCACTGAACAGCGTGATATCATGTTGATAACAGATCTATAGAATCAAAATCTTCATCATATCCCCGGATCATATCACAGATTCTCAACAATCTGTGATCATATGGACCATATTGATGTGAAAGTAGTTATCTATCATATCCTGTGTCGTTTTATGGATAAAAATGACTCAAAATGTTATTGATGAAATGGTTGCTATCATAAACATCAGTTTTGTCTTTTCAACGGGAAAAATCCGATGCAAAATAAAGTTTTTAGGGCCTAGCTATAATATGGGCATAATTTATGCATATAGTATTGAACAATGTACCCCATTTGACATGCACTTATAGATAAATAAATTGTCTTACTATATTAATTTAATAACTTCTTTATTATAAATAAAATGACACATAACTATTTGCCGCTATTTGATTCATAAAATTACATTCAACAAAATGATTGAAGAGAAAACACACAAGGCACTAGGCAGACTGTTATAGAATGGAGTATGTAAGATGCCATGTCCATAGCTTCGCAGGAGTTTCCGACTAGCAATCAACATGATCAGCACATTCAGAAAAACACAGTTTAAGAGTGAAGATTGTAGTGAGTAACCAGTCCTTTATAAATGTGCTGGCCACTATCTATTATAATATAGTAGGCTTAAACTATACATTGCGAATTAATTAAGTTATTTTAAAATAAAATGTACATGTAAGTTAACTCAAACCGGCAGTGTATATATCGAAAGCAGTGAAATCGGACATTCCTAAGCGAAGATATTGAGTTCGTAAGTTCTGGTATTACACAATTGGAAATTGAGATATCGTGGGTAAAAAGCTGAAAAGACAAAAAAAACCAACGACAACAACAACAACAACAACAACAAAACAAACAGACCAGAACAATTTGGAGTACATGTAATGAATTAAAAGAGTTGACATGAGATTAGGAATTAATGTTTTCTGCTGTTTCAGTGTGCATGTTCTCATCGTTGATGGTTTGGTGGACTGTCATGTAGATGTAAGCGTGATCCTAAAAATGCCTTTCACATTGACCAAAACTAATTACAAGACCTCTTCTCTATTGAGGCTGGCTTTCCCTTTTAAAGGAATTTTTATTAATGAAATAAATTTGGGAAGGTGATGTCTAATTGAATGGACCAATTATCCTAAAATAGGCCCATTATTCTGCCAAATGAGAACTTCCGAACAATTTTTGTCCTTTTCAGTCAAATCATTTTGCCATGGAAACGAAGCAAATACTTTGTAATTTCTTTGCAAAGTTCCGGTCCATGTAACACAAGAAACCCTCAAATTCAAGGTCATGAATATGACATCACAAAAGAAGTTGCCATAACAATGGTTACATTGACGTCACATTCATGAGGTTACACAAGTGGGGAGCTTTCTATCAAAACACCCTTTGCATGCCAATTTGAGAAGACTTCAATGGAAATTGCACTATTTTGATTAGCTGAGAAGTCTTTCTGGCACCACTGAACTATATATTATTTAAGAATTGGTCATGATCCTTTGTGACTTTCAAATTTCTGAAAGTCAAATTTCTTTTTGTTGTTGTTTAGATTTCGCATTTCATTTTAACATTAAACTTGATCATGAGGCATTTTGTTTTAAATGGATTGAGTAGTTCAAGTGGGCCTATACACTGATGTCAACTTTTTTACTTAAAGGGGGGTAACTCTATTGGTTTAGGATATATGGATTGTCTTCAAACTTAAATACTATGTCAGATATTGTCCCCATTAATGTATCTACGAGGGTCATTCAAAAAGTCTCTTATTGCCAGGAATGATTTTTTAATATACTCTTTCATCTCAAATAAAAGTTATTTGATGAAAATGTGATGTGTTGGTTAAAGCGAATACAGATTTGCACTGTTAAAACACTGTTTAAAATTTTGCTGTTTAAAAAGATGTTGTTTAAAGTGTTGTTGTTTAACGTTTTAAACATCATTATTCAGTTTTTTTGTTATAACATGTTGTCTTAAACAAGGTTGTATAAGTTTTAAACAATGTTGTTTTTAAGTTTTAACAACTTGCAAGATTTTAAACAAATGTTACTTTAACTTTTAAACAAGAGTGTTTAATTAATTGGTAAGGAAGTTGCTCAATTTTTAAACAAGGTTGAGCGATGCACCTGGTAAACAGGGTTGTTTAAAATGTTCAACGACTTGTTTGGTTTTGTTTTAACAGTGTGGTAAAACGTCGGAAACGGTCTGCAAAGAAAGGCTAATTTTGATTTAAAAAGTTGCCAATGAGCCAATCTATGTGGAAATCAGTACTAATCTAATGCGTTGAGGCTACAAATCTTGTTCTATAATGATTGCGATCCACTGCTATTACAAAATGCAGACCTGAAAATTGCATGTGCTAAAAATGCTTTACAAAAAGCTGAATTACAGGATGAAATCATGGTAAAATTATATCAAATTGAGCTGGAAAATAAAAGAAAACACATATATTTGAGCAACAAAAACAAGCTGTAATCAGCTAAAAAGATTTAGGTCTAAAAATGTGTTGTCTAACCAGTCTTCTTTCATATTTTTGTGTGTATAGATTTCTCAATTGATGACTGCAGACCCCCGCCCCCCAAAAAAAATTGTGTTCCATTTAAGTCCGTCGACAACTTGGGCATTTTCAGCATTTTTCAATAACCTAAAATTCAACTCAATGACTATAGTGCAACAAAGCATAAATGCCCAAAATTGCAGTGTTGTCATTTGTATTAATTTTTTTAATTAATGGACATAATTGATTAACTAATTAGCCTTAGCGATAATAAATATTTTTAATGATTTACCATAATTCCAAACATGTCAAGCAATATGTTAAAATGAAATGCTTTATAAATTGGTCAGAGCACATTTTGTAGAATGCATTTAGTATTTTAGTTACAAAATTCCAAACATTCTATTCCAAATTTTTGCTTTACACGCTGTTTAGGGCCACTACAGACTCCCGAGTATTTGATGTAGAATATTTGATGTAACACAAGACTCATGATGCCGTATAAAGCCCAGTATAAGGTCTTTTCCTTCGGACGATCTATAAAAATAGCCCCCCCCCCCACTTTTTTCAGTCAGTCAGGGGAAATGCACCCAGTGGGGGAAGTTTCTGGGCTCCCAAGCCAAAAATTTTTGAAAAGTTGGGGGAATCGAAAACCTGTGGACGCCACTGCAAATACTTATTAAATACACATTTGCATGCATCTGAAAACTACAGGACCATCTTTTAAAGAAAGAAAGATCAAAAATACAAAATATATGGTGATGACAATATTTATATTTAACATTATAAACAAATCTCTATACATAATAAAATATGTACATAAATATCACTGACACAAGGTGATTAAATACACAATTATACCATATCAAATAATACATTGGTTTTCATGATTTGATCATTATTACAATTAGCACTGAACTGAGTTAATACTAGTAAATAAATAAGACATAAAACTGCCACACTTGTTCCACAATTAATCCGATTCAATCAGACCAATCAGCAATTTGTCATCAAGATAAGCTTACTATTTTTGAAATTCCTGCATCCCTTAGTCTGACAAGAAGGTCCGGCTTTTTTTTTGATCTCACACTCTGATCACTAACACATATTTTTTTAGGTGGGGCAGATAGTCGCCGTTAATCTTTCTTGAGCAATCAGAGGGCTAGTCTAGTTAGGTAACTAAGAAATTAAAAACTGGTTCTACTCGTCATACTACCATTCCTAGCATACTTGTTGCAAACTTTTGTGAATGTAATGTACATTTTCTGACGTTTTCATTGCTTTGGGTATTTTTTTGCTCTCTATAAATTATGTTTGCCAGTATTTCAATTTGATTTCAATTTCATTATTACTGACTTTGGTCTGATTGGACCAGATCATGTCATATTTAATGAATGGGTGGGTGCAAGTATCACTGGTACTTTAGGCCCCCAAAAAAGATTGGTTGCTTGTCCTCCACCGACCGACTCTAATCTGGAAAAAAAAATTTTTTTTTTGTTTGTTTTACTGTACAAATGAATACCGACCGACCCTAATTTTGGAAATTCCAGAAAGTTTTTTTTCTTTCAACATTTTTGCATCCTGAAATTTTTTTTTACAATTTCTACACACTTCTAAACTGTTTTTTGAAAACATGAATGAAGTGGTATACAGTAGAGAAATATCCCAATTCACAACTATTTGGGCTATTTATTAAGCTAAGTAAAGGCGTGAAGTGATGTTTTGGCTATGATAATATTTTTTAAAAATCCTGACCTACTGACCCAATTCTGAATAAGTTGTGGAGGACAAGCAAACTATCTTTTTTTTGGCCTTATTGTCTAGTCTTGTTTAGTGCATATAGTTTTGATTAAGCTTGAAAGTGCTTAATAAGTTTACATATTTACTTGCTACATTATAAATTACCTTCACCTAACGCCATAGTTGCCACAACTGATTTGCAAACACAGAAACAGAATTAATTAATTCTTCATTCCATCTACAGCCCACACATGAAATTTGCTCCAGCAACACATTCCAGGAATTGTGAAACGGGCCAGCGTCAAAAAGGATCTATCTAGACGCCAACCTGCCAGCATTTCCATAATCAGTAATGCGGACTCACTAATGCCACTCAGTTTCACTCTAAAAACCTGAAACTGGTGAGAAAAACCTGAAAAGGCATGTGAATGCATGCCAAAATTCCCCCAAGTGGGCTGATATAAACAAAAAATGTGAGAATTTGGACTCACAAAAAACCTGAATTCCAAAAATTGGTATCTCTGCATAATGATAAAAGCTGATGCCTTGATGTCTTGACATAAAAAAGAACAATAAAAAATACAATATGATTCCATGTACAATATTTGGCCTAATAAGCACCCATGTGCTCTTTTTCCAACTTACAAGTCACACATTATAAAGTCCAAATGAATCCCAGGAAATCATCAAGGCATGAACTTTCAATGGCTACAATATAGGTTTTGTAATTAAAAAAAACTATTATTCCTATTTTACATTTTGATCCATAACTCAATCCTGCTTCTTTAGTTTGATCTAGAACTTTTAATTTTATTTATTTTGTTTTGGGGAGGGTCAATGATGGTCAAGGATTGTATGATGGGACAATCATACCCAAAGACTTGTACAAAGATTAATTTCAGTCCATGGATTTCTTAAATACATTTTCTATACATCTTATATAGCAAATACTTCAAGTTGCAGCAAAAGACAACTTAAAGTCATGTTTTATTTGGCCTATACACACAATTCTGGATGTCTAAATTAAGCGCAAAGTTATATAGAGGTTTTTCCTCCTTTCCCAAACAAATTAGTCAAATTTAAAAGTCTGACTTTTATTCTTAGTTAGATCTGTGATCAAATTAAAGAATTGTGATTGAGCACCTGCAACAAAACAGGATGATAGGTTTTAATAAAAAATAAATAGTAAAAGTAGTTCTGTATATTTTCTGGAACAAGAAGTAACTTTCACTCGCCTATTAGAAGGTCTTAGAACATAGTAAAGTAAAGACCTAACAAAAAGGAACTCGGCATTATAAATACGCCTATAGTTTCATTTTAACATAGAAAGATTGTTTATTTACGTGCATTTTGATATCCAATATGTCTAAATTTGTTCAATATTACCAACACATAGTGTTTTAAAAAAAAGTTGCATTCACAGCGATCAATGGTTAAAATGCACACATTTTTATAAAACCCTGCGCTGAATTCGAATCAATACAACTTACTTACTGCAAAACGAAAAATGGGCACTTGTAACCTTCAAACTTAAATGAGACAAACTAGGTGTCAAAATGACAGTTGCTAAATTTTCTTTCTCCTGGTGTTGTAGGCTATAGGCGTATTTAAAAAGACCTAGTTACTTTTTGTGAGACCTTCATTTACCCCTATCTTTGCTCCCAGTATATGGAATTGGCTATTCCAGTTGAAATCCATACACCCCCTATGGAAAACATGAACTAATCTTTAACACAGGGAGTGTGAATTTCAAATGGGGTTACCTGAATGGGTGACTCCATTTGAAATCTACACACCCTGAGAAGGAGAAAGTCTTCCATAGGAAGTAAATACAACTAAAAAAAATATACAATTTGTAATTGTATGGCTTAAATATTACTATAAAATTATGACAAATAATAGAGAGTAATAATATTATTAAAATTTACACACTGGAATGGGTAGAAGTAGTAACTATTCACATTGTTTTACATCCATCTTTATATAGATGTCATATTAATACAAGAAAGAGATAAACAGTCAATATTTTTGTAAAATTGAAGAAATTTATAAATGGATTGTGATAAGCCCAATATGTTCTGCTTTACACTGCTATTTTCTGCTCTTTGGTGCGATTTTCTGCTTTACGGATAAGGACTGTTCAGGCCTATTTAGAAAGAAGTTTTAGTATATTGTCACCGATAAAATGTGCAGGAATGCCAGTGAAGAAATAAAAAATAAGAATCAACCAGCAACTCCATTTTTGCTGTTGAGAAGTGTCACATAAACACTTGTTGTGAATCACTTTGTAGTGAATGTGGGCTCAAGCCAGCTTTATACATGCTTGAATCACCTACAAAAATTATCTTCCATTGATTATCTGTCATAAGATTAAAACAAGATATAAACACAGCCCAATTAAAAAGTCGGCACTAGTTCCATCCCCATGTAAACGGTTCCTATGCTCACGATGATTAACCTTTTGATATCAAATTTGGTATCAACCTTCGAATGAAAGTGTATAGAAAATTATTATTTAAATTATTTTGCCATAAACTCGATCAGACTCTGATTAAATAGGGATGGAACTAGTGGAGACTTTTTAATTTGGCTGTGTTTATATTAAAATACATCTGACCTCTACAAACTACAGGCCAAATTGTGCACTAGGAAAGATCATATTGAGGTCATTTTTATTATCTCCTTGAAAACCATTTCAAATTGATAATCTTTTCAAATCGAAAGTTCCTCTCATTGTGAAAAGACAAAAAAAATTACATTGCAATATATAGAGCTATCACGAAAAACAGTCAAGTTCACACACTATGTACCAGAGAGAAAACAAGCATTATTCAATAAATCTGTACAGGCTATTTTTAACATTCCATTCACTCTACAAACCTGTTTAAAGTTGAAATCTTAAAATTGCAAAACCATATTTATATTTGCATATATATCAATTACAACGATATGAAAATTAAAACAGTATTTACTTTATTAAACAACCTGGAGGTGTTGCATTTTCGAAAAGGGGGCATTTATTAGAAATGAATTTTCAATGAAAAACTAAACAAATATGACTTCCGGAATTTGCAAAATACAACTTCCGGTTTGAAATACAACATGGCAGTGCCCATACAGGGACCACATATGTGCCCATCCACCACAAACTGGTCGTAAAGTCGGCCTTTTCCATTTTGAGATACAATCAAAAACAGTGTGGATTTCTATGTAAAATATATTAGGAATTTGACCTTTGATGAACCATAACTTCACTTCCAGATGTCCGATGAAGCTGGTTGAGGTGTCATTTTAAAGCTGCATGTGCACTCGTTCAAAATCTGCAATAAACAGAAAATGACCTAGGGCCGACTTTACTACCACTTTGTGGTGGATGGTTCACATATTATCGGAAAATACTACGAAATTAGATCTGCAAGTGCATTTTTTATGAAGAATTTGATTTATTTAGTTAAATATATGAACATTTTATTATAATGTGGTGATGAATTGGATGGTAACACACCCAGTACGTTAGAATAGGATTTGTCCATGGAATTTCGCCATCATGACATGCCAGTTTTAAGCTTACTTACAATGATTACGATGCTTACATGCTCACTTTTTCTTTAAAAACAATGGGGACATTTAATAGCAGGGGGTGTTTAATAATAGAGTAAATACTGTATGTATTGTTCATGAAGATTGAACATATATTAATTACACAAAATATTTGTGTCATCAGTGGATCAAAGGAAAACAAAAATCCCATTCTTTTGAAGCACTAAAGATGGTATCCAATGAAACAAATAACTACCAGAAGTTAGAGACAATGATTTTATCTCCTACCGCACCATTATGACAACACTTACTACATACAATAAAACCTTTGGTATAAGCATTTGGTTTGATTTAAATTCATAGGATAATACAACTATTTTATAACATCCCAAGACAAAATATATCACCAGATTATTTTATGAATACATGCTATACTGCACACAAAATGCACATCCTAATACTTAAAATAAAAGCCATTTTTGAAAGACACTAACACTAAATTACAAAATAGTCATTGACAGATGGAGAATTTTGTTCTGTATGTTTTGATACCTCATTCGAAATGATATGACTTTATTCTCCAACTTACAGTAATTTGAATAAAAAAAGAACTTTCCAAAAGTAACAAAAATTTACATTGACTTTTCTCTCAAAGCACCCAGATATTGAACATACAAAAGAGGTTATCCACTTTACTCATGTGTGACTTCTAACAAAAGGCGCTGGTTCCGGTAGTATTCCTCATTCAAACCAATTCAATGCACAACTTCGGAGTTACCTGCATGACTTTGGCGGGCTATTTTGAAACAGTGATGGTTGCACATGCAGGTACTTCTTTTGAAAGTCCTAAACAAGGTATAGCAGTCGCTGATAGGATATGCAGCTTATAGAACATGGATAACCTCTATGTAGTGGAGTAAGCTTTCATCTGTCAGGCTGTAACGAGGCCAAAACAAAGACAACAGAAATTGCCTTGAAGGGGGGATAAGCCCGGGATATATCAAAATTTGTCACTTTTGAAACTCTACCTTTTGTTATTCAAATGTGTATAGCTTAGTGGAATAAAATTGAATCGTGCAGAATGATGTATCAAAGTATGCAGAACAAAATCCTCCATCTATTGACAACTTGATTTTGCAATTTAGTTTTAGTGTCTATAAGAAATAGCTTTTGTTTTAAGTGTTTGGATACTTATTGTGTGCAATATATATTCTGCAGCAGTAACTTGTCAGTTGCTAAAATGAAATCTTGACTTACAAGCTTGGATGCAAACAACTTAACAATAAATTATGACTGTAGAAATCTTGAGAGTCCTATTTCCCTTTGAATCTATTAAACATTTTGCATGATAATAATTACACAATCTAGAAACAAATTACTACCCAGTTGCGTTGGTCCTAGAAGGATTTGTAATTCACAACAATGTATAGATATTTATATAATATTGAATGGCATTGAGTGTGATACAAGAATATTTTTCAATCGAGTGCAATATATTCTTGTATCACACTAAAATAAGCCATTCAATATTATTATTATTATTTATATCAGGCTTTTGCTATGCGGTAAAATAAATTTAAGCTTACCTAGCCACCGGGTTTAACCAATGTGTATTGTAATGTAAGCTTACCTTTTGACCTTCTTGTTTTCTGCTCTTTACTCTCCAAAGACAATTTCGGAATAATTATATATATAGGTTTATTTGTAGGCCTATATGTGGATTATATTTCCTAAGGTTATCACCATCCAGAATTGTCGCAAATTAAGTTTGTAATTTTACTTGTTTATACAGTACAAAATCTCCTGTGAGCCGTTACGGTCTCTGTATTGTTGTGCTGTTGTATCATGACGCGTGTTGGTGCTGTCACCATGGTAACGAAGCGACGCAGACGCGATCACGCTGTACAATATTTAAAAATATTGTATTGCATCCGGTGTTTTGCAAATATTGTACAATATACAGTTTTATTGTATCGCTCAAAAGCCTGATATAAATAATAATATAGATTATTTCTCTTGATCGTCTTTAAAACAAGATTCCAACAAGAAAGCACCTCAGGATTACAACATAAACCATTTTGTAATCAATGAGCAAAAATACCACCATTCAATAAGTGGATTGGCCTTAACAGCAACCAATGTAATGACTCATGTCAATAGATTGACATGAATCTTTTTTTTTTCTATTTAGAAATACCTTGCACAAAATTTGCTGAACATAATCATAATTCCAACACATGGTGGTTTCCTACAACTATGTCAGTACCAGTACGCGAGTCCCAATTTCTGCAATTATACCTGTACCAATGGCTCTGTAATCTTACCCATACTCAGTCATGGGCCTATAATGTACTCACAAACAATTTTCCCTTTAGACCCGTATCTGTATTCATGGACAGAAATGACATGTTTCAATACACAATTCTACCCTAACTGCTACACTGAGAGCCCAGGCTATATATCAAGTAAAATAAACCAAATTGAGGTAACTGGTTTATTGGGCATTGGTATGACAAACCAACCAAAGCAAACATAACATGATGAAGACTGACCTCAATCCTACTGTGATAAAAATTATGTCATATATGATCAAGGGGAATGAGTCACTTGTCGACCCTGGGCCAAAATGAGTTTCTAAAGAGGACATTTAGAGCTTTCAGAAATCGAAAACCCCATGTTGATACGACTTTTCTTTGCAAAGTTAGGTCAATTTAGCAATTGCTGAAAACAATATAAAAGAAAAGAATTTCAACACTTTCTTTGCGAATATCTCAAAATCAATATTAGCGACATCCAACTCATTTCCCTTGATCATGTCACACATATGCTGCCTAACTAAGTTGTGCCCACTCCTTAAATCTACCAATAAATTGAAGCTCACTGCTGGTGCATACATGTCAGTGTGTAAGATGCTACTCCTCACAGGTGATGTAACAGTATGATGTTGTTACAACTGACACTAGCAGCTTACATTCACTGGTCAAGATGCAGCTTACATTCACTGGTCAAGATGACATTATGTCGCAGTTTGTATGAGACTTTCTGATTGTTCTTTGAGATCTTTATCTTCTTGTATCCTGAGTAATAGGGAAGAAAAAATAATATTGAATTACATTACATATATGTTGCTGCATTTAAGGAGACTGTGTACTCTCAGACATGCATGTAGTAAAAGTGCAATAACTTTGTAATTATTCGCGCAAGACATATAAAAGTATACATTTTTATGAAGGAAAGACATCAATAAATCTTAATATAAATACAGATTTGGGGTAAAAACAAAAATTATGAAGAAAATCACAAAAAGTGAGTTTTTGGCAATATTTGTTAGGTACATCATAACAAAAAAACACTCTTTCCAAAATATGTTATTTTGTTTTTAGCTCAATCTTGAGGCTCCATTCCAAAAGGTTTATTTTTATTTTTTGATATTGGCCTTATTTTTTGAGATATTGATCATATAAGGCATCAAATTGAACTTTTTAAAATTCACAAATGCCTATTTGCACAAAATGATGCCTAAAATATAAAAAAAAATGAGGAAACCGTTTCTTGAGTCGATCATGCTTTTTACGATGACCATATTTGCTTACCTATAGATGCTGTATTTATTGAGTTATCAGTACCTAAATCGTCATTTTACCGAGAAAATGAACATTGAAATAATGGCCGTTGAAGTTTAAAGTGGTCACATTTTGCACTTTCATCGAATCTCGCAGGAGAATGCGGCAGTTTTTATTTTTCTACCTTACATTACATAAACATCGGGTAAATCCATGGCCCCTTGAGAAGTTTGAGCGAAATCCATTCATAACTTGATATTTAAATCGGGGGAAAGAACTTGAAAAAACCCACATTTTATCAGCTAAAACGGAGCCATTTGACCACTAGGTTTTTGTGCTTCCGTGGTGTTTCCATAAGATGCGCCGCGCATGCAGATAAGCGTCAGCGTATGCGAAAGCGTATTTGTGCGTTAACAAATTGCGCGATACGCAACGCGATGCGTTGTTGCGCAAGCGTGTACCCTGCTGGTACAACAAAGATTTTCTTTCCTTTTCAATTTCAAACACGAGTGGAATAGTGAAATAAAATCCTTAAAATATTGCAGTTGGAGTTTACAAATCTGGATTTTCATTCCTTGTATTTATAAAAACATAACAAAGTACAAACATATAAAAAACCTCAATTTTATGAAAGAAACAATGTCTAGAGTACACAGCTGCCTTAAAAGACAGTGTTAGTTCATAAATGACTGCATTAATAATAAATTACCCTGGTTATAATTGGTTACATGTACACAAGGGGACTTCCACTGTGCTAAGGAAAACAGTACATTTTGTGCTTCATTGTGATGATTTTGTCTCAATGTATAAACAATAAGGCCCAAAAAAAAGATTTGTCTTAAAGCTCACGAGTGGTTTGAAAACAAATGCGAAATGCGATTTTTTTTTTTTTTGACTTGGTATTTATTTTCCGTAGTGACGCGAGTATAGGGCCGCCCTTTTTTTGGTGAAAATGACCGAAAATGGGGGGGGGGGGGCTTTACACGAGGATTTGCTAGTTAACAAGGTAGTCTCACTTGAGTTGTAAAAAACTCAAATTTTCTCATATTATTGGGTGGAATTTTAGCCTTACCTTCACTAAATAGAATGTTGGGAATATTGTTGATAAAATATGTCCATTTCTTAGTAAGAAATGACATGCAAACTATCAATATTTTAAATTTATTTTACGCCTACTCTGACACAAAATCTCACTGTGTGTCGCATGTGTTACTACTGTAGGCGGCCACCTTGGATTGATACCTGTCTTGTTCACTGCGAGTTTATTTTCACTGAATTGGACTTTATTTTCTCACATCATAATCCTTCAAAAATTCCAAAATAATGTTTTCACGTATTCATGATTTATGTAGACCATTTTCCAACGAGAGTATTGTGAAAGCTTGATATTTTGTTGAATTTTTACAATCTTTACAACGATGTTTCAAGGTAAATAAATGATCTAGCAATGAAAATTAAATATTTTGAGAAAAAAATTTGAAATAAAAAAAAAATTCTGCATTTTTTTTTTTTTTCAAATCGCGCGATTTACAAATGCGCACACAAGCTTTGAGACAAACCATTTGTTTGGCCTAAGCAACTTTATATTACTTGTGTTTTACATACATTTTTTCAAATCATTTATTCTCATTCTTAGTCCGTTAAATATTATTTTAATAACTATATTGAGCAAAAATTAAGTTAGTCATAAAAACTCCCCTTATTCTAATATGAACAATTTACATGTTTATGTTTTCAGTTGCGCATACTGTAAGCATGTGCCAGCATTACGCATTAGGTCTACACATACAACATGCTACATACGCGAACCACTACAAGTATGTTACGCGTTATCAACGACGTAGAGTTGTCTATGGCCTGATATCCAATCAGATTATGTCTCTACAAACTAAACCACTCCCATTGAATAAGAATATATTTTCACTCACCTAAGCTTAGCTGGGCGTTTTCTACACACACAAAGCAAACTGTTGAGTGAACAAAGCAGACATTTCTTGATGTTGCGTACAATCCATCTGACAAACACCCAGAGTGGATCCCAGTTATCCAGGTGATTCAGGATAGTTACAAGAAAGAATGACATAAACACAGGCACTGCTCCAATGAAGAACAGAATTGAAAATGATACCTGGGATACAAGAAAACAACGGACAAAATTCATGTTATGAATAGCAGTGTGTAAATTGAATTGCAGCAGCGTAGCTTGCCACTCCGCAGTGTTCAGGCAATGTCACTGCTAACCAAGAATCTAACAAAAAGTCAAACTGTTCTGATATAATCAAATGTCATTAGATAAGGACACCCGACACATCTCAAATTTAACACGACAACAAATAACATTTCTGAAAAACAAGCTTGTTATATCCACATGTATTGAAATATTTTACAGGAGTATTTTGTAATTCTAGCATCCTCTTTTTATGGTATGTTTCAGTAGATAGCCACGTAAAAAGCTTATTCCCAAAATTTCAGTCGAATCTCATTTTGCGTTTTTACAAGTTATGTGTACTGCATAGGCTCCATAGGCTCTGTTTTGTAATTTTGCTTTGTTAACAGAACATAAATATAAATTTGACAATATTTTTGCCAAACAAAACATATATAAAGGTTGCCGATGGTATAAAAATCTCAACCTTTTTTAGAAGTGAGGAGGATGAGGCTTTGAATCGCAAAAATGCCCATTTACACCATACTTGCATTGACAAAAGAGTCTACAGACAAGAACAGTATGAGCTTTTCTTTTGCCATTTAACTCTTTATCTTTAACTCAATGTTTTAGAATTAGAGATCACTACAGTTTGTTTCTTAGATAGGTAGTAAAATTGTCTTGAATTATTAACACTAAAAATGCATGGATTCGGCTAGCAACCAAAATGAGGTACTCAATGCAAGCACATACTTAATAGTGTACTTTTCTTGTACGATATATGCAACTCGCCTTATGCACTAAGCATGCATGTGAAAGGCGACACACATGCAACATACATTTTGAGATGACTGTGTAAATGGTGTATAAAATGAACCCAGCTCACTCACCTTATTTAATATAATATCTACAGTAATAGTTATTGGAATAGTTAGACTAAGTGAAAGCGTGGCGATGAGTGACGATGTTAAGAAACAGCCCCTGGAAGGAAGAAAAAATTAAAAAACATGTAATTAACTAGAAAGTTTAAATGTATGGTGTCATTAACCATCCATTTAATCCTGACACTTCACATCCATGGCATGCGCAGATTAAATATACAGCTCATCAATATGTATGTGTACAGCTCATCATTAATAACAGAGAATGCATACCCGCCAACCCTAAAACCTCACAAATGGGAGAAAAAAATCTGAAAATAGGGACACTCCTGAATTTCCTATACATTACTATTAGTCATATTTTTCAACAAGGCGGTTCTCGAACCACGAGTCTCGCCTGCTTTCGCAACCGCCTGCTTTTGTGATTACTTTTGGTAGAGGTAAATGAATTTGGCGGTTATCGGCTAAACACGATTATCTGGCTGATGGTGACTGTGCCCACCAAGTTTCATGCCCATGCAACAGTTTTACTAATTTTACCCTGGTGACCCTGAAATGACCTTCCAAAACTTTGGCTCTAAATGTTGACTGTATCCACTAAGTTTCATACCCCACGACAGTTTTACTAATTTGACCTCAGATGACCCCTGGTGACCCTGAAATGACCTTCCAAAAATTTGGCTTTAAATGTTGACTGTATCCACTAAGTTTAATGTCCATCGACAGTTTTTACTAATTTGACCTCAGATGACCCCTGGTGACCTCAAAATGACCTTCCAAAAATTTGGCTTTAAATGTTGACTGTACCCACTAAGTTTCATGCACATCCGATAGTTTTTACTAATTTGACCTCAGATGACCCCTGGTGACCTTGAAATGACCTTCAAAAAATTTGGCTTGAAATGTTGACTGTACCTACCAAGTTTCATGCCCATACGACAGTTTTTACTAATTTGACCTCAGATGACCTCTAGAGGTCCTCAGTGACCTTGACCCACTAACCAATACATACCGGGCGTGTCTCGGGTCAAGATGCACCCCCCACCAAGTTTGAGAAGCGTCGACTCCTAGTCTCCGAGAAAATAGGCGTAAACCAAAACTTTAATCAAATTTGTCACACACACACCCCCGCACACCCCCACCCACCCCTACATACGGAAAAGTGATTATATAGTCTCCTGCCTTATCAGGCGAGACAAAAATAGGGACACATGGTAAAATCGCTCTTTTATGCTTTTTGTTTCAGTAAAAATAGGGACAGTCCCTATTAAATAGGGGCAGTTGGCAGGTATGAGAATGGTCTGATCAACAACCTTATCCCATCTTTTGCTCCATCAAAAGGGATATTTTAGTATCAATGGAAAGAATATATTTTTCTCATTGATCTTATGACATCTTATAGTTTTCGACAAGGGACTTAGGCGGTCGGTCGATTTAGCGGTGGTTACAGCATAAAAACAAGGAAGTGGAGCAGGGTGTTAGTTAGCCACTTGTCCACCTATCATTTTGGATAGGCAGTCTGCTCCCGGGATAGGCAAAATGACTGCCTGTGATATAATGCTCAACTCTAAAAACAATTGCTAGTGAACTAGTGCTGTGAACTCAAAACAAGACCAGACTAATAAATCAATGCTATAGCAATAACTTTGTCAACTGACTGAAGGTGCAGAGATCTGCAATCAATGAAATATTTAGTTGGCACACTTTGACAATATGCTGGAACTCTTCGTTGCTGGTCTGAGAGTTCAATGAAATTAGTATAACTATGTTTGATGAGAAATTTTTTTGAGAAGTACAAACCTTCCCCTTCCCTTCCCCATTCTCCCTCAACCAATGTTGGGGGGACTGGGGAGCCCAATGTCAAAATTGCTTTCATCAACATTGAATTGGGAGAGAGGGGCAGCAATTTACAGTTATTATGCCAGAGTGTGCCAACATTAGCATCATGTGGCCTAGGCATGACCGAGTTCTTTTTACGTGATAATCAGATAGAATAGTCGGACAATGCTAAAGGAGCATGCTGAATACTATTGGGCTGATGTTTTGTTTGGACTTTGTGGGGCAAAATGTGTCTAAAGTGGGTTAACCCACCTTATTGCTCAAACAGTATTCTATGAGAGCCTTCAAATACACTTTGTGGCTCCAATAACAAAAGTGATTAAAATATTGGCCTGACACTCCTTAGGGTGAGATGTGGGGATCAAGGTCATTCAACCAAGGTAGAAATAGCATGTGGTGAAATCGGACCTTCCACCTGCAAGTATACAGGTCTTCAATATTCATTGTTTTATGAGGCATGTATCATACAGTATTGCACATTTTTTTCATATAAAACAAATATTTGAATATTTGCTGCAAGAGTTTTAATAGAACATGCTGGGTATGGGTACAGTCCCTAAGGCCAAAAAAAAAAGTTGTTTGTTTGTCCTCCACCGCCCGCTCCTCAGATTAAGGCCTGACCAATATTTTTTTTTTCTATTTTTTTAAAAATAAAAATAAGTAAAATTCAATTTTTTTTTCAGATTTGGAGTATTTCTGGACATAGCTAGAGCTAAATACTAAGATCTTTCATGGTTGAAAATTTAAAAAGCCCACAAAAACATTTTGTGTCTTCAATATGCAAAGTTATAACTTGTGTTCATGTCATAGTCTATTATTTTTAGTGACTTCAAAATACATTGGATTTGAAATCATTAAAAGACTATGACATGAACACAAATTATAACTTTAACTGCATAAAGAAACAAAATGTGTTTTTTTTAAGTCACCATGAATGATTGTAGCATTTAGCTCTAGCTAAATCCAGGAATATGCAAACCGAAAAAAAAAAAATCCATCTCCCCACGTCCTCTTTCAAAGCTGTGGAGGACAAACAAACAATTATGTAATAAATAATTAACAATTCATTTTTCCCACAGTACTTACCATAGCCATAAAAATTCTGAGAGTACAGTACCCACGAGGCCATTGACTGCTAAATATGCCCATGTCTTTGGTGTAGGCATTTCCCATTTTTCCAGATTAAAATAATGAAGTGCAACCAACCCAGGCCATATCAGTATGAAATTAAATAAACCTACAAAACCTGCGGAATAAAATATGAAAATTAGAAGTAACACAAAGAATACTGGTATATATATCCAAGTGTCACAATTAAATGAACAAATACATTTGGCATTTTACCTAACAGCCAGCAAAAATTACTGCCACCCAAAAATATCAAAATGTGATGCGCATAAGCAATATGTGTTGATTCGCATGCAAAGCCGTTCTTCATTTTTTTATTAAACGTTGTTCTTGAATTTAAGTTTTAACTTCAACACTACACTATTTTTTCGCTCACCTGGAACGTTTTCACTAGCTCGACTAGTGTCTTCAACAAATGGTGATGCTGTTGAAGTTAACACTTTAATTCATTTTATCTACCACTACATATGAATATCCACTCGTATATTGTTGTTCTTGTCATAAATTTTGTTAATTGAAATGTCTGCATTTTCATATAAAGCAATAAATAATGGACAACATGTTGCAATGTAATCAGTATTCATCATTCAACTTACCAAAGAACATTGGTATATCTATTCTGTCTTCATTATCCACTTTATTCCTCAGCATTACTAGATATACAGCATACAGAAAGGCACCGCATAATGCCCATAGAGAACCAAGTTTGACATGGTCATGAATGAAATTAGTTTGGGAGTAACAGACTAGCACAATACCACCCACACTGTGAAACAAAGAGCAAATGGAGATAATGATTACCAATAGGCTTTCTGCAGGTAAATGTTTGTCTTACAGTCACATATGGGAAGTAATTTATAGAATACAAATGAATAACAGGGTTAACACTGGGTCTAGTTAGGTTGACTTAATCCAACTCACAACTAGGAATTATCAAAGGATTCTCACTACTTGGCAGCACATGGTATCATAAAAATATTCGCATCTTTACTTATTGTTAAAGCATTAATGTATGATTTCCTTCAAATTTTAAATTTGTTCTTCTTTCTTCAAAATGCTGAAATAATACTACTAGTAAAAATTGTCGGAAAGGGTTTCTGTTTTTGGTTGTTTAACATGCAGTTCTATAGGAGGTCATAAAGTCAAAATATGAATTATGACTTTATGTCGAACTTTGCTCTGTTGAGCTACGAACACAACAAATTTGGCTGATTCCATTTAGGTGCAAGTTGGGAAATGTGTAAACATTACAAAAATCAGGATTGAAAAAAAAACCCAATTTCATATTATAAGATCGTACATTATGGCTTTAATATGTTGGGCAATATTGCCAACAAATCCTTAAGCATTTCCCCAAATTCATTATTTTTATTCAATATATTTGTTTTCTTTACAGTAAAGCACCTTAATAGTAATTTCTAAATATCACTTAGGCTAAAAAAACAAAGAAACATTTGGTAAAAAAGCTAAGCGCTATGCCTTCGCTGTCAAAAATGCTTGTCACCATCTTGCGATAGTCTCTAGTCACAACTACCACTGTCTCATACACATGGTGCATAGCAATTTTACAGACAGTATGAAGACTACAGTTATGGCGACAAGCTGTATTTGATGAAGGGCGAGTGTAGGGCGGGTCAGCGAGCCGCGGTGGTGGGACAAAAAAACACCAAAACACTTGAATTTTACGGCCAACGCATAGCCCTAAGCGCCAAATTGGAATTCACATAGCAATGGGCACGGATGTCTGAGACAGACTTTTTTTTGCCTTATTTTGCCTGACATAAATTTGTCATCTTTGATATTGGATAAGAATCCAGTGCACTCACCTGAATAAGACTGCTACTAATTTGGTAAAAGTAAATTTATCACCACTTGAACTTGGAAACAATGCTGCCAATACTAGTGTAAATAAACCTACAAAAAAGGACAGAATATCACATGAATCTTAGAATACAAACAAAATCATCTACATGTATCAACTTCAGTAAGAAAATTGTTGTCCATAAAAATAACCCTATGAATCAAGACACACTGTTGTATCCAAACGTACGTATCACACGCCCGTACATATATTCAAAATCACTCTCTTGTGACAGGATTTTGAATAGATGCAACCCATGCAGGGGTGTCTATTCTTCCAGAAAATCTAAATTATTCCCTCACCCTACTGCGGTGAGTCACATCCTTCCCCAGATTCTTCCCCAACTGGAATCCCACAAAAATGGACACAAAAGGGATCATTTTTAATATGCTGGTTGCTATCTACATGTACTTTTCCTCATTTTTCTTGTTACCTCCCATCCCGGACTGAATATAGGCAGTGTTCTAAAGCGGTAAGTAAAATAAACCCCTGGTATTTTACTGGGTAATTTTCAGTAAAATACTGTAATTTACCGTAAAATTGGGTGAAATAAAAGACACCAAAGGAAAAGATATTTTTAGTTGTCTTAAAACATGATGCATGGTTAGAAAAGTGAAAGGTTTCCTTCAGAAAATTTGTTTTATTTGGAATGCATATTAATTTATTAAACTAACTAAGATTGATCACTACTAGTTCTCAAAAAATCAAAAGGTTTCCTTCAGACAATGCTGTTTTACTTTGAATACATATTATACTATATGCGATTTATTGCTACTAGTATTCGGAATATCTTAATGTACCGTTTGTTTTGATTAAAATTAATAGTTTGCAATGCAATATGTGAGGCCAAATGGTTCAAAAAGGTCTCAAAAAGAGAAAGGTCTCAAAAACAAACAAAGGTCTCAAAAACATGATGCATGGTTAGAAAATCAAAAGGTTTCCTTCAGGAAAAGGTCTTTATATGTAGTACTTTTATTCATCAAGTTTTTACAACAAAAGGGTTTAAGGAATCGGATAGCAACGTTTGCACAGTATTTTTTTGTGGGACCTGAGAGCAAATCAGACATCAAATTGTATTCTGAATATGAGGAATGTCCTTCTGATATCAAATAATTTGGATTTTTCAAAATTTGGGATATAATACAAATTTTATGGCAAATTATTAAAATTTGATATTTTTGATATTTAACAGTCCTCAAAGACAAAGCAAACTTTATAAATCTAATAACATGTACTTAACGTGTATGTAGCTGGGATGAAAAGCCGACCATCAATTGAAAATTTTGACCTTTCATATTGAAGATATACATTTTTCCTAAAATACAAAAGGTCAAAATTTTCATATGATGGACACTGCTTTCATCCCAGCTACATACACTTTAAGTACATATCATTTTCAATTTACTGTTGTTAAAGTTTTAAAAATTTCAGTAATTTATTAATTTATTAAGAATCACATATTTATATTGTACTGTCCTCAAACTAGCTCCTGAGTGTCTTGGGCCTGGCACATGACATTTTACAACAGGTACATCAAATTGCAATTCATCCTAATCATCAAGATCATAGTTAACTCCAGCTACAAAATCCAGCATTTTGGCCCTTTCGAAAGATACATTTATTTTACCAGTGTACGGTACACTATGCATTTACATGCAATGTGTATATAGCTATTAAATTTGTCAACAATCAATCAGAACACAAAATATTGTAACAAATGAAAGATTAGAACATAAAGTTTGAAATTTGTACAAATTATGAAATTTGAGAATATAAGTCTATAAAAACTTATTTTACCTATTTATTGGTACATGGGTAAGTAAAATAAAATTTGGTAAATTACCAGGTAATAACCAATGTAAAATATTGGTAATTTTCCAATTTAGAACACTCAATATAGGCAAGTATGTCATTCAGACCCAGAAACTTTTTATGTAACTGTTCGGCTAATTGTGAGTTAATTGTTCTATTCTGTCTTCTCTACATGTACATGTACAAACATCAAATTCTTCCCCAGATGGTACAGTCTGGACACTGAACCATTGCATCTAAGGGCTAATGGTTTAAAGGGAAGACAAAACTCACTGTCAAACACCTCTTTATTCAGGGCTGTGATTTATTATTTTCAGAGTGCAAGAGTTCAGCTTTTATGGTTTTGATTTTCAGCTTTTTTTTACACTTGCTTTGTACAGAAGTATAGGATCTTCCCAAATTACAGCTTTTTGATAGCTGTTTTCAGCTTTTTTATATTTGGTGACTCTGATTTATAATGCCTCGGAATAAAGCCTCGGAAATAAATTCATCTGTAGCAGAGTTTGGAGATTGTCACTGAACTATTGCATCTAGGGAAGGATAATCAAGGATTTGGATCTGAAGCTGAGGAGCTCTGAGGTTTACAGAGAAGACAAACATGGGCAAGTTTATTGAAGTTAGCTAATTGATGGTTCGTTCCCTTAGAATCCCAAATGCTTCCCTAGATATAGTTAGGTATCCAAACTGAAAAGAAAATGGATTTGCATGAAATATGCAAAGCAGGAACCAGCTTCCTTAATCTGTGTGTGTACTATAGTAGTGACCACTAGTCACCATTGCCCAGGCAAGGAAGCATTATAAACTGACCCAACTCTACCCTGTTTTGGGCTAAAGCATTCCCTGGTTTCCTTCAAACTATTTTTTGGGAGATGGGAATAAGTAAAAGGCAAGGGACTGCTACATGTATGCTAATACTATGTATCCATTATAATTCTTCCCTAAACGACACTTGATGGATTCACCTACCCTGTAGACCAGTCACTGCCAGCCAGTGACCATCTATTTCATGCACTTTTTATCCAAATTAGTTCTTTTTTTTAAATCTTCTTTTTTTTTCTTTTTTCAAAACACAAAATTCTTCCCCAAAGGGATAAAATTATTACCCCTCCCCCTTTGGGGCCGAATAACGGAAGAATAGACACCCCTGTGCACAGGCGTATGACACATACATTTAGAAATTGCAAGCTCTCTATTAGCCACATTACTAGCCAAGACTGAGATTGATTTTTCTGTCACTTGCTGTGATGGAAATTGCAAGCTAATAAGTGGCATAGGTTTTGGAAGCAAACTGGTTGTGATTTGGCTAGGGCATGCTAGCCGCTTCTGATCGATACATTCTACAGTTGCTTTTTTGATTAAGCTACTTCAACACGTTGATGTTAGTGACTGCAACTGAGAATAAAATAGCACAGCTCCTTTCTGCAATATCGTGATCATCAAACAGTTGTTATAACAGGAGACAGAACAAGTCACTACAAGGTGTCAATTTTGGGTTCTGTTTCTCCTGATGTGAGTTGCTTCTAGAAACACTGATCTCAGTGTCTGAGGAAGGAACCAGCTAGTTCTAAAATTATTTTGGAGTACATCATGGTGAGTACAAATGACAGTTCCTGTTTGCCTTACCTGAAGTTGATGAAAGAATATTAACAATAGTCATCTGTGTCTCATCCAAAGCTTCTTGGTAGGAAAAATTGGCTAAGAACCACTATGGAAAAAACAATCAGAACAGACCTATAATAGCCATTGGTCATAGAGTATACGGTACAGTGTTAGCACAGTAAGCCAACATTTTCAAGGGCCATTTTGGCTCCAAAGTCTGATAATCAATGGGACCTCATTCATTTTTATTGTAAAATTTTATTTTATTGTAAAATTGACACAAGATACAAACAGTTTACACTACTTGTCCACATTTGTGACACGTTTTGGGCACTTTCGGAGACCTTAGACTCGCAAATCAACAATATGTAATGGCATATAGCAGGAAGGATTGCTTTGAAGTCAGTATTTAGTTCAGTCTTGCTTACTTTGGTTACCAAATTGAACGGGCCCACATGATAGTGAGCTTATCAGAAGGCCCAAAAGTTTGAAAATGTTCAATATCTTATTCTTTTATACCAAGAAAAGACCAGAAAATTTTGAAATCAACTTAAATTCTGAAAATGATAATTCTTGTATTTAGGCTGAATAGGTTGACACCACACTGTCAAAAACAATAAGGGAAGATCTAACCCAATACTAACTAAAAGTACAGATATCTGCATATTCAAGTAAGCTACGCTTGCTACATGAATGGTCAATATCTGGGGTCAATACAATACTTCCAACTAAAAGACCTGCTTCCCGGGTTCAACTATCTCTAAATTCCACTAACTGACTGCTGTTTAAACTCTTTCTTCTGTCACATCTGTACTCAACCCATGAAGACAAATCACGCCACTTGTATTAAAATACCTAAGCACTAACTAACTGGAGCAGTTTGCGTTGAGGAACTCTGCTCAAGTTTACTTGTTGATGACTATCGTTGGTCAACTGATAAATATTTGAGGCGTTTGCAAGAGCTGTAGTGTAAGATTTTTTTTTTGAGAAAACTACAGCACCCAGAATAATTGCTCCTACACATGTCACCTGTAACCTGCAATAACTACTGCTTTTGTTACAGCATTTTTGATATAATCATCTCAGTAACCAATCAAAATAGATCTTTTAGATCCCAGAGCAATTTTAAGCCCTTCAGCCCTACTGACTATTCATACCATATCTCTGATTGGCTCAATACATGATATGGCTCTGTTTGTAACCAATCAAAATAGTTCTTGGAGGCTGATAGTGCTCATGGGGTCAAGATACTTACAACTATACAAAACATGAAGCTAATTTTGGCTACTTGTGGTACGGTGAATTTCTGGAATGGATGAATAATTTGCACTTTTTGTGCTGCACCGTAGGACATACGAGCCAGCATGGCTTCATCAGCTAAGGATTCTGTGAAAGGTGAAATACAAGAAATAGGAGTGTTACTTTGTTATACAATATGTAAGCTATACTATGTTCAATTAGTAATAGATAAGACTGATAACATCATGGGCAGTGGGAATTGCCCTGAATAAAGAAATATCCCACATATGTCATTTTCGTTTTGAAATGCTGTCTTTCCATTTCAAACTGGTACAACTTGAGGGAATAAAGTTGCATTATGCCAAATAGGGTATCAAAATACACAAAACAAAATTATCCATCTATTGATTAATTTCTTTGGTAATTTAGGTTGAGTGTCTATAAGATATTGCTGTTGTTTTCAGTGTACGGATACTCTTTGAGCGGAGTATACACAAGAAACAAACAATGTGGAAAGAACAGTGGTACTGAATACGAGATTATGAACACAACTAGTGTACCAAAAGTACAAGGTGTCCCATAAAAAGGTTACATGTAGAAAATGAACTGCATTTTGTGATGGCTCAACATAACAATGTCATTTTGTCAAATATTATTTATTCATCCTTCTTCTAATTGTCTGCTAAGTTTCAACTCTGTACCGGTATCTTAAAAGCAACTTAACTTATGAGCGCAAGATGGCAGGGGTGTCAAGAGTAGCTACCCATAAAAATATCGTACAACGAAAATTGAACACAAGCACACCTTTGTTTTCATACTTTGTCTTTATTACTTTTTATTTTTCTCTTATTTTTCATGGTTCAACTTATTGCACAAAAGAAACAAATTGAAGAAATAAATATTGCACTTAAAATAAATCAGTTTTAGAGCTTCTAGACTCTTGGTTAGTAACCCATAAAGGCAGGACACATTTTTGATGAATGTGCATGCTGCATCTCCTGTCATCAACATAGTGAAATTAATAACAATCATTTTCATTTAGGCTTTGTTGAGTTGAAATCGCTGCTGTGTTATATGCTGTAAGAATATTGTACATTTCTGACTGAAGTCTTGAATTAAAACTGAATGAGTTTTATTCTCTGTTCATTAGAATAAAACATTGCATGCATCAGCCATGCTATGGGCCTATTCAAATGCCCCGCCAAAACCATGGTGGCTGTGACAGTGGTAATGAACCTCGCACTGCATGATGTCACATAAACAGCTTGCTGCGTGGAATGCGAGCTAAATACACAAGTTGTGACCTTAAGGCCAGAGTAATGGGAGAGAACATGGACCTTTTCGAGCATCATTATTTCTGAATTTTATGTCCAAAGTATATAAAACTATACATTTTTGGAAAGGAAATGAGTCAAGGAAATAATCCCATGGTGACGTCAGATTTGTTCAAAAATCTCGAGTTTTTGAAAAAATTGCAAAAAATCACCTTTTTACCCCAATTTTTTTGTGACAACTTAGAAAAAAATCTGTTCGGTGTAAAAACAAATCAGTTAGCTTTTCATGAAGAAGAGACATGAACTTAGGGAAGGTTTTTAATTTTTTGAAATTTGTCTCTTTTTGAAATATAGAAAAAACATGTGAAAAAAGCAATTTTGTCACTCTATTAAGCTAAAAATTGCACATAAAGGTGTATATTTTTGTTTAAAACAAATATTTTGAAAAAATGAGAAAACCATCCCTAGACTTTGATGTACTCTAAAGGATAGTGCAAAAAGTTCACCTTTTGCTTGCATATTTTTCGAGTTATCTTGTCACAAAAATCGTGCAATATTGTCAAAAGTGAACTCTTAGAAATCAACGTTTTAGTAAAGAAATGTCAAAATTATGCACAAATCGTCCTTATATTTTAAAATGGTAAGACTTTCATGCTTGTAAAAGACGTATATCTGGTGCATGGTCTAAATATGCATCTTTTTGCACCAATAAATCTATAGTGTCTGCTTTCAGTGCGCCAAAATTCAAAATAATAAAAAAATTAAGTGGCATTTTGACTTCAAATTTTTGTTTTGTTTACACCACATTTGCTGGCGTTAACAACATACCGCGCCTTGACTCGTTGGACATACGCGCAAGAGAGTTGCGCTGCGTTGCGATCGCGAATTGCACGCGTAATCACCATATTTCGCATTCACAAGCATTCTGACTCATTATTTCCGCCAATTTACTAAGCTGTCTTGAGCCATGTGACTTTTTAGAGTTGAAAAGAGTGAAATAAATCAAGCAAAAATATGAGTAAATAATAGCAAGTTGTATTTTATCAGTTTCAAGTGAAAGAATACATCTTAGTGTTGATAAATATCAAGAAATCTCAAATTCGGGCGTGGACGAATGTGTCTTCCATTACCCTGGCCTTAACATTCACAGGGGTACTAGTAGAGGGTACATAGATTACATCATGTAAAGGACATTTATATTTGTTAACATTAATAAAGATCATTTTCAAAAATCTACATGTAACCTTTTTTTGGGACACTCGGTATCAATGAATCAATCAATCAGTTACATTTATGTCTTCGCGCCAAAATCATTACAAAATGTTCAACGGCGCTCATTAGCTCAAAAGAACTACTGCTGATAAGCATCGTGAAAAAGGTGGCTCTTCAGGAGCTTCTTAAACTGTTCAAAAGTACAATTTTTGATTTGACCTGGTAGTTTGTTCCACAATCTGGGAGCATAGGCAGCAAAAGCTCGGTCACCAAAAGAAACACATTGCGTTCTTGGTTCAAAAAGAGAGGTACCATCTGAGCATGATGATCTAAGCTGCCTTTGTGTAACACAAATTTGAAGCATATCAATGATGTCTGATGGAGCTTGACCATGAAGTGCTTTATAAACAAGAGAGAGAATTTTGTAGTCAATGCGTTGTTTGATGGGAAGCCAGTGGAGTTTGTTTATGAGTTCTGGGGTGATGGAGTCAAACTTGCATTTTTTTGAAAATCAGCCTTGCTGATGTTCGCTGGACATTTTGGAGTTTGTTTTGCAGTTTTTTACTTATTCCCACCAACATACTATTGCAATAGTCAAGGCGGGATGTCACTAGTGAATGAATAGCCATTTTAGTGGCATCTTCAGTGAGTAATTTCTGTGCACGTCCAATGTTCACAAGATGATAGTTGGCAGTTTTGATCACACTAGATACTTGAGCTGACATTGTCATTCCAGTGTCAAACATGACGCCCAGATTTTTGATGGGGTCCGATTTAATGGTGACATTAACACCAGCAACATTCATTGTGGAAAGATTTATCTTGGCAAGTTGTGCTCGAAATCCAAGTAACAATACTTCCGTTTTCTCCGCGTTTAACTTGAGAAAATTGGCTACCATCCACTTGTGAACTTCTGCGACACAGGCCTCAATTCTACAAACTGTATGAACAACGCCACTAGGTGTGACTGGGCAGATTGAAACATAAATTTGAGTATCATCCGCGTACATTTGGAGCTCCATACCATGCTTTCTAATGATGTTACCTAGCGGAAGCATATAAACAAGAAATAGCTGTGGACCAAGACATGATCCTTGTGGAACACCATAACAGAGATCTCGAGGAGCAGAAAAACTGCCATCAATATGAACTCTTTGTGTCCTTGCAGCCAAATAGGATTTGAACCACCGGAGTGGCACACCGTGAATTCCAAGCAAAAGTTCCATGCGGGTGAAAAGGACATCATGGTCGATAACATCAAAAGCAGCGCTAAGATCAAGAAGGATGAGGATGGTAATGCCCTTCTTCTCCATAGTCCACATAATGTCATTGTGAATCTTCAGCAGAGTTGTCTCAGTGCTGTGTAAACGATGTAAGCTGCTTGACGCGACTCATGGAGGTTATTTAGACTCATGTGGTCAGTAAGCTGTTTTGCGACAGCCCTATCGAGTACTTTGGACAAGTAAGCCAAATTGCTCACTGGCCGATAGTTTTTCAGTACATTGGGGTCTAATCCAGGCTTTTTCAGTAATGGTGTGACAACAGCAGATTTGAAAGAGTCTGGCATAACACCTGATCTGAGCGAGGCATTAACAATCGATGTTATCACCGGCAAGAGAGAGTCCTGAAGCTGCTTAATAAGCCCCGATGGTATTGGGTCAAGGAGACAAGTTGGACTTGGTGACTTTGAAATAATCTCGGAAATGTCACTCTCAGACACTTGAGTAAACGTATCCCAAGGGGGACAAGTTGCCGCATCACCGACCTGATCCGTAACTGCAGATGTGATTACAGGAAAACTATCTCTGATCTTCTGGATCTTAGACATGAAGAATGAAGAAAACTCTTCAGCTAACCATCGAGGACACGTGTGATCAGGTAACTTTGATGTTTTCTTATTTTGAAGAATGTCATTAATGATGCGAAATAGATTCTTGGAATCATTTCCACATTCCAAGATCTTGTTGTTGAAGTAGTCACTCTTTGCCTTGTACAGCTGGTTGTTATAGCCGTTTCTAATACGCTTGAATTCTTCAAAGTCAATCAAGGAACCACTGTTGTGCCATTTGTGTTCTGCTTTCCTGCGATCACATTTGGCTTGATGCAGAGAGTCTGAAAACCATGGTTGCCGTGAACGAAGGGTCACAGTCTTTGTAGTAGCAGGAGCATATTCATCCAAAAGATCAGTGAGTACGTGATTATAGTTTTCAACCATGTTGCAAACATTGGAGGTGGAACAGTTTGCCAAATCAGAGTTCATAATGTCCTCCTGGAGATCCTGAATCTCAATAGATCTAAGGTTTCTAGCTGTTACAGTTTGTTTCGTTGACTTTGGTTTTGAATAATCCAAGTAGCATGCAATGAGGCTATGGTCAGATATTCGATCCAATACTTTAACATCTTTCAAAGTCTCATCTGCTTCACGTGATATAGCGTCTAATGTGTGACCCATGATTGTGGGTCGGTCCAACAACATGTTGCTCAAGGCCAAGAGGCTCAATGATGTCCATGAAACGCAGAGTTTCTGAGTCCTCTGGCACATCAGATGAATATTTAAGTCACCAACAACAAGCAGATCACCCTTTGCCATGGCAAGATCTTGTAGAACTTCAGCGATTTCCTCAAAAAATAGTCCTGATGGATGAGGTCTATAGATTACAAATAGAGTCAAACACTTGGATCCCATAGAGAAAACTATTTCACAACTTTCGAAGCTGGAAATGCTAGAGTTGACGGTTTTTGATACGATTTTCATGTTCTTTTTGTAGAGTATCGCGATACCTCCATGGGGTCACCACCGCTACGTGGAACATTAAAAATGTCACAGCCGGGCACAGCGCTAAGTGATTTGACGTAAAAATCATCGCTGCCATCATCGCTTACCCATGTCTCCTGAAGGGCGAGAACATCCATTTGATGTTCAATTAAGAGATCGGTCATGATTCCTTTAGTAGTCTTGGTTTTTACAGACTGACAGTTTAATGAAAATACTGAGAGGCAATTTCCAAACTCATTGGTTTGTTTAAGTGCTTTAAGTTTCTGTTTCTGTCCACCTTTTTGGTGGAAGCTCTATAGTGCGAAGGTTCTTTATTCCGAAGGTTCTTTATTCCGAAGGTTCTTTAATCCGACGATTCTTTATTACGAAGGTTCTTTATTCGACGCTTCTTTATTTGAAGGTTCTATAGTCCGAATTTTAAAAAGGTTCCCTAATCCGAATATTAAAAGAGGTTCTTTAATCCGAATTTTAAAAACAGTTCTCTAGTCCGAATATGAAAATAGGCTCTATAGTCCGAATTTTAAAAAGGGTTCTATAGTCCGAATATGAAAATAAGATCTATAGTCCGAATTTAAAAAGGGTTCTATAGTCCGAAATTGCAAAAGCGGTTCTATAGTCCAAACGGATACCGTGTTCTTTAGTCCGAATTGGTAAAAAGGTTCTATAGTCCGAATTTTTATAACATTAACGTATACTACATTTTGAATACAGAACAAACCCGGTCCCATAATCCGTGCATCCATGGTATTCATGCTCGTCGAAAATTTAGCGAAATAAGGGGTGTATTCAGATGAAGAAACGCGATTCATGAAACACACAAAAAGGGTGTTTTTTCAAACCACGTGTTCGCGAAAAAAAAAAAAAAAAAGGGTATTTCCATCGAGCAGCCGACGCGTTTCTGCCAGAAAAGAGTATATTAGAAATATCATTCGCGTTTTAACGAAAATAGGGGTATTGTCGAAGGGCAAATAATTGCGAAATCGCTAAAAAAGGGGTGTTTTCCCTAAAAACTTCGTGAAATGAGATGCAAAAGGGGTGTTTTAAAGTTCACCGACAAGCATGAATACCCGCGGATGCACGGAGTGCGGGGACCGGGGAACAAACAAACAAAATGGGAAAGGGAATTAAAAAATATCGAACGAAATCAAGAATGAAACAATGAACAAATGAGTTAAAGAACAAACTAAACGACGAACAAAAGAACGATTCGGAAAAAGGTATACGAAAGAAAGAAAAAACAACGAAAGACAGAATGAAAAACGAACACAAAAAAGGGACAAGCAATCCCAGGGCCAGCCGCCATCACTGCCAATTGCATGCATGTTACCCGCTCGCATCCTTGATAAAAGCCAGCCAGGATATGTTACACCCCCTTCAAATCGCAAGATAAAATCATACTATTCTGTAAACAAATTTGTTTTAGACAAAAGCCGCAGCATTTACATGCATCGCAGGATAGCGCTATTAAAACTAGAGCTCAAATACACCGTAGAGTGTTGAGTCTCTTACTAGTATATAATATTATAACGGAATGAATAACAGATAAAAATACCACCAGAATAAAGATAAACGTCAATGTATGCTACGGAAAATATCCAGAAAAAGCAACCATGTTGAACTTCATCGGATATGTATTTAACAATTGATGATTTGACACTGAAACAAATGATGAAAATAAAATTCGGACTATAGAACCCGTTTACCAATTCGGACTAAAGAACACGGTATCTGTTTGGACTATAGAACCGTTTTGCAATTTCGGACTATAGAAGCTTTTTAAAATTCGGACTATAGAGCCTATTTCCATATTCGGACTATAGAACCCTTTATAAAATTCGGACTATAGAGCCTATTTTCATATTCGGACTAGAGAACCGTTTTTAAAATTTGGATTAAAGGACCTCTTTTAATATTCGGATTAGGGAACCTTTTTTAACATTCGGACTATAGAACCTTCGATATAAAGAAGCGTCGGAATAAAGAACCTCTTTTTAATTTTTTTTCGGACTAAAGAACCTCTTTTAAAATTCGGACTAGCGAATGCTATGAACGCATGTTCGGACTAGCGAACCTTCGGAATAAAGAACCTTCGGATTATAGAAGCGTCGGATTATAGAGCAGTCCCCCCTTTTTTATCCCTTCTGGTTGGCTTCACACTTAACAAATCCATTGAGCAAAGGGTCTGAAAGACACCACTTGGAAGGTGATTCAACCTCTTGTCCAGTTTCACAGTTTCATTTATCTGTAGTAAACAATCCCTGGAATAAGTGGGTACTTGAGTTGGCACCTCCATCATAACAACGTGATTAGCAGTCAAGAAATAAACTGTAGAAGTCAATATTCCAAAAATAACTACATGCATGTTGAACTGCAAGTAGAGATCCTAATACTTCTGTACACATAAGACAGTCAAATCCAGCAACAAAATCCTCAAATTGTGGAAAATTCTGGCAGAATCATATCAAAAAATTTGGTTCAGCAGTGTATATGATGTTAAACAGACAAGATGATGGCAAAAAATTTGTCAGATTTGAGCCTTGTGCCTGTTAAAAAGATGATAATTCACAGAGCACAGAATGAGTGCAGCCTCTCAGCGCAACAATCAATATTTCAATTGGTATAACATACCCAGGTGCACTCTTGTGTGTTTATAACAACAAAATGTTTTTTTGTTTAATTGCTTTTACTAATCATCTTACCAGATAAATGTCTCACTTCCATTAAATTGCTGAAACGTACTCGGTTGTTCTTTGCATCTGAAATAAAATCACAATGTAACACAGTGATTAGAACAATCAATGTAAATGCAACCACAACCAAAATAAACCATTTTGTGTCAATTTTAACACTAAAATTATGTATCATGTAATTGTTTTCTTTGGGAAAAACAAAAAACACTTAATGATAGCAAAATGTTATTGTGAAAGTTGATAATGATTTAGAGATTCAATCATGTTTCACCGTTGTGAAACGGTGATGAACAACGGTGAAACATGATTGAATTCCTTTCAACAAAGAAAACAAGCTAAAGATCGTCTATTCACATGATTGTTTCATGAGGAATGTCTGTTAGTCGTTGCCACTCAACCTTAGGCCTACTAAGAAGATCAGTGATTTCTGTTGAAATCAGCAATGAAACTACAAAATAAAACGGCAATGTTGAGCCGCTATCTCTCCAACATGTAAACCAAGTTCCAGACATGACAAATTTTACTCACACACATTGGATTGGAAAAGTGTGAATTCATCACTGATTAACAACGTTTGGCTCCTGTACAAAGGTATAGGAAGAGTTGTTGAAAAAGTGATAGAAGGTACAGATTCAAAAGTTGCAAATTTTGCTTTTGTCAACATTTCCCAAAGCAAACCCATCGATTTCTACACAATGAGTGTACACATATGGCGTACAAAAAAAAATAGTGCAGTGCGGATGATGAGGCTTACTACGGATAAACATTTTTTCTATGGTTTATACTCACTGGAATCATTAGGCTCACTAAAACTGCTACTTCTACTACTTTCCTTGTCGCTCTCATTGAACTTGACTGGTACATATAATGGCTCACTCTGCAATGAAAATACAACAAAATACAATCAGTTACTATGCTATCAAAAATTCTTGAAACTCTCATCTCATTGATAATTCTTACGGAAAGTATTTTCTATTCTTTCAATTTATGACTAACTTTTCTTCATATCATCTTGTATTTTCCAGACAAAAGGCAGACTCCCTCCACAAAAACTTTACAGTAAATTAGCCCTATAAAAATAGCTGTTGTTTATACAGACGCCTGTATCAGTAACATAGTTGCTCAAACTCCACATAATGTTTTGTGGATGGTGTCTGCCTTCTGTCTCTTAAGTAAAAAAAAAAAAATCCTCATTTTTTAGGCATATATCACTTCATCAGACATGCCAACTTTTCCATACTCAGACGACTAAAATACTGTATTTTGCACCCCAAAACTGTATTTTTGTAAATTTGTACCTTTTCTACAAATCACATGTTGTGCATCTTGCGCTGTGAATATCTTTCCTATTCTTCACAATAAAACTCCATTTCGCAGTGAATTCATCCAACAACAGATTTCCAACAACATCCAACAACAGATTTCTTCCCATCTTTAGATGCCATTAATTACATTTTTGGTGTCGCACACAAATATTCATAAACAAACACCATGAGTGCTTTGTTGCAAGTGTGAATAGCGCTCACATCTAAAATACCAAAGTACTTTTTTGACAAGCATGCCAATTGGTCGACAAGGCCATTTTGATACATTGTTTACAAAATATCAGCCAATCAAATGACAGCAATTGCCATGCAATTAAATAGGTCAAACGATGTCAGTTGAGATCAGTAGTCTATTACTGTAGCCATTTATCTTTTTGAGGCATGGCTCATTATTATGTTGGTCAAGATGATCAAAAACCGTATTTTGAAAGTTGACCGTACCACCGTATTTTTCATGTGTTACTGTATTAAATATGTACTAATTGCCATGTCTGCATATGCTTGTAGATGGAATACTATGGTATGCCAATACCGGTCATTGTGAGAAAACAATTCCCTTAAGAGTATGTAAGTCGTTCCAATTACATGTGTACATCAGTGACCCGCATGTGTAAAATGTACCTTTCCTCAATGCACAAACAAGCGCACATAATCTGTATTTGTGTATTGAGTATTAAACATAGGACAGACTGGTCTCAAATTAACAGCTAGTGAACAAAAGATACACAAAAATCATTTTGTTTCTTATGTTTTCAGCAGAGGTATTTTTCCTCAGGCCTTGGTCAAAATATCCCCCCCCCTATCACACACATGGCCTCTTGACCTCAAAACAGATGTTTATTTGTGTGTCTAATTCTGATACTTGGTAGACAAAAGTTAGCAAAACATCTGATATTTTTTTATTGAGTTTGTAAAAATGTGAAGCATAATATCTAAAAAACCTTCAATATTTACTATTTGTCTTTGGGATCCACATTTTTGTAAGCTAACAAAATGACTCTTTGGGGTTCCCTCCTATTCCTGCAAGGATAAAGTACTGTAATATGATTATCATTATGCAAACAATAAAATGTCTTTATAATTACCATAGTTTGATCATCTTTTCCTTGCAGAATCTCTTCTTCTTCACTTCCACTTTGTACATCTACTTTCTGTAATGATTCACAAAATATAGAAATACATTTTTTAGTACTAAAGTTAGTACTGGCTCAGATCATCATCCCTGCATCCAATGGAACATAACATTTCATCACACACTCCAGAAACAAGAGTTTTGCCAGAATCATTTGATTCTTACAAATTTGCTTTTGTCCTATTTTAATTTTTCAAGAAAAAAACTTTTTTGTGTGACCCTGTCTTTTCATAAACAAATTGGAAATATGTCACTAATAATGTTACAAGTAACAAAACAAAATATCAACCAGGAATTTTAAAACAATAGCATTATGTTCACTGTTAAATGTCTGTTGGCCATTTATGATTAACATTTGAGGACCGAGTTCCGAACACTAGTTTTGCTTTTTGCAGGAGTTTTGATAACATCTATAGAAATGTAGTTCAAGGCAACAACATTCAAACTTTCTTATTAGCCTTTGAGCTCTGAATGAAATTCCTGACACCAGAGGCATAACAAGCAGTGGGGTGTGGAGCGGGGGCAGAGTGACCCCTCCAAAAATGATTTCAGATGAAATTGTGATGCAAAGAATGGAAGTTGATGTCAATTTCCCAACCAACCACAAAAATATTTCTCCATTATGTGGCTTTTGGTGCCCCATCAGAATGACTAAGCAGGTTCAGGATACAGGCAAAAATATGGAAGAGGAATGCGCCAAGATTCCTTGTACTAGTCTGTGCATAAAAAGCAATTGTTTGGATTATTATCACCCAGGAATCACCCATACCATGAACAAAAGAATTCTATACTTTGTTTGGCTTATAATTGGAGATTTGGCGAAGACTCATATGACAACATGGATTGATGATATACTTGTAGAATCATTGAAATGGTGTGCACAGTTTGGGTGCAGCACCGTCTGCTTTTTCCACTTTGTATAATGCACGACCAGAACATGCTTATGTGCATTTACACGTGCGTAAGTTGACTTTATTGATGTGAACAGTAACAAAAAACAAATAATTTTCGCCAATTATAAGCCGAACAAAGTATAGACCCAGTAAGGAACACATATTCCAGGTATTAAGTGCCCTTATTGCCATCAAATGAGCAAACTTACCAGACTGGTGGTTTTGATTGATGTGCAATCAGAACACTGCCGTCGCCATGGTTTCCAGAAAATGAAACCCAGCAGATAGAGCATAAACATGGATGTCTTCAGATATGTAGTGAAGAAAGGCTTACTGTACCCAATGTCTTTGAAAATATACTAGAGAAAGAAATATAGGCACTAATATTATGATAAATACGGTATTAAGGTTTTGAAAAAACATCTGCACTTGAGCTTGTACAACGTTCCTAGCCAGGGGCGTCGGAACAATTTTGAAAGTGGGGGGGGGCCAGTCAGGGTGATGTAAAAAATTGAGAAGCAGCCATCGCGTCACGCTTGCACGACGCAGGGGGGTGTCTGAGGAGGGATGTGCCCCCCTCAGAAGTGAGAAACTTTTGCAAAATGAAGGCCGAATTGAAACCATTTGATGGGCTATTTTGTACTATTATTGTGTACAATTTGAGTTTGAAAAAGCCGAAAATTGGTGAAATGAAGCTATTAAAGCCATTCGTGGACAAGTTCTCACTATTATTAACTGTATAAATTATTACTGTAAACATTAAGTGTCGGGTGTCCAAAGTAGAAAGCAGGGGGGTGTCTGAGGGGGATGTGCCCCCCCCCTTCAGAAGTGAGAAACGTTTGCAACCTGAAAGCCCAATTGAAGCCATTTGGTGGATCATTCTGGCACAAATATTATTGTGTACAATTTTAGTTTGAAAAATACGAAAATGGGTTAAATGAAGGCCCAAATTGAAGCCATTCGTGGATAAGTTTTCACTATTATTGTATAAATTATTGCTTTTAGTGAGTGTACAAAGCAGAAGCGAAAAGGGGAATTTGTTTATCCATAGGCCTACATGTACACACTGTGTATTAATAACACAGGGGAGTTTGAAAATGTTGCAAAATGAAGGCCCAATTGAAACCATTTCGTGCATTATTTTTACACTTTCTTTAAGCATGTTAAGGGTCTAGAATAGCTATTTGATTATTTATGTTCACCCCGGTTCCCGCCCTGTTCCTAGCACTATTTAACTTCTAAGGCATGCTTGAAATACACAATTTTTGAGGCTAAAATATGCACATTGATACCCCAAAAATACAAAAACATGAGAAGGCTCACTGGAGAACACTGAAATGAAATGTCAAAATCATTGTTAAAGAACATTAATAATATAATATATTGCAATCATTAATTAGGAGTACAGTAATAGTAATTGTAATTAAAAGGGCTGATATGACAGAACTAAAAAAAGGAAAATCCTCTACAGCATAATTATGCCAAGATATGCCGGATAGGCAACCATAGTTACACAAAGTTTTCATGCAGGTAGTATGTAACTAAAAACCATGGTATGTATCACACAAATTAGTATTGTATCTCATTTATTTTATAACCAATTACCTTTTTGACTCAAATTTTTTTAGAGAATATTTAGAGTTTCATTCTTAGAAGAAATGCAACTCATTTTGCCAGAAATGGGACATGTGCCGGTATGCAAGAACAGCAACAAATTATAAATACACTTCTACATGTACATGTAGGTTTCTTTCTATGTAACAAGTCTTGAAAGTTTGTAGTTCCAGTAACTGTAACCATAGACTCTATGGTTACAGTGCACTCTATTGATATCTATTCCACAAATAAGAAACATCACAATATGTGGGCTCATTTTGGGCTCCAAAAAGATGTAGCCGAGGAACTCTCTCAAGGACAGTTTTGGCCTGCAAGGATGATTTTAATCCCATTGTACCAGAGTTTGGGCGTACATGGATGATTTTAATCCCATTGTACTATACTAACATAACATACCAAAGTTGAGATAATTGATCTACATTGATCTCATCTTTTGGGTGGGTTCAACATTCCCCGAGTTGGCAAAACCTGCAATCTTCATGGAGTAATTTACTTAGTGCAAAAGTGGTCAAGATATTGCTCTGCAAAATTGCTTTATTTTCATGATTTGGATTTATCATATTGAGCAGCATTCTCCTTGTGATGTTTCTGCACTGTGTAGAGAGGGTCTACAACATCTCTGAGGTAAAACTGACAAATGCAAGGTATATTTCTTGATGCTTGAAGTTTGGATTTCTTAAACGTACAATGCATCCCTATGTACCGCTGCAAGACTTCAGGTCCGTAGATGTCATTATGTTTATGATAAAGACTGAAGTTGCTGGCAAGACTAGAAAGTTTATTACTCACCCTTGTTAATTCTGATGAGGCTACCCATATAATGTCTACCAGCAAGAGCACCACTATGCCCAAAGCAAGCCTCTTTCTACGACTTAAACCACTTATGATACTCATGTTGCTTGCTATCTGCTGCACTTCATTCAGTTCAGTAAACACATGATGACAATATCTGGTCACTCTACCTCTACCTGTATCACAAACAACAACAATACATAACATTAAAGGATGTCTCAGGACACTCCGGCAATCACAACATTATGCCTTTTATGTTAGAAAATTTTATCAAGCACAAATCACATGGTTTTATTAATGCATTTGAAACAAACTCATATTGACCATAAAAACAAATTAATACAGCCATCTCTCAACACACGATATTTCTTCTTCATTCATGCGGCTGAAGCAGAAGCATCACTAGAATCACTCCCAACGCTCACTGCACTACTGTTATCCATTGTCAAAGGACCTGATGTTGGTGCCGAATTCGACACCTTGGATCGCCGTATCTTGATCTTGACATGGTCACCAGTGGGTACGACGAAAATGTTATCTGAAAAATCACTCATTCTTGATGATCATCCAAACTCAAAATTACTCCAAAACAGTCCAGAGATGTTTGAAGACAAAATACGAGGAGGCTTGAGAGGATTTTATAAGCAAAAATGAGTAAAAAACTAGCGAAAAAATCTGAGCTCAATAAAAACTCTTGCGGCTCGTCGTGACCCTTATGATTCAAGTCATAAGCTTACTCAATCTACTTTCCATGAAATAAAATAAATATTTTTATTATTTTCTAAACCTGCATCGTGCATAAATGAATATATTAGCAACATATAGACCAATGAACCAATCAGTAAACGAGTTATTGACCTTTCATATTTAACCACTCCCACTTTGAGAACAACTTCCGGGGTCAACCAGTCAATGAGAATTCTTTCGACAGCGGGACGTGTCGACAACTGTAAGACACAAGAGCAAAAGTACAACTTTCTAAACTATCGTACAGTGTTAGGCATGATCACAAAATCACAAAGTAGGATATTTCACATGGAAATTATTTTGTTTTAAAAGGTGATTATTTAACTTACAAAGTGAGGGGTCAACCATGTCTGTACATGTACATGTACAATGTAGCTCAAAAATCAGCGAAGTTATGGGCAAATATCTGTTTTTAAATTCTGCATTTTTCTGCAGCCATCATTGACATTGCCTTACAATGACTTACTGTACAAAACTGCAATTAATGCATCATTTTCACCACGGCGATCCGTTTTACACAAAGGCGATTTTATTTGATGAAATCTAACTTTCACTGCATGTTGACTTCTGTATCAAGGATAAAGTACCAGCACTTTTTAGACTACATGTACGTCTCCAAGTTTCTGGTGTCTAAATTTCAAAATTTTGTATTTCCCTATGGTGATTTCACAGTTAAAGCCATTTACTGTGGTCGCAACTTTTGAGTTGAACGTCTCCCTCTATAATAAGCAATGTGAACATTCTAACAGTGTCATCAAGTTTGCATTCACGTAATTTGTTATTGACAATAATATTTACATTAAAAATCTTTAAAATCTCATCAGGAAAATGGAAGGAAATAGTCAAATATTGTAATGCATATACCGTAGGTATGCCAGGTGAATTTAAATTTGTCATCAAACTGCATCATTTTATATATCAAATTAAAGCCCTTGAGTAAAGAAAGCCAAAACTGAAAACCTTTTTGTCATAGCACTTTCCGTGGCAAAGTTACATCTTTTCAAAGATCGACTTTCATCAAAAAGATTCTGCTAGCAAAATTCCCCAAAACAGCATTACGGGGGTGTTTCTAGATCTTAGTCTCATGATGATAACAGCTTTTTTTAATGGAACTGCTATCAACATCCCTCTAAAATTCCATGTGTGAGTGTCTCATCACCATAAAAAATCATATATTTTGGTCAAGTGAAGTATAGAAAACATATTTATGTAGGTTTCCTTGACCGACCTGTTCTTGAAAAAAATTGAAATTTCTATGTAAATATATATTGTGTTTGGTCCCTGGTCTAGGCGAATTTCGCTGACTAGCAAATGTGTTAACTAAGGTTTGCCTGGCATACCTATATACCGTGGGTGCGGCTGGTTTATTTAATTTGAGGGCTGGAAACAGGAGATCAACTTTCTTTCATTATGCTAGCCTAAAATGTGGTACCCAGTTCCATTAATTTGGAACCATTGGAATTTGGAAATCTTCAATATTTAACAGAACAGGATTGAATGCGGCAATTTCTATGTTTGTACAGGTACAGGGCATTCTCCGCAGCTCCGTCCTCCGACAAAGAGACTTGTTATCTACGGCGCCATATGCATTGATAGTCGATAAATCATGAAACAGCCATGATTGATGATACCGTACTACTGTCACTGTGTGATTTAAAAATGTCATTTATGAGTCTGATGAGACATGACTGTAATGACTGTAGAGTGTAGTACTAAATAAGTACATGACATAGAGTACGTAGTACAAAAGGAACTTATACGATGTCCTCATTCACAAACTGGTAACTGATACTATCTGTCCATTGGTGAGCAGTCCGAATTTTGAGCCATACAACTATAGCCAAAATATTAAATTCTCGATCATGAGAGCCAACTTGGGTACGCACAGTTATTTGCGCCGAGCGTACTACGCAAATACCGGCGCTTACGGCGCAACTGAAACACAGCTTTTGAGAATTGACCAATCACACGGTCGTTGCTACATGTAGGTAGTGCCGTACTATTACGCTGACTTTCGTGATTCGGCGAGGAGGGCGATTTCGACCTCCTCGTTTGTTTACAAACAGAGAGGTAGACAAAGGGGCCTGGCAAACCTGTTCCGCTTGTCCAAATACTCAAGTATCAAAAGGATGGTCCACAATAGAGACTAAATCAGTGATTCACACAACATGAATAGGGATTAAAAACTGTGAAGTAGCACCATGTGCTTCTATTGTCCAATTTGCCATCAAGATTTGAATGAAAACTGTTCAGACCCAGTACGATAATGTCAGAAATTAATAATTTGTTCTGGGTCTGATTATTCGGACTAGTTGCTAGGCAAGGTCAAGGTTCAGTCATACAGGTCGCACGATCGTGCTATTCTATGAAAAGTACGCTGACGCAGAAGGTACATCCTCTCATGATCGAGAAATTGTTATTTTGGCTATAGTTTACGTGGTGAACTAATGAGTACCGTCATCACTGGCGATCCTGACTTTTAGACCACCAGCGCTATATAGGGCTAAAATATTACTATTTCATCAATGTTTAATATTCTAACAAGCTTAAACTAAAGTTTCATCTAAGGATAGGCATGTTCATAAAATTTTGAAATTTAATAAATTCATCTAAAATTGCTTTCATTAAAAAGAGAATCATTTAACTTAAAAAATGAGGGGTCAATCATGTATGTAGGCCTACAATTGGCAATGTTATGAGGAAAAGTAGCTCGCCTGAATGTCCCAAATTGTGTGTCCCAGCATTATCAATGGCTTCCTATGTCTTAACATGTGTGTATGTATTTTAGGGCCAAATTTTTTAGCACGCAGGGCCATTTTACAAAAATGTGCTAATGTTTCATGAAATGTGGCTTTCACTACTTGATAGTAAGTAGTATTCCACAGATATGCATTTTTTCTAAAAATCATGCTAGGTTGGAGTTTTGAGGGTCAAAATCCAAATTTTCTTCATTTTCCTATTGGATTACACAGTTAAGGCAGGATCTTGGTGCACATGAAGCTTAATGAAGCCCGCCCTCACATGTTAAAATGTGACCATGGCTACTAACGAGTCAAGCTTTAAACTATTTAGCAAAAATATCCAACAAGCTAAAAACGATTTTTACCCGTTTTTTAACAAGCTAAAACCAATTTTTGAAAAGAAGCTTAAAACGTCAATTTGTTCATCGTAAAAATCATCTAAAAAAATCTTTAAAAATACAGTGACCTACCTAATATTACTAATCTATGTTTCCGATGATATCCAAGAAGCTAAAATATTGTGAAAACGGGCAGGGCTTTGAGTAATGAGGGAAATTTCGGGTAAAATGTATCACGTTTTTTCGAGAAATTCGCCATTTTGAATAAACAATGTAAATGCAGAATTAAATCACGCAGTAAAAGCGATGTCAAACGCGATTGAAAATGCATGACACACTAGCGTAAATTACCGTCAAAACGAGCGTACATCAAGCGCTTGTGCTATGCGAAAACTTCGGAGCTGGCATCACCGGTTTTAAACCAGCTCTTTTACGTCAAAAATAGCTATAAAAACATGAATTTTGGAACAAAATAAAGCTTGTTCGATGGAAAGGTATGTTTGTACAGTTGAGAACATGTTTAACCTTGTTGCAAAAGTTTAATATGATAAATTTGCAATAATATAGCTCTGGTGGTCTAAAAGTCAGGATCGCCCGTCATACATGTCATACGCACGGCTGTTCGTCCATAGAAACTAGGTTTCTACGCACGCACTAGTCAGCGGTGTTTTGCCAGCATAATTCGAAATCAAAAAATGAAATTCTCCGAGATGGCGGAATTTCATCTGGGGCTATAAAAATGTTTTTGTGTCTTTACCGCTGATTCTTTCGATAAAATAATTCACAAATCCATGTACAAATTGGAAAATAATGAATTTAAAGCTAAAATCTAAAATAATTTTGTAATTATCGGTGATTTCCTACTACGTATTTTTTTTGATTTTTTAATGTTTTGGGGTAAAAATACCACATTTTCACGTGAAAAAAGTACATATTTGAGTAAAATGCTGCTATATAGGTTATAAATGATTATTCAAAAAAACATCCATTGCTTTTTCAAAATCCATTTAAATATCAAATGCAAGATTATCAGATTTTTTTTAAGGAAGTGTCAAAAATCCGTGATTTTCATCCATGAATTATCACACATTTTTGGTCATAGATCCTAGGTGTACATAAACTACTATAAATATGCTACCGCAAAGAATTACCATTGAAAATATTGTCATGAAAAATTAATAATACAGCTGTAGGCCTACATTTCAGTCAAATATGATGATTTTAATAGGGTCTAAAACAGCGCTCACGTCAATGCCCCGCCCGACCACTGCAGATGATGGTCCGCCATGGTCAGCGCAATGACTTGCAGCGGCGACAATAGGCCTACTTTCAGGCAAAGTCGACGGCCCATGCCATAACACTAAAAAAATAACAATAAGGCAACAACAACAACAACAACAACAACAACAACAACAACAACAACAACAACAATAATAATAATAATAATAAATGCAATAACAATAGAAATTTCAATTACATACAACAATAACAATAATAACAATAACGATAATGGGGATGATGATAATAATTAATAAACAATTAGGCCCTATCCGGCCCTATTCCCCTGTTTTCTATTCTCTGCTTAAGCCTATTATATGTACCGGTATTAGATAGGAACGAAGTGCTATTGTTTTTGAAAGAATAATATTTCAACAAAATCAATAAAAAATAAAAGTCAATTATTTATTTTTAAAGTTCTTGAAGAGTAAATATTTCCTGTTTTATTTTCACGCCCTGCTTAAAATGACTTGACTAAACTTGATGAAATTGTATAATAGCATTATTACTAGGCCTCGGGCTAGGCCTAGGGCCTAATACTTACTGTATGATGATAAACAAATAAAAATAAAACACGATTTAATAAAAAATAAAAATAAAAGGAAACAACATTTATTTATTCTATTCAACATCAACGGGTTTAGGCCTACGATCGGTATTATAATTATAGCAACATGTGTAGGCCTACATTTTCATGAATGACGACATGCAGCATAACTTCCCCTCCTTGAATGACCATTAGGCCTATACTATGCTAAAAATCACCTCAACCCGCGGGGAGGGAGGGATGGTAATAGCTCTAAAAAGGGGATGCCTTCAGTAAGTTGATATACAAGTACAATATCTATTAGGCCTGTGCAAGTATTGCATAAAATAAACTCCAAAAAATTATATGGACCAGCCATAGTTGGCTAAAAATAGGCCTAATTAATGACCCATGCATTCTCATAGGAATATCAGAAATTCAGAATTATAAACGCATGGTCAATATAGTCACTGGATTTGTACGAACAAGCCACAAGCATCCACAATAGTAAAAATAATAGTAAGAGCCTATACCTACCCTTTTTCTACCCCTACCCCGCCACCTCAACTGCATGCTCAATTAAGTGCTCATGCAAATCGAAGTCTAGGGGCCTACTATTTTGAGGCCTAAAGAGCAAAATGACAGTTGACTCACATAAATAGCCTATTGGATTTTCGCATCCTTTTTCAAAAAAGTATATGCCTCGGCCTAAACGAATGGGGAGGGGGGGGGGCAGATTTCGCAAGCAGCGATAACATCTGCAAGGGGCGGGTTGGGTGAAAAGTTTTTATCATAAGCCTACATTATGTTTTCAATGATTTTTTTGTTTGCAATGAAGTAGGCCTAAGAGGCATGAGACTGCACTTTCCTTTAAAAAAACCTGAAAATGCGCATGAAATCGGGCAAGAAGTAGGGCCTACAAAGAAAAACAGGCTGAAATTAAATAAAGTTGCGCGCGGAAATTTTGACTAAAAAAAACTGAATTCAGTATTAAAACTGAAAATTCTCATGCCTGAAAATATACACATTATTATAATGTACAAAAAAGAACCTATTGCGGTCGGTAAACATGGTAAAGGCAGGGCCGTGACACTCGTATTCAATCCCTGTATAAAAAATGAAGTCACTTCGCCGGCAGTTTGAGTGACGGTTGCTATGCCGGTTGCTATGCATCCAAGTGCACAGCCTAAAACTTACGTACTTGTGAATGGCTATGATGCGCTGCGTTACTGCTTTATTGGTCAAAAGGACTTATCCTGTATTTGATTGACGGTTGCTGGGGAATCCAAGTGCAGCAATAGTCTTAGTTCCAGACCGGCAAGTACAGGTACGATTGTAACATAATTTGAACGTATGTTTATTTGTTTTAAAAAAGAAATACCCCTTTCATCAAATTTTATGTTAGTACTAGTAGAGAGAACATTAGGTCCATATTTTACTTGTTTTATTGAATTTCGAGCTAATTTTATGTATGAAATATGCACATTTTTAGACCGCTACGGTACAAACGACAGTTCGTCTTGATCAAGTCTAACATCGTCAGGCTAAAATCTCCTCAATCTTGAACGACTGTCGAGGAAGTCTATTTCGAGCTATTTTTCCAAGATGGCGCCCATCGACTGCCAATTATTCGGACCCTTTCCGGCAAAAATACAGCTTATTTAGCCAGTCTCATCATAGGGTCATCGGTTATAATATTTTCTTATCATATTGAGGTAACTCCTTAGCTACTTGGTTTTTCACAATATGATAGTAATGGAAAGAAACGACCAATTGTTCGCCGTTTTTCGCCATTTAATTTTTTTTGAAACGATGACGTAAACATGCAGCAACTCTTCCACAGAAAATACACTCCTACACGTACAGTAGGGCGGGTCATAAATAGGGAAGGTTTTTATTTCAAATCGGCCATGGCCAAAAGGTGTTCCACTTGACCCCACTTGAAGAAATATGCACTTTAAAAAATAATTGAAGTGGGTCTTCAGACCCCACCACCACCCTTATTCCTCTATATACTGAAATATGCACATTTTGTCAGATATTCAAAGAACAGATACATAATGAGAGGACATGTTGCTTCAAAACGTACATTTTATCCACCCAGAAGCACTTTTCAAACACAAATTAATCATCTACTATAGAAAATAGTCTATATACAATACTTTTCTCTGAATTTCATAACACTTTATATGCTAAGATGTCCAATATCGCATAAATATTACACATACAAAACTGGGTAACTTCAAATAACATAGCCATGGCAAAATTAGCTTGATGTATTATTACCGGACTTGCTTACAAAGGAATTAAATGAATCTGTAGCTGTTTATATTATGTGACCCATCATGAACAAACTATATTAAGGGCTTTTACTAATATAATAAAAGCCCTTAATATAGTTTGTTCATAGCACGTAAACCTATGGGGGGGGGGGGAGTCTTTGAAAGTCCTTTCCGTCGTTATTATACAGCCCGATGAGCTGAAATTCAAATACTGTGAACAGAATAAGATATAGAAAAAAATTGGGGGTCCCTCAATAACTGGAGATGATCTTCATGGTCTAAATCAAGGGATCATCCAGGCGGCGGATGACATGATCGAGCCGGCAACTTGTGAAACCGCCCGGCCGTATGGCATTTTCCAATATAGTCGGTTAGTTTTGTGGGGTTCATTATCGAACCCCAACGGTTTTAACTTGTATTTATATTATTTATCAACATGGGCCTATTTGTTTGTGATATTTCAAGCGTTTTAAAATTTCAAAATAATCCCATTCAATTACACGGTTGACGATGAAAATTTACTGAATTTAGAGAATGCAATGCGGCCACCACCTGGGATCATCTTCAATATAAAAGCGAATGTATCGAATGTTGTAATGCTCAGTAGTATAGCACGTAAATCTATATGGGGTAGGGGGTCTTTAAAAGCCCTTTCCCGCTATTAGATAGCCCGATGAGCTGAAATTCAAATATTGTGAACAGAATAAGATAAAGAAAAAAAAAAAAATTGGGGGGGGGGGGGTCCCCCAATAACTGAAGATGATCTTCATGGTCTAAATCAAGGGATCATCTGTAATAAAAGCCCTTAAAATAGTTTGTTCATAGCACGTAAACCTATGGGGGGGGAGTCTTTGAAAGTCCTTTCCGTCGTTATTATACAGCCCGATGAGCTGAAATTCAAATATTGTGAACAGAATAAGATATAGCAAAAAATTGGGGGGTCCCCAATAACTGGAGATGATCTTCATGGTCTAAATCAAGGGATCATCTTCATATCTTCATATAAAAGCCGAATATATCGAATGTTGTACTGCTCGTAGCACATAAACCTATATGGGGTAGGGGGTCTTTAAAAGCCCTTTCCCCGCTATTAGATAGCCCAATGAGCTGAAATTCAAATATTGTGAACAGAATAAGATATAGAAAAATGATCTTTATGGTCTAAATCAAGGGATCATCTTCAATATAAAAGCCGAATATATCGAATGTTGTACGTCTCGTAGCTCGTGAACAAAATAAGATACAGAAAAAAATTGGGGGTCCCCAATAACTGAAGATGATCTTAATAGTCTAAATCAAGGGATCATCTGTAATAAAAGCCCTTAATATAATTTGTTCATGATGGGTCACATATAACTTGAACAGCTACAGATTCATTTAATTCCTTTTTAAGCAAGTCCGGTAATAATACATCAACCTAATTTTGTCATGGCTATGTTATTAGAAGTTACCAAGTTTTGTATGTGTAATATTTAGGCCTATGCGATATTGGTGAATATTGGACATCTTAGCATACAAAGTGTTATGAAATTCAGAGAAAAGTATTGTATATAGACTATTTTCTATAGTAGATGATTAATTTGTGTTTGAAAAGTGCTTCTGGGTGGATAAAATGTACGTTTTGAAGCAACATGTCCTCTCATTATGTATCTGTTCTTTGAATATCTGACAAAATGTGCATATTTCAGTATATGGGGAATAAGGGTGGTGGTGGGGTCTGAAGACCCACTTCAATTATTTTTTAAAGTGCATATTTTTTCAAGTGGGGTCAAGTGGAACACCTTTTGGCCATGGCCGATTTGAAATAAAAACCTTCCCTATTTATGACCCGCCCTAACGTACAGGGGTACAGCAATGCCATCACATGCATGATCGTGTGACTGACTTCATTTGCGCAAACGAGTGGCTTATCCTATTCTGTCGGTCCGTGCCACGTCACTTCCGGTTGATGATGCGACTCACGGTCGAGTGAAAACATTCGATTTTTGTTGATGATTTCTGTCATTGGTGTAATGTGAATTTCGATCGCAAATAGTCAGTGGAATCAAACAACCGTTTAAAGTCTTCAGAGTGGAAGAAACTTACTTGATTTACCGTTTATATACTGACAAATTTAAAATTAAATTCAATGGTCGAGTGTTGTTTTTTCCGAAATTGAGGGTCACTCCAGCAACATCGCTATGTAGCCTCCTTCACAGCCGGTTTCTGTTGTTCACAACAAACCGTGAGCCACATGCAGTTTGGGCCCGAGACTAGAGATAGCCCGGATGTCCGACCGACAGAATAGTATATTAGTACTCGAGAATCCTTGGTAAAGGTCTCACTCCAAAGCTGCAAAATGCGCGCATCATGCGATCTTTTACCTCTTAAACGACTGCGTAAAAAGACTACGCGCGATAAACCTAATCTACTTTCGCGTTGAAACGAACAGCCGTGTACGGTAGTTGAACCAGAGAAAATAAAGGTAGAGAAGCGACACTCCGTACAATTAACGTGCAGACGGCCTATACCGATGTGAGGACAGAAAATGTGACTCTCCTGCTAGTCTCGGGCGCGGGCCAGACTGTATGCGGTATGAACAAAAACATAATTAACTGGTTGTGTAGGAGACTAGCAGGAGAGTCACATTTTTCTGTCCTCTGCTGTCCTCCGGAGTGTCGCGGTCCTGGTTGAACTTGTAGTAGCCAAAGTGCGTGAAGGAATGTTACTTATCAATTACGACATCAACATTAAATCAAAATATAGCAAGTAAAAACTCAAGCACATCACCTCCTCCGATGAAAACAGAATTCCTGACTTATTTCTTGCAGAAATACAGCTGTACACGAATTATGTCATGATGTATTAAAGCTTACGATTTGCACTTGGATTCCATTTTGTTTTCTCAATTTATTTACATCCCATAAAAGTTTATTCTTTTAATTTGTCAACAGATTTTATTTATTTCCATTTGCAAAGAAAAATATATGATTATATAAATTTAAAAAAAAATTTTTGTCTCAGATAAGGATAAAATAGCTTACTTTTGTAAAATATTAGCTGCAAAACCTGTGGAAGACGTAAACCGGATGAAAATAATAACACACGAGCACATTGACCTGATTGACCCACACTGTGATTGACCATTCGCTTTGGTCGCAGGTCTATTCGGACCCAAACCAATTCGGCCACATAGCAGTCAATTCGGCCACACGCCAATTCGGCCACACGCCAATTCGGCCCCTGTATAAAACCACATAGGGTTTCAGTGTGTAGATGTTATGCAATTAAAAGCCGAAATGACAGAGGACATTAATGGGGATATATATGCCACAATTAAAGACAGGTTAATTAGCATGGTTAGGTACCCGGTTTAATGTAATTTTAAGCATAATTTTAAAGAAGTATAATAGCATAAATTGTGGAATATAATTATTTTCATGTTTGTTTGTTGTGGAAACACAAAATCTTATTTATATCATGATTATAATATGGGTGATTTGGCATCACTCGACTGCAGTTTTGAACCAGACCAGTGCAAATGGCTTTCAATCATGCATATGCACTGGCATTTTCTTCGGAAGGGGTGCAGGTGGGTCTCAAATATACTGGGGGGGGGCAGTATTTTTTGGAAAGAAAAATATGGGGGGGGGGGTCATGAAAATTTTTGATGACCAAAATGTACCGAGTCATAAGATTACTAGTACCTCAAATAGTGTTATTAGACTGATTTCAATACAATTGAAAAGACTGATTTCAATACAATTTTAGCCTGTTTAGAGGCTAAGGTGTGTCGGTGGTCATAAAATTGTTGTTGCCGAAACAGGGGGGGTCACATTTTTATTGATGCCGACTTTTTGAAATTTGTGATCCCCCTTCCGAAGAAAATGCCAGCTCACTTATTATTCTTGCTATTATTTAATACCAGTTTATTACTAGCATTCACAAACACTTGTAAAGGAGGCCTGATGCAAAATGGGGGGGGGGGGAGGGGCCTAAAAATTGTTATCCCTCGGAAGGGGGTGCCTTTGGCATCAGGCAGCCCCTTTACTTGTGTTTGTGAATGGTCTTTTATTTAATACTAGCGGGATACCCGCGCTTCGCGCGGGTCCCCGCTAGATGAGTAAATGGGAGCGATCACTAAAACAGGAGGAATTACTGAAAAGGTAGAATCATTGAAAAGGTAAATTTTATTTTTCTAAACCTGTTCCTTCTTGCATTTCCATTTAGCTTCTTTCTTTCTTTCTTTTCAGTTTCTTCTACATGGGTCTAGTTTGTTCCCATTAAAAATTGCTATTTAGCTTGGGATTTTCCGTTTCCATGTTATTTATTTATTTAGGCCTAACCGCATTCCCATTATTTTCTAAATCTGTTCTTTATTACGTTTCCCTTTTAGCTTCTTTTTTATGCTGCTTAGCTTGTGATTTCCCGTTAATTATGTTAATATATTTAATTCTGTTTTCATTATTTTGGCTTCATTTTTCTTATATTTTCTGATTAGTTTTTAATTTTAGCTTTTTTTCTTACGTTTCCTGATTAGTTTCTTTCTTTCCTTCTTTATTTTGCACCCGTTTCATTTAGTAACCTGTATAATACCCGTATCTTTTTTGTCTTCCCTTTCTTTTCTTTTTTATTCATTTCATTCTTTCTTTCTTTTCAGTTTCTTCTACATAAATCTATTTTGTTCCAATAGATATATGCTGCTTAGCTTGTGATTTTCCGTTCCCATGTTATTTATTTATTGAAACCCGTTCATATGCATTATTTTATAAATCTACCCTTACTTAGATTTGTCCTTTTAGCTTTAGGTTTTTTTTTTCTATTATTTTGTTCCCATTTTTCATATTTCCTGCTTATAAGTTATAGCTTGTGATTTCCCGTTTGTATTTAATTCTGTTCTCATTATTTTAGCTTCCTTTTTCATGAATTATTTATTTATTTATTTATTCTTTCATTTTTTTAGGTTCCTTCCTGCCTCCCGTATCCTTACGATTTTTATCATTTTGGTAATCTCTTAACCAAACCCATTACCCCTTTTTGTCCTACTTTCGTTTCTTTTCTGGTACGGAAAGTTGGCCTATATGCATATGCGTCTTCCTTTTATTTATATAGATTTATTTATTTATTTAACCCTGTACCCATAACCCATCCATAGTAGGCCTACCTTTTCAGTTTTGTCCTACTTTCTTTTCTTTTCTATTTCTCTGGCACGGAAAGTTGGCCTATGCATATGCGACCCGTGCGTGCGAGTCACATCCCTTGTACGCCAACGCACTAACACCAACGCGCTGCCAGTTAGTTACGGTACGCGCTACCACTGAGTTTTGACAATAAAAAGGCCTGGGAAAAAAACTCCGGTTTTAACCATAATTATTTGTTGACCGTTTTCAACCAAATAAAGTGCAATGCATTTCCCGTATATATTCCTCAATCTCCGGACGATTCATAGGCCTAGAATAAATAATGAAATTGTACACTGACTGTCTGCACCCCGGGTCTCCACGCAGGCACTATCACCACTCTAGACTACCAGACCACTGTTTCCTACGTTACCTTAGTGATGACGCAAAGACCTGATTCACGCGTCGTAGCCTTAATTTCTTGGCTGCCAACCTTGATGCAGTGGCGGTAAATGGGGCGCGTAGATCTGCGTAGGGACGAAAAGCTCGTAAGATCATTATTAAATTATGCGCTGTTGTGCATCTAGATAGCCTGAATCATTTCTTGGCCACCTTGCAGTTGGCAGAAAACGGGGCAATGTTGCTCTGCGTATGGTTTTTTAATGGAAATATTATTACGCGGTTCACACTGTCCTTATTACCCACAATGCCACTGCGGTCGATTTTGCATAGCAACACGACAGTTTTTTATCAGATGTTTTTATGTTATTCTCTTAGTTACCACCAATGTTTGCAAAAATGAACCTCAGATGGTTTAATGGCAATATGTACCCGATCAATCTATATAGGCCTAAATAAAAGGAAGTCGCTAAATCTTGTCCAGAAGCAGGCGCCGAGATGCTTTCACTTTCAGCTCTGATTTTTGCGTACATTGATCGGGTACATATTGCCATTAAACCATCTGACGTTCATTTTGCAAAACTATTCAATCACTATGGAAATAACAAAAAAAATGGTTGGTTGCTAGGCCGTTGAGGTCAATAACCTTATGGATTAGGTCATGACAGCAAACGCGTCAAATGCAGTAAGTGGCGAGTCACGCACCTGCGCGTACACGGCACCATAGTTTCACGCGCATTGCCGCGCATGGTATTGACGCATTTAATGCTGGCTTCCGCGCGTAGGGCCTAGACAGTGGCGAAGGGGGGGGGGGGGCACACTCGAAGTTTTTGCCGCCACCTTTTGAATGGCCACGAAGCACCATCGTGTCGCGCGCCGTGCAGGGGGTTGTGTCCCCTCAGAATTGAAAACTTGGTGAGTAAAGGCCTTGAAGCCATTTCGGGGGATCATGGGTGCAAGCTGATGAAAAGGGGTTCATTAGGTGACAGATTTGCAAGAAAGTCCACTTTTCAGAGGGAATGTGAAAATGTAGCCAACAGGGACAGAACTGTTCAGTATAGCACGAAAAGGTTAAATGTTAGGGTGTGGGTGAATGTCCACATTTTGGCAATTCTGCGGCCCCCGCCTCACAATTAAATCCTGGCTAGAATATAGGCATTGCTATTAACAACACGGAATCGCTTAAAATGTTTTGCAGCAACTTTTAATGTTGCTTACGATTATAACCCGAAATTGAAACGTTTTCTAGCAACCTCTTCTAACCTTAATGTTTTATGTTTGTTGGGATAATGTTAAAATCAATCATTTTGTCACGAGCTGTTTCAAAAGTAATCTGATGGATTGAATGAGTAACAACATTATCACAGGTCTGGATATTTATGATTATCTTACTATAAATAGGGAAATGTTGTATCTATGTATCTATGTATGTATGTATCGCTATAAAGGCTCCGTCAGTTTCGATCCAAATGTCGCCAAATTCATACGGGAGATCGAGGAATATACGGGAACGTGTTTAAACTTTATTTGGTTGAAAACGGTCAAGAATTGGCTGCAAAAACAGTGAAAATATGGGTAAAAACGGGGTTTTTTGTTATGAAAATCGGTTGTCAGCCTACGCGTCACTGCAGCTGGCCGGCAGCGCGTCGGCGCCTCGTGCGTAATGCGCACTACGCCAATGGGCGCGTAAACGGCGCAGAGCCACGCGACTGCGAGCCAGAGACCAGTGGACATGATAATACGGAAAGAAGGAAAAATAAAGGACAAAAAGGTACATGGACGGGTCACGGGATACCGGGTGAACACGTCCGCAGACACGCTATGAGAGGACGTAAAATACGGGAAAAAGATGTTTGTTGCACAAACAACATGAAGCGGTACTATAAAGAAAAAGAAAATTAAAATGAGGACAAAAAAGTACGAGTAATAGGCCAACGGGTTAAAGTAACTAAATGAAACAGGAACGAAACAAAGAAGGAAAGAAACTAATCAGGAAATGTAAGAAAACAGAAGCTAAAATAAAATAATGAGAACAGAATTAAATAAAAAACATGGAAACGGGAAATCACAAGCAGCAAATAAACAAAGAAGCTAAAGGGAAATGTAAGAAAGAACATATTTAGAAAATAATGGGAACGAGGTTAAATAAATAAATAACATGGAAACGGAAATTCTCAAGCTAAAGCAAAAGAAACTAAAAAAGAAAGTGTAAGAAGAGACAGGTTTAGAAAAATAAAATGTACCTTTTCAATGATTCTACCTGTTCAGTAATTATTCCTGTTATGGTGAACGCTCCCATCTAGCGGGGACCCGCGCGAAGCGCGGGTATCCCGCTAGTCTTACTATAAATAGGGGAATGTTGTATGTATGTATCTATCTATCTATGTATGCTATAAAGGCTCCGTCAGTTTCGATCCAAATGTCGCCAAATTCATACGGGAGATCGATGAATATACGGGAACGTGTTTAAACTTTATTTGGTTGAAAACGGTCAAGAATTGGCCTCAAAATCAGTGAAAATGTGGTCCGTTGCTATCCAAGGTAAACAAAAAAGCAGTCAGTTACTAAGCTAGGCCTGCGCGTCGCACGGGCGTATCTAATGCCAAGCCGCTCGCGTAGCGCAGCGATACCGCGCAGGTAACGCAGCACTACGCCATGGCACGCGTAAACGACGCAGAGTCACGTAATGAATGATATTACGGCTGAACGACCGTAGCGTAATAAATACGGGAAACAGATGTGTGTTAAAAAGTACAAACAACATGAAGAGGTAGGCCTACTATAAATAAAAAAGAAAACAAAAAATGAGGACAAACAGGCTGTACGAGTATGTGGGTTATACTTAGTCACAAAATGAAACCGGGAATAAAATAGGCTAAAGAAGGAAAGAAAGAAACTCTTCAGGAAATGTAAGGGGAAAAAAGCTATAATAAAATCAGGAAGTTTAAATAAAAAAAGCTATTAAACTGAGGACAGAATTAAATAAATAACATGAAAACGGGAAATCACAAGCTATGCAGCAAATAAAATAGAAGCTAAGATGGAAATGTAAGAAAGGACATATTTAGAAAATAACGGGAACGGGGTTGAATAAATAAAAAAAAACATGGTAACGGAAAATCGGAAGCTTAGCAGATTTTTTTTTTAAATGGAACAAAATTGGCCCATGTAGAAAAAACTAAAAAGAAAGAAAGAAGTTAAAATGGAAACGTAGGCTTAAAGAGGGTCAGGTTCAGATAAATAAAATGATTCTACCTGTTCAGTAATTCCTCCTGTTTTAGTGAACGCTCCCATTTACTCATCTAGCGGGGACCCGCGCGTAGCGCGGGTGTCCCGCTAGTCTTACTATAAATAGGGGAATGTTGTATGTATGTATCTATCTATCTATGTATGCTATAAAGGCTCCGTCAGTTTCGATCCAAATGTCGCCAAATTCATACGGGAGATTGATGAATATACGGGAACGTGTTTAAACTTTATTTGGTTGAAAACGGTCAAGAATTGGCCTCAAAATCAGTGAAAATGTGGTCCGTTGCTATCCAAGGTAAACAAAAAAGCAGTCAGTTACTAAGCTAGGCCTGCGCGTCGCACGGGCGTATCTAATGCCAAGCCGCTCGCGTAGCGCAGCGATACCGCGCGGGTAACGCAGCACTACGCCATGGCACGCGTAAACGACGCAGAGTCACGTAATGAATGATATTACGGCTGAACGACCGCAGCGTAATAAATACGGGAAACAGATGTGTGTTAAAAAGTACAAACAACATGAAGAGGTAGGCCTACTATAAATAAAAAAGAAAACAAAATGAGGACAAACAGGCTGTACGAGTATGTGGGTTATACTTAGTCACAAAATGAAACCGGGAATAAAATAGGCTAAAGAAGGAAAGAAAGAAACTCTTCAGGAAATGTAAGGGGAAAAAAAGCTATAATAAAATCAGGAAGTTTAAATAAAAAAAGCTATTAAACTGAGGACAGAATTAAATAAATAACATGAAAACGGGAAATCACAAGCTATGCAGCAAATAAAATAGAAGCTAAGATGGAAATGTAAGAAAGGACATATTTAGAAAATAACGGGAACGGGGTTGAATAAATAAAAAAACATGGTAACGGAAAATCGGAAGCTTAGCAGAATTTTTTTTAAATGGAACAAAATTGGCCCATGTAGAAAAAACTAAAAAGAAAGAAAGAAGTTAAAATGGAAACGTAGGCTTAAAGAGGGTCAGGTTCAGATAAATAAAATGATTCTACCTGTTCAGTAATTCCTCCTGTTTTAGTGAACGCTCCCATTTACTCATCTAGCGGGGACCCGCGCGTAGCGCGGGTGTCCCGCTAGTCTTACTATAAATAGGGGAATGTTGTATCTATGTATGTATCTATGTATGTATCTATGTATCTATCTATCTATGTATGCCTATAAAGGCTCCGTCAGTTTCGATCCAAATGTCGCCAAATTCATACGGGAGATCGATGAATATACGGGGACGTGTTTAAACTTTATTTGGTTGAAAACGGTCAAGAATTGGCTGCAAAAACAGTGAAAATATGGGTAAAAACGGGTTTTTTGTTATGAAAATCGGTTGTCAACCTACGCGTCACTGCAGCTGGCCGGCAGCGCGTCGGCGCCTCGTGCGTAATGCGCACTACGCCAATGGGCGCGTAAACGGCGCAGAGCCACGCGATTGCGAGCCAGAGACCAGTGGACATGATATTGATAATACGGAAAGAAGGAAAAATAAAGGACAAAAAGGTACATAGACGGGTCACGGGATAAGGCCAAAAAAAAAAAATTGTTGTGTTGCCCTCAAGTGGAAAAATGGGAAAGTTGGGTCGGGCGGTCGGATTTCTTTTTTTTTTTTTTTTTTTTAAACCTTCAGATTTAAAAAATCCCTCAAATATTAAATAATGCTTCTTCAATTAGGGACATTTGTCAATTTTGACTTCGGGATACCTGTTAGACATCAATTAAAGACTAGTCTTTCAATATAATATTAATTTTAAGTGAAAAACATTGATTTTTTGAACAAATCTGTAAAAATCATCATTCCAAAAAAAAAAAAAAAAAATTGCGACCCTGATTTTTCAGGATTTAGGACCGGACGGTTGAGGGCAACACAACATTTTTTTTTTTTTGGCCTAATGATAACGGGTGAACACGTCCGCAGACACGCTATGAGAGGACGTAATAAATACGGGAAAAAGATGCTTATTGTATAAACAACATGAAGCGGTACTATAAAGAAAAATAAAATTAAAATGAGGACAAAAAAGTACGAGTATAGGCCAACGGGTTAAAGTAACTAAATGAAACAGGAACGAAACAAAGAAGGAAAGAAACTAATCAGGAAATGTACATGTAAGAAAAAAGAAGCTAAAATAATGAGAACAGAATTAAATAAAAAGCATGGAAACGGGAAATCACAAGCAGCAAACAAACAAAGAAGCTAAAGGGAAAGGACAGACTTAGAAAATAATGAGAACGAGGTTAAATAAATAAATAACATGGAAACGGAAAATCACAAGCTAAGCAAAAGGAACTAAAAAAGAAAGTGTAAGAAGAGACAGGTTTAGAAAAATAAAATGTACCTTTTCAATGAATCTACCTGTTCAGTAATTATTCCTGTTATGGTGAACGCTCCCATCTAGCGGGGACCCGCGCGAAGCGCGGGTATCCCGCTAGTCAAGATAACATGTCATTGCTATACTGGATGAATAAGATTTTTATTATTATTATTTTTTCTCCGGCAAAATCAAATTTTCATTTCTTAAACATATTACATATCTTACTCTACCGGGTTTTTAATACAACACAAAACAACAACAATACAAAACAAATAGACAGAACAATTTATCACAGCACAATTCTCAAATATAATAGTGTAGACAAAAATCATCGCATGCATTAATTAAATAGGCCCCTCCAAACCTGCCATTTACGTTGATAAATTTGGTAATTTAAGTCTTTTAAATAAATAAATCTTTCCATAATGTGATAATTTTCAATTTCTTTTGAAGAGGTAAAAAGGAGAGCGACGAATTTTGACATCTTCTTCTATAAATATAAAATTTGGTTAAAATAATAATCAAATTTACAGCATGATTACTCTTTTTTATGTCTGTTCCAAAAGAATATGGTTTTGATTTAAGGTAACAGGAATACCAACTTTTGTAAAAACCAGGTTTGTAGCTGAACCCAAATTGGTTTCACCTTTTTACATTCTGTGAAGATGTGCTTAATTGTTTCAGATTCCTCATTACAAAATGTGCACAAATTGTTATTTCTTTGGTTGATTTTATACATAAAGGTATTGGTGGTTAAGATTCTATTTAGAATTCTATACTGAAACCACCGCAATTTTACGTCTATTGTGCATTTAAAAGGTATCAAACAGTGCATCTTCCATTCATCATCTTGAAAAGGGAAGCCCAATTTTTCGCCCCAATTTTGTTTTGCTTTTGAAACCTTTATATTCATTAGTTGATTACAAAGTGATTTGCAACCTTTTTATCCTGAAGGATCAGACTCAAATGAAAAGGAATAAAAGGTTTTGGGATTGGGTACATTTGAATATTTGCCTGGAATATATGCTTAAAATTGCTTTTAATTGCACGAAGTACACCATTATATTCTAAAGGATTCATTTTCAAATCATACCTAGCTTCAATTTCATTCAAGAAAAGAAAACGATTACTATCGGCATGAACCAGATCTGAAATGAAACAAATTCCCGATGTGCGCCATTTCTTGTAATTAATTTCTTTTCCACCAATTTTGAATAGCTCGTTGTCCCACAAACATGATTTTAAAACGTCATCAAGTTTTTGAGGAGTATGATTCTTTTTATATGGGACCACGATAAAAGAACCTCTTTCCAGAAAATATTTTGTATCCTTTTCGCAACTGTTAAAGTATGATTTGCTCCTTTTCCAGATCATCAATGTTCATGCCGGTAAGCTTATTAAAAACATCAATCCTTTTTCATCAATATTACCATTTGCAATTCGTCTGATCCAAGTACTTTTAAGTGCTTCAAAAAACAAATCTACTTTTACCAATCTTAAACCACCATCAGAGTAATCATTTGACAATTGATCTCTACTTATTTTATCTCTCTTTCCCCTCCTAATAAAATCATAAAATTGCTTTTGCAGGGCCTTAATAAATTCTTTAGATGGATTTGGAATAGAAAGAACAAGGTGGTTAAACTTTGGCATCAAAATAGATTTAACAACAGTTATTCTTCCCAATACAGTTATATTTCTTTTAGACCAGTGTTTTATTAAACCTGTCACCGACTCCATAATTTTTCGTAGTTAATCTCTGGCATGTCCATTAAATTTGTTGAAAAATCAACACCTAGAACAGAAAATTTACCATTTTTCACCCAATTCAATTTTTTGTTTGTTAGTTTGGGGTTTGGATTTTTACCTCGAAGTGAACCGATGTACACAACATTGGTTTTGTCTTCATTATTTTCAAACCAGATAATCTCTCAAACAAATCCAAAGTATTCAATGTTTGTACCAAACTCTCATCGCTTCCATTTAAAATAACTGTGGAATCATCAGCATATTGAGAAATTTTACAATGAATATTTTCGACTTCAATACCAGTAATATAATTATTTTTTCTTATAAGGCAGCCCAAAATCTCCGAACAGATTAAAAAGATGTAAGGGGATAAAGGGTCACCCTGTCTACAGCCTCGACCCAAATTAAATTGTTTTGAAGCGTTGCCATTTACCAGAACTGAAGATTGACTATTGTTGTAGAAGAGTTTAATCCATTTTTTAAAAGAAGTTCCAAAATTGAGAAAATCTAATGTTTTAAATATAAATTTGTGAGAAACGGAATCAAAAGCCTTTTCAAAATCTATTAAGAGTAACATACCTGGCTTGTCGTGTAACTCGGTATACAGAATTAAATCATAAAGTAACCTTATATTTTCCCCAATATACCGCCCCTTCATAAAGCCTTTTTGGTCATCATTTATTAAATTGGGTAGGATATGTTTCAATCTTTCAGCAATACATGAAGAAGCTAATTTATAAGTTATATTTAAGAGACTAATTGGGCGCCAATTTTTTAAAAACTGTTTTGCTTTATTTCCTTTTGGTAGGAGTGTAATAATTCCCAATCTCTGTGTCACTGACAGCTCCCCTGATTCATAAGCGTAATTAAGAGAACGTAATAGAAACTCACCTAGATCTTGAAAAAAGAACTTCCAAAATTCAGAAGTGAATCCATCGGAACCAGGACTTTTGTTATTTGGCATTTTTTTAATAGCAAATAATAGCTCTTGATAAGTCAGACGCCCCTCAAGTTTTTGGAGCTGATCATCAGTTAACAGCGGAAAATCTGATCTAGATAAATGTTGTTCAAATTCCTCCAAATTTAAATCATTTTCTTTAGATGCATATAATGTTGAATAAAACTTCAGAATTTCTTCCATTATTTGTTCTTGATTATTTATATTATCACCGTGTGGGTTTTGTAAGTGGGCGATTGCCTTATTAACATGATTTCTTTTTTCTAAGTTCAGAAAATACTTTGACGGTTTTTCTCCGTGTTCTACCCATCTTGCTTTTGATCTCATCATAACTCCCTCCATTTTTTCCTTTCTCATTTCTTCTAACTCCAACTTTTTGGTATCAATATTTTCAAGAACAACAGGATCATTTGACCTAGCGAGCTCTTCTTCTAACTTGTTTATATCATTTTCTAGTAAATTTTCCTTGCTTTTTTCCTTTTATTCCTTTCTGAAGCATATTTAATCGTTTCCCCTAATTTCCATAAGTAATACTTCCATAAATAATCGATCATTTATAGTCAGCTCAAGTTCACTTGGGGAATTTGACTTATACTATTTAAGTTATACGGTGAAGCAGCATATTGAATTTTAACTTCCTTAATTTTTTCTTTTACCCTAGCCGAAAACTCGAGATCCCTTAACAGTAAATTGTTAAATTTCCAAAATCCTTTTCCATATTTGATAGGTGACATGTCAAGCGAAAGACTAGTAAGAGAGTGATCTGTTCGATATCCAGGTTCAATCTCTGAATCTAAATAATAAGTTGTAAGCTCTTCTGATATAAGAAAAAAGTCCAGTCTGGATTGTTTTAAAGGGGTTGGCTGACGCCAGGTGTATCTACGAATATTTTGATTGTGAAGTCTCCATGGATCTATCAGTCCAAAATGATCTTTCATATCCAAAACTACTTTTCTCGCTTTCGGGTTATTTATTCGAATATAATTTGAGGTATCCAGTTTTGGATCCTGAACCAAATTCAATCTCCACACAAAATACAGTGTGCATTATTTATTTCTTCTACATGTCTTTTGATTTCATTATAAAAATCCGGTTTATCTTCATTTGGACCATAAATCGAAAAGAGTGTCACACGAATATCATTAATAGATATATCTACAGCTAACCAATTTCCTTCTCCGTCTGCACGAGTGTTGTGGACTTTATAATCTAATTTATTGCTAAGAAAAATGGCTACTCCTCTTGCATTTGAGGTAAAAGAGCTAAAAAAAGCTTCACCACCCCATTCAGCTTTTACCATACATTCAATATTTTTATCAAAGTGAACGTCTTGCAAACAAACAATTGAAGCGGATTTACTACGTATATAATGTAAAACATCCCTCCTTTTTTGTTTACCATTTAAACCCCGACAATTCATTGATATAATCTTAACATCATTAACCGTACCCATATTAACTAATTATCAATGGTATTAATATTGTTTGCAGACTACGAATATAATGTAAAACATCCTTCCTCTTTTGTATACCATTTAAACCGCGACAGTTCATTGACAAAATCTTAACATCATTAACCGTATACCCATAATTATCATATTCAAACTCATATTTAATACTATTTGTACAGTCTTATCTCTAAGCATGCAAAAATATATCATGAAAATGTGACACCTATCAAAACAGAATATGCAAAAATATACACTGTGATAAATAAAACAAAACACACATACACACAAAAACCTGCACTCAATGCACGAGTGCATGAAAGGAAATAAAATAATAATCTGAAATAATTTTTCATCCACGACCAGCACAAAATAATTAAAACCAACGTGTTTAACCGAAATTGATGTTTATATCAAAAAACAGTTTTCCAGTTTCACTTTAGATAATTTTAAATTTCAATTTATTTTATAGTCTTCAACTTGAAGGTTGCATATTTCATTTACTTTTTGAATCAATATAATTTGTGAACAGAAACATAATAAGCAAGTATATTTCTCAATATTTTCTAGACGGGGAAAACTTTTTTCCATATCATTCAAAAACACTTCATCAGGGAAAATCAGTCTGCGAATTCTTGAAATGAAAGATATGTGTAGCACAGATACAGAAATATCAGTATTTTTTCCAAAAATGCATGTTACGTTTATAGGCCTACTCAGAAAGTGGCTTAAATCTGATCGTTTTCCAATATATTTAGGCACACTGCTATCAAAAGTGAAGACAAACCAAAAAGCTACATGTCCATCCGGCACATCTAAATAACATTGATCAAAGACTGTTATCAATTTGTCGCTTTTGTTTGTTTGCCGTTACTTTTTGTTTACATAGAGCACTTAAATTACACTCACCAAAAACCTTCAACTTTCACTTTTCACTTCCAATACCATAAATTTTAAACCTAACATGAAAAGTCTGTAAAAAGTCTTATTTCTCATTTTATATAACATAAAATATAAGGTCCTTTGGTTTAAATCAAAAGGCACTCTTGGTCCATTGTCCTGGTGCATCTCCCTTGTTTGTCGGTTTTGCTCGAAATTCCAAAACTATGCTTGTCCCAACACATCGGATTCTTGTTTGCCTCTGTCCACCTTTTCTTATTTCTTTAGCCGCCTGCGCCGCTTCCCCCTCTGCCTTTTCAGATGTTGCGGTAGATCTGTGTATACCATTACTGGCTTTTTCTCCTTGTTGAAGGGACGTTTCTTAGCTTGAGTCAAGAACCAGTCTCTGTCCATCATATGGACAAAGCGAACGATAACTGGGTCTGGTCCTTGGTTTTGTCCTGCATATTGTCGAGGTAACCGGTGCGCATTCACGACTGCAATATCACCCACTTCCTCTGGAGGAATGTTAAAATCTGATACCCAACACTTTCTCATCACTTCGAACAAATCTTCATTTGGTTTTGTTCTACACCATAGAATAACAGGTTTTGCTTCCTGTTATGAATTTCCATCATTGTTATTCTGTCATTTGCACGTATGAAGTTATGCTCCGTATCCCCTTTAATAGACGGAATTACGCTATCGTCCAAAACCTTCATTCTATCTTTTATATTTGAAACATCATGTTCCATGCCTTCAATCTTCTCTTCATTTTTCTTCTGACCACTTTTCATTGCTTTTAGTTCGTTCTCCATCCTATCCAACCTTGTTGTTAGGCCTTGCTCCATACGGAGTATCAATTTCTTCAGTTCAGCTGTGCTTACCGGCTCATCGATTTGCTTTGTTAACACACTCGCTGTAGCATTGTTCGTATTGCCCGCGGTATCTGGTGATGCTGACGTGGACATGTTTTGCGATACAACGCTATGCTGTAGGCTAATATTTTGTCCGTTTCCTGACGTTTTCTGCCCTTGCTTTGAATTATTTCTCTGCGTATTGTCTCTCAAAAAGTATCCCGTAATCTGTCCTCGGTTTTGGTTACTCATGACAAAATAATAATCGGTAAAAAGATGAATATTAGGCTGGTCGTGAGAGAAACAATTTTAGGCACGTCTAATCATGGCGACGGCGTTTCTAGTTCTTCTAGTTCTGGATGAATAAGATGATCTACACCAAGACACCGTGATTATCATCACCGTTTACCATGTTTACTAACCACTCCTGTTTACTAACGTCAGTTTCGATCCAAATGCCACCAAATTCATACGGGACATCGAGGAATATACCGAAACGGTTATAATGCGAAAATTTGGTTGAAAACGGTCAAGAATTGGCCTCAAAATCAGTGAAAATGTGGTCCGTTGCTATCCAAGGTAAACAAAACAAGGAGTCAGTTACTAAGCTAGCCATGCGCGTCGCACAGGCGTATCTAATGCCAAGCCGCTCGCGTAGCGCAGCGATACCGCGCGGGTAACGCATCACTACGCCATGGCACGCGTAAACGACGCAGAGTCACGTAATGAATGATGCCACGGGTGAACGACCTTAGCTAATAAATACGGGAAAAAGATGTGTGTTAAAAAGTACAAACAACATGAAGAGGTAGGCCTACTAGCCTATAATAAAAAAGGGAAATCACAAGCTCTGCAGCAAATAAAAAAAAAGAAGCTAAAAATAAAATAAAAGGAACGGGGCCGGGATTGAATAAATAAAAAAAAATGGTAACAGAAAATCGCAAGCTTAGCACAGAATTTTTTTTAAATGGAACAAAATTGACCCATGTAGAAGAAACTAAAAAGAAAGAAAGAAGTTAAAATGGAAACGTAGGCTTAAGGTGGGTCAGGTTCAGATAAATAAAATTTACCTTTTCAATGATTCTACCTGCTCAGTAATTCCTCCTTTTTTAGTGAACGCTCCCATTTACTCACCTAGCGGGGACCCGCGCGTAGCGCGGGTGTCCCGCTAGTGTACCAATAAATCAGAGCTGAAAGTGAAATCATCTCTGAGTCTATTCGCGCACAAGATTTAGCGACTTCCTTTTATTTATATGGACTAGCGGTCACCCGTCTTTCGCGGTTCGTAAATAAATGCAATTTTACGAATGCATCACCACCCTCCGAGTTTTTATTGCGAACAATTTTACCAACTCCCTAATTTGTTTACCGATTGATCAGTCGTTTCATTTAATTCATTTTGATCAACTTTTTCTTTGTTACCCCCCCCCCCGTGTTGTCCCCTATCCTCCTTGTTCTTTCCACTGTTCTCCCTTTAGCTCACATCCCTCTTCTCCCTCTTATCCGCTCGGCCTCTTATTTGTCCCTAGTATAAATCATGGTTTTAGTATTTCTTCCTAGTCAACTGCTAAAACATTTGTGAATGTGAAACAGAAAATGTACAATTTATAAGTTAGCATAAGTAGGCCCAATGCTCAAAAAATTTATAACGGCTATTAATTTGTATTTTTGCCATGTTTGCAAAATTTGATGGTCACCCGTGCATCGCGGATTGTTAAATAATTTCGCCAACCCATGGCACCCATGCACTCGTCTCACTCATTTTGATTTTCCGTGTTTATTATTCCCACTTGCTTTAGAGGCAACGTGTTGATACGCGATGTCGCGAGATGACGCGAACTAAATGATACTCGCTTTTTATTGCGGCGTGTTGGTACGCGAAGACGCAAGATTTTTTTGTTTGACGCGATGTAGTTGTTAGGCAGACATAGTAACTGATGCTCAATATTTTGAGGTCCCTGGATATTTTTAAAGGTATTTTTGCTCATTTTTAGACTTTAATCACTAAGATTGAAAAAAGTGAGGTGAATATGCAGCGTAACTCGGTGAATGATTAGGTTTGCAAAAGTGAAATTTGCAGTTGCATCACCACCGTTCGAGTTTTTATCTCGAAAAGTTTTGCAACTCGGTAATTTGTTATAGACTAGCGGGACGCTAGATGAGTAAACGGGAGCGTTCACTCAAACAGGAGGAATTACTGAACAGGTGGACTCATTGAAAATTATTTATTTATTTATTTATTTATAGGCCTACCTTTTAAAGTCTTCGTAGGCCTAATCCCGTTGTCCCATCCCGTATCCCTAAACCATAACCCCGTATGCAAGTTAGATATGCGGACCCGTGTACGCCGTGCGTGCAAGTCAAGTGGCGCGCGTCGTGTACGCCGACGACGCTAACGACGGCGCGGTTTATGCTAGACATGTGGACGCGTTGGTTGGCATAGGCCGTAAACAAAAACCGCTATATAATTGCCCGAAAAACTCACTTTTTTACTGATTTTGAGGCCAATTGTTTGATAGTGTTACAGTATATTATTGTATGTTGCTTATTCTTCAAGTTAGAGTTTTGAGGTTTTTTTTTAGTTTTGAGTCCAAAAGCGGCTCGAAGAGGGTTGCATACAGATTTATTGACACAAACCGGAAGATTTCTGACAAATTGAGATTTAAAAAAAATTTTGACAATTGATTGAATCTATGTAGGGGCCTATTTAATAATGACATTGATTTGAGCCGTTTAGTCATTGCTTTTCCAGCTAGGTAATTTAGTTTTGGAAGAAAAAAAATGAAGGGTATTGAACATATACAATTTTCATTTTTTCAAAAAGTTTTACATTGAAACTTCTTCATAAATCGATTAGCATAAAAAAGGCCCTTCGCACTTGATTATTAGTTTCCTGTTGAAGATTTTGAAAGAGGGACGAGGTGACTTTTAATTATTAAATATCTTTTATTTTCTTTATTTAGTTTGAACTATTACAAGCAACTATTGACTCGTTTTGACTAGAGCTGGCATTTAATTATTTCACAACAATATTTGATTTTATAAATCAGTGAAGGTGGAGTTGTACTCTTTGATCATTCATCATTATTGTTGATATTATTAAAGTCAGAAAATGGCAATTAGAATGAAAGTAGATGAAAGTTATTTTAAAGGAGACAAGGCGGTTCTCGAACCACGCGTCTTGCCTGCTTTTACGATTACTTTTGGTAGAGGTAAATAGGCGAGACAAAAATTAGAAATAAAAATAAAATAATTACCGGTAATCATTTTTGAGATTTTCAATTTTGGACGCTTTATTGGGAAGAGACACATTCCAGCAAAATATACCAAGAGTCCACTACTATAAAACACTAGCGGGATACCCGCGCTTCGCGCGGGTCCCCGCTAGATGGAGCGTTCACCATAACAGGAATAATTACTGAACAGGTAGAATCATTGAAAAGGTACATTTTACTTTTCTAAACCTGTCTCTTCTTACACTTTCTTTTTTAGTTTCTTTTGCTTAGCTTGTGATTTTCCGTTTCCTTGTTATTTATTTATTTATTTATTTAACCTCGTTCCCATTATTTTCTAAATCTGTTCTTTCTTACATTTCCCTTTAGCTTCTTTGTTTATTTGCTGCTTGTGATTTCCCGTTTCCATGCTTTTTATTTAATTCTGTTCTCATTATTTTAGCTTCTTTTTTCTTACATTTCCTGATTAGTTTCTTTCCTTCTTTGTTTCGTTCCCGTTTCATTTAGTTACTTTAACCCGTTGGCCTATTACTCGTACTTTTTTGTCCTCATTTAATTTTATTTTTCTTTATAGTACCGCTTCATGTTGTCCTCTCATAGCGTGTCTGCGGACGTGTTCACCCGTTATCATAATCCCGTGACCCGTCCATGTACCTTTTTGTCCTTTATTTTTCCTTCTTTCCGTATTATCATGTCCACTGGTCTCTGGCTCGCAGTCGCGTGGCTCTGCGCCGTTTACGCGCCCATTGGCGTAGTGCGCATTACGCACGAGGCGCCGACGCGCTGCCGGCCAGCTGCAGTGACGCGTAGGCTGACAACCGATTTTCATAACAAAACACCCGTTTTTACCCATATTTTCACTGTTTTTGCAGCCAATTCTTGACCGTTTTCAACCAAATAAAGTTTAAACACGTTGCCGTATATTCATCGATCTCTCGTATGAATTTGGCGACATTTGGATCGAAACTGACGGAGCCTTTATAGGCATACATACGAGGGGGTATGTGCGGTTCTCGTGATAGGCCTATCTCTAATTACCCAACGCCCGTTACCTACTTAGGTCCCAAAAATACCCCGAAATTTTAGTAGTGTCTGGATGTAGGCCGTCAATTCAATCGGGAGAAATGTGAACGCAAACGGGTATGTTAATCATGTCTTTAAAATAGGCCTATTGGTACGATGAGATGCACCTGTTAGTCACTGTAATGCTTTCCGATGCTCGCCCTGCGCCCGTCGGTACTCCGCAGCACTACGCGATAGCGCACCGCGCACACGCAATACGCACCGCGCGCTCGCGTTATACGCACCGCGAGCACGCGTTAGCGAGCCACGCGCACGCGATAACGCGCGGACAGAGGACGGACACGCCATAATTAGTATTAAGATATTAGATAAAATAGCTATAAGTTCATCAGAACTTAAAACCAAACCGTTACAAATTTAATTAATTTCACTTTCCGAAAATATACTTTACATATATATTTTGCTGGAACAGGCTACTGTAAATCTGTTCTATGTTATGTTTGTTTGATGGGTGGGTTTCTTCTTCATCAATGAACTCGGAAGCTGCACGCTGGATGCTTTTCCACTGAGCAAATGCTTTTGGTGCTCTGTGCTTTTTATTTTTCATAAAATATATCAATACAATTATATAAACAATCAGGTCACAATTAAATGAACCAAGTTTAATTTCTTTTCTAGATTATCAGTGTTGCCATTTAGTTTTGGAAATCATTTATTACTGAGTCTGAATTATAACCACCCCCCCGTTCCAGTGGTAACAATTACGATCTTTTTGGGTATGCCTACTGAATATTCAGCAAAACGGCTTCGTGCAGATTAACAATGTCTATTAACCTTAAAATCAATTTTTGAGCCTTTTTGAGGATTTTTGGACGAATTTCTAGACTTTGCAGGCGCCTACTCGGCCAATAAAGTGTTTTTTCCAATAATAATTGATGAGGATGACTTTTTGTAATCTTTGTTTATCATTATGATTAAAATAGAACACATTTTGTGAAGCGCATCTCTTATTTTGCGCGAAGAATGTAAGAGGAACGCGTTCATAACGACGGCCGTTATAAGGTGTTAAAAGTTTTCAAAATCCACATTTATTACTCATTAAGTAAACTAGAGAAAATTTGAAGCTCAACACCGAAGATTTCGTGTCTCTGCGACATTCCGTTCAAGAGAAATGATGCTTTAAAACGGGCTTTAAAGATCAGTGTCCGAAATGCCGAAAATCGAATATTTCGACTTTTCCTCCAATATGCGAAAGTTGATACAAAACTCACTAAATTAGTGAGAGACGGCAATTTGAGCACGTCTTTGAACCAAGTTTAATTTCTTTTCTAGATTATCAGTGTTGCCATTTAGTTTTGGAAACCATTATTACTGAGTCTGAATTATAACCACCCCCCACCCGTTCCAGTGGTAACAATTACGATCTTTTTGGGTAGGCCTACTGAATATTCAGCAAAACGGCTTCGTGCAGATTAACAATGTCTATTAACCTTAAAATCCATTTTTGAGCCTTTTTGAGGATTTTTGGACGAATTTCTAGACTTTGCAGGCGCCTACTTAGTAGACCCTCCCTCGGGTCCGTGGAGAACGACTGGTAATGTAGATTACATAGCATTAAAAATCAACCCAATACAGCGCTCAATGGACTTTCGCGTTCACTAATACGAGTATATTTCTATATTGCTGCATGGTTGACTGTGGTGGGTGTAATTAGTGGCGTCGATTTGTGGATGAAGAGGAATGGGTTTTTGGCATTGAAGAAAATAAGGGGGGGAGTTGGCTTTTTTTTTCATAGGGCATTACGTAATTATTTATTGTTACATTATCCAGAGATGGAACCGAACCGAGACTGGGGCCAGTCTAGCGCCTACTCGGCCAATAAAGTGTTTTTTCCAATAATAATTGATGAGGATGACTTTTTGTAATCTTTGTTTATCATCTACACTCTTATTTCGCCAATTAAAAAAGTCTTAAACAATCTTAATCAATCTTAAACTCGTGTTAGTTACGTGGTCCTCTCGTCGAAATATTGGTTAAGGGCCCTTAATTTTCTTGTTGTTTAAGGCTCAAATCAATAGTTGGTTAAAACTTTTAACTAATAAATGCATATAGCACTTTAACCAGCTTTAAGTTTAAGTGCTTAACCAACTAGGTTGTTTAAGGTCTTTTAATCAATATTTGCTTAATAACTCTAAACAGATAATGATTTATATGTTCTATTTTATCTAAGGATTGTTTAAGAAATACAACTGCTTAATCAATGGTTGTATTGGATTTAATTATGATTGGGACTTTCTTTCTTTTTTTTTTAAAAATTTTATACTGAAACATAATTCATGATAGATTTGAAGTCATCAGATCTTGGTCAACTGTGAGATTCGTTCAAAAATACAATTTCATGTATAAAGTTTTTGGTTTTTTATCAGTTCAACCCGCTATGTATCCGGGCAATGTATCCGAGTAAAAAATTAAAATCTAGCAAGCCTTTCTCTCTCGCATGCATTACGATACAATGCTAAAATACAATACATCAACGCTAATAAATTCACACACTCGATAAGGTATCCAGCATACCGATACTTCAATGCATCTCGTCTACATTGTAAGCTATTGTGCGTCATGCCCAAAACTGAACATCGCGGTACACACATTGGTGATATACATGTACCGTGCACGTAGAACAGTACAGTACAGTATCGCTAGAATGTCAATCCCAATGACGTTGTTAAATCTAGCAAATGAACGCATCAATATCCATCCTTTATATGTCTCAACGATGTCTATGCATAACTTATCAAACGAATCTCGAGTTTGGTGCAACCTGATTGACTCAAACCTACCTATTTGAACGAAGTTTCAGAAGACCATAAGCAGCACGACCAGCATTCACTCGTGGCCGCCATTTGCTTTTGTCATTTTAAACAATAATTGGTTAAAATTCCGTGGCGCGAGATGTATCGTTAAACAGGTAAAGTACAATTCCACTAAACATTACACAGTTTAACGCCTTTTAACGTAACAAAAAATAACCACCTTTATACGATCGAGTTTAACAGTCTTTTAACATACGTTAAACTTTGCAGATTAAGCGCAAAATCACGCCTTTGAACATTAATCTTAAACTTTTCTTCTTATACTTGGCGACTGTTAACTGCCGGAACAAGAGTGTATACTATTAAAGAGGAACTTGCCGATAATCGATACTTTGAAGAGGAACTGATCGATTCATCGGTATCATCTCGGAGATTATAGATACTAGCGGGTACCCGCGCTTCGCGCGGGCCCCCGCTAGATGAGTAAACGGGAGCGGTTAGTAAACGGGAGCGGTTAGCATAAACGATGGAAAATGGTAATCATGACAATTGGTATCGATTTAACAGCTCAATTATTAGGGCCTAGGCCTATACTCGGTCAGTGATGTGGTACAATTTGTTGCCTCCATTTTGCAAACGATTTCCTTTAGCATAATCTTTTGCGTAATTTGTGTACCAAACACCCTTTTGACTTATTTTTTCTTTGTCTTTCCTTTTTTATTTCAGTTTCTCTCTCTATCTCTTTCCATTTCTTGCCTTCCCGTAGTGGCGTGCGCAGCACATTGAAAGGGGGGAGGTTGTTCAGTTCTCCCGCATGGAGTTTCTATTATTAGTGTGAAGGGGCAAATTTTTTCCCACGAATCCCCCGAATGACCAACAAAAGTGCGGGGGGGAGGGGATGTGCCCGCCTGCGCCCCCCCCCCCTTTGCGCACACCACTACTTCCCCGTTATTTCGTTCCATTTCTCTCCTTTTTATTTTCTTGCTTGTTCCCTTTCTTTCTTTCTATCTCTCTTTAGCTCTTTCTTTCTGTCTGTCTGTCTGTCTGTCTGTCTTTTTTTGTCTTTCCCATTCTTTCTTTTCGTTTCTCTCACCCTTTCTCTTTCTTGCTTTCTTTCATTCTTTCTTTTTTTTCTTTCTGTCTTTCTTTCTTTCTGTCTGTCTGTCTTTCTTTCTTTCTGTCTTTCTTTCTGTCTGTCTTTCTGTCGTTGTCTTTCTTTCTTTCTTTCTTTCTGTCTGTCTTTCTTTCTGTCTGTCTGTCTGCCTTTCTGTCTTTCTTTCTTTCTGTCTGTCTGCCTTACTGTCTTTCTTTCTTTATCTTTCTTTCTTTCTTTCTGTCTGTCTTTCTTTCTTTGTCTTTCTTTCTTTCTTTCTTTCTGTCTGTCTTTCTTTCGTTGTATTTCTTTCTTGGCTTTCTGTCTGTCTGTCTGTCTTTCTTTCTTTCCTGTATACATATGAACATGTGGGTTTCTGATTAACCTCATATTTGGCCATACTAAAAAGTGCCCATTTTTGCGGTCTTTGTGCGAATTTGTTCCACTTTTGCACGCATGTATGTGGCCGTTTCTTTCTTTCGTTCGTTCGTTCGTTCTTTACCTAGCCGGGACACCGGCTAGGTCTTGTGATGCTATCGGATCTTTCTTCTTTCTTTCTTTCTGGCAACACGTGCGTGACTTGCCACGTTTCGCCCTAGCTCTGTTATGCTTTGACAGTTTTTGACCATACTTGGTCACAAACACCACTGACCATGTCCCCACATGTGACATGACATTGAACTCCATTTGACCTTTGACCTGCAAACAATGGCAAAAATGTGATTTTTACTCTAAAATGCTTCTTCTTCCACAAATAACATGTGATGGTGACATGCTTAGGTCATGTGACTTGACTTTGGTCGGTGTCTATAATTTATTCACAGAATTTGGGTCAAAAGGTCATTAAGGGGGTCATTTCGGTCTGAGAGCTAAAAATATTCAAAAATCACTGTTTTTACAAATTACATAGCAGAGTGCTGTCATTAGCACATATGCATTGCTACTAACCAGGGTCTTTGGGGTGTCTACAGTTTTGGGGTCAAAGGTCATTAAGGGGTCGCTTTCGGTCAAAACCCAAAAATCATCAAATATGTTCATTTTTTTATATCTCAAAACGTAACCAGCCCAGAGTGACATAAACTTCATATATGCATTAGTGTTACCCGATGTATGCACAGTATTTTTTTTTTTTGGTCAAAGGTCATTTAGACGTCATTTCCGGTTTTAAGCTAAATAACTTCAAGAATTTTTATCTCCATAACTAAAGATAGTAGATTTTTTTAATTTAAACTGTAACAATGCATTTTCTTGGTGTAAATGAGGTTTTTTTTTTTTATATTGGGGTCAAAGGTCATTAAGGAGGTCAAAACGTCAAATTTGCAAAAAAATGTTTAAAACTACAGAAAAGTTGCTGTATCTCAGCATATGGAAGACGGATAAAGCCCCTACATGCTACAGTGATGCACCATTAATGGTGTGAGATGTCCATAATAGCCGGTCAAAGGTCAAACTTTAAGTTAAGACTGGCATTTCCGGCCCCGGCTAGGTTCAGATCTGTAACCAGATCTAGTTTAAATTTGTTTCTGTTTCATCATGTAGGCCTATACTATAATGGCAACATTGGGTTTCACGAAGGTTGAGTTACATAGGCGTATAACTTCAGGTGGTGGGGTGGGGGAAATGGTAATTATGGCAAGTGGTATATCGCTTTTGCCTATTAGAATTTGACCAAAACACAAATCCATTTTGCGTATTTTTGGTAGGCCATACCTTTTTTTAAGTTCTTTCTTTCCAATTGTCACTTCCCCTTTCTTTCTTTCTTTCGCTCGTTCGTTCTTTGTTTTCTTTGATCTCTTTTCGACACATCCTTCCGTCCTCACTTTCTTTCATTCCTACCCTTTCCCACCATTTATTTATTTATTTCTCGCCAGGGCTCCTTGTCATTAAACCTTTCTTTTCTTTCATTTCTTTCTTTCTTATTTTCCTTCGTTCTCAGTCCTTCTATCTCAATTTACTTTTGCTCACGTCATTTTTTTTTACTTCTTTCTCATTTTCCCTCTCTGTGTCTTTTTCCTTCTATCTATATCTCTTACGTTAGGTTTTTCTTTCCCTTTCTCCTGCTCTGTCTTTCTTCCACTCTAGGCCTACTCAAGTTATAGTCAAACGCCATCAAAACTCAAAATTTATTTTCAAATTACAAATTTACATAGGCCTACCTTTAAATCAGTTGCGTGTAGCGTGATATGGACAGGCATGTGCCTCCGATCGGTCTGAAAATTTAGAAAATTCCACAGGAAAATTGCCTCAAATTCGCACGAAGACCGCAAAACTGCGGCCATCAAGCCCCCCCCCACCCCATGGTCGGTGACCCCCCTCAATATGATGACATAACTGCTTCAAATCTTCTAACGGTAATAGCATTTACTCTGTCGCATTTTTCGTACCGTCACTGCCATTTTTGTGTCTTGAGGGTACATGCCACAAAATAGCTTTCCATAGACTTTACGTGCAAAATAGGGGTCACGTTTTAGGCTATAAGTCGAGTTACGTCTTACTTTGAAATATATATTTGATATCATCTTAATCAGAACAAAATTCTGCATAACATATCTGAAAATGACACCATATTTTAGGTCTACTTTTTGAGAAAAATAGCGCTATATAAAAAGACCCGATTTTCCCGTGTTTACGTCCGACTGCTAACCGCGTTTTGACCTCGTGTGTTCATGCGCTCATCATCGTAAACATCACTCAAATTTTCGCGTTTGCTGTTCAAATTAGTAGAGATCACATTCACAAGTTCTAGCAAAACACGATTTGCAACACTAAAATTGTTAATATTGTACCGATTTTGCACATTTTTAATGCAAAGTTGGGACTATAGTCGTGATAAACTTTTACCGGAAACCGCTTCACACGCGGATTTAGTGGCATGCACCCTTGAAGAGGCTAAAACATCGTTTTTTGGTCTTGAAAATGATTTTGTTATCTTTTTCACTACATTTTGAATTTAATTGTAAGAAATTTTGGGTTATTTTCTTTCATACTTTAGACAGGATGTCGATTTCAAGCACAAGCATGATAGCCGACAATTGCCATTTTCGTCATTTTGATGCACATGAATGCACAATGGTTGCTGATTTGCTATTTTCATGAAGATATTAATTGATGTTAAGAGTAAACGTTCTTTAAACATCTTTTACAAGTGCATAACTTCAAAATTAAAACATTCTCAGTACCTGCAGAATATTTAAAAAGACAAGAAATGTCAATCAAGTAGGCCTACCCCCACCCTTCAGCGTCACTTTTAACCCGTTTTGTCCAAAAAGCAAATGTAATGAATGGCTATTTGAAATTAAATATTAATATAAATTAAACTTTGAATGTTATAACAATTTAAAATACTGGACAGTGGTATAAATAAAGCAAACTAGAAACTTAAATATCTTAAATCTAATATTTTATGTAATTTTATTAAAATTGAAGGCCAAAACTTGAGTTTAAATGACAAAAAAAAAATAAAAAAATAACAATGAAATTGACAAACTTCTTTGTAATTTAAACACCAATAAAAATGTTTTCAATATTTTGAAACTCTTCTTTATTCATATCAAAAGGTTTCAAACTTCTACCAAAATCGGAACTTTTATTAAATTGGAAATAAAAGCAGGCCTATTCGCGGCAAACGCACATACAGCGAAAAACCTGGCGGCGTCCATGAACGCGCTTGTTGATGTCCCTCCTCTTTTCTTCGCGTGCATTTTAAATAGATAAAGACGCGCGGAAAACGCATGGAATTGCTCCTTAAAGGGTACATGCCACAAAATAGCTTTCCATAGACTTTACGTGCAAAATAGGGGTCACGTTTTAGGCTATAAGTCGAGTTACGTCTTACTTTGAAATATATATTTGATATCATCTTAATCAGAACAAAATTCTGCATAACATATCTGAAAATGACACCATATTTTAGGTCTACTTTTTGAGAAAAATAGCGCTATATAAAAGACCCGATTTTCCCGTGTTTACGTCCGACTGCTAACCGCGTTTTGACCTCGTGTGTTCATGCGCTCATCATCGTAAACATCACTCAAATTTTCGCGTTTGCTGTTCAAATTAGTAGAGATCACATTCACAAGTTCTAGCAAAACACGATTTGCAACACTAAAATTGTTAATATTGTACCGATTTTGCACATTTTTAATGCAAAGTTGGGACTATAGTCGTGATAAACTTTTACCGGAAACCGCTTCACACGCGGATTTAGTGGCATGCACCCTTGAGGTTGACGCGTCCTCGCTCGCTGGGTTGCTATGCGTGTGTGCGTATTAATGTGCGTAGGCCTATAGCATGGCAACGAAATGACGGGCCACCATTGGTTGATCCACCAAATAAATCCAAATAATTATTTGTATTTATTAATTTATCTATTTATCTATGCAATTACCATTCATCTGGAAATGTTAGAACTTATTTATTTATCTATTTATTAATTTATTTGTCATCTATAATCTCTGACATGATACCGATGAATCGATCAGTTCCTCTTCAAAGTATCGATTATCGGTATCATCTCGGAGATTATAGATAAATTATAAATTAATAAATAGATAAATAAATAAGTTCTAGCATTTCCAGATGAATGGTAAATGCATAGATAGATAGATAAATTAATAAATACAAATAATTATTTGGATTTATTCGGTAGATCAACCAATGGTAGCCCGCTTATTTAGGGTGCATGCCACTAAATCCGCGTGTGAAGCGGTTTCCGGTAAAAGTTTATCACGACTATAGTCCCAACTTTGCATAAAATTGTGCAAAATTGGTACAATATTAACAATTTTAGTGTTGCAAATCGTGTTTTGCTAGAACTTGTGAATGTGATCTCTACTAATTTGAACAAAAACGCGAAAATTTGAGTGATGTTTACGATGATGAGCGCATGAACACACGAGGTCAAAACGCGGTTAGCAGTCGGACGTAAACACGGGAAAATAGGGCCTTTTTATATAGCGCTGTTTTTCTCAAAAAGTAGACCTAAAATATGGTGTCATTTTCAGATATGTTATGCAGAATTTTGTTCTGATTAAGATGATATCAAATATATATTTCAAAGTAAGACGTAACTCGACTTATAGCCTAAAACGTGACCCCTATTTTGCACGTAAAGTCTATGGAAAGCTATTTAGTGGCATGTACCCTTTAAGGAGCAATTCCATGCGTTTTCCGCGCGTCTTTATCTATTTAAAATGCACGCGAAGAAAAGAGGAGGGACATCAACAAGCGCGTTCATGGACGCCGCCGGGTTTTTCGCTGTATGTGCGTTTGCCGAATAGGCCTGCTTTTATTTCCAATTTAATAAAAGTTCCGATTTTGGTAGAAGTTTGAAACCTTTTGATATGAATTAAGAAGAGTTTCAAAATATTGAAAACATTGTTTATTGGTGTTTAAATTAACAAGAAGTTTTTCAATTTCATTGTTATTTTTAACCAATTTTTTGTCATTTAAACTCAAGTTTTGGCCTTCAATTTTAATAAAATTACATAAAATATTAGATTTAAGATATTTAAGTTTCTAGTTTGCTTTATTTATACCACTGTCCAGTATTTTAAATAGCTATAACATTCAAAGTTTAATTTATATTAATATTTAATTTCAAATAGCCATTCATTACATTTGCTTTTTGGACAAAACGGGTTAAAAGTGACGCTGAGGGGGGGGTAGGCCTACTTGATTGACATTTCTTGTCTTTTTAAATATTCTGCAGGTACTGAGAATGTTTTAATTTTGAAGTTATGCACTTGTAAAAGATGTTCAAAGAACGTTTACTCTTAACATCAATTAATATCTTCATGAAAATAGCAAATCAGCAACCATCGTGCATTCATGTGCATCAAAATGACAAAAAATGGCAATTGTCGGCTATCATGCTTGTGCTTGAAATCGACATCCTGTCTAAAGTATGAAAGAAAATAACCCAAAATTTCTTACAATTAATTCAAAATGTAGTGAAAAATATAACAAAATCATTTTCAAGGCCTAAAAACGATGTTTTAGCCTCTTCAAGGGTGCATGCCACTAAATCCGCGTGTGAAGCGGTTTCCGGTAAAAGTTTATCACGACTATAGTCCCAACTTTGCATAAAAATTGTGCAAAATTGGTACAATATTAACAATTTTAGTGTTGCAAATCGTGTTTTGCTAGAACTTGTGAATGTGATCTCTACTAATTTGAACAAAAACGCGAAAATTTGAGTGATGTTTACGATGATGAGCGCATGAACACACGAGGTCAAAACGCGGTTAGCAGTCGGACGTAAACACGGGAAAATAGGGCCTTTTTATATAGCGCTGTTTTTCTCAAAAAGTAGACCTAAAATATGGTGTCATTTTCAGATATGTTATGCAGAATTTTGTTCTGATTAAGATGATATCAAATATATATTTCAAAGTAAGACGTAACTCGACTTATAGCCTAAAACGTGACCCCTATTTTGCACGTAAAGTCTATGGAAAGCTATTTAGTGGCATGTACCCTTTACGGTCCGTTGCTGCGTTGCTATACGCGGATTACGCACAGGTCGTGGCAACTTCCCGACGCGCTAATGGTAACAAAACTTCCAGTTTCATCTAAGACGGAAAATATCACATCTCTTAGACGGAACTAACAAATTAATGGCTGAGACAAAGGTGGTTTTAAGTTACGTATTTTGAAAATAAATGATCCAAGTGATCTAATAATTTTGAAAGTGATATTAGTTTATCCGTTCGTGGTGACTTTCGACGGAGAGTGGGCATTATGCGGCATGGTAACCGCAACGGCTATAATAATAAATCAACTGCATTCGTTTATGCAAATTATGACTTTCGGAAACTTCTTTTGTGATGACTTTCCGAAGATTTTAAATTCAAGGTAGGCCTAGGCATATATACGGTATTGGAAAGTAATTTGAGTTTATTCGTTTGTCATGTTGTGATGAATTTCGATGGGGAGTGTGGGACATTATTAGCAGATTATAGCATGGTATAAAACCGCAACCGCTAAATATCCGTGGCGTAGATTTCTTTTTGACATTAGGGGAGGGATGAAAACATTTCATGAGTAGGCATATTAATAGTGAATCCGGCATCTATTGGCAACATTAACAATGCAAATTATGACTTTCGGAAACTTCTTTTGTGATGACTTTCCGAAGATTTTAAATTCAAGGTAGGCCTAGGCATATATACGGTATTGGAAAGTAATTTGAGTTTATTCGTTTGTCATGTTGTGATGAATTTCGATGGGGAGTGTGGGACATTATTAGCAGATTATAGCATGGTATAAAACCGCAACCGCTAAATATCCGTGGCGTAGATTTCTTTTTGACATTAGGGGAGGGATGAAAACATTTCATGAGTAGGCATATTAATAGTGAATCCGGCATCTATTGGCAACATTAACAATGGCGTAGATTTCTCTTGACATGGCATGGGGGATGGGTCCGTTTAAATCAATTTCTTGCAATAGGCCTACAGTGAAGCCAGCATCTTGGCGACAGAATAATTTATGGCAAGCTAATTAGGCCTACTGGTGAATTATATTGTGCAAAAGTGGAACAAATTCGCACGAAGGCCGCAAAAATTGGCACTTTTTAGTTTGGCCAAAAATGAGGTTAATTTTGTCAGAAACCCACATCTATTATTATGGACGGTGAACTTGGGGTGATTGTACGGACCATTGACCTTATCAAAACATTGGGGGGGTTATACCCACCCCAACACCGGAATTTACGCTATGTAACTCAACCTTCTTGAAACCCAATGTTGCTATAGGTCTACTTGATGAAACAGAAACACATATAAAAAAAGAACGAACGAAAGAAATAAAGGAACCCACATACATGCGTCAACATGGAGGTGATTCAGTAGATCATGCCCCTTATCGAAATATTGAGGAATTTATTACTCATCCCGGGCTTTATGCCTATGTAAAGAAAGAAGAAGGAAGGAAGGAAAAAGGAAGGAAAGAGGGAAGGAAAGAGGGAAAGAAAGAGGGAAAGAACGAAAGAAAGAAAGAAAGAAAGAAAGAAAGAAAGAAAGAAAGAAAGAAAGAAAGAAAGAAAGAAAGAAAGAAAGAAAGAAAGAAAGAAAGAAAGAAAGAAAAAGAAACAACGGGAAAGCAAGAAAGAGAAAGGGAGAGAGAAACGAAAACATAGAAGAAATAGACAGACAGAAAGAAAGAAAGAAGAGAGAGAGAAAGAAAGTGAACAAGCAAGAAACAGAAAGAGAAATGGAACGCAGGAAAGAGAGAAACTGAAAGAAAAAAGGAAAGACAAAGAAAAATAAGTAAAAAGGGAAGGAAAGAAAGAAAGAAAGAAAGAAAGAAAGAAAGAAAGAAAGAGGGAAAGAAAGAAAGAAAGAAAGATAGAAAGAAAGGGAAAAAGAAAGAAAAAGAAAGAAAGAAAGAAAGAAAGAAAGAAAGAAAGAAAGAAAAGAAAGAAGAAAGAAAGAAAGGGAGGGAAAGAAAGAAAGGGAGGGAAAGCAAGAAAGAAAGGGAGGGAAAGCAAGAAAGAAAGGGAGGGAAAGCAAGAGAGAAAGGGAGGGAAAGCAAGCAAGAAAGAACGGGAAAGCAAGAAAGAAAGAAAGAAAGAACGGGAAAGTAAGAAAGAAAGAACGTCGTTTGCAAAGTAGAGGCAACAAATGGTAGGCCTACCACATCACTAACCGCGTAATAATTGAGCTGTTAAAAGCGATACCAATTGACATGATTACCATTTCCATCGTTTATACTAACCGCTCCCGTTTACTAACCGCTCCCATTTACTCATCTAGCGGGGGCCCGCGCGAAGCGCGGGTACCCGCTAGTTATGATTAAAATAGAACACATTTTGTGAAGCGCATCTCTTATTTTGCGCGAAGAATGTAAGAGGAACGCGTTCATAACGACGGCCGTTACAAGGGGGCGCAGCACTAATTCAGCGTCCCATAGGATAACGTGTGAATTCGGCCTACTTCAAACGCCATTTCTGGCGTCCCTGCAATACTTGGCAAAATAAATTTGGTATCAAATTAAAGCTCTGTTTCTCTAGATTCCAAAACTTTTGTCGGCATATATCGATGACCATTGACTTTTTTCGCTATTTTGCGGTTCAAAAAAAGAGCTAAAAATGTACTAAACTCACCACTCACATTTCAAAATCGGGTTTTCTCTTAATCCGCCACAGAGAATTGCTTTTGAGATCAATTGTCCAGTTTTTTTCTGCATGTTATCATTAAAGACTCTTGTCGAATTCATATGAGCCAATATTGAGTGATTTAAAGTGAACATGTCGGTAGATATGGTCGCTACAATCTCATATTCACTATGGACTATATTAGCCGAATTTCGTTGTTACATAAAATGTAGACTGGCCCCCAGTCTCGGTTCGGTTCCATCTCTGGATAATGTAACAATAAATAATTACGTAATGCCTTATAAAAAAATGCCAACTCCCCCCCCCTTATTTTCTTCAATGCCAAAACCCATTCCTCTTCATCCACAAATCGACGCCACTAATTACACCCACCACAGTCAACCATGCAGCAATATAGAAATATACTCGTATTATAAGTGAACGCGAAAGTCCATTGAGCGCTGATTGGGTTGATTTTTAATGCTATGTAATCTACATTACCAGTCGTTCTCCACGGACCCGAGGGAGGGTCTACATAAAATGCGGAGTGATTTACTGTTGCGCACTCTTAAAATTGGACCAAAAAATGAATTTTTTCTCAAAATCAGTGAAAAATAAGGGTTTTAAGTGCCAAAATCTGAAAATATGTGACATTTTACCCCTAGAAACAAGTAATCAAGAATTTTGACTGTTTTCACCCCTAAATATTTTTTTCACACGTGTGTCCTCCAAAGGCAAGTCAAAGCTTGAACGCTGTCGTATATAGAGGTATTTTTTTTTTTTTTCATTTCATTCGGCTGCGAAGCAGGCGACTACAAAGTTTCTCCATGTACTACGATCTGAAGCCAAAGTGGCAATGGCATCTGGCAGTAGAAAGTTGTCGAAATCCCCCAACAGTTTTTGCACATAAGACAAGTAGGATGTTCTTTGCCTTCCAGGTCTTCTTTTACCATGTAATGGGGTGTAGAGAGCATATCTTCTGCATGGTTCATCTTCCTGCATCCTCAGGATATGTCCCAGGAATCGTAGTTGTCGTGATCTGACAGAGTTGATAAGAGGCACAGTGTTGGTGATGGCATAGACCCTTTCATTACTAACATGGTCGGTGCGCTTGATGTTCAGCATTATCCTGTAACATGATGTACCAAAAGCGTTGATCTTATTTTCCATATCAGTAGATATCACCCAGGACTCACAGCCATAGAGCAATACTGTAACACAAGTGGTGTTAAACAGCTTGACTTTTGTTGCAACAGTGATTGTTGGACTTCTCCACAGATGCTCCAGTTTCCAAAATGCATACCAAGCAAGCGCCTTCCGACGGGAGAGGTCACTGGTGCTAGAGCCCATCATGGAACCAAGATATTTAAAATCAGTGACATACTTGATGGGTTCTCCGTATACTTGGAGTGGTGGCTGAGGATTGCAGTTGATGGTCATGTACTCAGTCTTGGGAACACTGATGATGAGACCCAGGCTTTCTGCTGCAGCCGCTGTTCTGGTCAGCTGTGCCTGTGCCCGCGGGATGGAAGATTCAAGCAAGGCAATATCATCAGCGAAATCCAAGTCGTTCAAAACCTTGGCAGGATAACGCCTGGAGCGACGCGGGTGTGTTTCAACACCGCTGTTATTCCCTCGGTAGCCATCGTCATCAAATAATCGATGAGAACAATGAATAGGAATGGGGCCAGAACATCACCCTGCAATACTCCAGTAGTCACTAGGAAGGGATCCGAGATGTTGCCATCTACCAATACGGCACTTTGCGAATTAGTATACAGTACACGTATTGCCTTTACGATGCTCTCAGGGATACCATAGTGCCGCAAAACAGAAAACATCATCTTCCTGTTGATTGAATCAAAGGCTTTCTTGAAGTCAATGAATGTTATAGTTAGTGGAAGTTGGAAACTATGGAAAGCCTCCATGATTCTACGGAGAATATGCGTTTGCTGTGCACAGCTTCTGCCTGGTCTAAATCCGGCCTGGTTACTTCTTATTACAGGATCAACATGGTCCCTGATTCTATTCAGTAGGATCCTATTGTACACCTTAGCTGCAACTGACATCAGTGTGATTCCTCTATAGTTGTTCATGAGGCTGAGGTCTCCTTTCTTTGGAAGGGGAACAATAACATTGGTAATCCACTGTTCTGGTGGCGTAAGCTTAGTAAAAACTTCTACGCAGAATTTATGGATGATGTCTACCATAGCTTCACCACCACCCTGGAGTGCCTCAGCGGTAATCGCACAGTCCAGTCCAGCAGCTTTGTTTGTTTTCATAGCTTGAATGGCTTTTCTTGTCTCTTCCAGGGTAGGGGGATCAGCACAAATAGGCAAGTCCTGGTCGGCGGGTGGTGGGAGATCAGATGTTGGTGGTCCATTGTCATTGTTCAGCAGGGCACAGAAGTAGTCCTTCCACTCAGCAAGTAGTTCTTTGTCGCTTGAGGGGATTGACCCATCTCTCTTCTTCACTTTGGGATTTGATCTCTTCTTCTTCCCCGAGATGTCATGGATTATTTTCCATGTGGTGTTGTAATTGCCATTTTCATTTGCTACTTGCAGGTCTTCCATCTGCCTGTGTATAGAGGCAAGTTCATCGGCTCTATATGACTCGTTGAGCTGGGTGTTGAGCTTTCTCCACACTTCTCTGGCATGGTGAGTTCTAACAAGTAGATATGTCTTCTTGGCTGCATCTCTTTCTGATCTTAACTTGAGGGTCTTGTCTGTCACCCAGCTTGGCATTCCACAAGGGCTACATTTTCCAACAACCTCTTCCGCGACTTCTTCGACTACTTTCTCAAACATTTCATACCTCTCAGAAATTGGTGACTGGTCGTTGTCGTCACACTGGAGGACCTGGAATCTGTTTGAAAGTTCAATCTGGAAACGGTTCTTAGTAGGAGCATGAAGCAGCTTCTTCCAGTTGTACTTAGGCCTCTTACAAGGTTTACCTTTGGTGGTTCGGAGACTGGTGTGCAGTCGTATGCTGAGTATTCGATGGTCTGAATCCAGCTCTACAGAGTTATAAGCTCTGCAATTGCGCAGGGAATTAACCCACTTGCTGTTGACAAGGATGTGGTCCAGTTGGTGTTTTGAGCCCGTTGGGTGCATCCATGTCCAGAGACGACTTTTGGGTTGGGGAAATCTTGATTGTGAAGGACGGAGCTTGAATTCCTGGCATAAATTCACTAGTCTCTCTCCATTGTCATTTGTTGTGTCGTAAAAACAATGAGGACCAACCACAGCTGGATGAGATACATGGCTGTCTTGGCCAATTCTGGCATTGAAATCACCAATGACGAGGTGGATGTTGTGCCTCTTCACCTTTTCAAGATGGTCTTCTAGTGGATTATAGAAACTGTCCTTTTCTCCTGAGGTTGCTGATTCAGTTGGAGCATAAATAATTGTAACTGTAAGCTGGGGTTCCCATTAAATGAAGCTGTTAGTATTCTTTGATTAATGGTCTGCACGCTCTGAAGACACCTATGGATGTGCCTTGACATTAGAAGTCCAACACCTCCCTGCCTCTGGTCTGTGGCAGAACTGTAAATAAGTACCCAGTTCTTGTCGTCTGACCATAACTCGTCAGTGGGGGATGATGTAATAAGACGGTGTTCTTGCACACCGACAATATCGACGCCTGCATCGCTACAACCCGTAAATAGTTGATGGGTTTTTCCTTGTTGGTGTAGTGTACGCACATTGTAGGTGGATACTACAAGTGGTTTGAAGGTAGGTAGACGAGACATATCAGGACCAACAGTCTGTGATGGTGTGCCAGGTTCCCGCTGGCCCGTCATAGAGTCAGAAGAAGACGTCTGCCCAGCTACCTTCGATCTAGTATTTGGATATTTGTTTGTAGTTTTCGTAATCATTAGTTTGCCAGACTTATTTTAGTCCGTGTCTGGCAACTGAACGGGTGATCAGCCCTGAACAGCATATTTCCGGAGGCAACAGCAGCCGAAATCCACATATTTATAGTGGCACGCCCCTGGCCCGGAACACGTTGGCCAGTGAAGTTATTTGACCTATGGTGACATGTTCAACACCATCCTGTTGACCGTTGGAATGACATAATCATTCTCGTCCGCTCTTTAGCCGTTGAGAGTTGTACTCTTCATCCGCCATTGGAATAGGTGGTTCCAAACTATTTGAACCATAGCTGGATTAGATGAAGGATACTGAGTGGACACTGAATGGATAAAGGCTATAGTAAAGTGAGACATGGCAGAACACCTTGGAACTAAGACTAAACCTACCAGAATACAACACATGGTCTAACCGCACTGTTCTCCAGCAGTTTAAGGAACAAGTCCAGCCGGCACATAACTCACAAGGTGCTCTTGAGAGACCAGTATTAACCCTAACCTATCAAAGCCATGAAACACTTCCTATACTCTTTATACAATATTCAGCACTAAACATGTATCCTCCTGGGAGCACCCAAAGGGAAATCCAACACCAGAAACATCACTGATTCTTTGCAACCGGGGTTGCAGGTGTTGGCAAAGGTAATTTTCAGCTCCCCGACACGGTCACACACATGTAAATAAGAAAATGTCATCAACAAACTTGGGCTTCTGACAGGATAATATGCCACACGAAAGAAGTTATATTAGCGAGTCTGGACCTATTAATGTATTGTGTGTACTACACAATCACCCCCACCAACTAGGGGAGAGGTATTACGCCAACACAAGATATGTTACCAATTTTTCATTATGAAAATGCCTATAACTTATTGTGCCAGCATTTATGAAACATATTAAGTGGATCCCCTATGCGCCTTACATCAAAACTACATAAGCAACCAAAAAACCAACAACACTATTTTGCGGGCCCGTGGTCACCCCAGATTTTGCGTTTTGGGAGACTTTTTTGTGTGTAAATTTTGCCAATACCAATAAGCTTGATTTTAATCATCAAAAGCTTGGGCCAGATTTTTCAAGCTGTGACTTCAAGGTCGTTTTAGCTTCCAGAAAATGTATTGTTGCAAGGGTTGCTGACAGGGTTGTTGTTTTGTTCATTGCCTAAAATAAAATACCTTCACAAACAAGCAAGTAGCATAAAAAATGCATTCGAGAACCAATATTACACCCGGGTATTACACCAAAACAATATTGCAGAAACTTACAAGATTGGAATCACATAGCAACTCAGAAGGGGAGAGGTGGAAAACCAAGCCGGCAATAAAACAAAACGAGCAAAAAACAGGTATACCAGCAAAAAACGCAAATCATGCCCTCCACCCTGCTGTAAGTTGTTATGCAAATCCAATCAAGTGATAAAAACACAGACATCTGTAAAAAAATATTATACAGATCACTTCTCATTTCAAGTTAGAGACAGAAAATAATTTTTGCAAAATGAGTTTTGAAGACTTTATATTGTTTCAATGCCAAAAACCTAGTTTGCTGATCATTTCAACGGTTTTTTTTAATTATTGTGCAATTATTGTGCAAGTTTAATTCTCCAACAGGAACTTTTTAACCAAACATGTTCAAATTTTAAGGAAGTATTTAGTGATACTCGATGATCCAGCACTCATTTTGGATCCTACAAGCTATATCAAAATGATTGGTACCCATCAACTTGAAAAGCGCTGGCCTTTTCCAAATGCAACATTGCATGGATACACTTGAAATGTCTAGAATGCATGTATAGTTTCTGACTTGTTATACAATTTATCAATGAAAACTGATGGGTACCAATCATTTTAATACATGTACACTGTACTAATATTACTTTCCATAATGCAGACTAGCCAGTTATAAAATGAATTTTAATGCAGTTTACATTATAAAAAGATGTGTTGCACACACAGCACATTAGCTTTCATTGGTGAAAAATGAAATATTAATTTCCAACCCACCCTATCCCAAATGAAATATCTATAAGAAAGAGGGACTTATAATTACTACTATCATTAGGTTTCACTGCCTGTAGAGAATTGATATAATTGACGATATAACTTGCATCCGGCCTCATAAGCAAAACTGGGAACTGAACACCACAGGTCATTTTAAATGTAACTCATTGACTCATATCATAATAGCATGCCTCTAGCTATAAGGACAGCCTGGTGATCTGATCACCTCGCTGACAGCTACTAATTACCTCAGTTGGGATTTCAAGTTGCGATCAATTCTGTTCAGGCAGTGGAACCTTTGTGTAAAGAGGAATTGAAATTAAAAGGTGACCCATTATAGTGGTCTTGTTCATTTAAGTCCTAGACCTTGTCATTAACTGGCAGGTTACCATACAAATGGGCTGCAGCCTCAACCACATCCAGGGGCTTCTTGGTCTTCTTGTCTAGCTGGTCCCACAAACTAACCAATCGGCCGTGAAGGTTACGGTATGTCTTTCTTTGGTATCTGCATAGTTTTTGTTGACCGACGAGCTTCAGCTGGAGGTTAACAAGTTTGGCCTGGTCGAAGAGTAGTGGAGCGATCTTATACAGTGTCAAATTACCTTGTGGGGCCTTAGAGTTCAACGCGTGATGCCAGCCTTCCACGTCATTGTTGGTTCGGACAGACTGACGAAAAGCTGACCATGATGCTGGTGTCCATCTGGCATTCGCCTTCACCCATGTGGCATCGACATAAGCAAATACCTGCAAACATCAGAGAAAGAAAATAAAAGAATTGTCATGCATGTGCACTCCTAGTTAAGTCCTGAAGATCGCAAACCTGCGTGTATATATCCAACGCAGCCAAGTCGCATTGGTATGTTGTTAACGCCAGTAATGTAAACAAAACAAGATTTGCAGTTAAAATGCCACTCAGAATTTTGGCGCACTAAAAGCAGACATTTTGGATTTTTTTTACAAAACATTGATTATTTCACTTTTGACAACATTGCACAATTTTGGTGACAAGATAACTCGATCGAAAAATATGCAAGCAAAAGGTATACTTGGTGTATCTCATAATCCTTAAATTGGCACTGCATGCTCGTAACTATAAAATACAATCTTTATTATTATTATATGACTAGATTTCGCGGTTCTCGGGTCGTGCGCTTCTCGTGATCGGCCTATTTCTAATTACCCAAACCCATATACCTGCCCTGATTTTTTAAACTATGAAATGCGTCTCTCAATGATCAAGACCCAACTTGACACAACTTAATCAATGGCGAGAAACGTGAACGCAAAAACGGTTCATATGCCTTCCGGAAATAGTCATGTTCTGCTGAAATAGGCCTATATGCACGTGTTTGGTGTGTGCACGTGTTCGGTATTGAAATATATGTTGAAAATAAAGGCCTATAATTATTGGTCCGATGAGATGCACCTGTTAGTCACACTGTAATGCTTTTCCGATGCGCGCACTGTACTCCGCGCACACTCCCGTTGATACTCCGCGATAGCGCACTGCGAGCACGCGATAGTGAACCACGTGAACGCGAAACGCGCGGACGCGAACGCGATAGCGCGCGGACAGAGGACGGACGGACGGACACGCCGTAATTAGTATTAAGATAATATTAAAAATGCTCTATACCAGTAGAAGTGTTAAAAAGTGTACAGATTAAAAGTGGTGAAGGATATAACTCGATAATATTGGAAGGACAAAAACAGCAGTGTTGCATGTAGCTAACAATTTGTCCATACTACAAACATTGACCAAAATGTGACATTTTACTTTATTACGGTTCATTGAAAGATATCGAGGTGTTGAGAGAGATGGCTGTTTTATTCGTTTTATGGTTAAATAAAACCATGTGATTCGTGCTTGATAATTATTTTTCTAACATATATAATAAAGACATGTTGTGATTGCCGGACACTTCCTTTAGGGGCGCACCATTAGATTTCCAGGGGCCGGAGTGAAAAAAAAACTTTGCCCACTAGTGAGGAAAAAAAAAAAACTTTGCCCACTAAAAAAAAAAAAAAATTTTGCCTCACTGATGAGTAAAAAAAAAATTTTCCCCACCCAACTTTGTATACAAATTTACATTAAAATTGAAAAAAAATAACTTTGCCGCCAAAGGCGGCGAAAAAAAAAAATTTCGTGCTCTTGGAGGCGAAAAAAAAAAAATTCCGCCGCCTTCGGCGGCGAAAAAAAAAATCTGCCTGACCCAAACTCCCATGCCCCCCCTGAGAATCTAATGGTGCATCCCTTATTGATGCCTAATTATTAGACATACCTCCTTGAGCTGTTGCGATTCACCTGCTTTACCCTCCAGATACTTAAATACCGTAGGTATTAATTCACTGGGCAGGTACGGCATGGCAACGCCATCAACTTTGACAGGAGCTTATGAACCTCCGACTTGGCGCAGTACACTCGCTGCAGTCCCACTTCCTGAATCTTGCGCCAAACTGCCTGCTTCCAATGATAGGTGCAGCCAAGCAGCTTGACAGTTGGGTAGACTATCTTCAGTGCGGACCATGTTGCCGCCTCAAAGTCAAGCATCCTTCTTTAATCTTGATTGGGCCCTTGAATAGAAAAATAATTACTGTTATTAATTTTTGGCAACATATAGGCCCTACTAAAAAAAAAAAAACATAGTTTGAACATCACAAAGATAGAATTGTAAATTTAGATATAAATAATAAGATTATTTACAAGTTGCTGCTGTACTTTGTTTGGCTTATAATTTGGCAAAAATTATATTATTAGCCTTAACTAGCTTAGGTGGTGTGCCCATTAGCATGTATCCACTATTCTAATCTAAATTAAGCCATGATGCCAAGTATAGGCAAAACATAAAAAGTATATCAGTGCATGGTTTGAATCATCATGGTGGCAAGAAAGACTAATGCCTGCATGTCTACTGGATAAGGCTTATTTACAGCATTAACCTTGTCAATAGATAAGTATTCAGACACAGGGTCAGAATTTTGTTTTGCTGTGCGAGTGCGAGAATCATTTCTTGCAAATCAATTAACTTCTGTGTATACTACAAGTTTGTGAGAATCAACTAGGATATTCACCCAAATCCGAATACAAGAATCTTTGGTAGAATCGATTCTTGGATTCTCGCCAAAATTTTGATCCTGCAGGGAGTGCAGGTAACATAATACTTGCACTTAAGTTAGTGGTTGTTAGTGAATGCTTTTGGCAATTAATATGTCTGTAATAAACAACTAAAAATGTTTCGCTGTAAAATTACAATGCACATACCTCAGATATGTCCAGAAGTAGTTCATTGATGGCTCTGAAAACGCTAACATAGTCCTTCTTCGTCCTGGCTGACATCAACACAAAGCAGAGTGGGACCTGATCAAATAGGAATTGAGAAATAATTAATAATTTTTCTTTCTTTCTTTCTTTCTTTCTTTTTTCTTCTTTCCTTTTTGGTATTCACAACGGATTAAAAAATTATAACAATGTGTTCAATGCGTTATGGATTGCGGGACCCCTGTGTATGATTATGACGCAGGATGTTTGTGAAGGAATTAGCGTTCAATGCTGTCGCACGCTGAATTGTTTTGTTTTTTAGACATTCAGGTTTGCCACGCTATTCACAATGGATTAAAACTTCCAATCATGAGCTATGTGGCCAGGTATCTAAGTTACTCAAAACCACGCCTTCACGGCCGATAGACGCGTCCGTTAGTGCAAAAAAAGGCCAAATGGCAGATTGGGAGAATGACCTATAAAACGGACGCGAGCCGTAATGACCATGACGCTATAACGTGTTAGTCTTCTTTTGCAGTCGTTTACAGTTTAGTTATTATTTCATACTAAAATTTTTATATTAACTCGGGTCGAAACGAAATTTGGCAAGATTGTGTCTGTTTAGTTGAGAGACGTCATTTTCTACTTTGCTAACAGAAAAACGATTAGTGGTGCCACTGCACAGAAAAGACAGGCGTATATATATCATGATGCACGGTGTTACCCATTTGAAGAATTTGCCTAATTTAGCTATAATTATTATTATCCCTGCCGCAGGCACGTTGATGGGTAACGGGGAAAATGTCACCCATTCAATCAGTCTTATGCTTTAGTATTCTCTGCTCTTTTTGAACTTATAGTCGTGCACATTCTTGTTTAGTTTTCTTTCATTCACGTAGGACTACATGCAAAGTTAACGATTACCGTATTAGGCCTTGCCATAATTTTGCCTATTTAATTATTTCATTCATCCATTCTATCAGTCTTACTATTCATTCTTTGCTTCTTTTTCTTCTTCTCAATTCGTGCACATTTGTGTTTTTCTTTCATTCATAGACCAGTGAGCTACATGCACATAATCATCTTTACTTGTTTCATATAGGCATTTCCATTCGTGACTACCGGTAGCCTATAGGCCTATAGGCCTATTGTTTCTCTCATTATTATCTTCTATAGGCCCTAGTTTCTGGTGATATCACATTTGTGCCTCATATAAACATGATAAATTAAATTATTGAAAACACTTTTCTAGTTTTTTTCTGAGTTCGTTAATTTCTTATAGGCCTACACGAGCACACATAGGCCTACATGTCTTTCATATATCTAGGCATAACCCAGATTTGGAAGCATATAGAAAGTCGGCTTTATGTCGTTTGCATGTTCAGATATAGGCCTAGGCCTATACATAATTGGCACTTGTCCCATTACTCGTTGATGGTCGATAGACGTCCCAATAAATCGGACTTAGTCACCGGTCAGTTCTACAGCATAGATATCCATGGCTAACGATGGTTAACTATGGAAACATGTTAAAGGACATCAAGAAAATTTTCTAAGTTATTTATTTTGAGCTCTTTCGAGACGAGTAATGGATATATTCTGTAGATTTAGGTTTTGTCTGTGACTGCTAATGTGAGGCCGTCGTAGGTCGTACGGGGCTCAAACTCGGTGGGTGGGTGGGTGGGTGTAGTTCTGTCCTGGCAAGAAGAAGTTTATGTTCGTTAAGTCATCCGACCCCGGGGCCCCCTCCAAGGGGTCATTTGAGGTCAAATGACTAAAAACTGCCATATGGGCATGAAACTAGGTCCTACGGGACTCAAACTCGGTGGGTGGGTGTAGTTCTGTCCTGGCAAGAAGATGTTCATGATCGTTAAGTCATCCGACCCCGGGGCCCCCTCCCAGGGGTCATTTGAGGTAAAATGACTAAAAACTGTCATATGGGCATGAAACTAGGTCGTACGGGGCTCAAACTAGGTGGGTGGGTGTAGTTCTGTCCTGTCAAGAAGATGTTTAGGCCTATGTTCGTTTTAAAGTCATCTGACACCGGGGTCCGCTCCCAGGGGTCATCTGAGGTCAAATTACTAAAAAGTGTCGTATGGACATGAAACTTGGTAGGTACAGTCAACATTTAAAACTACATTTTTGAAGGTCATTTTGGGGTCATCCAAGGTCACCACGGGTCATCTGAGGTCAAATTAGTAAAAACTCATATATGGGCATGAAACTTGGTGGGTACAGTCAACATTTAGAGTTATAAGTTTAGATCATTTTGGGGTCATCCAAGGTCACCCAGGGGTCATCTGAGGTCAAATTAGTAAAAACTGTCATATGGACATGTCACCATCAGCCTGGTAATCGCGCCCAGTCGAGAACCGCCAAATATGGTAACCGCCTAGTCTATTTTAAAACTGATGCATCAATGACTATCATTCTCACATACATTAGGAAGTGAATTTGGAGAATAGAGGCCTTGCATGTGACATATCATCCCGTAAATATGGCGGACTACTCAAATGCATTCAACAAAAGCATGATTGCAATCAAATAGGTTGATGACAACATTTGATTGAATGGACTGCACTCCGCCATAACTACGGTGAAGGACACCGGCTCAAATCCTTTGTTTGGAGCCAATCGATAATTTCATGCAGAGCCTCTATACTTTCTGTTAATAAAATACTATGCTGACCTCATACTCCAGTAATTTCAGATCATTGAGCTCAGTAATACATCAAAGAATGTCTTCCAGTTCATGAAATAGATATCTGCATATCGGATTAAAAGCTTGAGGCATTTCAATTGCAAGGCCCATTACTTATACACCAACAACAACATAGGCCTATACAAGTGTATATAATGTAGCATGTGCACACATTATCATGTTGTGGATGGTGAATCAAGCTGCAGTGCCTACCCATTATGTATGATTTAAACTCATAGGTTTTGGCAATTTGGGAGGGGGTGGGTTCAAAATGACCCCATAGGATTATACGGGGGTAAAGATTTCAAATTGCTCAAATACCCCTTTCAAATATATCAAATTATTTAAATAAATAAATAAATAAATAAATAAATAAATAAATAAATAAATAAATAAATAAATAAATAAATAAATAAATAAATAAATAAATAAATAAATAAATAAATAAATGAAAAAAATTGAAAAAATTGTAGCGTAGCATTAAAATCATAATAACCATTGCTGGCAGGCGGATTCGAACCAACGATATTGACATTACCAGCCTGATGCTCTAACACTGAGCTATGCCATCATCTAGTAATGAGGGTCGAGTTTTTAGCGTATACAGTGTTTGTCTGTGATAATGCCTTGTGAAATAAATAAATATAAAGTCTCAATTTTTAATTTAAATTTATTTGATAATTTTCTAACCTATATTTTCTTTAGAGCAGGGACAAATATTTCCCCTTTTATCCAATTTGGCCGCTAAATAAGAATCTACTTCTTTTATTACTGATTTAATTCCGCGATTTGTTCCATTCAGCAATATCAAAGATTAATGTCAAGCATCTCACGACAGATATTTAGTTGGCTTAGTGGTTTTGCACAGTGCTTTTTAACCGGGAGGTACCGAGATCGATTCCCACCTCTGCCTGCAATTTTTTTTTTCAAGACTGGGAAATAATAACCTGACATTCGCCGCTGACATTCGTACTGCAGAAGCGGAGTTGTAACTTGTTAAACTTTGCTCCTTCCGTAAAAGGGTACATTATTGTGGCACTACATTATTTCTTTTTTTCCACATTGCTGGTATTAAATATCAAATGGTCATAATTGGCGGTCACTTCAAATCATCGCCAACTGAACGAAGTTCAGGAATGTCCTCTCATTGTTAATTGTTGGTTAACCCACCACTTGAACAGGATTTAACCAAAGCAAACAAAGACTTAAGCTTTTTTACGAATGCTATACATAAGTACAAGCTTATTATCCTCTTTAACAATAGGATTAAAGATTGGTGCTTGACTGGAATTACGTGCTAGTGTCATTTGTTATTGTTAAAAGGCAATAAGGTGTGTAATTGCAATATTTCCTCTGAATAGGAAAGACTCTCTACATCGAACCATGGATGCTGGTGGTTCGAATTAAGCCCGATCCTGACTCCACTTCGCAGCGGTATGCGATGCTGCGATGCTTTTCAAACATCTCAGCATCCCGCGATGAAATTAAAATGTACAGGTGGAGTCAGGCTTTAGGAATAAAAACCCAATTCGAAATGATGCGCTTGAGAATTCAACAATATAAATAATGGTAGCTCTATTATAATACACATTAATGATAAAATTCCAAAATATAATACGTTTTCTGTCTTTGCTTGTCACGTGGTAGGCCTATGTTGAAGTTGCGATTATATTTTTAAATAAGTTTCAAATGAATAACAACAAGACAAAGTAGCCGAGTGGTCTAAGGCGCTAGGCTCATAGAGTACTAAGCGTTGCGCCGTGAGTTCGAACCCCGCCTCTGCCAAACTTTAAAAGAAGTAAATTAAAATTTGACTTTTTTAAAATTTCATATGTGACTGGGAGAATTTATGTATGGTGTGGAGTGGTGTGATAGGGCATGTACTTTAACTGGCCGTTAAGTTTAAGTCTTTATTGGGCGTTTTATCGGCAGTCAACGAGTAATGCAAAATATCACGAGCACACATACAGGTCTTCCATCTAGGTAGGCCTATATCAAACACCCAGATTTGGAAACGTAGAAAGTGGGTCGGCTTTATGTCGTTTGCATGTTCTGCTCAGGCTAGCCATATACATAATTGCCACTAAAATACTTAGCTCTATGTTTCTTTCGTGCCTTTCGTGTCTCTCATTATTTTCCTCTATAGTTTCTGCCCAGTAAATTAAATTATTGAAAACACTTTTCTGTTAACGAGCACATATTAAAACAGGACTTCCATATCTAGGTATACATGTGTCAAACACCCAGATTTGGAAGCATAGAAAGTGTGTCGGCGTTATTCGTTTGCATGTTCAGGCTAGTAGGCCTATATAGGCTTATACATAATCATGATAATTGACACTAAAATATTAGTAGGCTATAATTATAATTGAAATAAAATACTTAGGCCTATGTTTCTTTCGTGCCTTTTACTATTATTATTATTGTTGGATCATATGGTTTTCATCCATTTTCACGTCTAATCTTTGTTTTGATCCTTTATTCGTGTTTTCACCACTCACTCGTTCATCATATGGAGAATAGGAGGAATCATCATGTTGCTTTCTCAGTAGGCTACATACATCGCAATATTTTGTTTCGCAAAAAACGGTCCGATCATGAACGCAGTGGAACACATAAGGTGTCGTATAGGCCTACTCGGTCGGCAATCACATGGTTCGAACTTTAAAATTTATTCTACTTTTACACCATATTTCATCAGTTTAGCTTCAAAATAGCAACTTTTTTCGCGCACTTCACGCGCATTTGTACCATTTATTATGTCGCCAAAAAGGTGCTGGGTTGACTCTACTTCCTATAATTTTTTCCCAACTCCACCCCCATGTCAAAAAGAAATGTACGATACTGCACATAACGCACACTTTCATGAGCAGTAGGCCTATTGAACACACATGGGCATATTCGAAGAATTGAGCGCGGAAATGGAAAATGTTACTTTTGCGCGCATAAATCCGAATTTGAGTTTTCTTTCTCGTGTAATTCTATAATTGTTCTCATTGACCTTGGGTTGTTTATTTGTTCTCTCTACATCCACTCCCGCACACACACCCCACCTCACCCCACCTCACACAACACACACCTTCACGAACACAACCCCTCGAAGAATCGAGCGCGGAAATGGAAAATGTTAGTTTTGCGCGCATAAATCCGAATTTTAGTTTTCTTTCTCGGTATTTGACGGTGGTGTTTGAAATCAGTAAAGAAAATATGATGTGCAGGAAGGTATAGTCATACACATGATAGATGAAAGAAAGAAACATAATAATAACTCTAAATTAATTTTCTGAAAAATAAAGACAAACTCAGTTTCATCCAAAGTTGTTAAAATAACAACTGACATGTTGACACGGACATCGTATTTTTAATTTCGCCAATTCAAACAACACTTACCTATTTTTGGTAACAGTAAAGGACCACTTCGTAAAACTTCCAAATCTGGGTGTTTGATATACCTAGATTGGGAAGACATGCATATGCATGTCACATTTTAAGGCTCCCTCCCTTAGGACCTATATACTAATTTTACTGCTGGTAATGATAATAGTCATTACATTCTAAAGTTATTATGTATAGGCTAGTGCTCTGTTTCATTCATGAAAATGCTATTATTCACACAAAAAAGTAAGCTCTTTGACTGTCTCAGAGAAAATAAAGGTAGAGAAGCGACACTCTCTGCAAACTGCCTGTACCGTGCTATACCGCAGCTGAAGACATCTAATACAGCAGAGTGAGCAGACAGTACATGTACAATGTGATTCTCTCATTTATAATTAGGATTACGTCATTGCCAGAGCTTTGTTTTGTGAGCGGTACAAAGCGTATAAGTCCGCCCACCGCTGTCAATCATTCTAATGAACAAATAAACAAGCTCTGGCAATGACGTAATCCTAATTATAAATGAGAAAATCACATTGTACATGTACTGTCTGCTGTACCATATGTCTTCCAACAAGTGCCGGAGTGTCGCGGGCCTGACTGTCTCCGATCTAGGATTTCCCTTTCAACAAAGGAGCACCAACGCAGTATAATGCACTGCAGCATGTAGCATACTCATCGGCATGATCAAATAAATGCCAATCATTTACAAACAGAATAGTCAGATTGCTTGCACCCTTTTTCATTACGGTATGTATGATTAATACATTAATATAAGCAATAGGTGTGGTACTGTGGTGTGTGCTAGAAATCAGTAAAGAAATATGATGCGCAATGTGCATGTCGGGATGAATAATGGGCAGAAAAGCATAGCATGATAAATGAAAGAAACATAATAATAGAAACAACTGAGGATGGAATTATTTTAGACAAGTGACAAAGACTTGTATGACATCCCTAGGACTTCATTAGAACGTGAATATCACTTTCCAAATCCCCAGGGGGCATGGTAAAGCATTCAAGAAAGAAATAAAGGGAAACGTTATGGATGTTCATGTACATGGTTATGTTCATAATGAGTCTTTTGGTGAAAATTCGATCGATAATGAAGATTGGTTCAAAAACTACATCATCGGACGTATGTATAATTTTCGATTTTGAATGCATTTTGATATCATTAATAGAGTATGAAATTATCAATTTTCATATTAAAAACACAAAACATTGCATTTTTTTATTTTATTTTTTTAGGTCAAACATGAATGACCCTAGCATTTAGGTCTAGGTCAAGGGACATTCCAAAACCGAAAAATAAACAACTTAAAAAAATTTAAAAAAATTACAATTTCTGGAATTTTTCGAAAAATGGGGGGTGGGACTATACTCAAACGTGGGACTATACTCGGACGAATACGGTAATACCAAGTTTTTCCTATCACACATTCTGCCAAATGTGTGCATTAATTTCTGTTGTTATTGGACTCTAAATTATATTTTCAGTAGATAGCGAAAATACATGCATGAAACATCATATATTCCCGTTCATATGTCAAACGTATTGAAGTGATATCAAATAAAACACAAACCCCGTGGTGGCCCCCCGAACGCGCACATGCTATGGGTTCCGTTGCCCACCAGCGTGCCTTATAGACTACATGTATACATGTATGGGTTCTGTTACCCACCAATGTGCATTATGTTATAAACGTGTCAAAACTTACACAAGTTCAGCCGAGTTCAGTGCTCCGTTGCCCACCAACGTGCTATGTTAAACGTGTTGAAGCGATGTGAAATTAACACAAGTCCATACTCCGTTGCCCACCAACGTACCTATGTTAAGCACATGTTCCGTTGCCCACCAACGTGCTTATGTTAAACGTGTTGAAGCGATTTGAAATTAACAAAAGTCTCATACATGATGACTATATACATAACACTAATTGTACTGAACTTCTGTATTTTATTGACCCGCGCGCGGTACCGTAAGTGCATGGTACCTTTAGTATAACAGAAATTATAATTTAAAATAATAATAATAATAATAATAAATAAATAAATAAATAAATAATGATAAGCATGTCAATATTAATAGCGTTTAAAAGTTTAAATCAAACATATTGCCAAAACAATATATATTTCTAGGTAGGCCTACTGAAATCATTTTTATTTCATGTAGTTACTTTAATGGATCCGTGTACGAATTCATGAAATTCAGCTCTTACCATCATGTGAAGTAGTTATTAAAACACAATTAATTAATATATTTAAAACTTTATTGGAATTGATAGACAAATGTAACTATAACAAATTTTGATATAAAGTGACAATGCGCTATTCACCTTATCAAGTGGACAATACCAAAATATTGCTAGTGACTTTTAAATAGTGCTCTATAATAATAAAACTTGGCCTAATAATGATAATAATAATTATTATTATTATCAATTATTATTATCAATTAGGCCTATGTTTTTATGCTCCATTTATTATTATGCACATGCATGAAAGCCATTTTGGTGGATCACACCTGTAGCTGGGTGATTTTCACAACAACAAACAAAACATGAAAATATATTCCAGAATTTATTATACTTCTTAAAATCATGCTTTAAATTACATTAAACATATGTGACTATATTGTTTCTTTAATTATGGCATATCCCCCTTTTTATATTATCCTCTTTCATTTCGCCCTTTAATAAAACATAACATCTTCTCATTGAAACCATATAGTATATGAGGTTTCATACAGGGGCCGAATTGGCGTGTGGCCGAATTGGCATGTGGCCGAATTGGCATGTGGCCGAATTGACTGGGGCCGAATTGGCTTGGGTCCGAATTGACTCACGTTCTTCGCTTTGACCCGACGAATGCATGCACATTGCACAATGGTCACAAAACCCATTGTAATTGCAATTTGGAGCTTCAGAGACTCAAAACCTTTATAAATCGGCTAAATTGAAAGGAAAATACATCAAATTACTGCCGCGGCCTGAGACTGGCAAAAGTAGCGCAATTTTAGGCAAGTAGCGGCATGCTTTTTTGAGTCATACTGCAGTTACTGTCCGTTTTCCTATACACAATACACAGTGCTCTTTCCCATTGACGAGTGACCTCTACAAATAGCCCTACGTTATAAGTATGGGGATATGACTAGTTCAACGTCGCTGTGTGAAAATAACCGGCCCATATTAAAAGTAGGCTACTCTTCTAAAGTTCTAGAAAATATAGTTTTTAACATGTCCTAAATTTTTAGCTAATTTAGATGTTTGGAAATATTCGTACTTTGGTGTTTTAGTTAATGTTATAGGTAATAGTAGGCCTACATTGCCTAGTTAACGTCGCGTCGCTGTGTGAAAAATAACCGGCCAATATTAAAAGTAGGCCTACTCTTCTAAAATTCTAGACAATATAGTTTTGTAACATGTCCTAAATTTTTAGCTAATTTAGGTGTTTGGAGAGGGTCGTACTTTTGTGTTTTAGGAAGGAAACGACAGATAACACCAAAAATATGAAGAAATTATTTCCAAACCGTGTTAAGTCAACAATCATTATGTTGCTCATTTTCAAGAATGCTGGTTTACAAAAAGCACGCCATGGTCTCATTTCGTGAACAAAAGTACACATAGGCCTACCATTGTTTCCTTTCGTTTCCTTTATAATCGGTTACCCAACTGAAGCTGCAATACAAACTTTATTGCGATATCGCACATGAAAACAGTCACATGTGCACAGCCAGAGAAGATCCGATTTAATCAGTTGAACTGTTTCAATGAGTGTTATCTTGGTTTAATAGCTTTTAATGGGGTTAAGTCCTGCAAAGGTCGAGATGAATTCTACTGTAGACATGACTGCATCATGTAGCATAGCAGCAAGCGATCGCCAAGTAGCCCAATTGTGCGCCTAAGGCGCGGCGTTGGCATCACTGGATGATAATAGTTTGTTTGTCCCCCACACCACTCTTCGCCATACATACATTCTCCCAGCCACATTTCCCTAACATTAAATATGAAATTTAAAAAAGAAGGAAATTTAATTAGGCAGAGGCGGGGCTCGAACCCACGCTGCATTGCGCCGCTATCACGTATACCATGCATATGACCAGCGCCTTAGACCGCTCGACCACGAAGGACTTGATAGTGTCATCGTGAAAATTTAAACATAGGGTACCTGCGGGGAATATGGGACCATTAAGGACGTTTAGCTTATTTGCATAAAAACTAAAGAAGATATGCCCACAAGAGATTGTTATGATGAACAACCTGTCCTTTAAGATTAATAAAACAGGCAATGTTACCTTGTTTTTATGTTTGTTTGGACGCGATGACGTCAAAATGACGTCATCGTCAAGTGTCCCATATTACCTGCATGTGCAGGTAATATTGGACACTGTGTTATCTCTATGGTGAAAATCAAAAAGTTCAGAAAATCACTCTTTTGTTCTAAAAACATTTTTGTTACATGATTTTGAATGTTAAATGCAAATTTCTACAAGAAAATTCAATTTGACAATGCACACAATTTCCTATGTGTCCCATATTACCTGCACCCATTCAGTTGAAAATCCGAGAAAATAATCATTTATAAAAGGAAAGTGCCACTTGTCAGTGCAATTTTACCTGCTGATAAGCTTAACCCATCACCTAAAGATCATAAAAAATGACAAATGCCCCCTCAGTAGGCCCTACCAGAGTTTTTGGATACACAATCATAAAATGTGACGTCATTGATTTTATATCAGGCCAAAAAAACGACATAATTTTTTGGGCAATTTCACTCTTTTTGGCATTGATTTCCAAGAGTTTGATACACAGACTCCAAAACTGCATTTCTAGAAGCACCATTGATGTCTCTAAACACTTAACAAATCAACTTAAAGTGTTTACCTTCTCTAAGCTACTTTTTGTTAAAATGAAAACAGGTGTCCCATATTACCTGCTGTCCCATATTACCTGCAGCTACCCTATAATATTAATAAATCGCAACTTCATTACTACATCATATTTTGGAATTTCATCTGCATAAAACATTAATGTGTATTATAATAAAGCTACCATTATTTATTTTATATTGTTGAATTCTCAAGCGCATAGAGACAATTAATACGAGGGCGGGTCCTATGAATAGGCCTATATACACAATAGGGGAGAGCGGGGAGTGTTCGCCCTAGGGGCAGGTTCGCCCACCCCTTGTTTCTCAGCACTACGGTTATCGGGGAATTTGGTGATGGCAAAATTAGGTGACATAGGTCATTATAAACTTCTCATATTAGCTACGCGACATATAGGGACGTCTTCATCGAACTAAAGCCAAAACAACAAAAAATACATCAAAACGTAATTTTTTCTTGCATTAATAATGTTGTTTTATCATTGATACATAAATACAGATGGTTTGAAAGGAAATTTGCATTGAGAACATATGGGATTTGTCAAAGATTTAATGCAGTTATAAACTCCTTATTCGATTTGTATTTTGCATACCCTGAAGAAATTACAAAAATGTGCACAAGGGGCACGTTCGCCCTTTTGAGGATGGGGCATGTTCGCCCTGTATCTTCCCCGGGCGGACTTACCCCAAACTGGAGGGCGGACCTGCCCCATCACCGTGTTATGCAAAATATTTATAATTAGGCTATACCATTAAACGAGGTAAAACTACTGAAAAGCATGTTTTTTAAAGTTATGTGGTATCAGTATTACTCATACCACAGTTAATGTGCTAATCCATAATCTCCCTGAAGTTGTAAACATGATACGTTTAAGCTCACTTTGGACCCCTACATTTTACCCTGACCCGACCCCTGCCAAAAATTTTAGTGACTCCCCAGAAGAGAATGAATACCCTGTATACTCTTGCTAAATGTTTGCATTTAATATGTTATTGTTATGTAATGTTTAAACCTTTTTTGTGATTAGGGTGAACTTACCCCACCATATGGGCGAACCTGCCCCAATATGGGGCAAGTTCGCCACTTTGAAAAACTTTTTTGTTTGCTCTATCCTGTTGCTATTGTAAGGCCTATAGTTCTGAGATTGTGGCCATATATAGCTAAGACATGGGGCTTGCACATGGGCTAATCAGGTCATCCCTAACCTTAAAATTGACATCACTAGGCTGGACAGAAAAATATAGGGCGAACACTCCCCGCTCTCCCCTACATAAAATCGATTTTGATATCGGCCACGTGCTCTGCTGTGCATGTGGTTTCCCGCAGTGGCGGAAGTTGTATTACGAAGTGCTCCGAACTCCATTTTGAGGCAAATGCTTTTGACAAGGCATTGGATTGTTCCAGTTTGCATCCTAAATCCACATTAGACCCCTAATTTTAATTACGAAATCAAAAGATTAGATTATCATAACAACAAAACGGTAATCTTTTGTCGGGTCTAATGTGAAAATTACATAAAAAAATTACAGTTTTTACAGAATTAATTTTCACCTAATTTCAAAAAAAATGGCGTATATAAGATTGAAATAAATTCTCTACCTTCTATACTAGATCAATTGTGACGCAAGTTGTTATCAAAAATTGTTGTGATAGATGTACAGTTAATATTCATATATTCCATTACCTATCTGATGGTGCAGTTTTTACACAGAAAATATTTATTTGAAAAACCTACCACTCGGCTTTTTTCCGGAAAGGTCACAGGGTCGCCGTGACCTGTGCAATAATTACAATTAAAATTTTTCTTATTCTAACAGCCAGCGTTTCTAAAATGCAGTATGGCGAATTGTGGTGTATTTGTCCCCAGTATACTTGACTGACTCTCAATGCACACATTTTTATCAACCTTTCGTGCAAGCACCCTATAGACGAATCCAAATACACGCATTCCTACACCTGACCAGCAGCCTTTAGTTGGGTCCCCGTCAGCTACAATGCATCCAAAATGTGAAATGATTCGGCCTTGGCGGAAATTTTAAACTGCATTCCATCACCCGTTTTACACCTTACGCGAAAACACAGGTAGACAAAATAATGATTTAACAACACAATACAGTTCCAACAGTTGTGCAAATAAAAGCCGCCTTACACCTACAGAAGGTCGAGGAGGGTTAATAGAATAATACAATAGAGATAATTCCGCAGGTAATCCCGTCGCATCTATTCATAGATGTACAAATGGATGAACAAAAGGACTATATGTATGAATAGATGCGACAGGATTAGGCATACCTCTATTGTATATATTATTCTATTAAACCTCCTCGTCTTTGCATCTTCTCCAGGTGTTAGGCGGTTTTTATTTGCACAATCGGGCGCTCAAAACCCCAGGTTGGTGCTAGCGGGAAACCAAAGATGGCCGACCAAATCCTGACCATGACTTGGCTCGTTGGATTCGTCTATAGTACCGTGGAATAAGCCTTAAAGTCATTTATTCATTTCGCTTGAGAAATCTAGCCACAAATTTGCTCACCGATAGCTTTACATTCGAGGCTATATTTTGCAGTAAACTTCGGTCAGACGAGCGAGGTAGGCCTACTGTTTAGTCTGTATTACTTGTTTCCCTACGTCAAGTTGGTGTACCTTGCTCTTTTTCTTTCCAGTATTCATTATTGTCATAAATGCATCATGGCAAAAGTTTGTTTGGCATATATAAGGTGGAAAAAATAAGACTCATAACACCGTATATTGATATAGACGAATCCAAGTAGCCAAGTCATGGTCAGGATTTGGACGGACATCTTTGGGTAGCCGCTAGCACCAACCTGATGTTTTGAGCGTCCAATTGTGCAAATAAAATCCACCTAACACCTAGAGAAGATGCAAGGACGAGGAGGGTTAATAGAATAGTAGCTAATGATAGGCATGTCCACTAAAAATTGAAGTACTTTTAAATTGATTCAGACCTAACTTATTGGATGGGAATTGATGAAAGAAACATTTTGGCGTTTAAATAATCTTAATCGGACGTTTCATTCCAGAGATATGGCCTTTCGAGTGTCACGGTTTTATATAGGGCTGCTAGAACATGTTAAAAAGTTAAAGTCCAAAAGGAATACTAACAGAAAGTGCAACTTTAAGGTACTTTTTTTAATGTATTTATTAACTATCTTATCTGGAACATTATATTTGCTTATAACAACATGAAAATAAGATCATCCTGAAAATTTAATCGATTTTGTTGACATACAACAAAAACTATAAGACCTCAAAACCCATGGTTTGTTTGTTGAAACCTCAAGCATGATCATAGATGGCCGCCATGGAAAATATCTCCATAGAGGAGATGAACAATAAGTGCATTATTTCAAATGAAAAGCGGTAGTCTTAAACATTGTTCAATCTTTTAAGGTCAGCACATTTTATCTTCAAAAATTATTATATTTCATCATGGCATAAGTTTGGTAACATTAATCACTACCAATTTTGAGAAATTTGTTCCAACTCAAAGGTTATCTTTACTACATTGAGCAATACACTGTGTGCATGGAAGCCATGATGGTCCCCGGTTTTTATACTCCCTATGAAATGGACATGGTAGTGAGAAGTGCACGGGGAAGTGCATGATTTGAGATCGGCCGCAGTAGGCTTAAACATTCTTAAATTTCTTAACATCCTACACATTTTGTCTTCATAAATAGTTAAATTTTATGAGTATGTAAGCTTGCTTGTCTGATTCACTCCAAATTCGGAGATAATTGCGTTTGAACACCTGATGCACGGAATGGTGTCACTTCAACCTGTTGTAGTTCTCATCTCATTAAATTTTTCATTAAAAAAGTTGATCTCTTCATGCAGGAAGGTCCTCTCTATTTACTGACCAAACAGGAAAAAGTTTGGTGAATGTTTTCTGGTGGAATCAGGAATTTCTTGAAACACCCTGATAAAGGCCTACATTTGGATCAAAACAAGTATGTACGCCATTTAACATGCCTGGGATTTCTTGTATCGATCAGTTTCTCCATAGACAATACGTGTGTGAGTGCACGCACACAGTAAATGAAAAATCGTTCTAGTGGAAACTGTATTGAGAGTGGGCATCCCTACTAATGATATATATAATGGAGATAATTCCACAGGTAATCCCGTCGCATCTATTCATACATATAGTCCTTTTGTTCGCAAGTACGTCAATGCATAGATACCGCGTATAGTTAATCCGATTATTAATATGTCACTTCAACAACGAATAGACCATGCTGTGTGTTTTGTCGAAGGGAACTGTATTAATGTATTGTGTTATTCTTTTGTCTACCTGTGTTTTCGCGAAAGGTGTAAAACGGGTGAAGGAATGCAGTTTAAAATTTCCGCCAAGGCCGAATAATTTCACATTTTGAGTGCATTGTAGCCGACGGCTACCCAACTAAAGGCTGCTAGTCAGGTGTAGGAATGCGTGAATTTAGATTCGTCTATAGAATAGCATACACAGTTGGGCGCAATGCTTACGCTAGTTATACGTTGCGTAATGCGTGACTGGTGCACGCTTATGTGAATTTATAATAATTTCCGCCTTATATAAACCGAACAAACTTAATGCAGGGTAGGCCTGCATCAACTACAAGTGAATCAAGTCTGTCGATCCATCTATTTGAAGTTACTTTTCATAATAATGCATCAAATTAATTTTGACTGTCTATAGTTTTCAGCACAGTTCTTCAGCAGTCTGCCAATTTGGCGCAGGTAGTTTATGGCGTATACGGACGTGGGGTTCTGATTGGCTGATTGAATCACATCTTTCATTACATCGGCACCTCATTCGCTGATCAAGCTGCATAGCATTGTGTGACGTAGTTCTTTTAACGCTGTAATCAGACAGACACCACTGAAGTAATTTGCTGAATAGTATAGTCACTGTCACTAGCAGTAACACTATAACATAATTTACCTGCATCATACAATAGTGTTGACATGGCAAGTTGGATAGCTCCTCAGCTACGAAGGCCAACATCGGGTTTTACAGGCTGGGTTGTCAAGGTGAGAATGAGAAATTTACCCCAGTCAGAACTCTTGCCCCCCCATGTTGCCCCCCCCCCCATTAAAAACCCAAAATTACGAAAATTTCACCTTTGCCCGGTAATTTTGTGCAAAATTTGTTGATTTTGCCCCCTGAAATTCACTTTTCCCCTCAATGCCCCCCCCCGCCCCTGGAAAAAAATTCCATTTTCAACAATTTGTGAACAGTGCATCGCAGTACATCCAATGATGTAAATATGACGAGACTTGGAGGATTGAATTAGAACTGAAACATATGTTTTTTCTTGATGTATCTGTGTATGACATACACATAAAAAGCAACATAAAGTATGATGTATTCAGTTGATCACTTGCCAATCCATGCATTTAAACCAGGTATCAAGATAATGTGCACAATTTTATAATTTTTTGTACAATCTAATTCATAGTTATTAAAAATGGGTTATTCAGTGAGTATATTAATATTAATTGTTTATGACAATATTATTGGAAGAAACACATTCTGTTAATAGAGACAAAAACAGGTAATTGAGGTAGAGATTTATATCTCAAAATTTGTTCAGATTTTTATACAAAGGGCCAGGGGGTCTTTAGGTGACAGTCAAAACAGATCATTCAATGTGAGAGGGTGTTGCATAGATACGGTGGTGAATGAATAGGCTAGGTCCAAGTATTTGTTCATAATAATTGGTCTCGTTAAATTATATCATAAAACTTTGGATTGTCCCTTTTATTCAAATGTATGTGATATTAATATTATTTGAGAACACATCAAATAATCATTAAAAAAATCACTGATATAAGGGGTTTTCAACAAAAGCAGTTTTGGGCTGGATGCTTGGGTAGAAGGAGCATCCCGCCAAAAACAGCTTTTGCTGCAAACCCCCTATATCAGTGATTTTTTTTATTATTTTTTGATGTGTTCTCAAAATTGGGCAAGTGGATGTAAGGGGTTTTGAAACAAAGCTCTTCATTTGTATAATACAGAGAATGTTGCAGTCGAAAAATGGATTTATTGAGCTAAATGCAGTGCGACTTTGCCGTTTGGAAAAACATCATCGAGTTCTTGAAGTTGGCTTTGGATTAGGAATAGGAATTAAAAAGGCAGCAGAAATCATTGAAGCAGGTAATGTGCTCAAGTTGATACATTTCATATTCAAACAATGAAACATGCTACATGGGATAATGTTTTTGTTTTGTTTTATTTCAAACTCTAATGGTGACCCGCAGGTCAAATTGCTAGAATTTACATTAAACACACCTAAACAGAACAATGCAATTTGAAGGCAGCAGCTTAATCAGTGCCAATATTGCAACATTGAAACAAACAACTATACAAACATCCATCCCCACCATACCCCACCCCCCGTAGGCAATGAGGATAAAGTGCCTTGCCCAAGGACACAACACGTTGACACAAGTGGGGTTCGAACTCGCAACCTTTGGATTATGAGCCAAGTGCCTTATCCACTCGGCCACACATGCTCCTCATAATGAAAGCAGGATCTTTAAGAACAAACCAGAAATTTTGGGACTTAGTACGTACTGAACCGGAGATCTTATCCCACAAGAGGATAGAGCACATCAGAGCCTAAGGGATTTTCTGTTTTTGATGGAAAGTGTCAAACAGTGCCGTAGCGTGGGTCATCCGATTGGGGGGCGCTGACCATGATTTGGGGGCACCGGGTCTGATTTGGGGCAGCAGCCGTTTTTGGCAATTTTCCTATGGGATATTTTGAATTTTTGATCGATGGGGGGGGGCACGTATTTAGAGGGACAACTCTTTTAGTACCGTAACAGATTAAATTCATCAATGCAAGAAAGAATGAACTATGCTATTTATTGAACCTATAATGTGTCAGTTGTTTACTGAGGATAACCTATGCTATCAATTGAAGGTCTGCCAAATACTGAAAATTAAATCTTCAGTAACATAGGTTATCTTCAGTTCATAGCAAACACATTATTATCTTCACCAGATACCATAGGTTATCTTCAGTAGATAGCGGACATACTTTCTTCACCAGATACCATAGGTTATCTTCAGTAGATAGCGGACATACTTTCTTCACCAGATACCATAGGTTATCTTCAGTAGATAGCGGACATACTTTCTTCACCAGATACCATAGGTTATCTTCAGTAGATAGCGGACATACTTTCTTCACCAGATACCATAGGTTATCTTCAGTAGATAGCATACACACTATCTTCAGCAGGGGGTAGCAAGCGGGGGAACAGGGTGGACGAAGTCCATGGGCCCCAAGCAAAAGAGAAAATGAAATAAGCGCTGATTAAGGAGATGCTAAAATGCAGGGCCGAATTTACCTGGGCAGGCCAAAATTTGGAAGCTTTTGGAGGCCCCACACTCATTGATCGTACTAGGACATTTGCGCGCAAAATTAGTTTTCAATTTCAGACAATTTTATATTAGCCCAAAATGAAGGGCTATGTAAAGGGCTAGTATGATATGCGCGAAGTGCGCCAGATTTTGCAGTTTTACCATATTTTGGTAAAACTAGATACCATATAATTATCTTCAGTACATGATAACAGACATACTATCTTCAGCAGATGCCATAGGTTATCTTCAGTAGATAGCAGACATACTATCTTCACCAGACACCATAGATTATCTTCAGTAGATAGCAGACATACTATCTTCACCAGACACCATAGATTATCTTCAGTAGATAGCAGACATACTATCTTCAGCAGATACCATAGGTTATTTTCAGTAGATGATAGCAGACATACTATCTTCACCAGATACCAAAGGTTATCTTCAGTAGATAGCAGACATACTATCTTCACCAGATACCATAGATTATCTTTAGTAGATAGCAGACATACTTTCTTCAGCAGATACCAAATCTGATGATCCCGCTGGTGAACGCACAAGACAATTTTCATATGTGGTCTTTGTGTATATTTAACCCACTAGATACCATATAATTATCTTCAGTACATGATAACAGACATACTATCTTCAGCAGATGCCATAGGTTATCTTCAGTAGATAGCAGACATACTATCTTCACCAGACACCATAGATTATCTTCAGTAGATAGCAGACACATTATTTTCACCAGACACCATAGATTATCTTCAGTAGATAGCAGACATACTATCTTCACCAGATACCACATGTTATCTTCAGTAGATAGCAGACATACTATCTGCAGCAGATGCCATAGGTTATCATCAGTAGATAGCAGACACATTATTTTCACCAGACACCATAGATTATCTTCAGTAGATAGCAGACATACTATCTTCAGCAGATACCATAGGTTATCATCAGTAGATAGCAGACATACTATCTTCAGCAGATACCATAGGTTATCTTCAGTAGATGATAGCAGACACATTATCTTCACCAGATACCATACGTTATCTTCAGTAGATAGCAGACATACTATCTTCAACATACCATTGGTTATCTTCAGTATATAGCAGACATACTATCTTCACCAGATACCATATGTTATCTTCAGTAGATAGCAGACATACTATCTTCACCAGACACCATAGATTATCTTCAGTAGATAGCAGACATACTATCTTCACCAGACACCATAGATTATCTTCAGTAGATAGCAGACATACTATCTTCACCAGATACCATATGTTAGATAGCAGACACTTTATCTTCACCAGATGCCATAGGTTATCTTCAGTAGATAGCAGACACATTATTTTCACCAGACACCATAGATTATCTTCAGTAGATAGCAGACATACTATCTTCACCAGATACCAAAGGTTATCTTCAGTAGATAGCAGACATACTATCTTCACCAGATGCCATAGGTTATCATCAGTAGATAGCAGACATACTATCTTCAGCAGATACCATAGGTTATTTTCAGTAGATGATAGCAGACACATTATCTTCACCAGATACCATATGTTATCTTCAGTAGATAGCAGACATACTATCTTCAACAGATACCATATAGGTTATCTTCAGTAGATAGCAGACATACTATCTTCACCAGATACCAAAGGTTATCTTCAGTAGATAGCAGACATACTATCTTCACCAGATACCATAGATTATCTTTAGTAGATAGCAGACATACTTTCTTCAGCAGATACCATATATTATCTTCAGTAGATAGCAGACATACTATCTTCACCAGATACCATAGATTATTTTCAGTAGATAGCAGACATACTATCTGCAGCAGATGCCATAGGTTATCATCAGTAGATAGCAGACATACTATCTTCACCAGATACCATATGTTATCTTCAGTAGATGATAGCAGACATATTATCTTCACCAGATGCCATAGATTATCTTCAGTAGATAGCAGACATACTATCTTCAACAGATACCATAGATTATCTTCAGTAGATAGCAGACATACTATCTTCACCAGATACCATAGGTTATCATCAGTAGATAGCAGACATACTATCTTCGCCAGATGCCATAGGTAATCATCAGTAGAAAGCATACATACTATCTTCAGTAGATGATAGCAGACATACTATCTGCAGCAGATGCCATAGGTTATCATCAATAGATAGCAGACATACTATCTTCACCAGATAGCATAGGTTATCTTCAGTAGATAGCAGACATACTATCTTCACCAGATACCATAGATTATCTTCAGTAGATAGCAGACATACTATCTGCAGCAGATGCCATAGGTTATCTTCAGTAGATAGCAGACATACTATCTTCACCAGATACCATATGTTATCTTCAGTAGATGGCAGACACATTATTTTCACCAGACACCATATATTATCTTCAGTAGATAGCAGACATACTATCTTCAGCAGATACCATAGGTTATCTTCAGTAGATGATAGCAGACATACTATCTTCACCAGATACCAAATGTTATCTTCAGTAGATAGCAGACATACTATCTTCACCAGATGCCATAGGTTATCATCAGTAGATAGCAGACATACTATCTTCAGCAGATACCATAGGTTATCTTCAGTAGATGATAGCAGACACATTATCTTCACCAGATACCATATGTTATCTTCAGTAGATAGCAGACATACTATCTTCACCAGATACCATAGGTTATCATCAGTAGATAGCAGACATACTATCTTCGCCAGATGCCATAGGTAATCATCAGTAGAAAGCATACATACTATCTTCAGTAGATGATAGCAGACATACTATCTGCAGCAGATGCCATAGGTTATCATCAATAGATAGCAGACATACTATCTTCACCAGATAGCATAGGTTATCTTCAGTAGATGATAGCAGACATATTATCTTCACCAGATGCCATAGATTATCTTCAGTAGATAGCAGACATACTATCTTCAACAGATACCATAGATTATCTTCAGTAGATAGCAGACATACTATCTTCACCAGATACCATAGGTTATCATCAGTAGATAGCAGACATACTATCTTCGCCAGATGCCATAGGTAATCATCAGTAGAAAGCATACATACTATCTTCAGTAGATGATAGCAGACATACTATCTGCAGCAGATGCCATAGGTTATCATCAATAGATAGCAGACATACTATCTTCACCAGATAGCATAGGTTATCTTCAGTAGATAGCAGACATACTATCTTCACCAGATACCATAGATTATCTTCAGTAGATAGCAGACATACTATCTGCAGCAGATGCCATAGGTTATCTTCAGTAGATAGCAGACATACTATCTTCACCAGATACCATATGTTATCTTCAGTAGATGGCAGACACATTATTTTCACCAGACACCATATATTATCTTCAGTAGATAGCAGACATACTATCTTCAGCAGATACCATAGGTTATCTTCAGTAGATGATAGCAGACATACTATCTTCACCAGATACCAAATGTTATCTTCAGTAGATAGCAGACATACTATCTTCACCAGATGCCATAGGTTATCATCAGTAGATAGCAGACATACTATCTTCAGCAGATACCATAGGTTATCTTCAGTAGATGATAGCAGACACATTATCTTCACCAGATACCATATGTTATCTTCAGTAGATAGCAGACATACTATCTTCAACAGATACCAAAGGTTATCTTCAGTAGATAGCAAACATACTTTCTTCACCAGATACCATAGATTATCTTTAGTAGATAGCAGACATACTTTCTTCAGCAGATACCATAGATTATCTTCAGTAGATAGCAGACATACTATCTTCACCAGATACCATAGATTATCTTCAGTAGATAGCAGACATACTATCTGCAGCAGATGCCATAGGTTATCATCAGTAGATAGCAGACATACTATCTTCACCAGATACCATATGTTATCTTCAGTAGATGATAGCAGACATACTATCTTCAACAGATACCATAGATTATCTTCAGTAGATAGCAGACATACTATCTTCACCAGATACCATAGGTTATCATCAGTAGATAGCAGACATACTATCTTTGCCAGATGCCATAGGTTATCATCAGTAGATAGCATACATACTATCTTCAGTAGATGATAGCAGGCATACTATCTGCAGCAGATGCCATAGGTTATCATCAATAAATAGCAGACAAACTATCTTCACCAGATACCATAGGTTATCTGCAGTAGATTGCAGACATACTATCTTCACCAGATACATATGTTATCTTCAGTAGATGATAGCAGACATACTATCTTCACCAGATGCCATAGATTATCTTCAGCAGATAACAGACATACTATCTTCAACAGATACCATAGATTATCTTCAGTAGATAGCAGACATACTATCTTCAGCAGATGCCTTAGATTATCTTCAGTAGATAGCAGACTTACTATATTCACCAGATACCAAAGTTATCTTCAGTAGATAGCAGACATACTATCTTCACCAGATGCCATAGGTTATCTTCAGTAGATGATAGCAGACACATTATCTTCACCAGATACCATATGTTATCTTCAGTAGATAGCAGACATACTATCTTCACCAGATGCCATAAGTTATCATCAGTAGATAGCAGACATACTATCTAAAGCAGATACCATAGGTTATCTTCAGTAGATGATAGCAGACACATTATCTTCACCAGATACCATACGTTATCTTCAGTAGATAGCAGACATACTATCTTCAACATACCATTGTTATCTTTAGTAGATAGCAGACATACTATCTTCACCAGATACCAAAGGTTATCTTCAGTAGATAGCAGACATACTATCTTCACCAGATACCATATGTTATCTTCAGTAGGTGGCAGACATACTATCTTCACCAGATACCAAAAGTTATCTTCCGTAGATAGCAGACATACTATCTTCACCAGATACCATAGGTTATCTTCAGTAGATAGCAGATATACTATTTTCAACATATACCATAGATTATCTTCAGTAGATAGCAGACATACTATCTCCACCAGATACCATATGTTATCTTCAGTAGATAGCAGAAACATTATCTTCACCAGATACCATAGATTATCTTCAATAGGTAGCAGACATACTATCTTCACCAGATACCAAAGGTTATCTTTAGTAGATAGCAGACATACTATCTTCACCAGATGCCATAGATTATCTTCAGTAGATGATAGCAGACACATTATCTTCACCAGATACCATATGTTATCTTCAGTAGATAGCAGACATACTATCTTCACCAGATGCCATAAGTTATCATCAGTAGATAGCAGACATACTATCTTCAGCAGATACCAAAGGTTATCTTCAGTAGATAGCAGACATACTATCTTCACCAGATGCCATAGGTTATCATCAGTATATGATAGCAGACACATTATCTTCACCAGATACCATACGTTATCTTCAGTAGATAGCAGACATACTATCTTCAAAATACCATTGGTTATCTTCAGTATATAGCAGACATACTATCTTCACCAGATACCATATGTTATCTTCAGTAGATGGCAGACATACTATCTTCACCAGATACCAAAGGTTATCTTCAGTAGATAGCAGACATACTATCTTCACCAGATACCATAGGTTATCTTCAGTAGATAGCAGACATACTATCTTCACCAGATGCCATAGGTTATCATCAGTATATGATAGCAGACACATTATCTTCACCAGATACCATACGTTATCTTCAGTAGATAGCAGACATACTATCTTCAAAATACCATTGGTTATCTTCAGTATATAGCAGACATACTATCTTCACCAGATACCATATGTTATCTTCAGTAGATGGCAGACATACTATCTTCACCAGATACCAAAGGTTATCTTCAGTAGATAGCAGACATACTATCTTCACCAGATACCATAGGTTATCTTCAGTAGATAGCAGACATACTATTTTCAACAGATACCATAGATTATCTTCAGCAGATAGCAGACATACTATCTTCACCAGATACCATATGTTATCTTCAGTAGATAGCAGACACATTATCTTCACCAGATACCATAGATTATCTTCAATAGGTAGCAGACATACTATCTTCACCAGATACCATAGGTTATCTTCAGGACCGGTAGATAGCATACATACTATCTTCAGTAGATACCAACTATATTATCTGATGATCCCGCTGGTCTTTGTGTATATTTAACCCACTAGATACCATATAATTATCTTCAGTAGATGATAGCAGACATACTATCTGCAGCAGATGCCATAGGTTATCTTCAGTAGATAGCAGACATACTATCTTCACCAGATACCATAGGTTATCTTCAGTAGATAGCAGACATACTATCTTCACCAGATACATGTACCATAGATTATCTTCAGTAGATAGCAGACATACTATTTTCAGCAGATATATCATAGGTTATCTTCAGTAGACAGCAGACATACTATCTTCACCACTGATGCCATATGTTATCTTCAGTAGATAGCAGATATACTATCTTCACCAGATATCATAGGTTATCTACAGTAGATAGCAGACATACTATCTACAGCAGATACCATATATTATCTAGCAGACATACTATCTATATTATGTGACACGATCTGGTCAATGGATGCCAAAAGGCGGCAAATTGAAAATTGAAAAAGGCAAAAATATGGAGACATACTATCTTTACCATATATCATAGGTTATCTTTAATAGATTGCAGACATAAACTATCTTCCACACCATTATATTATCTTCAGTAGATAGCAGACATACCAGGTGTGGATCAGGCATGGAGCACACCGGGTCTGCGCCCCCCCTTTTTTCGAGGGTCCTATTTAAAAAAAATTCAATTTTGTTGGGGAAAAATAAAAAAACCCTTTTTTTTTGCTTCTCAATTTTACATGATCATGATCAACACCCCATGTCAGTGATCAGTTAGACTGCTATCTACTGAAGATAATAAAGCTATTATGTCTACTATCTACTGAAGATAACCTATGGTATCTGGCGAAGATAATAGTGTGTTTGTTATCTACTGAAGATGTACTTGTGATATCTGTTAAAGGCAGTGTCTGCTTTTTACTGCAGAAGAAAACCTAATATGTTATCTGTTGAATATTATAGTATGTCTGCTATCTACTGAAGATACCTGTTTCAGATCTGTTTTAGATAATATGTCATAAATATAGTAGCTAATATTTTGTCTGGGCTCATTTACTTATTTACTTAAAGTGGACTTTATACACTAGAATAGTAAATTATGTCTTTGTGGTTAACATTCAGGTTCTGGAAAAGTTCATGGCATAGACTTCTCTCCGGAGATGATGCGAGCAGCCTCCACTCGTGTAGAAGCAGAGGTGATAGATGGAAAAGTGGAACTTGTTCTCGGAGACGCGGCATGTCTACCATATCGGGATAACACCATGGACAGAATATTTCATTGTAATTGTTATTATTTTTGGCCCGATGTGAATAAAGTTTGTTTAAAGCTTCATAGAGTCTTGAAAGATGGAGGCATTATGGTAACATGTTTGAGCCTGGATAGGATGCAGGATATTGATAGTCGTGGGTATTTGCAATGTGCAATCTCATGGGATCCCAATATTTACATAGATGCGTTAAAGAAAACTGGGTTTGTAAATGTTGAAATGAAAGATGAGTATTGTGATAAGACTAAGCAAGCTTTTCAAGCAATATACGCATATAAACCATGTATTAATGAATCATAGAGTCAAGAAAACTACTGAGCAAAATGCAAAATAGTTTGTATTGACTATTTAAACAAAATTATTAAATTAATGTTGTAGGCATTAATGTTAACGGTCGTGTAAAAAATTATCAAACATTTTAATAAATAAATTATGACGTGTCATATCAAAAAGAGACACTTTTGGGCATGTTATCAATTTTGAGTGTATTATCTTAATAGAAATATTTTGCTCCACAAAATTTATCTTACATGCACCATGTTGCATGTAAGATAAACCGTATGCGAGTTATAATTTTCAACAACTAAAAATAAAGAAGATAACTTATGAGCAGGCCCGTACGCAGGATATATTTGGGGGGGGGGTGCTGATTTTGAAAACGTGGACTTTTTTTTTTTTTCCAAGGGGGATGATTTTGTGAAAAGTGGACTTTTTTCCAAATATTTGGACCTTTTTAGTCTAAAAAAGCGTAAAAAACCTGATTTTTTTGCTAGCTACGCTCGCAAATTCTGAAATTTTGGGACTTTTTTTTGCCCCCCCCCCTGCGTACGGGCCTGATTATGAGTGTAATTAAGTAATAAATGAAAATATATCCAACCACTTTCTTTAGTCCTATTTCCTTCAAAATAGTTGGTGGTTTTAGTCGACCAAAAGGTAGAAGTCAGTAATGATTTGAAACACGGTTGTGTGATTGCATGTACTTGTATTCATTTTAAAGCAAAGTTGAACACTGATGGCGCTATTCATGATAAATCTTGTTTGCATCTTTACAAGGGATAGACTATTTTGTAATGGCATTAAAACATCATAAAGAATTTTCAAACTACTTTTTATCATGGAATGCAAGGAATAACGCATATTATTGGGCTAAATTAAATTTAAAATATATCTAAATAGCGCCCTCAATTTGCACACAAATAATTATAGAATAAAAATTACCATAAAAAGGCAGAAAAAAAAAAAAAAAATTGATAAAGGAAAGATAACCTAAGTTTAAAATAGCTAAAAAAATATGTATATATTTAGTGTGATAGCTGTTGGTATTGTAAAGGTCTAGAATTGAAAATTATGTAATGTTTTGTTAATAAATGATCACATCAAACAGCTATGGAAAATTATGGGGTACATTTTGTGTCCATTTCTTTGCAATAAATCCCAAATTATGTCGTCGTGTATCCGTCTTGCTTGCGCTATATAAACTCCTCAACAAAAGTTTGAAAAGTTTTTTAAGCATCTATATCTCAGATTATTAGTGACATGTTCATATCGTGTTGCATATCATGGATAGCTACTTTTTCCCCTTTACAATGACACCACATTTGAAACAATCACCTGTTTCACGGCTGAGTTCAGATCTTGTAACAACACTAGTCACTAACCTCAATGGCGGGTGGAAAAACCACAACAGCCAGGCAGCTCCTCCTCATGTTGCTCACCAACGTGGTCAACACCATCACAATATTTAGTCAAAGTCAAGATTTTGTGTGCAATTTTTTTTGATGTCTTATAATTTTCTGAAGTTTTCAATCTTTTCAATATTTTAATGTTTGATCTAATTGTAATTTTACATGTAATTTGGCCACAATATGTGATTAATAAAACACCGGTAATAATAACATTCCATTCTTCAACAAGGATTTGTCGCAGGTCATTCAATGTGACTGGTTGCATTAGACTTAGATTGAATTAGACTGGTTGCATTATTCTGGCACGCACAGAATGATATATCATGATATATCATGTAGCCTATATAGCAGGCCGTTCCATTCTCTTTACTCCCATATTCTGTAGGTAGTTGTTGACTACCCTGGCTCTGTGGGGGCGAGCGTTGCACAGTTTCGACAGCCTGTTAAATAATTATTTTTTCCCTGCAATGAATCACATCCTAATACTCCGTTGGTGAGCGATGGGCGATTGCTATACCCGAACGCAAGAAAAGGAGTCCTATCTGATTGGCTAGAAACCGATGGGCTAAAAACCTAACTTCCAGTTAGTGTATTGAAAACAAAACCTGAGTTTTACATAACAACAAATCGAATTTTATTGTAATGGCAACTCCATGTGGGGTACTGAGCAAACGCATATCGTAAAAACGTGAATGAATGGAAACGCTGCGGTATCTCATATCGTGTAAGTGATATGCTTATCCTGAGTCGCTGGGCTAATCTCGAACAAAATCGCCATGCGTAGCTGTTGAAGAACGATTGGATTCGCCGTATTATCACGGCAATTTTTGACACGAAGATATAGGAATGATGACGCTGTGCGTTGTTATCTTGGAGGATTGCATTAGGTCCCAGTTTGTGAAGATAGTGGGATTGCAGCATAATGCACTTGCAGCATAATGCACAGAATAATGGTCAATTTGGCACATTCTGTTTGAGATGTCACTACCAGTGGCGTAGCGTGGCTCGTAAAAAATCCCATAGGAAAATTGCCGAAAAACGGCATCAGACCCGTTTCCCCCAAATCATGGTCGGTGCCCAAATGTGATGACCCATGCTACGCCACTGGTCACTACCTTCACTAGCCGTGTACTTAGCCGTAAAAATGTGATTGTTTCAATGTGGTGTCATCCATTGATATGCAACACAATATGGACATGTCAGATGCTTGAAAAAACTTTCAAAACTTTCGTTGAGGAGTCCCTTGAGGAGTTTATATAAAATGTAAAGCAGCCAATCTGTGGTAAATGTCTATATCTGACTGTGTATTAAAGTGAATATTGTCAAGGAGTGCGTTTGCAGATGTGTGAAGGGGTGAGTGGCTAAGTGTATTTTTAATGTATTATACGAAAGCAAGTTCATTAACCTCACACCAGAAGCCTTATCAAATATACTTATCTTAGCTGAATTACTGAAAATGCGTTCACCCCATACCAAAATAAAGGTCAGCTGATACCAAAATTCCATATGGTATTTTTGTCCTCGTCAAAACCTAGCTGTTCAAAGTTCATAATCAGATTTAAAGTCATCCAAATTAAGGTAATATGATAAGTAGATAACACAAAATTCATAACACGCGATATGATACCCGGTATCATTGATCTATCAGATTCCGAAGGACAACATGGCAAAATTGTGCTTCTGCCTCGCACTGATTTGCAGTTTTCAATTGATCACTACCGCTGCAGGTGCACGAATCTTTAAATCAAGAAACGATACCGCAGAAGATGCTCCTTTCGCTCGTACAGAATATGGCCCAGTTCGAGGAGTGTATTTGTCCGAAGGAAGAGAAGTGAGGGCATTTTTAGGCATCCCATATGCCGCTCCACCTATTGGCGAGTTACGATGGCAGCCACCACAAGTACAGAAGGCATGGAATGGAGTGTATGACGGTACTAAACAACCTGTAGGATGCCCACAAGGTTGCGGGGAACCAAAGTTTGCTTGTCCACCTGGGGTGAGTATAATGGGTTATATCGATGGTTTTAAATTTAGAAGAGAATTTGAGAAGACCTTGTGTTATATTATAGAAGCTCAGGGCCGGATTTACCATTGGGCCAGATGGCCCGGTCCCAGGACCCACACATTTTGGGGGCCCCCAAAATTCCCCTGTGCATCTTCACTTGCGCGCATTGACCCATTATATAGCAAAATCCACCATTTTGGGCTAAAATTGTCTGAAATTGACTTTTTTTTTTCGCGCGCAAATATCCTAGTGTTCGTCGCCCTCTAAATTGTAATGCCAATGCCGATCTTATACCTAAACAAAAATTTGACCACTTGAATGCACCTTGACCACCTTCCACACGTTGCGTTTAGGGCCTCCAAATTGTGGCCTGGCCCAGGGCCCCAAAAAGGTAAATCCGGCCCTGTAGAAGCTTCTCAGCAAACACAAAAATGTTTTAAAAACGTTGGGTTTTGGTTTAGGTAAAAAACATTTTAATAACATTAAAATGTCGGGTTGTATAAAGGTCATTAAAACGTTTCGTATGAAAACACACTACAACAATATATTTAAAATGTTTTAAAAATATTATTGTAAACTATTTTTTACAAACATTTTTTGCCAAATATTTTGTCAACACTTAGGCCTAAATAACATTATGTTAAAATATTTGCAATAGGTTATCAGCAATGTTTTTTGATGTTATGAAACGTTTTATACCCTTTATAATAACCCGACATTTAAACGTTTTCTGACAACTTTTTATAACCTTTTGCGAATGATGTCGAAAACGTTTTGTGTTTGCTGGGTTGTCACCAATGATTAGGGTACTGGGCCGCGTGTATACCATCTTCTGGTCATCCAGTAGTTCGCTCAACCTTTCAGTCATATGATACATCAAAGATAAAATTTGACGTTTGGCCAGATACACTTGTTTAGTTATCGTGTAGTTACAGGTAAAGATAAGACAAGCTAAGACAGCGCAGTCCAATGAAAAGGCTGGTCTATTCTATTTTGATTACGGTATATAGACCTGACGAAGTCTGTTCAAATCGAGTAATCTGATTTGATTTGGAGTGTTTGGGAAGGGAGAGGAGTCAACGAGACGGAGAAACTCATATTGCTTAATTGTACATGGTTTAGTCAGACCTCATAATTACTTGTGCTATTGGGCAGCAGTGACAGAGGCTCTATACTAGTAGGGATAACCATCAAAATTTCATGTTGCCCCTATTGCTACAAAATATTGTTTTCTGGATAGAACTCATCAATAGAAGTACTTTGGTGGTTAAATGGTCAAAATCGGTCAAAACTTTTCGAATTATGAATTTTCAAAGTTTCCCATTCTGACCGGTCATTGGAACGAAATAAAATGACAAGGTCCAAAAATATCAATTGGGAGCAAAATTGGCATAAGCATATATTTACCTTTATATATTTCTTTATTTTAACATATATGCAAACATGAAACAAGCATATTGTGAAAGTATCAAAGGGTTTCTTATGAAATGGCACTTTACTAGTCAATGGCATAAATTATTTTTTTAAACCGAGGCATTGAAATCATGCATTTAGCGAACATTTGCCAAAAATCATCCAAGATGGCCGATATAGCACAAAATCAATTGCACTAAGTCCAGGTAAACTTTTTTTTTTCACAATCAAAAAATTTCGATGTTATTGGGTTTAATATGACCAATTAGTAGGTGTATGCAAATTAAATATTCAGTGTCATTGAAGGTCATAGACTCATTCACAACAATAGAGGTTATCCACTTCACTCATCATGCTCATGTGTGACTTCTAACAAAAGGTGCTGGTTCCCGTAGTATTCCCCATTCAAAACAATTCAATACATGACCTCGGAGTTACCTGCATGACTTTCGCGGGCTATTTTGAAACAGTTATGGTTGCACATTCAGGTACTTCTTTTGAAAGTTCTAAACAAGGTATAGCCAGCAGCAAGTTGTAGATGGTATGGGCCTAAATATAAGAAAACGTTTAGGGTTGAAATCAGGTGAAAAATATTTCACATTTATGTTCAGAAAGGTATCTTCTTAGCATGATTCAAAAGGAGTATGGAAATTCCAAATGGAAGCTGGTGATTTAATTTGTAACACGAGATCTACTTGTTCAATATTTTAACCTTTTTACAGAGGGTATGATAGAGGTATTACTGGCAACTCATGAATATTTTGTGCCATTCTTGAGCAGTGCTGAACTCAGCCACTGGTAATTAAGCGCACTGTGGCGATGGACCAATTTTAACTCGCACTTGCAGGAAAATGAAATAAGTTATGTTGCTGTCATTTGCAAGATAGTTACAAAATATAATTGGAATTAACTTCTCAATATATACAGACAAATATTGAAAAATAAAAGAATGAGATCAATTTAGCAATGTCTGTGCAAGCAGTGCACAGTTGAGCTCCCTGCATGTCTATGGGAGTGTTCTAATCAAGTTGATGGTTCATTGGTCATCCCTAATACTAGAGCTAAGTTAGTAGTTGACTATAGCCTAGTTTGTTTCAAAGAGAATTGTGTGCATTTCATTATTTACAGACAGACGAGAGCTGCTTGTATTTAGACGTGTACACGCCACGCTACGCAAATAGCAAATCAAATTTACCGGTCATGCTATGGCTCCATGGGGGAAATTTCCAATCTGGTGGAGCGGGTGGAATACTCTATGATGCCCGATTTATAGCAAATATGAGCGAAGTAGTCGTTGTCACCATCAACTACAGGCTAGGTGAGTATAGTATAGCTGTTCCGTTTGAGACTTGGTGCAGGGAGCTTTGAATTATGGGAACGGCGACAGGAATTACGTCACGATTTGAGAACATGTATCTTAGGTCTAGAGATAGAGTTCATAGGGCAAACGTTAAAGGTTTTGTAGATTAGGTCACCAAGGCACTGTCTCTAACATATGAAAAGGTTTGGCTACAAAACGATTCTCTTAAAAATTCATCTACGCACAGTTTTCACTACACCCGAGTACATATATTCTTCCAAGCACAGCGAGCCTAACCTCTACACAGTCTGTGTTTATACTACACGTATGAGTGCATAGCAACATAAGAGCTGTGTGAGATCTAGCTGGTGTCTAGTGGAAAATATGGGATCTGTGATTGGTTTTTGTCAAAACCCCGAATGTTCCCTTCATCCAATTAGAAAAGTTTTTATATCAAACGAAAGCTAACACTTCCCGCTAAAATCACTCAACGCGAATGTGAAAAATCTGTTGAAAACGACCCATTCAAGCACAATTTATGACCACATTTACACGTGTTATAATACCGATAGGTAAAAACACTGATTTGTTAAAATGTTTCTGATTCCCAATAACTAAAATAAGTATAGTAAGTTCACAAACTATTCTTTAACTTCTATCCAATATGACGGTGACTTTTGAGATATCTACTTATCACATTTAAGCATTATCTTGATTTTAGCTGCCAATTATTCTTTGCGCATGGTCAAAGGTGCTCTTAGACTAGCCACAGACTATCCGGTAGAAACCCGAAAGGGACCATTGAAAGAAATCATAATTTGGTATCAAATTAAAGACCGAACAAATAATATAGAATCAATATCTAAAACAATAAACACAATTTTCCTTCTTATAACCCCTCAAATCAGCAAACAAAAAAAGACGAAACACCGAATATCACGTTTCCGCCCAATTCATAAGATATTGATTCTTTCAAGCAAGTACCATGCGTTAATAATTACAAAATAGCGGAATGTGTATCTAAGGGAGTATTCATGAATACTTTTGTGGCGGGGGGGAGGAAGTTGGCACCTCCGACACATCAACATTTTTTAGATCCCTTAAAAAATTGTGAACTTTTTTATCCCCTTTTTGTGGTCTAAAATTGTTTGGACCCCTTTCATGTCCTAAAAATTAAACCAAAAATATATGTTATTAACTCATTAGCTAAAAATTCTTGGGGCGCTATTAAATTAAATTTAACTACCTCCGTATTGGGACGAAGTTCAAATATTTTACTATAATTGCAAAATGAATCGATTACATTTAAAAAGTCTTAACAGTTACGTAATCAGTCGATAACGCGGGTATTTCTTTACTCGCAAACTAGCGGCATTTGTCATAGGATTATGCTGGTAATAAAAAAAAGCCCGCGAATTTAGTGCAATTTAATTAAATTTAAGAATATGTACTCTATGGCTGTACCTATCTCCTTTAGCTCACACTTACTTAATTATTTTTTTTTTCACATGCAGGAGCCCTTGGCTTTATGGCAACAAGCGGCGGAGATGACCGTCTTGTAGGAAACTATGGATTTCAAGACCAACAAGCTGCTTTACGGTTTGTAAGAGACAACATTGCAAATTTCGGCGGGAATCCGAATTCGGTACGACACGAATATTAAATATTTAATAAACAGGTGTAGTTATTTTTAAATTATACTGCTATTAACTCATGAGGATTTTTGTTCTTAGCAATAAAACATAGTACACGATCTTATTTAAATTTATTCACACATTTTTTGTAGCGTATGTTGGTGCATAAAAATACAATCATGTAAATATCAGAATTTTGACAAACGTTGAGGGCGTCCTCCTCAGCAAATGTGTTACAATATTTATTTACATATTTCTTGCTCTTTTTAATTTTCGTTTCTTATAGGTAACTCTATTTGGTCAAAGCGCAGGAGCCCAATCCATCGCGGTTCATCTAATTGCCGAAGAAAGTGAGCCTCTGTTCCACCAAGCTATCCTTATAAGTGATCCCTTTACAATTCCCTATCAGACCCCTACAAGAGGCGCCGAACTCGGAGATTTAACAGCAGAGTTGCTTGGTTGCATACCAGGTGATGTGAAATGCTTGCGATCTAGACCTGCTGAGGAAGTTCTCGAACAAAGCAACAAAGCAGCCAATATGATCCTTGATCCTCAAGTCCCATTACAAGTCTTTGAGCCTTGGATTCCCACTATCGATGGCACTACAGTTCCAGCAGATCCTTTGGTAGCATTTCAAGCGGGGAAATTCTGGCGCAAACCGATGATAATTGGTACAACAAGCGAAGAGGGTGTTCTCTACATCTATGGTATTTGGGGCGAAGCTCCAAGGTTCGTAGAAGTGTATGCTTTTCTTATTCTAGTCCTGAAAGATCGCGAAGAAACCCGTGAAGTCATAAAGAGCTACGATATCAACCTGAAGGAAGATCTCCGAGATCCAATGTCTGCCGGTTGCACTGATTACATCTTCGGTTGTTCCTCGCGTAATGCCAGCCGTGTTGCTCATTTCACAGGCACTCCTGTTTACCACTACATCTTCGATCATGCATTCTCTTTTGAAGATGGTTGGGGTCCTGGGCCGAATTCGTGCAAAGGTCGCGTATGCCATGGTGGCGATCTTCCATTTGTATTCCACACCGCTTCTCTTGGTGGGTTCCGTTACACTCCGACAGAATTAAGACTCACAAACAGTATGGTGACTTATTACGGTAACTTCGCACATACCGGTGACCCAAACAATAACAAGTGGACTGACAAACCTAGACGAACCTTTGAACATTGGCCAGAATATTCGCGAGCAAACAACTGGCCCAGTATGGTGTTGCAAACGCCGAAAAATCAAGTTCAGCACAGATATCGAGAAGAGAAGTGTAATATGTGGGATGAAATCGGATACGAAGAAAATTGAATGAACAATACATTCCATAACCATGATAACTTCTAAACAGTTTAATTTTGAACCCGACTTGCTAATTTACAACATAACACTAAAATGCTATATAGAATTTCTTATAATTGGCCCCTTCCTAACTGTTGATGCTGTTTTGGCTCGGCTAACTCCCAATCAGGCCAGAATTAGCAAAGCGGAAAACTGAAAGCGAGGCAAAAGTTTTCACAGTATTCAAAGTTAATTAAGGGCTATCTGACTGAAACTTGGTACGTATGTAGTACAAAATCTACAAATACAATAGAAGCAAATTATGTTTATCGCGTTTTGATCATTTGAATCTGCATAATAATTAGAGATCTTTCTAATCAATTATGCAAATTAAAATTAGCGAAAAGTTGATCGTTCTTTGCTTCTATTGTACGATTCAGTTGCGTGTGATTTTATCAGTTTCTGCAATGCAATCAACGCACACTTTTGGAGCCTAGAAAGGAGTGTGTGGCGGAAATGGGTGTTGACGAGAGAGGGCCTTTTCAGCCACATGATATCATATCATCGACTACTAGCATAAACAGTGTGCAACAGTACCATATTCCTGGAGAGGGCAATTCATAATTAGCATGTGCCCGCATTGTTATGTAAATTGTAAAGTAACCGCTAAATTTGGTTAACTATATTGCCCCGCAAAGAACCCCTATAATATGTATACATCCAAGAAGCTTAAACTGTAAATTAGCCCCCGATAGAGGGCAGAGCTTGAAGAATGAGGGAAATTGTGAGGTAAAAGTTTCAAAAAAGTATGTATGTATTTTGTAAACCAATATAAGTGAGGATATTATTCTATACTACATGTACAATGTGAGGACAGTATTAAAATGTTAGGACAATTTTGATGTCCTCACATTTCTATGATGTCAAGGTCACTGAAAAATCGTCCACGAATGGCTTCAATTGGGCCGTCATTTCGCACATTTTCGGCTTTTTCAAACTTAAATCGGGTCTTTGTTTTGCAAAAGTTTCACACTTCTCATGACCGATTTCTTACATTTTTAAAAAAATGTTCTCAAATTCCTCCCCCCCCCTTACTGCTGTTGATCCGCCACTGGTAGTTTTATTTTATGTCTTTTAAAGGGGCATTTCGTGATCCACAGCCTCATCCCCCACTTTTCTCAAAAAAGTTGAGATTTTTATATCACTGGAAACCTCTGGCTACATAATGTTTATGTACAAAATATTTCTTGCAGATTAATTCGTTTTGCAAAGATATCGTGAAATTTGAATTTCGTTCTGGTGCACCAGAACGAAATTACAACGCATTGTATATGGAGCAGTGTAATACACATAATCATCCATAACTCGCAAACGCAAAATCGGAATCAACTGAAATTTTGGGAATAGGTTTTTTCGTGGATATGTACTGAAAAATGTCATAAAAGAGGATGCTAGGATCACGAAATCCTCCTTTAATTAACAAATTCACTGTGACCTCAAACTTAACGTTTCAGTGCATTTTGACCTCATCGTTGCATTAATTCAGGTCAACCTAACCATAATTAATACATGTAAGTGCTACAACCTTTCACGGAAATATAATATTCTGATTTTGTTCTTTCAATTTTTTAATTAACTTGTCTGTTTAAGTGTTATTGGGTAATGATTTGAGTAATGGTAATTGAAAATGGTCTAAAGTGAACACTTAATTGTATACGAGCTAGTGACTAACCTTTACAACTAAGATATGCATGGATGTAAGCAAAGGAAATGACACGGTCAACCAGGAAATAAACCAAATGTATAAAAGTAACGTGAATATGGATGCATTTTCAGCCACTTTTATAGTGACGGTCAACATTAATCTGCATGAAAAGTTAATTTGCGATATTGTACATTCACTTAATAATATAAGGCTTTAAACATGTACGGATATCATGTTGGTTAAGATAATCCAGAGATATCTTGAAGCTTATGTCAACAGAGGTAAGGTGCCAAATTACTTATTCTGTTAACCCTAACCGCCTAAGGGCTTTTTGGCGACGGGAAGGGAAAGAAGGAAGGAATAAAGAGAGAAAAGAAAGAAAGAAGTTGTGTGCTCTGGGTGGGATTCGAACCCGAGACCCCTCGCATGCCGAAACCGTGCCTATATATCACTTAGGGCGATTGCGTCATCACACCACGTGGGATGCACGCACGAACAGCGCATATATCAAGTAGTATTTTGTAGTATACCGTCCTGTTAGGGATACGTTAACACTGTTAACCCTAACACTGTCCATGTTTTTTGGAAGGCAAAGAAGGAATGAAAAAGGAAGAGAAGATGAACATAGGAGTCACTTGGTACCCCCTGGACCTGGGACCCATCACGTGCCACGGTGCCACGCACAAGATCACTAACCGGAGGCCAAATAGGTTTGCCCGGCCGGCGATTCCGTGCGTATATAGGACGTACGGTGATTGCGTCATGGCATGCTGATGGCATGGGATGCATGCTGGCGCAGTGGTTTTCCTTGTAAGATTTTTCCTGGTTACGGTTAACAGAGGCCTGATAATGGAAAATACATGTTGATTAATAGTGATTGATATCACTATATAGTCACATTTGAAGGGTTTATTTATTCGGATAAGGTTTTATCGGTCAATTTCTTTTTTCCTGTCCGGGTTTCCTGTTACCATTCCGGGTACCATTCATTCTAGCGTGTTGAAACTGACAGGGTTTGTAATGTGTCTACATACATGTACCCCCCCCCTTACGAGCTACCTTCCACGCTGTCTTAAATAACTGTTTTCTCAAAAGAGGAATATACTGGTGAATTACCAAAACCGGACATCTTTCTTGAAACAATATCAGCACACAGTGTCGTCTCAACTCCAACCAAGCTTCTCCAGATCCATGCGTCTGTTCTCCCATTTCTGTCCAGCATTGTCCAGGCGAGCAATAGAAACAACTAACTCCTTTTTATATCACATTAATGATGGACCCAAGAAATTCAAATAAAAAAAACACATTTTTATGACATTTCCATCCACATGATCATGATGATTGCTCTTCCTGGTGTTCGTTATCCTCTACCGTTTAGTCTTCATATTGTCAGTTCCCTCATTTCATTTGCTGCTTTCAGAGGGTTCGGTAATTATTTTCTTAATTCTGCTTCACCAGCGTGGTTTTGTCTGAATATCTGACCACCGATTTTCACTCTCCCCACATGCCCAGAGCAAAGTTTCTTTCATAATTCTTTCAACATAGATTTTAAAGAGACAAGGGGACAAAATACAACCCTGTCTTACACCTCGTCAACTTTTAAACACCAATAAGCATACTTGGTTTTGGTATAATTTACTGATCAAATTAATGGGTTGAGTTAGCAAACCAACTCATTTGGGGGTTAAATTACCCCCCCCCCCCAAGCCCACTGTCCTGCACTTCCATTTTCGTTGACGTCTTCCTGACCCTGATGTGTGCAGTATGACCACGGGTGCCCCTGTATCCCCAGTACCAGGGCCATTTGACAACCAGATCCTTCCGGCAAAGGTCAGTTTCTGGAAAGCTGAACTGAACTATTAGGTTATCTGATGTAACTGATCATTTGAAGAATGAGCTCTTTATGAAACCGTGGAGCAGTTTCAGGCAAGAGCTTGGGATTATTGGAGCAGAGGTTATCTTTTGAATCCTTTTATGAGCACCGAAGCATAGTCAAGGACACTCGCGCGAATTGATAGACTTGTCGCTCGCGACAAAAGAATGTCAAAGGTCATAAACACACATTTTGTGTATTTCCGCTCCCAAGAATACGGGTGTTTTGTATGAGGCGGGATTAGGGTCAAAACTCGAAGAGCATACGGTCGAAGCTCGTCCTCGGTAAGTTGATTCCGAACTTACCGAGGGCGAGCTACGACCGTATGTTGTTGATTCCAAACTTACCGAGGACGAGCTTCGACCGTATGCTCTTCGAGTTTTGACCCTAATCCCGCCTCATAGTTTTGAGAATGAACAAAATGCCGGCCGTGATCATTGTGGTGGTATCATCCCGGGGTATCATCTCTTCCCACTTCCTGTGTCCCGGGGTACCGACATTGCTCTTATAACTCTCACAATCCTGGTGAGGATCGGAATCGCTTTGTTCACAGAACTATGAAAAACATTTGGTTGAATAAATGAACCCGTATGGGCGATAGCTCTAGGTTATAAAAGTAGAGAATTAAAAATTACTTTTTATACTTTATTCCAAATATTAGTACTGTGAAGATTAGAATAATGATGAACCATGACGAGGAATTGCTGCAGGCTGCAAAGACGGGAACAGTAGACGACTTAAAGAGATGTCTTGGCGAAGGCGCAAACGTCAACGTCACAGGTGATAATGTATGTATTGATGTGACACTTCTGGTAACATAATTTTATCGTAGAGGCTCTAAGGCATTCAAATAATATAGACAATGTTTGAATATGAGCTAATATGGAAACATAATTCAATTTGTCCTTGCATTGTATTCTGTACCGTCCCTTGCATGCATCGGGAACCAGTTTTAGGGTGCTTTGCAAAAACATGGTGTATGTGGTGATGATACTCTTTGAATCGGTATAAATCAACTGCACATGCAGTCCTTGGGCTCGGCCGGGGCTTGAACCCAGGACTCAGTGGTGCAAGGCGAGAGAATAACCGCTAGACCACTGTATAATTAGGAACAATTATTTAGAAAATGTGTAACCTCAGATTCAGGTGGTGTATGACGTGCAGTCCCTAAATTCAGTAAATTTTCATTGTCAACCGTGTAATTGAATGGGATTATTTTGAAATTTTAAAACGCTTGAAATATCACAAGCAAATAGGCCTATGTTGATAAATAATATAAATACAAGCTAAAACCGTTGGGGTTCGATAATGAACCCCACAAAACTAACCTGAGTATATGGAAAATGCCATACGGCCGGGCGGTTTCACGAGTTGCCGGCTCGATCATGTCATCCGCCGCCTGCTCAGATTCGGATGAGATCATGGTTCAAAGGTTATAATATATAAATATTTCTATTGGACTTTGGCTGCATTAACCCTGCAAACACAAAAACTTACTGCAAACTATTCTAACAACATGTTATTAAAGTGTTGACAAAATATTTGGCATATCATGTTTGCATCAAATATTTCACAATAACATTTTGCCAATATTTTTAAAATGTTATTATAGTGCGTTTTCATACAAAACGTTTTAAAAATGTTTTCACGACCTTTACATATCCCGACAATATTAATGTTATTGAAACGTGTTTATCAAAACAAAATATAACCAGTTTAAAACGTTTTTAAAAGTTTTATGTTTGCTGGGAACTCGGAAGGGGCAGGCATGACGATATAAATTGCACCATAATTGTGGATTAAGCACCGTAGAACAATGTCTATTCATGTTTTTATCCTAGCGATGTGAGGAACAAGTTGAGATTATACTGCAACATGATAGGACCATTGTTTAGGTTTAGCCCCCTCGTGGGAAACATAGGGGCATAATAGAGAATTCTAGTTTATTATATAAGGATGGTCCCACTATTAATATAGCAAAATAAGTAATACCCCAAACACACAGCGCCCCAAACACACACTTGTGAACAACAGCCGCTTCACCAACCCTGACCGTGATCACTCCAGGCGGGTTAAGATGGAAGTGTCCGACCTTTGAAAGATGCCATCCACCTCCGATCTCTGCAGCGATTACACCATGCAGGAAGTAGAAACTACTCAAAGCAGGTAAGGCACCTGGACCAGACAGTATCCACCCAGAATTCCTCCATCATGCTGGCTCTGCTGCAACCAACTGGCTATGCAAGTTCCTGTCATCCTGTATGAAACGATGCAAGATACCAAAGATTTGGCGCAAGGCAACTGTCATCGCACTGCCCAAACCTAATAAGCCAAAGGATGACCCTAAGAGCTACCGTCCAATCTCTCTACTCTGCATCCCCTACAAGCTACTGGAGCGCCTGATCCATAGGCGTATCAACCGGATTGTGGACCCACAGCTTCCTCACGAGCAGGCCGGTTTTCGTCGGGGCAGATCAACAGTGGACCAGGTCACCCTCCTCACCCAAGACATCGAAGACAGCTTTGAAGGGAACCAGAAGACTGGTGCTGTATGTAGATCTGACAGCAGCATACGACACCGTGTGGCATAGAGGCTTGATATGCAAATTCCTCAAGCTCATACCAGACAGACGGATGGTGTCCTTCATCGTGCAGCTAATCTCGAACCGCAACTTCATTCTTAAGACCAGCGACGGCCAAGTTAGCAGACCACGCAGTCTGAGGAACGGTGTGCCACAGGGCTCCGTCCTAGCACCTCTCTTATTCAACATCTACATCCATGACCTGCCCAATACCATTGCTAAGAAGTATGGATACGCAGATGACCTGGCAATCCTGAAGTCGGGCAACTCTTGGGACACAATTGAGAGAGCGCTCAGCCTAGACACCCTAGATACTTACCTCTACCAATGGCGGCTCAAGCTGAGTGTTGCTAAGACTGTCTCCTCTGCCTTCCATCTCAACAACAGGGAAGCCAACCGAGAACTCAATGTAACCATCAAGTCCAAGCGACTGAACTTCGAGGCTTGCCCCACATACCTAGGAGTGAAACTGGACAGAGCCCTCACCTACCGGCAGTACTTGGTTAATCTAAGGGACAAGGTCACAGCAAGATGCGCATTGATTCGTCACCTAGCCGGCACCAGCTGGGGAGCAAGTGCCAAGACCCTCAGATCATCAACCCTGGCCTTAGTATACGCACCAGCAGAATACTGTGCACCAGTATGGAGCAGGAGCCACCACACCCACCAGGTAGACACGGGTCTAAATGAAGCTATGCGCACTGTGTCATGATGTCTGCGACCAACTCCAACAGAACAGCTTCCGGTTTTAGCAGGAATCCCTCCTCCGGACATCAGAAGGAAAGCAGCCTCCGTGGCTATAGCACTCCGGTCTGAAGACCCAGGACACCTCCTTCATGACACCCTGTTAAGAGCTAGGAACAGTGAGGGGGAAAGCAGGAGATTGGTATCCAGGAAGCCGTTTGCTCAACAAGCAATAGCCTTGATGAAGACAACACAGCCTAACCAGACAGCCAAGGACTGGACAGCTAAGGCATGGAAAGACCAATGGCTTCAGTCTTCCTCACCACTCCAGCGCTTTGTCACAGACCCAAACAGACACCATCCCAGGCTTCAATCTACCCAGGTCTGCTTGGACAAAATTAAACCGCCTGAGAAGTGGAGTTGGACGCTTCAATGCCAACCTGTTCCAATGGGGCTTAAAGGAAAGCACAGCTTGCGAGTGCGGTAGTGAGGAACAAACAGCCGACCACATCATCTCATCCTGTCATCTCCATAGACCACCGAATGGTATCTCCGGCCTGATTGAAGTCGACGAAGCCACCAGGGACTGGTTGATGCGTACTGGGCTTGAAATTTAATGTAATTTATGTTTTGACTTTTATATCTTGTTTCTTCCTGACATACGCAAGAAGAAGAACAGCGCCATGGACTATCCCAATCCTAATAATCAAACCCAAATCCTGTCCTAAAACACAAGCTGCAAACATGGCAAAGTTTTGTGCCTAATCATAAAATGCCAAAGGCCTATCTGGTTATCATTTCCTGTATCATTTTATTTATATAGGATGAAACCCCTTTACACGTTGCCATACGTTATCAATCTGGTAATATAGCCACTGAATGCTGCAAGACTCTACTGCAGGCTGGAGCAGATAGTCTAGCTTGGACAACTAGGGTGAGTACATATGGTTCTACCTCTAAAGGTTCTTACTGGGCAGCAGCAGCGTATGCCTATGATGGCTCTTGTGTTGAAGGCACCGAATCTACCAATGTATATACGAAGATATACGAAGAGGTATATATGAAGATTTGTTTCCCAAAGGGATTAAATCCAATACAGCTGAGCTTGACAAACACATTTTTTGAATTCAGCATATCCGAATTAACCAAAATAATTGAGTTGCCAGCTTTTACGCGAACTTGCCGCTTGATGCTTAAATAAGCATATATTTCCAAAATAGAGCCAGTCTTTGTGAGCTTTCGACACGACGACTCTCCTTCCAATATCTGTGTTTGTTCAAACTGATGGAAATTGGTTATTGATCTTGGTTGTCACATGACGAGCTGGCGATGTCATGTGACAGAATTATATTCTTATTGGTATCTTGGTGTAGATTAGTCATCCAGTAAATAACATATAAGGTTAAGTTAAAACGAATTCTGGAAATAAAATGTGCAACTTACATGCGACACTTGCGTCCGGTACTCCGAACTTCATCAGGCATCTGATTGGTCACGTGACAAGCGACGGGGAAGATTTTGCAAAGCTTGGTCTCAGGCGTGTGGCAGTTAAAAGCGGAGTCCCCTTTTGTGGCTGCTCCACTCTCTCCCAAATGGCTTCCCTGACACCCCGCTCGAACCACTTTCCTTCTTTGTCGAGGATCACAATCTCCTCTGGCTATAAGAAGTGTACCGATGTTTTGCAGTGATTAAAAACTGCAGAGTTCTAGGCTTCAACACAGTCAGTTGCCGCTCAGGTTATACCATAAACCAAATTACTCTGTTGTGGGGTTTATCCTTAACGTGGACTAACCCCCCCCCGATGATATGATGATGAGTATTCTTGATCCTTTCTGACAAGCCAGAGGAGGTTGTGATCATCGACAAAGAAGAAAAGTGGTTCGAGTGGGGTGTCAGAGAAGCCATGTGGGAGAGAGTGGAGCAGTCAGCCATCAACAAAAAAGAGGGACTCCGCTTTTCTAACAAGTGGCGCCACTATGGGGGTAGGGGTGAATTTTGACATGTTTGAAAGTGTTATTGGAATAAAATTAATTTTTACGACCCTATGGAGTCATTTCGGGGTCTTTTTGAGGGTACGGTTTCAAAATACAACTTGGTAGACAACATATTTGAGTTCAGCAATACCCAAGTTAACAAAAAATAACCTGGTTGCCAACCTTTACGCAAACTTGCCGGTTGGAACACGATTTTTCCAAAATACGACCAGTCTATTATTGAACTAAGGGCTAATAGAATACTGATGTCATTTATCAAACATGTTATTATCCAGGGGAGAACTCCATTAGACTATGCTGCACGTTTTCAATCCGATAGTGCAGCCATTGAATGCTGCAAAATGTTGCTGCAGACTGGAGCCGATTTCTATGCTAAAACTAATTACAATGTGAGTATCAATACATAAGAGGATTATCCACCAAAAAATACATTTGTTAGGCCTAATATGCAAATATTAAATGGAATTACCCGCTCTGTAGCTTTCACACAGCATTTCGGGACAACTTGTCATTTCAACATTTCCCGGCAACATTTACCCTATGAACTTCCACTCTCCTGTCGGGTCTTAATAAATGAGTAGTTCATGTACACGTTTCACGGAAATGCAGTTATTTTTAAAACGTTGATAAAATGTAACAAAATACAACAAATTGTATCTGTTTTGCAATTTTTCAATTGACCCAATTGGACATTTTTGTATTGCATTGTATTGTATTGTATTCTATTCTATTCTATTGTATTGTAGTGTAGTGTATTGTATTCTATTCTATTCTAATGTATTGTATTGAGAGACAATGATGTCAAGTTTCAACTAATCATTTATCGTGTTGTAATTATTCCTCGTAGCGTTGGACTTTACACATTGTTCTACGTTGGCAATCTAGTAATGCAGCCATTGAATGCTGTGAAATGCTACTGCAGAACCGATCAGATATCCATATTGCAACAAAAGTTTTGGTGAGTAGGCCATAATTATTATTAGTAATTTTTTAGTATACAAATTTTCAGACTTTAGAATTTGCTCTGAATTCAACGTCATATCAAAACTTATTTTGAACTTTTGACTTTTTACCCTAGTATTACCTTATTTCTATACAGCTGGTTCTTTAAGAATATATTTACATTGTGAACCATTTTTCTCCAGTATTTTGCGCTGGGAGACATTCTTAGTTTAACACGACCGCTATATGCAGTGTTTACGGCTCAAGTATATACAAAGCTTTTAGACCTAAACTCGAATTCAAAGTTATAATCACTTACTGACTTGCGAGTTATTATCTTATCCGTGTCCCTACTTGTTATGATAAACATGTTATAATGTTAAACCGTTAAATTAATTTCAATTAAGCCAACAGGGCTTGATTATATTTATATCAATTCTTATTATATTTATTATGGTATTTCTGTTTCACATGATTAACTTTGAAACGTTTAACGCTCTGATAAAACATTTAATGCTCGTGTAATTTTAAACCACATAAATCAGCATTAAACATATTTTCAAAGTTACGTAAAACTTATGACCAATTGATTATTCTTACTAAACTTCAGCTAAAACATGTTAACTTAAAAATGACCCACTGTTACTTTACATTTACTTAATACATTTATTGGGCGTGGAGGGTGGGTTTTTTTTAATAGCAATTGATCTTTTGATGATAATCAAGCACGATGTGAGTCAAAAACCTATTTGGATTTGACCACCTCCAATTATGCCAAGTGATTGGTTGCATCATAGCAACGACAAAAACATTTAACAAAGCCATTATGATTGCATTAAATAAACCTTGCACCTGTTTTAACACGGGTGAACGCACATCTGAAATCACGGATGTGCTTAACTCCAAGTGGAGCAACGGCTTAACCCATAATTATTATACACAAGGGAATAAAAAACATTTATACATACGGCCAGAAAATTTTCTCTAGTTTTAATTCGACTTCGCTTAATTAAAAGCCATTATTGAATATCGCGGGGAAGTTCGCTCTAAATAAAGGTAAACGTTTTTTTCAAAGAAACGTATATGATGACATTTCAAAATATTTTTTTTAAATTATTTTACATAAAGACTCTTCGTCTTGTGTTTTCACATCTAGGGTGAGACTCCGTTACACATTGCATTACGTTATCAATCTGGGAATGCAGCCATTCAATGCTGTAAAACGCTACTAGAGGCTGGAGCTGATATTCATACTAAAACAAAAACCTCAGTGAGTAGAGAATGTTACTATAATCAAAGACAGAATTAAACAAGACTAGTTTGCGTCTGACGTCATCTGTCAATCAAACTCGGGCATGGTTTGTTTACGAGAGTCGTGATCATTGAGTTTCAAACAGGTAACGCAGCGTGTCTTATGGTTAATTTTGCACCTTCAAATATACAAACCGTTTCAAAAGTCTTAGTAATAAGAAACTTTCTTTCCTGAACAATGCTTAGAAAAGTTACTTTTTACATTGCAAAAGTTGTGTCTCTATTGGTTGTTTGCAGTCAATACAATTGAATGGCCTACTTTTGCAGAAAAATACAGTACTAATTTTTTGAGATTAAAAAAACTAGTATCTTGTTTTGCCAAATGAAACGTCGCTTAATATCCTTCGGTTGGAACTAGCAATAAAAGTCCAATTTTAATATTCGGCCAACTTTTTGTATATTTTGGAATTTTCAAAACCAAAATTTTAACACTGACCTGACAGTTTCGTATTATCTCATCATATGTATACTTTAAAATAACATTCGGTCGAAGACTACTAAATTAAAGGGATGCCATCCGAATATGACGGGACAGGATCGTAGAACCCTTTTCCCTCAATGAAAAGAGAATTATGATAATGAAATACCATGAAAACATGTAAAAGTGGAAATGTATTGATACTCTCTCTCTCTCTCTCACACACACACACCCACCCCTCGTACACCGCAGGGAGATACTCCTCTACACGTGATATGCTCCCGATACAACGATGACAACGCCGTCGGTGAGAAATTCTTTGAGGTGATAAACATGCTTATTGATGCAGGAGGTAGCCTCACAAGACCAAACAAAGTAAGACTTAAGGGCTCGGATAACCATGTTTTCGCGTATTTTTTGTAGGACCTGAGAGCACATCAGAGAGACCTTCATGACCAGATACACCAAATTGCATTTTGAATACGAGGAATGTCCTTCTAATATCTAATAATTTTGATTTTTTTTTTAGATTGGCGATTTAATACAAATTTTATGGCAAATTATTAAAAATTATATTTTTAATTTGAACAATCCTCGAAGTATTGTACAAATCTACTGATACGTACTTAAAGTGTATGTAGCTGGGATGAAAAGCCGTCCATCATCAAAATTTTGACCTTTCGTATTGAAGATATATATCCCAAAAAAAAAAAAACACCTAAAAATTTGGGTTAGCCTAATCTATTGAATTTGATTAGATTATTGTTTTATTATTGTTATTGTTATTTTTTTTTAAATTTCAGGTTGGTGAAACGGCGTTGGGTTACCTTAGTTATTTCAAGCGCTATAGAGTAAAGAAGATATGTGAGGTATGATGAAATTTAAACTACGTCTTTAACCGCCTTGATGATTAGTTTTGATTTAGACTGAGTGACTTAAATGTCTTCAGCAATTTAAATTGGTGATGAGAAGAAAATGTATTATAAAGGATATAATTGTATAGAGTATAGGTCTACACCATTCTGACTCCTATTGTGCCTCTCTACATTAGAGATATTCGTTGCATGCTAAGCTGATGTCACATGGTAGTCGAAAAGTAGACACAGTGAAGGTATTTTTGTGCGGAGATCCGGCAGCAGGAAAAACAACACTCAAAGAAACATTGACAAAGGTACGATTAAATTATGTTTTACAAGCCCAATAATGTCCCCCATGCAACTTTCTTAAGTATTGAAAGTTATGTTGTTCATTCATGTATGGCCCATGTCCTTCACGTTTTAGACGTTTCATCTTTAGATCGGACTTCATCAGTAATGTGCTGATCTAGCCCCTGCACAGTACCAGTCCTCTGGTTGATTGGGAAGGGGCCACAATCATTGACTACAAACTCGTGCAAGCAAGCTGAATAGATTGTTTGCTGCCATGCCAGTCAGTTGCCAGAGGAGGTACAGGGGCTAGATCGGCGCATTACTGATGAAGTCCGTCCGATCGGAAACGCCAAAAACGTCAGTAAGTTATTGGACTTGTAAAACAGAATTTACCAACAGTATTATTCTAGGACTTAGACCATACATGAATGAACGCCTAAATAGGGAACAACGTAACTTTATATCATGGCTATGAAAAAGGCCTATGGCCGAAAGCTCGCCCAATTTTATATACTTCACGGTAGTTTCCTACTTTTTACTTTTGTATTCAACAACGTAACTTTCACTACTTAAGAAGCCTTTAAAACATGTGGCATAGGAAAAGCTTAAAAAGTAGCGTAAAGAAATTTTCCAGTTCGAACCAAATGCGACCTATTCGATTAAAATTAAATACTTTTTGTTAATATAATGCCATAATCACGTTGTCTCCACGTATAAAGCACATGGTTAAAACGTGGTTTAAAAGTCATGAACTGACCCAGATACAACGTCATCTACGGACGTCGTTAGTACGCAAATTTATGACTTTGTTTCGACGTACAAAGTACGTTATTACAACGCCGTGTAAATGTCATGGTCTGACCCCGATACAACGTAATCTACGGACGTCGTAATTACGTTAATTTGTGAACTCGTATTCGTGTTGTGATTTTCGGACGTTGATATAACGTCATAGTGATGTTGTTTCGACGTTCACAACTTGACGTCGAAACAACGTCATAATGACGTTACGGTAACGTTCAGGAATAACGTTTTCACGACACGAATACGAGTTCACAGATTTACGTAATTACAACGTCCATATATTACGTTTGTACGACTTTATATAACTTTAAGACAACGTTGTAACAACGAAAAATTGTTAGCTGGGATAGTCCTTATAATAACGGTGGTCCGCCTTGGTGAGTAAATGACAACAAACAGCTGCAAACCAGTGAAAAATACCCCAAAACTCGGTCAGTGGAGCTCCGCTCGTACATGTCAATAGCTTCATTATCGATTGGATTAGTCGTCCGTAGCGGACAATTTGGTCGCTCATTGGATCAATATTATCAGGTGGTAATAAATTTGCATTGGACAATAATGCTTTAGTACTGCATATATCGGTTTAATCTTCAATAAGCGGGTTTATGGCTGGAAAGGTCACGGTGAATTTGCCGTGGACGACACTGCACTATGGTGATATGGGAGAGGTCCGAGTTTAACTGCAGGGAAGGAGGAAAACCGTATCCGGAGCAGTTAAAACGTGCGAGGATCGGTTAACAATGCTCACTTAACTGCACTACGGGGTATCGAGCTTGGGCCGCAGTGGTGAGAATCGAGTGCTTCGACTACTATACCAACCCGTACTAACACTGACTAATAGTAAAGTAGTTGTCTTGCTGATTATTTTCTTCTTCATTTTCTATAACTTTTGATTCTTTGCTAAACAGTCAATCGTCACTTATTGGCTGCCATTCATCAAGGCTACTCGTGACCGCACAAACAAACCTCGTGTTCTCCTAGTAGGAATTAATACAACAAGAGTTGTTTGAAAGATCACCTGGAACCGACGTGAGAGTAAAGTTCATCAGTCAACGGTCGCTGAAGACAAGCAAGAGTCTCACAAATACAATCACCCACAGCAGAGAAAGCTTAATAAAAGCAGAAATGGAGAGTGGTTTCATCGTTTGCGAAAGCAGACCAGAGGAGATATCCAATATCCTCTTCCAAGGTCACGATAAGATGTTCTTGAAAGAATTTGGTTCGGAATGTCGATACGAGTGGCTCCCTGTTGAAATCATGGAAAGGTGCTTTGGACGACTAGATAGACTGGATGATTGGATGGAAGACTATCGATCTGTAGGCAAAGCACTTGGCATCCAGAAACACCAGATAGGTCAAGTTGCGGATGATAGCAATGCTCAAAAAGAATCAGTGACAAACAACGTAATCAAAAGATGGTGCCAAATCAAGAATAGGAAGATGACAATTGGTATGCTGCACACGCTTTTGACTCACCTGAGTCTTAACAGCAATGTAGACGCATTGGTAGCCATAGAAGAGGTGCTGCAAATGTATCCAGACAAGGTAAACCAATCAATATAGTTTTTTTTATAAATACAGTTGCTTAATCGAATTTTTGTTGCTATGAAGGACCTGGTAAAATATACATTGTTTAATAAAAAGGCAAGGCCGTATTACAAAGGTTCAGACAGCTTGAATTGCTTTAGCAATTTTTAATCATAATTGCTTTAGCAACTTGCTTTAGTAATTTTTAATCATGACTGGTTTTATTTTTGTTGCATTGTTCTTTTTTCCTCCTTACAGCGTCAAATCGATTCGGAAAAACCTTCAATTACAATAGGTGAGTTAAGTTTAAGGCAAAGGCCAGGAGACGAAGATATCAAATAAAACATTCATTGTTAAAGAAAAAGTAGTTTCTTTGAATAAAACTGTGTAGACTCTCATTTATCTGGGTATGTTGAAATTAAGATTTAATTTAAATCTGGTCAACCAGACATACCTATTTTTACGGACGAACCGACGTTGCGACTGACACCTTCAGTCTTCAGCTGGGTTGTGATTCAAATGACCTTGAGTACACTTCCGGTATTGATGACAATCGACGAGGAATGTCCACACTTCATGAGCGGATAGCACACTTCATGAGCGGACAGCCTTATCGCCTAATCAATTATGGGACTTTTACTTAGTCTCTGTTTGGATAACACCTATTTTACATACTGCGGCAAAATAATGTTACCAACAATGTTGGCTCGCCTGTTTCATCGATAATTTCTAACATGTATATGGTAAGATTTGAAAGCATTGCTTTGTCAACGTTTCCCGGTACAACGCCCTCTAGATGGTATCGTTATGTGGACGATACATTCATCATAATTAAATCCAATAAACTTGACAGGTTTTTCAACCACATCAATCAAATTGATCCTCATATCAAGTTCACGCAGGAAGGATTGTCAGACAATAAACTCGCTTTTCTCGACTGTTTAGTGTCCGTGGAAGTTGATCGCTCTCTTACTGTGTCTGTTTATCGAAAACAGACACACACGGACCAGTACCTACAATTCGGTTCTAATCACCCGCTAATTCAGAAACTCGGCGTGGTCAATACTTTGTTCCATAGAGCTGATTCCATCATTACCAAGGACTCAGACAAGATCACGGAATATCAACATCTGCGCAAAGCTCTGGGTAACTGTGGTTACCAGGACTGGGCTATAAACAAGGCCCTGAACAAGGATAACACCAAAACCACTGCCACGAGCACGAATCAGACGGGGAGAACTACAAGTATCAATACCCCATATCACGGTCAGACTTGGGGAGAACTACAAGTATCAATATCCCATATCACGAACGCCAGTCCTTAGTGCATCCCAAGGACAAGCAGCTCAAGGGTAGGATCAGTGGAGTGGTCTACGGGATACGCTGTTCGGGTGAGCAAGCAAGGACTCCTACATAGGACAAACCGCCCAACCTCTTCATAATCGCATGCTACAACACCGCAGAGCTAGCTCAGATGGAAACGACTCAGCGGTTTTTCTACATCTGAAAGCCGGCGGACACCACTTTGACACCAAGCAAGGATGTCCGTATTTTAGACCGTGAGCAGCGTTGGTTTGAGCGTGAAAGAGGGTGTGAAAGAGGCTATCTGGGTGAGAGCGGAGCAACCATCTCTCAACCGTGGAGGAGGCGTCCGGGCCAAGCTGTCACACGGCTGGGACCGAATCATAAAGGACATTCCTTGTCGATTGTCATCAATACCGGAAGTGTCCGGTACTCAAGGTCATTTGCATCACAACCCAGCTGAAGACTGAAGGTTTCAGTCGCAACGTCGGTTCGTCCGTCAAAATAGGTATGTCTGGTTAAATCTTAGTTTCTTTGAATATTATTATTGGTTATTGTATATAAAATTTTATATAGTGGTGACTTTGGCTTACTATTTCATGTTGTTGCTTTTCAGCTATCTCTGAATTCCTTCTGAGATGGCGACTAGTTCTAAAGCGTTGATGGCAACTGCTCAAAACAGACATGGATCCGAGCTTGTTGACGTCACGTCTGTTCTACTTACCTCCAGAGGACTGTCTTATCTTCGAGGGAATAAGTGCTTCAGATGTGCAGCAACGTATCAAAAATGTCAACGCACTTCTATTGTTGCTCTTACAAAGAGACGAAGAGGATTGGCCGAATGATCTCCTAGACGGGTTGAAAGAGACAGGACAGCATCCTCTAGCCCAGGAATTACTGGAAGAATACGAGATGGTTATTCAGGAACGAGAGAGACGGCAGGAACAGAGAGGAGCAAAGGGCCACGAACCATACACGTCATTATGTGAAGTATGTAGAACGCCCCCGGTGGGGTGTGTCTGTTTGTGGGTGAGCGGTTGATTGGGGTGTTTAGACGTGGATGTGCCCGCGTGTGTGTGGTGCATTGGCCTTGATATCATTCCGCGGACTCAAACATAACAACACTAGGACCTCAAAATTTCCGAGTACCCAAATATGGGTCCTCGGAATATTGAATATCCGCATGAATATAGTATATAACCCCCTTCTGGTTCGTCTTACAAGTGATATTTTTTAATCCAGGAAATCAGTGTGCATACGTCCAAGGTTGGCAGATATTCCGGCGGTCATGCAGGGCACCCATTTAATGTTTCTACAATACGAACACTAAACCCTCAATGGGTGGGTGGAGGTGTCACGTGTGTTGTCCGCCCTTCTCAATGGGAGGTGTGCAGGTATTGGATGTTTGTTGAATTCGGTATACATTGTACACTCCTATAGAAGGTTAAAAGTGAACTAATATCGCATCTTGAGTACACTGATCGATCTATTAATTTATCAAAATTGCACAAAACAGGACCCGCACGATTTGAGGATGCACGAAGAAGATTACTTTGAAGAGAAATGTTCTTCAGTGGAATATAGTTGTGACGGAAAGCACAAACTTGTGACCTGAAACAGTCTGTTGAAGAAGGAAGTCTTCATGTAACTGTTAATAACACTCAGCATGATGCAGTCATGTCTACAGTAGAATTCACCATGACCTTTGCAGGACTTAAACCCCATTAAAAGCTATTAAACCAAGATAACACTCATTGAAAACATCTCAACTATGTTAAATCAGATATAAGATCAGAGATGGCAATGGCCTATACTTCTAACATACACTATTTGTAGAGGTCACACCTCAATGGTGAGAGCACTGTGTATTGTGTATAGGAAAACGGACAGTAACTGCAGCACGGCTGCATGGCTGTACATAATTGAATGATAGGATAGGAGTTCATTATTAATTCTCAGAGGAGGCAAAATGACCAGATGTCATTTGACGTCGCGCCGATGCGTACATCGTTTAGCGAACATCGTTAATGCGCATTGCAAGTCGGCGAGACGTCAAATGACGGCCACTCGGGTCTAACCGCAAGGAATTATGGGATTTACCAAAAAGGTCAATAGTCCGAAAACAAAACACCCTTGCTTTGACCCGGAATTCATTTGGGCTGCACAAAACGCGGACCGATTCATTGGAGTGCTTTCATGAGTTGTAGATCTTAGAAAGAACGATACCCAAAGAGCTAGAATCCCCGAGTTTGATCACAAAGGATACCGTGATGGAGACACATTTTTCCACTTTTAGCCATTTACCTAAATAAAAAAAACCTTTAAAGGGTTAAGGGGTGGGGTATGAACGTTTGGACAGTATTTATTGTGGGACATTAGAGCACATCGGACATATCGAATTCCATTCTGAATACGAAGAATGTCCTTCTGATATCAAATAATTTTGATTTTTGAAATTCGCAATTTAATACACATTTTATGGCAAATCATTAAAAATTGATATTTTGATATTTAACAGTATTTTTTTGAGTTGTATTTATACTATCATGCTAGGCCTTACTACTATTTTGTGCAATCAGTTTCCATATTGAATTATTTGTATTTGACATTAAATGAATTATTTAGTTTGTATTTGGTGCAATCAATAGTTTTGAATAATATTAATGTTTTATAGCTATGCTGGTTCATAGGTTGATTTTTGTAGTGTTTTATCTTTTAAGTAGTTTAAATGCTTATTGGGTCCCCATATTATTTGATCCTTTATTCTATATGCTTTGCCTATGTATGTAGTATTAATAGTATTTTAAACATGTTGTAAAGTTACATTGTAATTTGATTTATTTTGTAAGCATTGTATTTATCTAAATTTGCAATATTATTGTGTATTTGAATGTATGTAGTATTTTAAACCTTAATAATTATGTTATATAAATGTTGTATTGATCCCTGGGCCTCAAGGAAGAACAGATGATTAATTGTGTTTTCAACTGATTGAGTGTCCCAGGTTAAAGAAGAAATAAAACAAACAAACAAACAAACAAACTCGAAGTAAACTTTATAAATCTGATGATTTATACTTAAAGTGTATGTAGATGGGATGAAAAGCCGACGATCAATTGAAAATGTTGACCTTTCGTATTGAATATATGGATTTTTTTTTCCAAAAACACACACACAAAAAAAGGTCTTTTGGGGAAAAAAATTCATATCTTCAATATGAAAGGTCAAAATTTTCAATTGACCGTCGGCTTTTCCTCTCAGCTACATACACTATAAGAATATATCATTAGATTTATATAATTTACTTCGAGGACTGTTATATATCAAAAATTTGAAAAATATCAAATTTTTATAATTTGTCATAAAATTTGTATTATATTGTGATTCAGAAAGACATGCTTCGTATTCAGAATGCAATTCGATAGGTCTGAGGTGCTCTCATGTTCCACAAAAAATACTGTCGAAACGCTCAAAACGCTCATTCCAGATCCCTTAAGGTTACACTAAAGAGACGTATCGAAAAACGTATAAAAGACGTATAAAGTTGTTCTCTAAAACAGAGTTTTCTCAGTAATCAAATATCGCAGCGAGTGAAATGTTGGTGCATTGGATGTAGCTTAACATTTTTGTGTGTGTTATATATAAATTATTAGAATAAATTTGAAAATCCTTCGTTTAAAGCATTTTTACCCACCATGTTCACAAGATCAAAAACACGTTCCATGAGGTTTTTTTCAAATGTGCGCTCCGTATAAATCCACACCGAGCGATTCATTTTTCATATAAACTTTTTCGTATTGTATTACAAATCGAGCAAAGAAATAATGTTGCCATGGGGAAGAACCAAATACAGTACCGATTAAATTTTAAACGCCCGTTTTGGGGGAAAATTTTGGAGAAATTGCTTGTAAAAAGCTGGTTTGTGTAATTATCGATATCTTGATTACGAGACGTTAATTTAGACATCTGAATACCTACATTATTTCTCAACATTCTGCCAATTGCTATTCCATTTGATTTTCACTCCAAATTGAAGCTAGTTTTGCAAAAACGAGGTTTTCCTCCATCAGTTCGTTCAAAATTTCAGCGCCGACATGCGTGTTTATTCTAAAGCCATAATGCGGACGCGATTGTAATCATGTAATTGCTATCATGTTATAGTTATATCATCCGCTTTGAGAACAGTCAATAGCGTAAGTTGATCTATGGTGGAGTGGATAGAGCGTTGGACTGGGAATCTAATATGAACTATTTTTGTGGGTTCGAGTCTCCGTGTGGCTGAATTTTCTTTTCTGTCTCTTTTCTCATTTTTACTTCCTTTCTTTCCTCTTTTCTTTCTCCTTTTCTTTTTTCATTTCTTTTTTTTTTTTCTTTTTTTTTTTTTTTTTTTTTTTTTTTTTTCTCTCTCTTTCTTTTTTTCACTATTTCTTTATTCTTTCTTGCTCCTTTCTTTTTAGTTTTATTTGATTGATTCGCTGAGTGCAGTGAATCGTGATTGATTGTTTTTCACTTTATATAATTCAGAAATTTGTAGGCCTGCTAAGTCTGTCTTGTTGATTTTCATCCCAAATTCGATTTACAAATAATTGCTTTTTGATATTGTTGTTGTTGCCTACCCTTACATTGTTATCAGGGGAATAGCAGCATTGATTTCATCAAAGATATCAAGGATATAAATTCATAATTCATAAATTTATAAAATCCTTGTGAAAATTGCCGAAAACGGCTTGTGCCACCCCCAGGGGCGGATTTAGGGGGGGGGGCAGCCGGCGCGCCCCCTCTATTTTTTGACTAGCAAAGGGCGCCGGTAACTTAAAAATACAAAAATTGTAAGAAAAAAAAAAAAAAAAGGAACAAATTCGGCCATGAACAGCAAACAATGGACCAAAACCGTTGAGTTTTCGAGGGGGTAACCCCCTTTAACACATTTTTTCGTCGTCGACCAAAAGGCGCCCCCTTTATCAAAAATTCCTGGATCCGACCCTGCCCCCCCCCCGGCATCCGAGCTCCGGGCACGAGCTAAGCCAAGTTTCATAGCCTTTTCATGTTTGACCGTGGATCGATATTCTATTGTAAGTAGGCCTACGTCCCGGTGCGCTTGTTCATTTTCTGCATGGCTGTTTCTGTTATGAACTTACGCCCTCTGAAATCAAGCGCATGAAAAACTCTCGGCTAACCTTAAGGGGGTACTACACCCCTGTCGATAAATTTGTGACTATTTTTGCATTTTTCTCAAAAACTAATAACACACTGGTAACAAAAAGTTATGTATATTATAGGGCAAGGAATCCAATTATTACAGTGGAATTTCAGTGACTCGGAAGACAAGCGGTTCGTTATTTATGATAAGAAATGAGGTACCGCTAGGATGTACCTCATTTCCTATCATATAAACTGAACCGCTTGTCTTGAGTCACTGAAATTTCAGTATAGTAAACATGTTGAATGTTTAGAATCTAAATACTCTCATATGTTAACTCTTTGTGTTTATGTGTTTACTTTTGTATTTACTTTGGTGTTTAGGTGTCCTATACCTTTACTGTGTGAATGAAAAATTAAACACCTTGCAGTGTTTAAAAAGTGTTAAACCCTAAACACTTGGATTTACAGTGTATGTTTTATACGAAATGTTAGGTATTAAATAGGTTTGTGTTATATAAACCCGGCTTGAAGTGGAAGTAAATAAGCTATACTGTAAGAACACTTTTTAGTAAAGCACTTGAACACAGAAATTGTACTTCGTATGATTTTATTTGGTGGAAAAATATAACGTTCATATGTACATATAACAATATTAGTTAGGGACCGTTCGCAAACACTTGTTGGGGGGGGGGCTGATGCAAAAAAATATTCGTCACAAAAAATTTTCGGGGCCCCTTTTGAGATCTCAAAGATTTCAGCCCCCCCCCCCCCTATTTTTGACATGAAAATTATGGGTCAACCCCATAGAAAAGCAAATAAACTCAATTTTCCCAGGAAAATTTGTGGTCATTTTTTAGGGTCAAAAATTTAAGGCTCCTTTTGCATCAGCCCCCTAACAAGTGTTTGTGAACGGTCCTTACTTGCAAAAATAAGTCTGCGTTGAACTAGTCTCAGGTTGAAAGATTACATGAAATCTGGTTTGGCAGATGAATGTCACTATGGCCATTATGTAACTCGGTTATAAAAGACATACCATTATATTTTTAGGGTAACATAAAATTGTAATCTGTCAAGTCAAGAGTTTGCTCCTAAATTGCACACAAAAGACACCCTATATTTGGTAAGGCCCCGTCAAGTTTCACCACGGACACTAGTCAGTTTGTAAAATGGCATGTTGTTTCGTTTTTAATAGTGCAAACTCTTTCTGAATTCACGGAATAACTCCCTGCACCATTTCCTGAAGCTCTCACCATACACGAAGAGCAATCGTGTCACATATTATACGCCAGTCACGTAATTGGTATACCCCCTGTGCCATTTCCTGAAGCCCTCACCATAAACGAATGTCACTATGGCCATTACGTAACTCGGAAGACCTGCCGAAGTTATAAAAGACATACCATTATATTTTTAGGGAAACATAAAATTGTAATCTGGCAAGTCAAGAGTTTGCTCCTGTACACACAAAAGACACCCTATATTTGGTAATACCCCGTCAAGTTTCACTAAGGACACTTAGTCAGTTTGTAAAATGGCGTGTTGTTTCGCTTTTAATAGTGCAAACTTTTTCAATTCACGGAATAATATAGTATAACCCCTTCAAAATCTGATGGTCAATCCTTACACGCCTAGTTGGCCTCCACTTCAGACAGTTCATCATACATACTACAAACCGGCGAACCCTTGCACAGACGGTTACGGTTCGCTATCTCTAAGGTTCGCTATCTCTAAGGTTCGCTGTCTCTAAGGTTCGTTATCACTAATTACGAAAAAGGTTCGCTATACCTAAGGTTCGATATCACTAATTTTGAAAAAGGTTCGGTATTTCTAAGGTTCGATATCACTAATTTTAAATAAGGTTCGCTATCTCTAATTTTAAATAAGGTCCGCTATCACTAATTTATTGAAGGTTCGCTATCTCTAAGGTTCGCTATCACTAATTAGTGATAGCGGACCTTATTCAAAATTAGTGATAGCGAACCTTATTTATAATTAGTGATATCGAACCTTAGAACTAGCGAACCTTATTCTAAATTAGTGATATCGAACCTTAGAAGTAGCGGACCTTTTTTTAAGTATAGCGAACCCTTTTCTCTATTAGAGATAGCGGGATTCTGATCTCCATAGACTTTACACGTTAGTGATAGCGAACCTTAGAGATAGCGAACCTTAGAGATAGCGGACCTTAGAGATAGCGGGATGTCACCGCACAGACTGTTAGACAGACTAACTATGTTTAATCTCTTTTTCAGTCATGTACTGCCATACAAAACAAATTCATAACAAATACAGAGTGTACATGCGCCTAACCTACAATTTTTTAAGGTACCCGATCGTATTTAAAGCTCGATTATCGCATGTATTGTGAATGGTGTATCAACAAAAGTTGGGGCATATGACCAAATCGTATATATGCATGGTATGCAAGTCAATTCGGTGAAATTAAATAGGGAAGTCGGGGGCGCTGCTTCAAAAACCAAACAAAACTGCAGTGCATGCCTACTTCTAATTCTATTACCTCCACGACCCATTATTCAAAATCGCGCACTGTGATTTGTTGAAACGCGTCACGTGAGAGCCCATTATTCTGCAATACACTTCTAGTGCCCGTTTCTATTCATCGTTATGTATTCTTCTCCCGTGCATTATTTTCGCGAACTACCCTTCACAGCCCAAATTATATAAACCTGCACGCTAAACAATGCATTATCTAAACCCTGCACGCTAAACAATAGATTCTAGATAATACGTGCACGCTCAAATACTAGAAATACTACTTTCACATAACCATATATAGTAGAGTTAGGTGACGCTTTCGACACAGAGGTCACATAACTATATAATTGTCTGGTCTGTTCGATATATATACCATCAAAAAAGTACGAATATACATTCTGTGGTGTTAAAATTGTATAGTTACAAACGGTGTTCTATAATAGGGTACAATTACCGAATAGGGTGCAACTCGCTAGACTTGAGTCCAGTCCTCGTTTACGGAGTTTAGGGTTAGGGTTTAGGGTTGGGGTAGGGCAGTCTTGTAATAAGACTAGTAGAGTTGCACCCTATTCGGCAATCGCTCGTGCAAAGATCACCCATTATTTACGTTTTAACTGCCTCGGACACATTATTTGGGTGTAAAGGATAATGCATTACCCTTTATTTCTTAAATATTAATACATTATCTGATCATCAGCTGATAGAAAAATGAGTCAAGAAAGCCAATAATTGCATTTATATTTCCATAGGTCTCATGGTTCTTGAGTTATGGCCAAAAATATATATATCAAAAACGAGTTTTAGTGAACATTCCCTACCCCTCCCCCGAAAAAAAACAACAACATGCACATGGGCGGAAATGACACCCCTTATATCAAGCCTTGGATCTCCTTTATAGAACGCATTCCATTTACTATAGTGGGTCAACTTTGGTTCAATATTTGAGTGCAAACACCGCTAGATATGCTCTCTTCCGTCCCGCCTGAACCCCGGGCCTGAACATTTCAATATTTCGTAAAATCAAGTGCCTTGCATTGTATAAATATAATTTATTACACGTTGTTTTGGACGTATCGTTGGTTTTCTTTGAATCTAAAAAACAAGTAAATGTAAAATGTGCACGTTATCCTGTGGAACCCATTAACTATTTTGCACATGTCTCTTTTGTTTAGAAAAGAAAACTATGTTTTGAAATTGATTTATCTTATTTTATACAAAACAGGGTTCGTCTGACTTTAGGATCCAAGAAGAAGACAATATTTCTCCTAAGGAAGCTATAAACCATGATGGACATCACAAAATTGTGCATAGATGCGTTTATAAGAATATCGTTTTATAGCCAAACTTTTCCATATGAATGACGTTGCAACCTTTCGCAACGAACACGCGCGGCGGCTTTGAGACATCAACCTCTTGTTTAGCATGACCATCCCATATCCTTCTTTGTCCGATCCTGGTTCATCTTTGACCACCATCTTTCCCAAAAGATCACAGAAAAATATTGTCAAATAATGAGAGAATTAACGATTTATTGTGGAGTTTCTGGGAAACAAGTCGCTACAAACTGAATGCACCTCGGCCTTCCGCAGTCTGTCTGAGATGATCTGGGATGATCTGCTCACAGGTGAGTATAGCAAACTATTCATAAAGGATAAGCCATTTCCCTACATAAATTAAGTCTCCTGGCCTTTACCAGTGTTCGCCCATAAGTCAAACCCATAGTAGCCAGGATGGGGAATGTCAAACTGGATCACAAGTTCATGTTTCCCAGCCTTTTCTTCCTTCGTTACAAGCACTGCTGATTGACGAATCGAGTTGTTTTCTCCTGATTTCTTGAGTTTATGTGAGGTATTAATTGGTTGGTGTGACTGAATAATCAAAGTACAATGGCCATTGTCAGTGCGTATCGTCGAGGACTTTGGTTCTTGTACCTGCAGCTTTAACTTGTCAAAACCTTCCACAGGTCCCCAAGGTCTCTGATGCTCCGGAAACAAGTGCTCTTTAGAACCTGGTTCATCACATACGATCAACCACTGTCCCGCCAAACTGTTGTTGTTGACGGTTCGTGGATTACCCCAGAATCGAAAATGATACAATGCTTTTGCTATCATTCTGAAGTGGTATGTAATTACAATGTCGTCTCCATCATCAGTTATTTCAGCCATAACGCAACGTCTTTCTTGAGGAGCGGTCTTCCGTTGACCAATAGGGAATGGGAAAACTTATTGGCGTGATAATCCTTGCGTCTACACTTCAGAGACAATGTCGAAACTCCATTTTTCGTCTTGATCGTTGAAGATTTTGGTGAAACCACCACTAGTCCTAGTGAATCAAAATGAGGATTTGTGCCCCAAAGACCGTGGTTTTCAGGAAACATTTGTCCATCACATGGCGTCTTGCATTCGACCATCCATCTTCCTATGTAGTGGTTGTTCTTGGCATTATCGTGATTTCCATATAACATAAGTCTATACATACCCACACTAGGGCATCTTATCAATATGTTGACCAACGTATATCCATCTTTATCACTATTGGTACACGTTTCTGCACACAGCCATGTTTGACTGACAGTTTCCCCATTAACATTGCATAACTTTGGTAATATCTTTACACCACTTGGAAGATGTAAACGTAAGCTGGCTTCGCCGTTATTTTCCGTGGTAATTGTTGTACATACTGATACTATTTCAATGCCCAAGTCATGTATGAAGTCGCTTGGGCCCCAGAGTACGGATTTATCACTTGGGAATGTTTCCTTTGTGCTTGGTCCTGAGCAAGATATTACGAACACACCACTTTGTTTGTATTGGGTACTATCTCCATACTTGACAAAGATTTTAAACACATAACGGCCAGGTTTAGGGCATCGTATATTAAAGCGCACACGCTTCTTGTTGCAAATTTCCCCGTATGTACAGCTGCTAAGGTCCTGTTCGTTTTTATCCTCTTCATGGAAGAGTCTGGACATCATGGGACGGATTCCATTTTTGCATATGATTTCAATAGCAGCTTTCCCATTTTTAGCTTCAATCAGCGGTGTTTGAATCTTCGTATTAAACCCATTCATTTTGAATTCACAGGAAAGGCCAAGCCCACCCGATCCTAAACTGACGGGGAAAGATGAAACTTGTTGTGTACCGGTTTCAACAATCTTGAAAGATACAATCCGACTATCCAATGCCTGTATGTCTTCTTCGCTCATACCATACGGCCGTGCACATACTATTAGAAGATAATCACCACTCTTAGGTAATTTGACGTTAACTACCAGAGAATTCTCTCGGACGTAATGTATTGTGTACTTGTTCGAAATGGCAGTAAGATCTCCATATTTACCGACTTTTTTCAGACTTAAGAAGGTCTCCATGGGATACCGTAACTTAAGGGTGATTTCAACTTCGTTTCTATTGCTCTTGATTACGCCAGTCTTATGACTAATGCATTCTACACAGTTACTGAAATATCCCGGGTACTTGTGAGGTTCGTTGTTCCATTGACGACATGTCTTGTAGGGTGACTGCAGCAATTGTGGCACTGCGTCTATATTATCAGTGTTTGAGTACGGTTTCGATAAGGGTAGATGGGATGCACTAAATTCACGAGGTTCGGTGATAAACCAGCACTCTTGAAACTTGAAAGTGAAGTGTCTCTTACCGTTTACTACATCTGAAAAATAAAACAAAGTTACCACTTTAGAACTAAATAATTATACTGCTATTTTCAGACGCCGGGGGTACCGGTACTCAAGTTTGGTTTTGGTAGGGATGTGCTGCCGAGAATTTGCCATTAGATCTAACTAAAGGATTAGGATTTGACTTTGTTTCTTTCGGCAAAACAGGGATGATATTTGTTTTGATTATAAAAAAAAATCAGAGCTGTATTTTTCTGGAATTGGGAGTAGACATGATATAGGATACAAGTGGTAATACCACCGACTCCTGTCTGTGACACCCAAATTGATTATTCCGAGAACGGTGCATCATAATAGAATTTGAATTAAAGATTTAACTTCTACAAGATCGTGGACAAGATAGCATCACAACATCACCATCTGCTGATGACGCTAGCCAAGCTAGTGAAAACGCTCCAGGTGAGCGAAAAATAGTGTAGTGTTGAAGTTAAATGTTTAATTTTATCTACATGTACTACGTATGAATATCCACTCGTATATAATAGTATTCTAATAACTTACCCGGATAACCTGCAGCCCATGTTGCATCACAAAGGTACCATTTACCGTCGATGTTGATCTGATTCCAAGCATGCGAGATTGAGGTATTACCAGGAGGATTTGGTAAAGTCATCGCTGGAACATAATCTGCACCTTTGGCAAGACCATTGATAACGATACATTCAAGACCAGCCATTCTGTGAAATGGTATGAACAAGATCAATGAGTCAAGGAATGTAAGTTAAAGTTTGTTAAACCTATTTTAACTTTTAATCTGATAAATATGTGCAAAAATTATGATCAGTGATAATAATCAATCTTTTGAGAGAGTAGGTCTATTAGTATGCGAATCTTTACCACTGATTCAATAGTCTTTTTTCTCTGCAATGGCGTTTTAGTTTATAGCATATAGGCCTATACCTTAAAATCAGCTCAGCTCTTAAAAGTTAGGTAACCCGATCGATATCTAATACCCCAACGCACCTCAAACTTGATGAGAGTTGATATCAAATGGACCATCCTATTTTTCTAATTAACATATCAGTGGGAGCTGGTAGCCTAATAGATAAGGCGTCCGTCTAGAGATCGGAAGGGTCGTGGGTTCGATTCCCATGCCGGCATATTCCCTTGCTTTTTTCAAGTTGGGTTGTGTGCCGGTTGGGATTTGTATTTATTTGTTGTCATGTTTAATTGTAACACTTTGGGTTGGTAAACAGTTCATTCTTTCATATTGAAATTAGGCATTGCAAATCATCGTATTTCCAAAGAAATCATCAAAAACTGTTTAATTAGTCTCGACTGTGGTATACCGCGTTCGAGACTAATTCGACAGTTTTTGATGATATCTTCGGAAAAAAGTGCTTCACTTGTGTGGGGTGTGGGGTGTGTGTGAGGCGGGTGCGTTTATGGGTGGATGTATGATAGTCTTGGGCCAAGACTGCATTTGGCTCAATCACGGAATGATAGAAACCGGCTGTGAAGTAGATGTATGGCTGTACGAGAGTACATGCATGCCCATGGATACATACATGTACTGACCTTCTGTTAAGGAAATGAATGTTGTCTTGGGGATCTTACCATGGTGTTCCGCAGAAGGCTTTCATGACTCACCTGCAGAGATGTGTGAAGAGGTTGCTGTATCCAGCGCAAACACTGTATCCATTCTTGAGTGTACTCTCAGCGTCTGTAGCACCAAGACCACGTCCATCAAGGAAGCCGATGTCGTATTTGATGTTGTTGGTAACCCAACGGAAGATGACACGAAATGTCTCGAAGTCTGTCCGAGTGATTTGGGTGAGATATTCAACTAGTTTCTGACTATCTAACCGAAGATTTCGTGGAGCCTGTAATGAGATTATACAAAGATATCATCCCGTGTTATCATCAGTAGGGCCTATGTTTCGACAACGAGTAGGCAGACACTTTTATTAGTCATTACCAGCACCATCACTGCACAAGCACCAACACCACGTTACCACTACCAGTACCAGTATTCCCCACAAGCACCACCACATCACCACACCAAATTATCTCCATCTCAAACATCGCCACCAAACACCAACCATAAAACAACAACCGAATAACAGTTTATTTGCAGACCTGAAACTTTTCCTCTATTTAGCTGATTTCCTCTTTTTTCATTCCTGAAATTTACGCATTATTTGTTTATTTTCAGCCCAATTTGAACTTTTAGCATGATTTTGCGCTGTTTTCCTCCTAATTAAAGCATTTTCCTCTTTTTCACAATTAATGGTCAGTTTCAGGTCTGTATTTGCTCATATTGGAACTGCATACAATAACTGTTTTGATGTTGTTTACTTTTACTCTGACCTCATTGACTTGCGGTGTAAACAAACTCACCTGTAATGCATGTTGATCAATTGTCTCCATACGATCCACATCTTTCATTAACGTCTGTTTTTCAGCCCAAAACGTATCAAATAACGACCACGTTTTGTGCTCTAGTCCATCACCAGATTTCTCATCCAAATCCGCCTCCTCATTACCCTCATCTCTGTATGTTTTAGTCTCTTCTTTCTCACCATCATCTTTGTGTACCTTGGTACACTCTGGCACACCATTAACCAATACCTTCCTACCATTACCGTCACCATTGTTGTCATCTTGCTCTTCCTTCTCATTTATCGTCTTCAGATTGTCATTTTCATTCGGGTTTTCATCACGCTGATTTTCCAAGCCATTTTGACGTGAAGGTTTACCCTTATCATAGTCTTGATTGTTTGATGCTGCAGGTTGTACATGGATAACATTGACGGAGTTTGAAGAGCCACAACCCATCTCAGTCAAAAAGACAGGAAATCTGAAAATAACAGTATCAATAAGGCCGGCAAATTAAGTTGTGTAATGCAGGTTCGATATCAACGTCAAGGCCCGGCGTCAAGGGCGCATTCTTAGCTATCAAATGCCGTTTGTTCTGTTGAATGTGCTTGTTTCAATTTCGGGATATGGTAAAATCACAACTGTGCCACTTTTACTGGGGAAGAGGGCTGTACATGTAAATCAATGATAGTTGATGTTGATGCGTCTAATGCACTCTCCCTTCGGGGCTCGTGCATTTTAAGACGCATCAACAATTCAGCGCGCGTGCATTATTTTGTTATAGAAGTGCTCGGTGATTTTGTCCAATTTCTCTCCCAACAAGTAATACGCGTTCATTAACATGTGCATATTTGTTTGTCTTTAAACATGCCTTGAGTGACAAAGAGAACAGTATTTACCATGATAAAATCATTGACATGCACATGTTTTTAATTGCACAGCATAATGTGAAATATTTATTTATCTTTTAATCTGTTTTAAATGGAAAAAGAGAATTACTATACCTGTATCATGATAAAACAGTAAAAACAATTTTGTATTGTTGTGTAAATTGATGCATTCTTTTGATTTCACGAAGGAACTCTTGATAAACTTGATGCTATCATTGATTTACATGTATATCCGTCTTCCCTAGTAATAGGCATGTCCACTAAAAATTGAAGTACTTTTAAATTGATTCAGACCTAACGTATTGGCTGGGAATTGATGAAAGAAACATTTTGGCGTTTAAATAATCTTAATCGGACGTTTCATTCCAGAGATATGGCCTTTCGAGTGTCACGGTTTTATATAGGGCTGCTAGAACATTTTAAAAAGTTAAAGTCCAAAAAGGAATACTAACAGAAAGTACAACTTTAAGGTACTTTTTCTTAATGTATTTATTAACTAGCTTATCTGGAACATTATATTTGCTTATAACAACATGAAAATAAGATCATCCTGAAAATTTAATCGATTTTGTTGACATACAACAAAAAATATAAGACCTCAAAACCCATGGTTTGTTTGGTGAAACCTCAAGCATGATCATAGATGGCCGCCATGGAAAATATCTCCATAGAGGAGATGAACAATAAGTGCATTATTTCAAATGAAAAGCGGTAGTCTTAAACATTGTTCAATCTTTTAAGGTCAGCACATTTTATCTTCAAAAATTATTATATTTCATCATGGCATAAGTTTGGTAACATTAATCACTACCAATTTTGAGAAATTTGCTCCAACTCAAAGGTTATCTTTACTACATTGAGCAATACACTGTGTGTGCATGGAAGCCATGATGGATAGCATATGCCCAGCATATGAAATGGACATGGTAGTGAGAAGTGCACGGGGAAGGGCATGATTTGAGATGGGCCGCGGTAGTCTTAAACATTCTTAAATTTCTTAACGTCCTGCACATTTTGTCTTCAAAAATAGTTAAATATTATGAGTATGTAAGTTTGCTTGTCTGATTCACTCCAAATTCGGAGATAATTGCGTTTGAACACCTGATGCACGGAATGGTGTCACTTCAACCTGTTGTAGTTCTCATCTCATTAAATTTTTCATTAAAAAAGTTGATCTCTTCATGAAGGAAGGTCCTCTCTATTTACTGACCAAACAGGAAAAAGTTTGGTTAATGTTTTCTGGTGGAATCAGGAATTTCTTGAAACACCCTGATATGGGCCTACATTTGGATCAAAACAAGTATGTACGCCATTTAACAGGCCTGGGATTTCTTGTATCGATCAGTTTCTCCATAGACAATACGTGTGTGAGTACACGCACACAGTAAATGAAAAATCGTTCTAGTGTAAACTGTATTGACAGTGGGCATCCCTACTAGTAATGTGGCACGGTGATTTTACCCTTTCGTTGTTAACTAAGCATATGTCGAGATTAAAACAAGCAAATTGAACAAAACAAACAGCATTTGAGAGCTAAGACTACGCCTATGATGTTGATGTAAATGTAAGCATCATGTCATAACGGTATTTTTTAATTTCTAAAGAGGGCACTTTTCACTTGCACAATTTTTTAGACGGGCTGTACATAATAGTATATCATTATCAAGGTGGTTTTTTTTTATTTTAATGGTTTCGACAAAGTGAATCTGGTCATATCAAGACCCATTTGTGTTACGTTTCTGAACATGACAGCAACGATAGTGATACATATACTTGTAAATAGAAATATCTGATTTCAAGTGCGCTATGTACATTCCAGTTGGATGATTCTTCCAGTTATAGCAGTCATCTATAAATTCCATCGACGTACGGTTTGTTCTCTATTTCTGGTCTCGTCTGATGCAGCACTGGGTTGTAAACCCAGATTGCCTATTTCAGGCATGAGACTGCACTTTCCTTAAAAAAAACTGAAAATGCACGTGAAATTGCGCAAGAAGTACCCAAAACAGGCTGAAATTAAATAAAGTTGCGGAAATTTTGGCTAAAAAAAACTGAATTCAGTTTTAAACCTGAAAATTCTCATGCCTGCTATTTTGCCTATTGCAAGTGCAAATCACGATGTGCCCTGGAAGAGTAAGATTGGGAGGGGGAAGGGGAGGTTGAATAGTAAAAGAATAATTTTTTTATTTATAACATTCGGCCGATTAGTATAGGCCTACATGTATAAATAATTGTGAGAGAAAAGAGTTTTTTCTCGACTTTCCTCGTTCTAATCCAAATAATTAAATAATTGAATGCGATTGAGGTTTTTGTGTGTGTGTATAGAGCCAAAGCATGCGGGATGCAAATGAGTCGCATCCGTTTGTCCTTATGTCGAGAACGCAGTTTAGTCATTCTGGACAGTACATATTTTATGTAAATTACAATTATTACTATTAGTATTATAATTTTTTTTAGAGGTGAATAACACAAATGTATAAAGATAGACGAGTTGCAGACAAAAATGACATAATGTGATACATTCTTAAGAGTGCGAACAAAACAGCAGTATTCGCTACTTGCACGGTTCCGCCATATTATGCACTATGTGCGGGGAGAGCCTCGAACTGGCAGCATACATGAATGGGAATTGAACTAGTCATAACGTTCTGTGTAAGGTTACATAATTCTTCCTTTCATGTATGCTGCCAGTTCGAGGCTCTCCCATGCACATAGTGCATAATGGCGGAACCAGTGCAAGTAGCGAATTAGCCCTTCATCAGCATGACATGCATAGGCCCTAATGGTTTTACACCAGGAGTTTTACTTACCAATACCATACCATTTGAGTTCTCGGATTATTGAAATTTTCTCATGAATTACATGTAGGCATGGCCCTACTTACAAGTTTAATTCCAAGTAAGAACCAATGTCTCATGCAAGTTAACTAGTAGGCTACAGTGTACAAGCAAGTAGTTACTCCGATTCGAAATTCTATAGTCCTGTACATGTAACATGGTACCGTGCTTGCTCCATATGTAAATGTTCCAAATGTATTTTGTTATTGATTAGCTATAGGCCTAAATCAATACAAGACAAGATGTGTACTGTTGTCATGGAGATAGGGCGACGGGCTGCCGATACTATACTGCTGATATCAATCAACTCTAATCAGCTCCGTCAATTTTTATTTCAGTTATCATATCATGGTTAGGCCTATAATTCTATCGGGCTTCTGGGTTTGCTTCAATTTTATTATTTAGCCGATAAGAAATTTAAGGAACATTTCAAGACGGTTAAAATAATGAAACTCAAATAGGCCTACTAGCGCAAATTTAGAAAGGAAAAACTAAAGAAACATTTTAAGGAGTATTTCGTGATAGCATCCTCTTTTTATGATTGTCAGTAGATATCCACGAAAAAAGATTATTCCCAAAATTTCAGTTGATTCCGATTTTGCGTTTGCGAGTCATGCATGATTTTGTGTATAGCCTACACTGCTCCATTGTAACAACGTGTTGTAATTTCGTTCTGGTATACCAAAACGAAATTCAAATTTCACGATATCTTTGCTAAACGAATTAATCTGCAAGAAATTTTTTGTACATAAACATTAGCCTATGTAGTCAGAGGTTTCCAGTGATATAACTTTTTTTTATAGAAAAGTGGGGGGGGGGGGTGGTGATAGCACTGATGATGCTGTGGATCATGAAATGCCCTTTTAACTGAAGTAAAAAGGACTAGCTATATGGACAGGGAATTACTAAATATAAATTTGCAGATTCAGTAGGCTACTTCATGGATGTTTGAAAAATCAAATCAAACGAAAGAGAGAAATGAAGACGGAAGAAGAAAGTCGTGAAAATAAGATCTACAGGGTAAGATGGGGTAAGTGGGACAGTGGGGTAAGTGGGACACTTACTATACTACATCTTCATTGCAGCACTAAATCCACCAATACGATACCGAATGGCGTCTTACCCCATCCATTGCAAATAAGTATATAATTTCACTGCTCAATATTGGAATTTATTTGGTATTATTTGGTATTTGAGCTGCTGGAGATACTTGAGTCCAACACTATACCTCGATGTGGCGGCCAACTTCGAGGAATTATACTTATTTATTATACCAAATATTTGAAAATCTTTGCTGAGAGTTATGGACAAATTGAGAGATAATATATGTCACTACCATAAAAGGATGCTTTTACAAGCCCGATAGCAGAAGATCATGATGAAATAATATAATAGGAATTCCACTTCAGTGTCAAGCACTGCTTTCCAAGCAGGCCCTCATACAATTATAAATAATGTTAAGTACATAAATTGATAAACGGTAAATACACATGATAAATCAAAAGCATAATATTGGTTACATATGGCAAAGATTATTCAAAATACAAACTTAAGTTAAGATGTCCTTATAAAAGTACAATTTATAAGGGAATAGAAATACACGTTATTTAGCAGAAATATTTGTTTGCACTTTAAATTGATACAAAGACATATTATATAATTCTTTGCGGATTTGAGGTGCAATTCCATTCCAAGTATTAACAGCTCTGACATGGAATGTACGCTGGCCTGAATTTGAGTTACATTTTGGTACAACCAAAGTGTTTGATGTATGATTTCTGGTAATATGCATATGACTATCATGAACAAATTCAAATTGGGATGATAGATAAGATGGCCCTATATTTCTTAAACACTTTAGGGGGTACTACACCCATTGATTTTTTTTGCATTTTGTGAAGAAATTACAAAAAAAAATTGGACAAAGTGGTATGCAAAATGAAGGGGCAAATCTTCTCGTTTTATTGGTGGCATCGGTATCAACGTAGCTTGCATGCTTTTGAAGATAGAAGCCAAAAGGAGGTACATCACTGATGATTTAAATTCACTTCATTTTGGAAAGCTTACTATCAACGGATTTCGTTAAAATTTTGGATATGTGTTGCTAACACGTTAGGGAAATAAAGTTGATATGTAAAATGGGAATAAGTGGTTCCTGATTTCTTTTATGACTTCATGAACTTGGTGCTCCACAACTATCAAAAAAGGAACTGGTTAAAATGCTTCTATTTTCAATGTTGAGCTATATTTTGTATTTTTAACTTGCGACATTATTTCACTGAAACTTAATTAAGCCACAGGTAACAGGTTACCACAACCATACTACAGCAATGTTGAAAAAAATTGTATTTCTTGTCACCTATACCACCATATTGGGTAGTTTTCCGTAAGCTTAACTTTTGTGATTTTGGTAACTATTTTATATGTATTTGTGAAATCCATCTCAACTAGGCATTCAAAATTGTACTCACCATTTACATCCCAAGGTATATTAGTATATCCACCTTGCACTTCTCGATATATATCCAGTTAAAGACAGAATATCAAAATTATTCCTCATTATGATATCACAAACTCTCACATGTGTATTCAAAATTGATGCTTAAATTTGACCTGAACCAATTGACCTATAACCTGACATATGGTTACCTAATAGCCTTTTCTTCTCCTAACAACACATTATAGTATTATTGACTAATGACTATGCATCTATTGTGTAAGTGTTTATATATTTTGCATGCACCACTAGATTTTCTATAGAGAGTATAACAAAGGATTTAATGTATTCTATTCATGTACCCTACTTGAACATGTTGAATAGAATAAATCATGGTTTGTTATGAAACACGCATCTGAGTAACTAGGATACAGTAAACAAAATATATATAGGGCTAAAATGACTTACTACAATTGTTTAAAAGCACGTTTTCTTCTTTTTTCATATATTTTTTTTATTTCACATGATCCGTGCATATATCGCCTAGCTATAAATGAAAAAATATTTATTTAGACCAATCAAACCAATATATGGGTGTAGTACGCCCTTAAAAACTAAAACGAGAAGTTGATTTTGCCTCTATCATTTAGTTTTATCCACTTTAGTGCACTCATTAAGTTACTTATTGGTGTTCTAATATCTGCAGATAAAATTGTCCTGGCTAGCTGATTTTGTAACACTTGCAGCCTTGTTTGAAATTCACTAGAAAAATTACTCCATACAGAACTTCCATAATCAAATTGAGGCATAACATGTGCATTTGATAACATAACAATGGTATGACATTATGCACATTAATCCATTCTAGCATTAATTCTAGGCCTACGATGCAAGATTCTGGCCATACTACAATAAAAGGTACTTGACAAAAAACACTTATCCGATTAGGATCTATTTAGCATGGTGTCCCACTTACCCCATCATGGGGTAGGTGGGACAGTGGTTCTTGAAATCAATTTTTGATACAAAAAATAAAAAATTTGATACAAAAAAGTTAAAAATTGTATATAATGCCGCCAACAAGCTCAAAAAATAATTTAATACTGAACACGCCTATTCAATTTGAATGACTTGATTATTGATTTTGTGGCTGAAAATCGCAAATCGTGTTGTTGGGTGTTTTGGGGGGTGGCACTTAAAACCAAGAAAAAATCTGCCTCATGTATTCAGATGAAATTAATAAAAATGATAGTATAGTATTACTATTTTATGGTATAATTATGTTAATAATGTCCAAATGCTCCAATATAAAAATACATTGCTGTAAAATATGTTCTTTTAATGTACGGTATATCATAAATATATGTGCCAAATTACCCCTGCCACAGAATGTGTCCCACTTACCCCAAAATGCCTAATGTTGATTTGCAAAATAAAACAAAGAAAAGTGTTTATCTAGCAGTAATCAACCATTAAACAATCCATTCTAGCATTAATTCTAGGCCTACGATGCAAGATTCTGGCCATACTACAATAAAAGGTACTTGACAAAAAACACTTTTAAAACATGATTGTTTTAACTTCAGTGGCGTATCGGGGGGGTGGATAGGGCAAAATAAAATGTAAATTTTGCCGCCCCTTGCAGCAACAGCCCGAAAAGGTTGACCCAATTTTTTCGAGCCAGGATGGCTCTCTCAAAAAAAAAAAAAGGGGGGTAGGAGCAAAAATAAATTCACCATTTTTAAAAAGTAAAACTGTAAAGGTGTTACCACCCCCCCCCCCTTATTACCCACCGCACTCTCGAGCTGTTGCCCTGTTGACGGCCAAAAAGTATGGTTTTATTAGTTTTACATAATTTTTCGCCCTTTTCCCTTCATAATTCTTCTTGCCGCCCATTCAGTCCCGCCCTTTTATCTTTAATTATTCTTCTTACCGCCCCTTTATCTTCCGCCGCCCCTTCTTTTTTGCTTTTCCGGGGGGGCTCGCGCCCCAAAAGCCACCCACTCCCCAAACAAATACGCACGTGAACTTTTCAGTGCTTTATAGTGGAAAACTAGCTCTGGTGGAAAACGGAAAATCACGGAAATCGTCCAATTTGTAACACAGATTTTAAATTTTGTAACATGGAGAAATCGTGGCTTTATAGCTATTTGTTGTATTCATAATTCTGTTGATTTTGCGTAGTGGACAAAACATAGGGGCTAATACTTTCAATGTTTCTATCATATTCCTTCGTTTCCCTAATACGGTATTCACTTATTGATAAAAACAAGCAAGTTCTCCACCATTTGAAGCTAAATTGATTTTCAAGGCAGCGGGCTGATGACGTGAGTAAATGAAGAGGACACTAGTATTATGTTAACGAGTAGTACATAACACATGAGCCCTAGAAGCCCTAGAGCTCTTTTCATGTTCATTCATGTATCATAATGCTCGACCTTCATCACGATAAATTGGGAATGGACAACAATAGGTTAGCTCCCGGACCATTGAAATTGTTTATTTGCATAATAAATACAATATTGATGTGTCACGCTCAACTAAGCTCTTACGGTAACATTTATCTAAAATATTTTTTATTTTTTAGTCCAAATATTTCTCATCATGTTGATATACATATGAATTGTAATATCACAATTTACTAATATATAATAAAGAAGTGGCCTGATTTTATCCACATGAGTAAAAACCATTAAATTTGTAATACTTGATTTAGAGTTTTTTCTGATAACAAAAGCAGTAGGCCTATACGATCTGTGCATTGAGAGTGTTGACAGCCCGGGGGGGTTCTTCCTGGTTGAAGGGATACGGGGATGTGCCACGGTTTTGGGGTACCTTTTCAGCGATTTTGGTATATCGATGGGTGGGTTTTCAGTGGAGACCAATGCGCCCAATTGGGCGCATTTTGGCAAAAGTGCCCTTAAAGCGCCCAATTATGGCAAATTTGGGTGCTTTTTGGGTGTTTTTCTTGACAATTGGTATACTGATGGGTAGCAAAACAGCAAAAAGTAGGTATAGAGAAAGTCAGCATCCGAAAGTCTGCGTGGCACACCCCCGTACAAAAAATTTCGAAGAACCCCCCCCGGGTTGACAGTCCATTTTCTGCTGGGACACTTCATTTCATAACATCACAGTTTTTTCAAGGTCAAATCTGTCTCGTTCGATCGAAGGAACTCACCGCTTACAGTTGGTTTATGCGGAATATCAATTTCAAACGACTTATTTTCTAAAAAATAAGTCGTTGTCCTCACAATATTAACTTGCCAATGATATGATGTTGTCCGAGTAATATATGATTAATAACATGATTAATATACCGGTGTTCAAATTGTTGTAACTTTGTAACCAAAGGTCGTAAAAATGAAAATGATTATTTGCTCTTCTTCTTGCATGATAAGCCTATCGCATACACACTCATAGAAATTGTTCGTTGGCATTACTCAGTAAGTTGCTGTAAGTCGTTGCGTCAACTTTCCGAGTAATGCCAACGCGTACAATTTTGAGTAACGCTGACTCGATATCATTATGTTGGTCGCACTCATTTGCACTTACTTTATTGAGTTTTTACAACTCAGAAAATGAAACTATGTTAGCATACTTTTCTAGAGGTGTGCTATAGTATACAAAATTTTGCACTGATTACAAAAATAAATATTTGAATACTGCTAATTGTGCAGAAATTGATCCAATTACGTGAATTAAGTAACAAAGTACCAAATTGGAATAACTCAAAACAATAAGTACCAGTAACTTAATATGAACGAGTTACATCAACTTACATGTTGAGTTACAATAACTCAACTAATTGGTTCTTTGAACCTTGTTTATTTTTCTAAGTTCCCTGAACTTGAATTCAGAAGTTGGCATTACTTAAAAAGTTGACGCAACGACTTACATCAACTTTTTAAGTAATGCCAACAAAGTTGATTAGTTGACGGAACTTTTGAGCTTTTTCAGCATTTTTTAAGTTCGGATAACTAAAATGAATTTTGTTTTGGCAACTTTTACACTATTTTTGTGTTGTCCAAACTTACTCCTTTTGAATTGCGCCAACAAGGCATTCTCTCCCCCCAGCTGTTTAACATCTTGCTGGAACTGGTCCTACGCCTAGCTATTGAAGATGTCGGCATTGGAATTACAATTCAAGGACAGCTCATCAACAACCTGAGATTTGCCGATGATATTGTTTTACTGGCCGACTCTGAAATTAACCTCCAAACTCTAGTCGACAAAGTACACAATGAAAGCATGAGGTTTGGTCTGACCATAAACATCGCTAAAACCGAAGTCCAGGTGATTGGTAGAGAAACAGCAAAAGCCACCATATCCATTGGAAATTCCACCCTTGAGCAGGTGGAATCATTCATCTATCTAGGTGGAGTGATCACTGAAAAGGCAAGCAGCGAGAAGGACATCAAAAGGAGAATTGGCTTGGCCATGGGCATCATGCAAAAACTCAACCCCATCTGGAAATCCAAAGAAATATCCACCATAACAAAATTGGAATTGTACAAAGTACTGGTGCTTTCTATAGCAACCTATGCCTCTGAAGCCTGGACAATCAAAAACGTGATGAGCAGCGACTTCTGGTATTTGAAATGGCTTGTCTCAGAAAAATCCTGGGTGTTACTAGAAGGGACAGGATTAGGAACACCTCAATCAGAGACACCCTTGATTACCAGTGCACTGTAATGAACAAGATCCGTGCAAAACAGCTGTCCTACTATGGCCATGTGAAAAGAATGCTCCATCCAGATATCCAAAATCATATTAGAAGGACGAATCCCAGGAAACGACCTAAAGGAAGACCCCAATGCGCTGGATGGACAACATCAAAGCAAACTGCAGTGCAGTGGGAATCCAATCTGTCAGTCAACATTAATAGGTAAATTTTCACGGGAAAATTTTCTGGACACGTGACCAATGCGTATCAATGTGAGTGTAACCTCGAGCCTGATCTCTGACCCCCGGCGGTGACCTCGCTATTCAAGTCTTAGTAATTTTGAATTGGAATAGTATTTTTGACCGCAATTTTGATAGGAATTTGTGCATTGCAAATTTATTGAATATTATGTTATCTTAATTTTTTCACAATATCATCAAAACGTAATTTCAAAAATATCTAACAAAAAAAAAAAATATTTATCTACGGAAACTCTTACCATAACATTTTTAACTTGCGACAAGTAACTTATTTTGCCTCAAAGGAAGAATTCTTCCTATTCAAATACATTGGAAGAACACCTGCTGTGCTCGGGGTCACATTCCATAATGCTAATATGTCTGCGCCCATGGGTGTCACGTGTCCAGAAAATTTTCCCGTGAAAATGTTGTTTGCCAACCGACCGGCTTCTACTGACAGAGCTGAGTGGCGAAGCATAGTGGCTAGGCAGCTATCTCCAGGACCTACCTGTGTCATGGGAGGAAAGCTTTAAGTGAAAGTAAGTGAAGTGAACAAGGCGAACAAGTCATTTCTATGAGTGCATGTTTTGTTTTATGATATTAATTTCATGATTAATGATTAAATTAAATGAATAACAAGTAGACCTAAAATGGCAGTGATACTATTGTTAATACTTCATAATCTTGTTGCCAATAAAATGGGTTTTTGTTAACTTGCTGCTTTACGTTGTCAACGGGTTTTTTTTCTTGTGGAATTAATCTAGGAGAGGTACCCTTGATCTTTTTTACAATGAATGTGAGTTGTAGAATGGATATTTTAAACAGTTCTCTCAACAAAATAGTGACTTACTTTTAATATTCCATCACCACATCCGTGGGACTATGATCAGAACTATGATGACAGGGGCGGTAAAGCTAAGATATCATTACGGGTGTGACGGGATTCGAAATATTAAATATTATAAAGTAGTATCCTTTAATTTTGCTATCCAAATCACGTAGCGCGCCTTTTTAAAGGCGAATTTTCGTTTTGCATTACGTCATTATCAATCAATCAATTAACTGGTAATAAGCCTCGCTGATTGGCTGCTTACCATGCGGTCTCGCCGGAGTGGAAATTTCCCCACTCCGGTGATGATCGTTTTAGGTAATTATATTTCTCTTGTTCTTTCGTTATTCTTTCATTATTTTTATTATTATAAATGATACTAGGAATTAGATCATTCCAACTCAACTTAGATTATTATGTATAGAACACGTAGAGGTGATTTGGGAGTCGTGAAATTAATTTTAGAATGTATTTTAAGCGATTTTCTGTGAGCAGTTCGAGTGATGCTTCGTTGTTTTATTTTCCGTGTGCGTGTATACGGAAAGCATAGCATCTCTGCACATTTCTTGTCGGTTTGGCCACAAATTCACCCCCAAAATCATGCTTTATCGTGTTCGTATTTCAAAATCATATGTTTTAAACAATATAGTATTCCTTGCTGCTCGTGTTGGTATATAACAGAATTCTCTAGGTAAAGCGGAAAGAGAGAAATGGCTGATTTAGTTCGTCTATCTTATATTATTTTGTAATTAAATTTATTTGGGTTCCATTATTGCTAGATGGCGTACGTGCAGATTGGTGCATAGTCACGTCATCGAGGTCAAAGGTATACGTACCGCACAGCGCATTGCTAAGTAGCGCATATACATGTACATGCGCTAATTGCGTTACTCGGGTTTTCCCCGAATATTATTTTGGATCTTGGATTTAATTAATTATTTGAGATGGCGAGTTGCGTCTAATATTAATAGGGGTTATTATATTTTCGCGTTGTATTATTTTCGTTTGGAAAATAATACTCTCACTCTCTTTCTCACTTTTCACAATTTTTATGTGTTTATTTACATTGTCTGACTTTTGATATTATTCATGATTATTAATATGCAAACATTGTAGCCTCAGCTAAAAGCATTGGTTAATAACGAAATTATATTTTGTCAAATTATAGAGGCTTTAACATTTGGATCAGAGTATTTATGTGAAACTCACGCAAGTCACACCCAGATACTATTTTAGATTAATTAGGTCTTTATTATGAAACATGTCATGTACAGGGCCTATGATCTTATTTTGGCCTATAAATTGTGTGAAGTATATTTAAATATTCATGTATTTTTATTTTTATAATATGTGGATGTTAAGTGCTCACGGAAAGTTATTGGTAAGATGATATGGTATACTTTTATCATTGTTATGTGTGATTTCAACAGACATTGTGTTGTGGTTACGTGCACGTGTATGTTTGCTTTTCAGTGCGGGAGAGAGAGAGGAGCACGGAGCAAGGAGCACGGATCCATAAAAGAGGAGGAAGTCCAAGGGGCCCCTGCAGTAGCGTGGCGCAGCCCAGGACACATCATCGGGGAATGTAGAGAGGAGGTCTGGGGGCCTAATTACTGCGGGGAGTAATATTTGGCGAGTTAATGGTAGCAGAGAGGAGGTCTGGGGGCCTAATTACTGCGGGGAGTAATATTTGGCGAGTTAATGGTAGCAGAGAGGAGGTCTGAGTGATAATGCATAGAGATATATACGTCATGTATCGTAAAGATACATACATATGTCATCTTTTATGTATTGTTGAAAATCTGGTCTGCACCTAGAGGGGAGCCTCTATGTGCAAATTTTCAATTGCGTTCAAAAACTTAGCTGTATTTTTCAAAATATTAATATGTGCCAATGCATACTAGTATGTCATTTGCATGTATTATACCTATTGGCATGCGCCGCGTGGGGCCATGCTGCCCAATTTTTCGTATGCCAATAGGTAGTTGTGTTTTATATCACATTTGTCAAACTTTGTGATGATACTTTGCCACTACATGCTTGCATGTCGTACGCAAGTGTCGTCGAGATTAGCATGGCGCTTCGCGGGGCTACTATGCCCAAATTTTCATTTTGTACTAGATAACTGAGATTTTTGTAGGCCTTACATGTTATATAATTATATTAACACATTTTTCTTATTCCACTCCGGTGATGATCGTTTTAGATTCTGGCGTGGTGTATCTTAGCATGTAATTTGGCCCGGGTTTACCAATCAGACTTTTGCCGTTGTGTAGCGTGTTATTGGTGGTACGGCAACTTGTGTTTACTGTTACCTGCTGCCCGGTTACTGTGACGCGTGAAACAGCCTGCTGGCCAGATTGAAAGCTAGTGTTGATTAATATGTGAGATGTTACTACTTTGTGGAGATAAAGTATATTTTGAGAAACCGTAGTATGTTAAATAGATGAGACAAGTGCCATGAATAAATCAATGATACATTGTTGAAGTAAAACGAGATATCACTGCAGTTTTCTTTGAGGTCCATCACAGACTCCTCCAGTGCATAGCTGGATTCTAGCTCCGGCAAGCCCACCTATAAAACCACTAAGTACCTAGCCGCTCGGTCCCGTCACACGGGTTTTTTTTGTGTGTGTTTGGTGGATTTACTTTCTTTGTATTAATGTAAACAAGCTAGAAAGTCATCAGGTTACGAAGTAGTCCATGAAACGAACAAAACGAAAAATTGATGTTTGAAATCATGTTATTCTTGATTTATGACAATAAATTACTTAATAAAACTTTATCAGTCGTTTATTTTTAAAACTTGCTGGTCACAGGAATAAAATTCAAACATGAACACCACATACCCAATCTTCACAATACCAGCGAGACCCATACAAGTCACTTTGCAACTGGTATGCGCGCAAATGTAGGCCTACTTAATGTAACCACAGATCCTGGATTTCCAGAATCTGTGATGTAACCTGCAACGGACATGATAATTGACATCCCCAAATCAAAATAAACGTACCTTTATGTGAAATATTTCTTGCAAAGTCGGATCACCTTACTTTCGGCATGCCGTCTTCATGGTCTGGGGCGGCAACATTTCCCATATACGTCGGTATTTGGATTATGACACTTGTCATCTGGTCGTAAGAGCACTTGTCCTCTCCAAGATCGATTATGGTAACGGGCTGCTTCTTGGTTGTTGTAAAGCAGACAATCGAAGACTACAACGCATCCAGAATGGGCTACGAAGCTTATATGTAAAGCCCTCAACAGTTGCACTGGCTTCCTGTTGAAGAGCGCATCACTGTCAAAGTTTTAGTTACTGTGTGTGAAATGCCTCACCAAGTGTGTTCCTGAGTACCTGTCTGATTGTGTTTCCCTGTGCTGCCCTGCGCTTGATGGCATGGCATGCGTTCTACCGCTGATGCCACCCTTAAACTGAGCACAATACAACCAAAACCCTTATGTCAGCTGAACGCATGACCTTCTCCTATATTGCGCCTCGCACCTGGAATAGACTGCCAATTGGTATCAGGGAATCACAATCAATGGGTATTTTCGAGAAGGTTCTAAAGTCACATTATTTCCTCCAGTTAGGACCTATGTAGCTTTTCTTTCACAGGCAGGGTAATTTTTTCCTCATTATTCTTTTGCTTTTTTTTGAGCGCTTCTAAATGTAGCAGCGCTATAGAAATATTTAAATGTATGTAGGGGTGCGTGGGGTGTGTAGGGGTGAATGGACGTATGTAAAATGCTGCAAAAAGACAGGTCGCGTTATCCAAATAGTGTCACAACTACGTCACCCATTGTCGCAAAAACGAATATTTCGAGACGTCTTGAAAATGTTTGCCTTTCAGTGATCCCCGGTCGCAATCGTAGGAAATATCATATGTATATTTACGAAGTTATATATATATACCTTAACTTTGTATCATTTATACCCACAGAACAATGGGTGGTGTTGCTTCTTGACTCTGTCAATGTCAACGGAGAGACTCAGTCAAAAGCGCTAAACAACAAAACTGTCATCTTCAACTGAGGATAACACTGACCTGTCAAACACAAACGACTATGAGGAACCGGTGGGCGAAATGGAATTTGAGATGAACACCATCTACGACCCAGTGGCGTGCGCAAAGGTGGGGGGGCAGGGGGGGCCACAGCCACCCCCACCTTTGTTGGTCATTCGGGGGGAAATCAGTCATTTCCCCCGAAATGACTGATTTCGCCCGCACCTTACACTCCTAATCAGACTCCATTCGGGGGAACCGAACAACCTGCCCCCCACTTTCAATGTGCTGCGCACGCCACTGCTGATTTCGCCCTCTTCCGACCCATTGGCGTGCGCAAAGGTGGGGGGCAGGGGGGCCACGGCCACCCCCCACTTTTGTTGGTCATTCGGGGGAAATCAGTCATTTCCCCCGAAATGACTGATTTCGCCCGCACCTATACACTCCTAATCAGACTCCATTCGAGGGAACCGAACAACCTGCCCCCCCCACACACACACACTTTCAATGTGCTGCGCACGCCACTGCTACGACTGAGATGATGCCCAGATGGAAGTGATTATGAATTCACGATTCGAGCTTGTGTGAATCGCTCGACGAAGTCTTTGAAGGGAGCCTCGGTTTGCAAGCTGATAGTTATAGGAATTGGCGCAGGTTCACATGGATTGACTGATGCTCTACTACGGGGCCTCCCAAACGTTTTCCCGTTACCCAAATTTCATAAGGAAAACATGATGCGACCCACAAATGCTATCACTTACCGAAAGCTATCAGCGGGGTACCGGGCATAATTTCCAAGTTCCAGAATGACACTACCGGGTCGATTTGCTCGACGTCCACAGAAAATTGCAGTTTTAATGCTCAAATGGGCCAAAATGGGGTAATCAATACGATGATACCCTACACTTTTGCACCACGGTGAAGTTGTTTTTTTAATTTCTTTCCGGCAAGTCCTGCGACCCCTTTTGAAAGAGGCCGCCATCCCCAAAAGGGGCCGCAGGACTTGGGAACCGCTACAGTCTACTATCAATAGGATTATCACAGGACACGGGTTTTAGTTTTTGACAGGTGCTTTATTCCTTGAAATGTTCTCACGATTGAGAGTTTTGACATACATTGTAATAATCGTTAATAATGTGTATAACATGATAAGTAGGATATTCTATTTTAACGCGGGTGTCGACTGCAGCGACAAGTTTCTAATTATTTTTGAAAATTCAAAAAATTCAGAATTGCACATTTTCATGACCATATTTGAAATCTGGATGAAAAATGCATTAAAACGAGTACAAACAGGCCTAGTATTGGTTTAGTGATTCTTAACAAAGCTGTTGATATTGATATTTTTAGAAAATATCTCAAAACTTGAAAACTGGTCCCGCCTATTACGAGCTGATCGGAGTATAGAGAGGTTGAAGATTCCCAAACGCCGTGATTATAGGCCCCGCTAACTATTCAAAATCACTCTCCTGTGGCGGAGCAAGGTCGAAGTTATTTAACCGTATTGAAGATTTTACACGTAAGAAATGAACGTGCGGACAACGTAGAAAATACACATAATTTGTCCGTCGCATAGTCTAGGATATTGAACATACGAAGGAAAGTCTAATTATTAATATGGTCTATTTTGTTTGTAAGACATTACTATATAATAAGGCAACAGTGGGGTGTGAAAATTTGACTTCATTCATATGTGCAGTTCATTCATGCATATTGTATATTGAAATGCATGTGAGGTCGGCCGTATAAAAAAGAGACTGCGATTTTCATCTTTGATACAAACTGCCATGTGTAACGCAAGGAGGACGTTGAAATTCATAATCTGTACTGCGTCACGCGGTTCATGTAACGGAAAAGTATCATAAAATAAGGTCATGATATGTGATGTGATCAAGCAAAATCAGTCGGAAGTCGGAAATATTGAATTTGAGATATAGCCAAACAAAGGAAGTATTTCCTTTTGTTTCCTATTGTTTTGGAAACCTCTTTTAACTGCTCATAATATTTGAACTAGTTGTCCTAATTCAATGGAGTTTCCTGCAAAATATAACTTTGCAAATGCTGTTTACAATTACGACTTGAGACTGATTTTGCTTGATAACACCACATATATGCATTTAGTGGTCCTTAATCTAACGAAATATTTGGGGGGTTTTGCAACCATAATATTCGGGAAGCACTGACAAACAATTAATTTTAAGCGGCTTGTTAGTCCCGTTTTAAAATCAAAATCAGGCTGAATTAAAGGTGTTATATAGAGACCGCTAAATATCTTATTTGTCGCCCTCTTTTGACCAGCAAACGTTGGTCTCGGTCCCAGCCGGCTTGTGCTCCTTCGTGACGAAGGAGCATAAATACAGATTGGAACCAAGACTAGCGTTATGTACGCACGTAACATACGCCCGTATGAATGCACGGACCGCGCAAGGCGTATGGAACATCACAATCTCTCTACTATTAGGGATGTCACAGTGGCTGCTCAATTATTCTGGCACACTGTGCATGCAAGCATAACAGTAAATTGAAAAGCGCGCGCATCAAAGTTGTTCAATTTTGGCACACATCCATGTCGAAAAATTAATTTCCTCATATGTGCTATTTATCCCAATTGTTTGAATTTTTAATATATGGTGTGTGAAACCTTTCTTTGACTACCATCGGGTCTTTTAAAAATAAATTTTGCTTCGTTTAAGAGCTACTACCTGTTTTTATGGATTGTTGAAGATCCCTCATACATCAATAAATATAGACCTTTGTAATAAAAACAAAGAAACCTACCACCATTTAGCTGAAATACTAATTTTTCTTAGCATGTAAATTATTTCCGTCGACAACGAGTAATATTACAAACCACAATAGCTCTAAGCCATTGTGTGTGTCCAAGGCCACACCATTTTTGTATACACGGTAAAGTGGAATGGCGGTTCCTTTTACCATTTGCCTTCCCATGTTAATCCAGATAACAAAATGTTAATTCAAAGTCTCATTGCAAATGAATTTTTTTATTTACTTTTCGGATTTAGCTTTGAACAATGGTGACACATACCATGTTTACAGAAAAAATGAAAATTAATTCCAGACACCGTCAAAATGTCAAACTTTGCATTTTTTGTATTATATTAAAGTAATTAACTGCAGTTTCTTTATTCAACATCATAAAAGGTTCATACTTGACAAGTCTATGATGAATGAAAAGACTTTATAATTAAATACTGAAAAAACCCACAATTACTCATGCCTAATTTACATAATAATATCATAAATACATAATTAGCTGTAATTAGCTAATTTGCATAATTAATTACTTTTTGTGTATTTTTTGTTATCAATTGAAAGAACTTTATGTGTGCAAAAAAAAACGCACCCATCATGCACGGTTTTCTATTGGCATCAATTTTGCATATTAATTAGCTGAACTTAGTCATTTTTCCAGCTTTAATTTGTCTGCAGATTGGCCGAAATTGCTAAAATAGTATATTTGGTTAATTTATTATAATTATTTAATGATAGATTTTTAAATTGTGTTTTCTTTGACGAAGTCAGAAAAGTCAGCATGTAACCTGTGATACTTAAATTAACGCTGCTTTTTCAAGCAAGCGTCCAAATAAACCTTCAAAATGTGCCAATTTTGTGATTATAGCAATTTGTGGCAGATTTGCATTCCATTTATGAGCATCCTAAAATTGACACTACATCACAATGCATTGACCGATTTCAATTCCGTTTTCTTCAAAGGACCTCTCTAGGGAAATGTTAAATCCTACCTACTGTTGTGAATGAACCTGGATTCTCCACCACTTGTTGTGAATGAAACTCACGAGTTCCGTCAACCAGTTATTTGGTGAAAGAAATCATACCATAATAGCCGGCCGACGGATCTCACAGTTTCCCGGGGAATGGCTCACTGAATACGCGAAGAGAAATAGACAGATAACAACATATATCTTCACTATAATCTTTAATTCCGCATCTCAAATATAGACAAAGTCTCATAACATGAATTATGATTTCCCGTACGCTTGCGATGTTTCTCCTTCAATAGCTGGCTGACGACTACCAAGAATCGTAGGCAAGCGTGATCGATGAGAGAAAGACCGCGGAGCGATATATTTAAATAATTGATAAATCGAAAGAAAACAGTGCCATAACACTCCGTTTACCGACCTACAGTGCCAAGTAATTTCAGATCGTATTCTGTTTGTGCCTAACAATAAAATTTAATCGATTACTGCAATCACCTATTTAACACTATAATGGAAAGTTTAAAACTCATAACGCCACCCTGCTAACTGCCTAAATCATTTTTGTAAGTTTGAGAACAATTACAAAATATGGTTCAAACATGCATCCGTTATGTAATTACCTTAATCATTTCTGATTATTCCTTTTCATTTGTCTCATTATCATTTGTTCCTGTTGAAATATTGGTGAATAAATATGTTTAAATGCATGCTTGAACCATATTTTGTGCTTGTTCTCAAAATTACAAAGAATGAGTTGGGCAATTTACCGTAGCAGGGTGACGATAATTACAATAAGTAAATTCACATTGCCAAACAGGTGTAGACCCGGAACGTCGTTTCTGTTGTTGATGTTAACAATAATTTTAAAAAAATTGTGTAGATATTGTCATCCATTTACCCATATCAATGTGACAATAGCCTGCGCTCCGTGACAATAGCAATGTATCAGCCACGTGTTCAAAAACGTACTAGGCCTAGTAGTCCGGGTACACATCTGTTCGTTATTTTTACAATTAGACAGATTCTATTTTGGAAATACTGTACATGCTGTATGTGCTTATTTAAGCATCAAGCGGCAAGTTCGCGTAAAAGCGCGGCAACCAAATTATTTTGGTTAATTCGGGTATGCTAAATTCAATATTTTTGTCTGCCAAGCTATATTGGAACTCCGTGACCCTAAAACATATACCCCAAACCCCTACATGCTCATATAGGGGCAAAAATTAAAAATGCTCCAAATTCACTAAAAACATGTCAAATTATTCTTGTGGGTCTATGGATCATAAAAATGTAACTATTTACGCGTAGAACATATAGTTACCAAGTTATGAGGCTCAACAGGTCCAAGGTCAATTTATATGTTATACAGGGATCAAAATGGATGCAAACTGTTTCAAGGGATTCAGAAAAAGAATAGTTCTTACTATCTGCAATGTCAAGTTCAGAAGATAGATGAAAAATAAATACAAATTCTATTGAATCCTATGGAATCCTACATATCTTTTGACTCATTACTGTGTAACTTGCTAACTAGACATCACAGATAGTTCAAACTATTCTTTTTCTGAAACCTCTTAGCTAGGCGAACAATGTGCTACAACCTTTACGAAAATTTGAGCAACTTTTACTTTTGACCCATACACAACAAGCAAATCGACCTGTGACCTTTTGTGCCCCATCCATAATTTCTTAACGATATGTCGTACACGCACAAACATTACATCTGTGAGGCCAAACGCACAATTTGACATGTTTGAAAGTGTTATTGGAATCAAACTAATTTTTGCCCCATATGCGATCCTATGGGATCATTTGGGGGTCTTTTTAAGGGTCACGGTCTCAATTTGGTAATTTAGGTTGAGTCTTTAAAATATTGAGAGTTTAGTGAATGGTGAACGTGGAAAAATTTCAATGTTGTTATGCAAGTATATAAACCGCAATGGAATAAAATAATAGCTATACCATGATTACCAAATTGGGGGTGGAAGATTTTTCAGAATTTTCTTCACCGGAATTCACTGTGGTGACGATACTGAAATTTGGCCAACTTCATACAAAAAAAGGTCTGCGTTCAACACGATCAATTTCGGTGCAAACATTTGAATTATACTCTATTGTATAATGTCCGGTACAAGAGCGATTTCTGTTGAAGAAAAATCGGAAAATCAATCGTGCCTATATTGGCAGACGCGTAAGTTCCTCCATCTCCCCTGTGGTGGTATATTACAAACCACCCTCTCCCGCTTAGAGTACGACTTATCTATTCACTCTTTTTAACGAAATTAATTGAATCTACTACCGATATCGTATCCGATCCGATAAGGTTTAAGTACGCCTACAGCAGCACCCGCTTTTGGTTTTAACCCATCCAACTCGGTAGTAACACATCTGGCCACCGCAATTGTTGGACACACACTCCCGATAGATAGCGGTGTGTACGGCATAGTGATTCGCGCAACGAGTTCTCGACCACGGGTTGTCAGATCCGTCCTTACATGGATTATTGCTACCGCTGTAAAACACGAAACAAACACTTTTTACAATGTTCAATCACGCTCAAACCATGTCAACATAAAAATCACGAAAATCAATTTTTGGCCCGGGGGGCACTTCCATTATGGATATGCATCATGTGCCTCGGGATAGGCCCCCTATTTCAAACCAGCTTGTACCCAATGACCCTCTTTTTTTGTGTTATTGTCCTACCTAATACCCAATGACCCCCTTTAAAAAATTCAGGTACACAATGACCCCCCCCCCTTTTTTTCTATTTCCTGCTACCCAATGACCCCCCTGTTTATTCCCAAAGTTAGGTGGTATTTGTGTTTTAATGGGATTTTTCAAATTCTTTCATCCAGCAGCTTCCAATATTGTTAATTCCCAAGTTCCCAAGGTGGCCAAGTTTCTTTTTCGCAGTTTTGGCACTGATTTATGTGTACATCTTTTTGGCAATCTTGTACCCAATGACCCCAATTTTACAGTTTGTTATGGCCCCCTTTATTTAAAGTTTCATACCGAATGACCCCATTTTTATTCAGGTTGTGTACTGAATGACCCCATATTTTTGTAATTGTACATTTGACCTGAAAGCCCCCCTACTTTTAACATGGTCGAGGCACATCCCTGCCATTTCGGATAGGGAGTGCCTCCCCGGGTTTTTTTGGTTCTGGGTAATTGTTATAGTGCCCATATTTGATGTTCAATTTTGGAGGAGGCAAAGCTCTTTGGTAGTGCAGATCCTAGGCATTTTGGTTTCTGCATTGAAAGAAGACGGTTTGGACATTTTGTGACCCCCGTGTCAGCTGACATATCTGACACACTATAGACGAATCCAACGAGTCAAGTCATGGTCAGGATTTGGTCGGACATTTTTGGGTAGCCGCTAGCACCAACCTGGTGTTTTGAGCGTTCAATTGTGCAAATAAAAGCCGCCTAACACCTGGAGAAGATGCAAGGACGAGGGGGGTTAATAGAATAATATATACAATATAGATAATTCCGCAGGTAATCCCGTCGCATCTATTCATACATTGTCCTTTTGTTCGCAAGTACATCAATGCATAGATACCGCGTGTAGTTAATCCGATTATTATATCACTTCAACAGAGAATATAGAAGCTGTGTGTTTTGACAAAGGGAACTGTATTGTTTAATCATTCTTTTGTCCACCTGTGTTTTCGCGGAAGGTGTAAAACGGGTGATGGAATGCAGTTTAAAATGTCCGCCAAGGCCGAATCATTTCACATTTTGGGTGCATTGTAGCTGGCGGCTACCCAACTAAAGGCTGCTAGTCAGGTTTAGGAATGCGTGAATTTGGATTCCTCTATAGGGAGTTGACACACGAATGGGGATAGGTGATATCTGTTCATTTCAGTCTCTTCTGCAACGTGCAATTGCAACGATCAAAACACTGTCAATGTCGTACCAAAGTCGTTTCGTTTCAGCCACACATCGTGTTCAGTTTCAACTAACAAACATGCACCAGTTTTGAATTTTTCCTACGGCACTGTTCATACGCTATTTGTACTATCATCATGTCACTAGTAGCAAGGTACATTCTTAAGGGTAAAGTAGGTTTTGTTTATTTGCTTTGTTTATTTGCTTTGTGCACTGTGAATTTCTGTTCTGTGGGCTCTGGAATTTGCCATTTTTGACCATCGCACTTTGCCTGTTTTTGTGCCTACATCGGTTGTTTGGTTTATAGTGTCTGTTTATGTGCACAGTTATTTTCATCACTTGTGCTAGTGCACTTTTGCATTCCCATTGATTCATGTTGTTTGCAGGTTTAGCACATCTTTGAGCCTAGGAACTGGTATCGAACTTTACCTACTTCTAATGCCTACATTGGCTGTTTTTGTCCCCCCCCTGCGTACCGTCTAGTCGGTATTTTACTTGACTCACGTCAAGTTGGTGTACCTTGCTTTTTTTCTTTCCAGGTAGTAAGTAGTAAATGAGCAATGTGTCGTTGGGTACCAATGAAGTTTACAAAAAACTTATACTCCAGCACCTGAGGTCCAATTTTAACTATGAGGGTTATTGGACTATGCTTCAGACCACTTGGCTCATGTGAGGCCACATCGGGGCTACCAAAGTATAGCATTTGGTAGATCAGTCAACACTATAATTAAAAACAGAGATAAAAAGAATTGATCGCGTCCGATGTCACTGTCAATTACGATCCTTGATTGTTACACGGGTTAATAGCGCGTAAAAGGAATACTGATCTATCTGGTGCTGATCGGAGAAAAGGAATAGCAGCAAATGGCGAAAAATTACGTACTTTTACAAGGCAAAAAGCAGCTTTTCTAGGCATTGTTGACATGGTGCCTTCGCGAAAGAAAGTTTCCTACTATAAAGACCTAACTTTTGAGATGGTTTGCATGTTAAGGTGCAAAATTAACAATAAGGCGCCCGGTTATACCTCCGCGTTCAGCAAGTCATCATCACGACACATGTAAACGAGCCGTGCTCGTTTGATTGTCAGATGACATCAGACGCGATAAATTCTTTTTATCTCTGTCTTTAATTATAATCATAATTATTTGAACTTGACTAGAGAGAGAGGGCTAGACCTTCTGTGTCAAAACATATAAAGTGAGAGTGTGATTATTTTAGTACAAGAAAGAGGAAATAATTATCTGAACAGAATGATCACAGTGCCATCTTATGATTTGAGCAACTTACACATGATCATGGCGATGATGGGAGCCATTCCCTTAAATAGATTTTTAGAAGATTATTCTTTTATAAAATAATGTGAAATTTCAGCTTCAATCTGCTTTTTATTCAATTCAATGGGACGTTTTGTTCAAAATCTGGGCGTTCAAAGATAATTAGGTGATTCAAAAATGTCATCTTTGTCGTTTTTACCTGTACAAATGAATGTATTGTATTTCTTATGTAATGTTTTACCGTGCGATATTTAAGGTTTTATCAAGAAAAATCAATAAAACATGTTATATCATTGTGAAAGTTTGATTTATTTGTGGTTAGGGCTAAAATAATTATGTGAATAAAGTATTGATTAAATGGCCTGAAATTTGCATAATTATTCTTTATCCTTTCAAAATCCAAGATGGCCGCCATTGCCATAGCAACCAACAATTACGGACTAATTTACTGTGGTTTTTGGAAGTCGATTATTAGAGTGTGCTGACCAAATACAAAAGCTGTGTTAAATATTACAAAAACTCACTCTGATCTTGCTAGGGTTAAGTGGCCGGCATGTTATTCTATAGTTTTTGAAATAGTTAGTTTCTGCCCCAAAAACTAAAATCAATACGAATTATTCAACTATGCAGGACAATGGACTACTTGTATTATTGTTCTTTACCTGCATTTGCATTCATAGAACCACTGTCCAAATGTACCTCCTGGTTGATATATCTGTACCGCTTGGCCTCTTAAGGTAAAAGCTGTGGTCAAACTTTGCCAGTCGCATGTCTCATCGCAAACGTTGTTTGCTAACGGCTGCTGGCGCTTTTTGACTGTAAAGATATTTAAAAAAAAATTGATTATATATCGTTCGATCGATCTACCGACCGACTGACTGACAGACCGACCAACCGATCGACCAACCGAACCAACCGACCAACCACCCACCCAGCCAAATGTGCAAATTTATGAAGTATTCGCCGTAGAAGTAGTGATGTAACAGGATTAATTACCATAGCGATGGGTTTATTCAATGCGCATACTCGAGTATGCGCATGACGTGGACATCGAGGTGTCCCGTGCCAGGGAACCTCTATTATTATCGGGAATTGCCTGTCACACATGATCGCACACAAGGTCGTAGGCAATTGGTGGGACCTCATCTGCCCAGAACATATTGACCCAGGTCAGCATACCGCCATATCCTTCCCGACATGCTTAGTAGCCAAGTCCGTAGAAGAGTGGATCCACACACTATGTACACAAATATACATTTGGCCACATTTTATTATACGATTAATACGAATTTATTAAACATGGTAACAAATATTCTCTAGCAAATCGGTTATACGGTGGAACTGGTAGGCATATTATAAATTCGGGATATTAAATATCTTTCTGACCAGCCAGATCTGCGCATGGTCAAAGACGAGGATAGACGAGTAACAGACCGACGCAAACTGGCTTAGTCTCCACATCAGCCAGTTTGGTTCCGCCCCTCCACAGGGAGCGTAACCTGTGTAAGGAGACTCGGTCGGACCTGGTGGGACCTCATCTCTCCCCATCGATTGAAAAATTGTGATCTATAATCCCCGACATTGCTCTTATGAACTGACATCCACCTGCCCGTGCTTGTCTCAGTCCCAGCCGGTTTGTGTTACTCCGCGGGTTCCTCTGTCACTAAACAAACCGTCTGGCGACAACCCTGAAATGACGATTGGTTAATGAATTTCCAAATAAAAAGACTTTCAATTGTAGATGGGACCCATATGGCTGATGAATTAGGGCGTGACGTGTGTAAGTGACACAAATATCGTAGATACCGCAAACGCAAAATATACGCAGCCACTGAAACGCCAATTCGTCTGATATCGCCTTTCATGTCATCGACTCGCAGCGCGTACTCACATACATTAGAGAGATTGCGATTTTCCAAACGTAGACGTAGGACGTACGTTAACACGTACGTTTTTACGTAGCTATGTATTGCAGTGAGGCCACATACTTTACCAACGCTCGTGTTGTGGTGCTATGTCCTATAGTCAGTCATCTGGTGATTTGTTTTGCATGAAATCAGCCCGGGGTAGTCGGTGGGGTCAGGGATCAATAAAGGGATCTTAATCCTCTCTACATCATACATAAATTCGCCCAGTCTCATTTCCCTAATATTAATTTTATAAAAAAATGGAATTTCAGTTCGGCACAGGTGGGCCTCGAAACCACGCCGCTGCTACATACAGAATACAGAAGTCCAGCGCACTAATCTACTGGACCACATGACAGTTCGGTAGCCATATTGAATTTTAAACATAATATAGGCTATAGACGAATCCAAGTAGCCAAGTCATGGTCAGGATTTGGTCGGACATCTTTGGGTAGCCGCTAGCACCAACCTGGTGCTTTGAGCGTCCAATTGTGCAAATAAAAGCCGCCTAACACCTAGAGAAGATGCAAGGACGAGGAGGGTTAATAGAATAATAGCTAATTATATATATAATGGAGATAATTCCGCAGGTAATCCCGTCGCATCTATTCATACATATAGCCCTTTTGTTCGCAACTTGAGTACATCAATGCATAGATACCGCGTGTATTAATCCGATTATTATGTCACTTCAACAGCGAATAGACCATGCTGTGTGTTTTGTAAAAGGGAATTGTATTGTGTTATTCTTTTGTCTGCCTGTGTTTTCGCGGAAGGTGTAAAACGGGTGATGGAATGCAGTTTAAAATTTCCGCCCAGGCCGAATCATTTCACATTTTGAGTGCATTGTAGCCGACGGCTACCCAACTAAAGGCTGCTAGTCAGGTGTAGGAATGCGTGTATTTGGATTCGTCTATAGGCAACTCCAACATTGTATAGACCACTTGACATGTGACGTCATTGCCCGGCAGTATGCGCGCGAATTATGACAATTTCCATTGTTCTTTACCCTGCAGTGTGCGTACGCATCGTAGTTTGCTCAGGGCACGTGCATTTCAAATCGCCCACCATATTTCATATAGTACAAGAAAGCCATTGAATAGTGTAGCGGTTTGTTTGAGCATATCGACAGACGAGTCCCTCGCCTTTGTTGAAAAACAATGATTTCATATTAGCATAATGACAGTGCTCATCAGTTAATAGCCACTTGGTTAATAGATGGGCATTATCAGCTATCAAAGAGATGTCTTATGCAGCTGCCAATCACGATAGAGGCTTGAAAACATTTTGTTATAAACCCAAAAGTGATAATTATAAGGACAAAACTGTACATGTTGGTACTTGATTGTTTGGATTCTTATATGTTGAAAATCCCTTGTAGTAGTATTTTTGTATGTGTAGTGTATATTGTTTATAAATCATACAGCTTTTCAATTTTGGGCATTAATGCTCTGTTGCACTGTTTTCATCAACCTATTTTATCGTAGTGCATTTCTTATGTGTGTGAGCCGAAATGTCGTGGTGAAGTTGCAATCATGCTTTTGTTGAACTGCACTACGCCATAACTACGGTGACGAACACCGGTTCAAATCCTTTGTTTGGAGCCAATCGATAAAAGAATGCAGGGCCTCTATCTATAAGTTAAGAAGTGACGTAATAATCGCAATAGATGAATACAATGTTTGAATAGATCGCCCAACCATGTCAACACAAGCAGATTGCACTAATCACCTGTGTATGTCTGCAAACATAGATTGAATACAATACAGCTCTTTTCAAAAATACTAATCTTATAGGTGCGAGTGAACATCCTTTCTTTGACATCTATGGTTCAATGCATAGGTACCGCGTGAACGTTGTTGTGCAGGGCGATATAATAAAAATTGTATTCGTCTATTACTATCAAGGGGGTGACACTAAATTCACGGTTGTTATATCAAGCACGCAAACGAATGACAAAATCCCGTTGGTTTGCTATCTAGAAAATGAGGCCAGTTATCGATCCGTTATGAACCATTATGAATAATTCATATTCGACCCCATGATCAAGTTGGCGAATACTGACGCGGTAGTTTTACGAACTTTGTCTGTTCAATGAGAGTATAGCGCGCCCCAATACATCTGGGCACAAAACACTCGAAAACAAATAATGAAATGGCGGACAGGCATTTCCCATCAGGCATCGTGATATGTTTTTCAAAGAAAGTCTACTAAATTAATTTGGAAATGACTGTTTGCAATAGTAGTGTCGAAATAAGGACTTGCTGTCAGTAATGCGAAGAAAATGCGTGACAGGTCATGAGGTGTAAGGTATGAAATACATGTAGAATTTGAAGTATAGAAAATATTTGACATCACATCTGACCTTCCATTTTGGCGCCATTTTGAATGTGTGTTTCTATTCGTTTCCTTGCGTGATAATAATTATCAATCTGCAATTATCAGACATATTGGTACTTGGCTTCCGGAGTGAATAAGTATTTTTAAATGTATGTAAAGAATTTCACATCATAGTGCCATTTCAGCTATGCATACACAACACCAAAATGAACCAACTTCTGATTGGTCACAATCTGCGTATTCCGGAAATCGAATAAATCAATGTCCTTGAACATTTTAAGATCCATTTTTGCTTTGACTAGCTGGATGACACTGTGTACACTCAATTATATATCATTGTGAATTAACATGTCTTTTAAATGCAGACGAACCGTGTTTGCTTCTAATGTATTCGATAAAATTCCATATTATTGGGATAGGATTCTATGATGCAGCCGGGTGCCGCCACGCCTTGCCACCAACTGGCTTTAGCTGTAGCAGGGCTATGACACTCACCTCATTTGCATGGCAAAATTACCCGTCTCCTCTGCAGCCAATTTGGTTTCGCTCCATCGAAATCAAGCTGGTCACGGAGGAGACTACCCTCCTTTGTGTTTGTTCATTTGTGTATGGAGAGCCCTTTTGGAGTCTATAATGACTTAGGCTACGCTCTCAGCTAGAGTCCGACGCTGCATTGTACTAGAAATACCTTTTTTGTGAAATCGCTATAGAGCCAATCGGGAACACGTATTCGTTTTGAAAATATAGCATTAAAATTAGTATCACCCTTGTGGCCCCCGTGCAGTGGAAAACCTTAATTCTTTCATTAAAAGGAAATGGAAATTAAAAAACACGGATCTACCTGTGCACCTATAAAATGGGCACAGCAATTTGTCTCAAATATGAATGAATTTTAAGAAACATACGGGATATGATGAACATTGACCTGACGCCATGATAGTAGGATCTATTAGTCGTTTTATATACAATGTATATACCGTATTGCCATAATACCAATATTTGTCATTATATATGATGAGTAATATAATATTTAGCAACGTAAATGTGCAGTTCATATGCACAATCGAATACTGATCTTTATGATATTCAGGTTTTTGTACATCACATATAACATGTCACATAGGAGGTCATACGTGTTGACCTTCATCTATTGTATTTGTTCATCTGTGTATGGAGAGGATTAACGCCATTAAAACTCCATCAGTATTAGGGCGTAGTTCAGTGAACTCACCGGATTGCTGTTCCAAGTACTTTGATAATACAGATAATATGTATTAATGGGTCGAGGCGATTGCATTGAAAAACCTAATAAATTATTCATAACAGTTACGTAATCAATCGATAGTGCGGACACTTTTCATTTGCAAACCACCAAAATTCGTGATCTTTTAGCGTTGGAAAAGAAACCACGTGAATAGAGTGCCCTCTCAAGAATATCAACTCTCTGGCTGTAGTTTCAGTCGCTGGAGCTCCGCACTTCAGATGATAAAAAGGCATGTAAATCTCAAAGTGTATACACTTGATACATTTAATATTTGGCCTTTCTTTTATAACGAAACGGTATACGAAATATACCAGCTTATAGTTAATAAAGAAAGGTGATTATATGTATTCACTTATCAATTTGGCATGGATGCAGGCCCCGTCTGCATAACATGACTACCGCCCGCAATACGCCAGGGCACAAATTTGAATAACAATACGCTATTTACATATCAATGCGCCTCATGCTAATGAGTTGAGCCCTCTCCGGGAATTGCTCTATGTTACTACGGTAGTTAATCCGATTAATTATGTCACTTCTGCGGTGAATAAACTCAGCTTTAATTCACAATGACTCATTTACATAGGCTTTGGCAAAAGGTCGTGTTCATTAGCTCGAGATACTCTAGCTAAAATACAGGTTTACATTTACTATCTTACATTATCTTGCTGTATTTCAGCTAGAGCGCCAGACAAATAAATAAATAAATAAATAAATAAATAAATAAATAAATAAATAAATAACCGATCAGGAATTGTGCATATTTGAACGTGTTCCTAATGTTCCTAAAATATCTGAGCCAAAATTTCCTTGCCCTCCCCCCACCCAACTTTCGACCTGCAAAAAAAAATGCTTGTCCCCCCCTTTTTGACCTGCCAACCAATCTTTGCCCCCCCCCCTCCCCCTATAATACTTCACCACCTCGGGGATACACAAAGTTATTGCACCACCCCTCAGCTGTACAAAAACACATGATATTTTGACTATAACATTTGTAGAGAAACACTCGTTCTCTACGTTTCCTTTACCTAGACTCGAGGTAAAATCAGCCTATTTCCACGTGGAACCATGGTGGAACGTACATTTTATTTAATGCTACGTTGAGTCCACAATGTCAAATCGCAAGGTAATTTTTTATACGCAAAGTATCACACACATTTCAATAGACAATCTCTGCGTATGAATATTGTGTTTAACTTTACTCCATTTTTAACACATCGCTGTACCCTTATTATAATGATTTGTTACAAACAAAAAGGATCATAATAAATAATTCGTATGTTCATTATCTTTGACTGTCTTTAACATATTGTGAAATGGACAAATTTTGTGCATTTTCAACGATGTATCTACGTCGATTTCGCACGTGGAATATCTTCAAAAATAGCTAAATACGTGACCTCGCTTCGATACAGGAGAGTGGTTTTGAATAGATCAACGTACGTCCGATGTCTACGTTTGGAAATCGCAATCTCTCTATTGTGTTGATTTATATCACCGCATGACTGTCCATCAACTTGCCTTATTTGGCAACTCTATATTTTACTGAGTTCATTCAGCAAATTAGGAAAGACGTACTATGAGGTTGCCAGACGGTTTGTTCAGTGACGAAGGAGCACAAATCGGCTGGGACCGAGACTAGTCCCGTGCAAGCTGTCTTATTTTTGGTCACTTTTTTTCTACATTTTCGACATTTTATTCATTTTTAGCTATTTTATGGAAACTTAACATGTGACTTTTGATGTATGTTCGACTTGACTGCTTACTGAAGCTTCAAGATGGTTTCTGGATGCCTGTGCTTTTCACGGTAAGACCGTACAAGCTTCCCATCCCCATCCCAAATCCTTTGATTACCATACTTTGGCCATTGTTTATGATCCTTAACTTTGACTTTCATTACTTATTCGTGTCGTGATATAGAGTATAGACTGCATGCAGGTTATCATTATTATTGATTTCCTTGTTTATATAAGATGGCATGATGCAGTCATGTCTACAGTAGAATTCACCTCGACCTTTGCAGGACTTAAACCCCATTAAAAGCTATTAAACCAAGATAACACTCATTGAAACAGCTCAACTGATTAAATCGGATCTTCTCTGGCTGTGCACATGTGTCTGTTTTATATGTGCGGTATCGCAATGAGCTGCTATAATACAGCTTCAGTTGGATAACCGATTATAAAGGAAACGCAAGGAAACAATGGTATGTGGACCTTTGTTAACGAAATGAGACAATGACCTGCTTTTTGTTAACCAGCATTCTTGAAAATGAGCAACATAATGATTGTTGACTTAACACGGTTTGGAAATAATTTCTTCATATTTTTGGTGTTATCTGTCGTTTACATATCCTTCCTAAAACACAAAAGTGCGACTATTTCCAAACACCTAAATTAGCTAAAAAGTTAGGACATGTTACAAAACTATATTTTCTAGAATTTCATAGAATACTTTAAATGTAGCTTGTACCGGTTTTTTTTGTGGCATCCTTCAGAACGGAGCGGTCCGTTACCAATATAGCTCAATACTTTCGGTCAAATCTCCATTCAATTAACACGGGGAGTTGGCTAGCTATGAGCTAGCTATGCCTTGCCCTCACTCATATTCTACGAAAGTGCGACTATTTCTGAACATCTAACCTAGCTGTAATTTTAGGTCATGTTAGAGAAATATATTTGCTAGAAGTTTGGAGAATACTTTACATATTGGCCGGTTATTTTTCACACAGTGATGTTAACTAGGCAAATGCAATATACTTCTAACATACACTATTTGTAAAGGTCGCGCGTCAATGGTGAGAGCACTGTGTATTGTGTATAGGAAAACGGACAGTAACTGCAGTATGGTCTACTCATTCAAGGTCACCATGTCAATGGGCCTATCTTGTCCTATGCTCACTCAATGTATCCGTCATTTGCTTCCAGGGCCAATCCTACTGTGAAAGCCATGGGAATTCAGGCAACAACTCCAAATACAATACCGGGATACAATCCTAGCTATATCCAGGATGTTTCTTGCCCAAACGATGTCCTTTGGGCTAAACTATGACGATAACGTGCTCAAACACTGTCCATTACAAAGTTATTCACGCTACTATTCACGCAAACCTATGAAACTGAAACCACAATCACTGATAAAGCTGAGTACTGTTCCATATTCACCGCGGAGATCTCACCTCCTTTACTACTTTTAAAAGAGAATAGAACCCATGCTCGGTAATGGTAAATGACGACCTTATTGCATCAGAATGTAATATCTCTACTGATGCCGAAATTGTGTGGGCTGAAATACACTTTAAAGGTCAACACTTGAACCACTTATCATTGGTTCCTTTTTACTGACCTCCACGCTCGCCATCAGCTAATCTTGACCAACTTACCATCACGCTGTCTGATGAAATTCAATCCAAATTCAAAAATGCCATTGTCATCCTGGCAGGAGATTTTAATCTCGCTGATATTGATTGGTCAGAAAGGGAAGTAAATAAGTACGCCATTGAACCATCTAAATGTGCCCTCCTTCTCAATATCTGCAATGAATGATTTTTCCTGAATAAAAAGGTTACAGAGCCAACGCGGATATCAGGAGCCACTAAAAACATTCTGGACCTAGTACTCACATCACATCCCAACTTTGTTGATTCCTGTACAGCTGTAGCGGGGTTAAGCGACTACGAGGCTGTTAGTTTTACCTTTAACACCAAACCGAGAATCAACAAGAAAGTCCAAAGGAAACTTTTTCTCTTCGAGAAAGCGGATATGAGAGTCGGAGATGACAGACTTCCGACATTACTTCCTCAATATTGACCCCTTCTCTCGACCAGTTCAAGAAAACTGGGATATGTTCACTGATAAGGTGAATAGTGTTATGGACAACCACATCCCTTCCAAGACCTCTTGTTCTGATCACAAGAGTCCATGTAATGAACTTCACAGTTTCTTCAGAGGGGGCATCAAGCTCCTTCAATCCTTAAAGACTGACAAAGCAACTGGGCCAGATGCAATACCAGCTCGCATATTGAAGGACACAACAGTTGAAGATGCGCCTATCCTCCGAGTGATATTCCAACAGTCACTAGATACGGGGACAGTTCCATATGACTGGACAGAAGCCAACATCTCTACTACTAGTACTACTACTACTACTAATTGACATTTATACCGCGCCGAAAACCAAAACAATTTGCACTAAGGCGCATGAAAACATAAACAATGGATGAAAACAAGAATAATATAATACATAAAACATCATAACATCAGATAAAGTCCAAAATCAAGCATAATGAATACAGTTACTGATTGAAAGCAATATTGAACAGATGTTGTTTAAGCAGTTTCTTGAAAATGTCAACTGAAGAGGCGGTTTTGATATGTTCTGATAATGCATTCCATAGTTTTGGTCCATAACAACAAAATGATCTGTCAGCACAGGTTGAATTTTTGGTCTTGTGCTCAGTGAGTATGAAAGAGGCAGTCGAAGTTGAACGAAGACGACGATGAGATGTTGAAACATGAAGCAAATCTGAAAGGTACTCTGGTGCTGTCTGATGAAGGCATTTGTAGACGATAATAAGTATCTTAAAGTCAACGCGCTGCTTAATTGGCAACCAGTGCAACTCAACGAGGTCTTTGGAAATTGAGTTTCTTCAGAGGGGGCATCAAGCTCCTTCAATCCTTAAAGACTGACAAAGCAACTGAAGAAAGGAGAGCGTAATACCAGGCTCGTCTCAATAACATCTATTTGTAGCAAAATGGTCGAGCATATTATCTTTTCCCAAGTCATAAATCACTTTGACGCCCTCAGTATTCTGAATAATGCCCAACATGGATTTCGGCCTGGTCGATCCTGTGAATCTCGATTGATCCCGGGGGCACTTCAATATGAAATGGATATAGGTGTAGGGCTGGCGCTTTCGCACTAAGGGGCATTCGGTGAGAGCAACATGTAAAAAATATGGGGTCATTGGGTGAGAGCATGATTTTTGGCATTCGGTGAGAGCAAAATGTAAAAAATATGGGGTCATTGGGTGAGAACATGGCCTTTTTTTTAAATGAAATCTTTGGGTGAGAACCAAAACAGCGTCACAAAAACCTCGAAAATCGAATTTCTAGTTCTAAATGGCTTCAAATTTCTTTATTTTTTCAAAATAAGTAACAAAATCAGTGATAAATGATGTTGCTGTTCAAATTGAACTTGTAAGGGTCTTTGGGTGACAGATCAAATGGAAAAATAGGGGGTCTTCGGGTGACAGAGCGCGGAGCGAGCATGTGTTCGTAAAAAATATGGGGTCTTTGGGTGACAGCGATGCTGAAAAAGGGGTCTTAACAGCCCTACATACGCGTCACCTCCAAAGTTGAGTGCCCCCCGGATTGATCATAACATCTCAAGACTTATCCTTGGCCAACCGTGAGCAAGTTGATACAATAGTTTTAGATTTCTCCAAAGCATTCGATCGTGTTTCCCATCAACGACTCCTGCTGAAATAGGATCACTATGGCATTAGAGGTTTTCCTCTTGATTGGATAAACAATTTCTTAACCAATCGACATCAGAGAGTGGTGATTAACCAATCGACATCAGAGAGTGGTGACAAACGGGCAGTCTGCAGAATGGGTTCCGTCCCACAGGAAACCGTCCTTTAGACGCTATTATTCTTGACTTTCATAAACAGCCTCCTATCTGGTATATCATCCAAGATTCGCTTGTTTGCGGACGACTGTCTGATTTATAGATCCATCATCCGTCACGTGAATCACTGCACACTGCACTCCATCACTGGTTGTTCAAATGGCAGATGCAATTTAATACAGATAAATGTCACGCCATGAGAATTACCCTGCGTCGGAATGTTATCGAAACCAATACCATCTTGGAGGAAGTGTTCTATCCTTAGTATCGGAATATCCGTACCTGGGCTTGATAATGACAAACACCCCCTTCTGGCAGAAACACATTAACGACATCACCACCCGTGGCAATAGAATACTCGGCCTCATTCGTAGGAATCTCAGAGCCAGTCCTCAAAAGCTGAAACAACAGGCTTATTTCACCTTAGATCGACCACACTTGGAATACTGCTGCACCGTGTGGAACCCTTATACCATGAAACTCATCACTTAAAAACACACAACGCCGCGCTGCCAGATTTGTCCTCAGCAATATTGTCATCAAAGAGAGAGTGTGACTGCCATGATCACTGACCTGGAATGGACAACTCTTGAGAAGCGAAGACAGGCAGCCAGTCTGCAGATGATGTATAAGATTGAACTCATTGCCATCAATGCCAACAACTACTTAACAGCAATGCACCCTAGTGCGACCATCCCAGAAAGAGTACAACAACGGGGGTCAAGCCCAATTAAAGTCTAATTTCAAACACGTTAAATGGAAAATCTAGCCATGCCATTGTGTTGACCTTGGACTAACAAACAAAAGTTACCACGTTGACCTTTTCGTCAGGCCTACGGTTAAGAGGTCATAGGTCAAAAACGGTACAAATTTCAAATTGCCCCCATGGAGCTCAAACTTGGTTGGTGGGTGGAACTTGGACTAACAAACAAAAGTTTCTACGGTGACCGTTTCGTTAGACCTACGGTTAAGAGGTCATAGGTCAAAAACATAAAACTTTCAAATTGCTGATATGGTGCTCAAACTTTGTGGGTGGATGGACCTTGGACTAACAAACAAAAGTTTCCCGGTGTCCTTTTGTCACACCTAGGTCAAAAACCGTCAAATTGCTCATATGGAGCTCACTATGGGTGGTTGTAACTATGGCCAAAGAAGCTCAGGTTTGCGTTCGTTAGGTCATCCATGTTCAGGTCAAATTTCAAATTGAGGGCGGAAGTCAGGTCAAACTGCAAAAAGCTGCAAATGAGCTCAGCTGTGAGGACAGTGATCCCAGCCAAAGGACACGCCCTGATTTTGAGATCCGCAAAAGCCAATAACAATGACAGCCGGGAACCGCGAAATATGGGTAACCGCCTAGTCAATAAAATATCTAAATGTCCAAAGCTAACGTTAAATAAATTATGGAGCCTCCGCCTAATGATTACATCACTTCTATGGCGAATACGTATGGTACAATCATGATCCCAGATAAGGGGCTTGTATAAAAATGGAGATACAATGGATTACGTAACGCATTGTTCCTTTGATGCCGATATGATTTGCCGAAAAGTTATTCATCACGTGGTACCTTTTGTTCAGGACAAAATGATTCGATGACTGACCTGAGAGCACTCATTTCTTCGCTTGTTGGATTCATCTATAATAGCTGTATATAATATGAATTGGGATACTTACAATAAGACTCCCTTAATGGTGCTTCTTCTACCGTGGCTACAGGTCTAGGATCTGCCCGCAATAGGTCTCCATGTTGTTGGATGAATTGCTCGTTTGGTACAGAAATTGCCCTAATTTTAAAGAGATTGAAATAAAAATATAATCACTGACGGACAGTCACAGTCGACTTACCGGTCTATCCGTCTGAACGAATACTGTAATAGTCCCACGCTGTTCCGGCGCCAAGGGGTCATTTGGAAATCCCCCCCCCCTATTTTTCTCCTCCAAAACAACTTGGGATCCTCCACCCTCTCCGTTGCCCTTCCAGCCAGAACAAAACCATGACAGAAAACTCAATATTTTCGAAAATAAAAAATAAAACATTTTCTGGCATACCCAATTCTCTCCACCCCCACCCCCATCAGCGGAAAGAAAATGAACCGCCACTGGACCTACGTGTTTCTGTGCGTTTTCCGTTACGACATACGTTGTATTTATAGAGAGATTGCGAATTCCAAACGTAGCATCGAACGTATGTGGAATCTATTCAAAATCCCGTCACAGGAGAGTGGTTTTTAGATTCCACGTACATTCGATACGTACGTTTGGAAACCGCAATCTCTCTATTGTTCTCTGCAAAACGCATGTATATGTATATTCTGGCTTAAGGTTAGTAACTATTTTCAACTGTTGCGATTTGGTCGTTTACAGTATGCGAATAGCAGTGAGCATTGACAAGAATTGCATTGATCATTTCATAGCGAGCGTGTAGAAGGATTCAAATATCACAGATATACTTTTGTAGGTCTTGTGGTTCTTGAGTTATATTGTAAAGAGGGCTGAAACCACATCACCTTTCTAAAGCCTACATAACTCATTAACAACATTAAATTAAGCAAGTTTTCAAATTATATGATTTGTAGACTGAACTTCTGCAAAACATCAAGGTGTTATTTTTCAACAATACAGTAAGCCAAAGAATTAAGGTACCAGTTATGTTCACTCCTGTACATCCTAAACATATATATGTCAAACTTAAAACCAGCAGCCAATACCTGTACCCGTTAGCTGCGATTTAAGATATCACTTGTTGAAATTGGTTAAGAATTAAAGACACTGTGATCTAAAACCCCAGGAAGTAACGAAAACAAAAGCTTTCATGTTCTGATCAGTGGAAAGCACTCCGTTAGTTCTCTTGATCGGGCATGTAATGGAGCAAAACTACAACTTTTGAATTTGCATCTTCCTTCGGTTTGGGATCATTGTGGCTTTATTTCTTGAGCGATTTTAACGAATGAGGTCTTAAATCCGAGCTAAAAAATGCAACTATTGGCTTATGGGTCTAATTATGACATATCTGCCTTTTTGCATAAGGAAGCTGACATGCATAAGGAATGAAATGAGCCCTATATATAAAGAGGCTTGATTTAAAATGTTCTTTTTGATATATTATTACCCCCCCCCCCCAAGACCTTTTATCCATCATAAAAAAACGCACACGTTCACGCCCAAACGACCTGAAGCTAATCGTAGATCCATCGTTTACGCTCATGTTAGTGACAACATTTCTACCCCAGAACCTTACCCGGGGGTAGGACCGGCCGTTAAAGATGACCATAGAGGCGAGGGGTGGGGGTGAGGCCCACCATTGGTTTCTACAGTAATATTAATGATTTTCATTTTGCTCTTGTCAAATTATTCCAAGAGCTACTGACTTTTTACTTAATAATAGTTAGGTTGAAATAGTAATTTATTTTTATTATTGAGGAGAAAATTTGGTGAAAATCGCATTTTTGTAGAATTTTTAGCCGAAAATCAATTTTGACTATAATTTCGTACATAACCAGAATTTCCCAAATTTGCATGGGCGCCTCACATTATGACGTCATGGCGATATTATTTTGATTCCTCAGGTATTAGTGTTTACTTCTGAATCGAACGTGGGGACATGGGGAAAGCCTGAATATAGTAAATTATAATTACCTTCATTTAAATATTTATGATACTCTTATTAAAACAAATATTCAAGCGATGATAGTGTGTAATATAAAAAACATAAAATTTCACTATTTTCAGAGAAAATAGTGTTTTTAGAAACAACGATAATTTGTTTTCTGCATAGAGGTTGATTTATTAATTGAATTGAGCATGCGTGTTGTGAAATTCGTTCGTTTGGGGCACTGGGCTGACGCTTTGATAAAATTCCCTTTAAAGGGAAAGACCGGAGGGAAAGCTTAAAAGCAATAAATATATATAGTAACCCTGGGAAAATGATCCCTGACTCTTGGGGAGTATGATACCGCAAAGGTCATGTGAGGTCAAAGGTCAGGTCAAATTTGAAGTTGCTGCGATTAGGCTGTAACTTGGGGACAATGATCCCTGACACTTGGGGAGTATAAAACCGCAAAGGTCATGTGAGGTCAAAGGTCAGGTCAAATTAGAAGTTGCTCTGATTGGGCTGTAACTCAGGGGAAATGATCCTTGACTCTTGGGGAGTATGAAACTGCAAAGATCATGTGAGGTCAAAGGTCAGGCCAAATTTGAAGTTGCTCCAATTAGGCTGTAACTTGGGGACAATGATCCCTGACACTTGGGGAGTATAAAACCGCAAAGGTCATGTGAGGTCAAAGGTCAGGTCAAATTTAAAGTTGCTTCAATTGGGCTGTAAGTTGGGGAAATGATCCCTGACACTTGAGGAGTATAAAACCGCAAAGGTCATGTAAGGTCAAAGGTCAGGTCAAATTGGAAGTTGCTCTAATTGGGCTGTAACTCAGGTAAAATGATCCTTGACTCTTGGGGAGTATGAAACTGCAAAGGTCATGTGAGGTCAAAGGTCAGGTCAAATTGAAGGTGCTCCGATTAGGCTGTAATTTGGATCTTTGGTTCTCAAGTGCCATGATAAGGTGCTCAGAAGGTGAAGGTGTGTCGGGTGGGTCATGGGGTGTCATTGTTGGTCAAGAGGTGTCATTGAGAGTAAGTGGTGGGTCAAGGGTTTGATGGTCGTATATCCGTAGGACCATTGCTTAATGAGATATAGTCACTTTTTTAATTTTGTGCACTTAATCCTCTATCTTTTTAACCAAATATCCTAGAGGGTCGTGTTGTATGTCAAACTTTTCCTCTGGTCATAAGGAACAAAAAGGTCAGTCGCCGCATATCTGTAGGATCATTGGTTAATGAGATATATTCAATTTTTGTACTTAGTGCACCTAACCCTGTATCTTTTAAACCAAATATCCTAAGAGTCGTGGAACACGAATCGATTGGCGCGAGGTTCATATTGGTGCGTATGCACCAAATATGTATCTTGTATCACTAGATAGAAGAGACACATAGCTATATACATTGATACTAAATATATAGGGTATACGACGTTTATAATTGAAAATTAGGCCCTTCGTAGTCCGTGTTACAAAACATGGCTCATATTATATAGTTATTTGCTATACCATCATGCAGTTATTGTTAACTACATGACGCACACAACACAGGGGCACTCACAATAGGCAATTGAACCCTACTGGTAGCGCTGTATCGTAGCTATTGTGGATGAACTAGTTAGTATCATATATCAAAAAGTATAAAAGCTATGATTTTAGTACTTTCTCTCTGTTTCAATTACTTATTCTTTTCCAAATATCTGAATATTCAACCCGGTACAAGCTTTAATAACGGGGGAACATACATTTTTATTAAAAAGAAATCCTACCATCTATCCAAACTCGCCGTGTTATTCCAATGCACATTTTACTTCACCGGGCAGCCATTTTTGATCGTATTTTGAAGATTGGCGTCATAAAACCGTCATAGGTACAAATTTAGTACTTTCTGTCAATCAATTATGGCTTATTCTCTACATGTCAATCTTTAAATAATTGGCATAGTCCTTATAATAACGGTACTCCGCCTTGATGAGTAAATGACAGCAAACAGCTGCAAACCAGTGAAAAATATCCTAAAACTCGGTTAGTGGGGCTCCGTTCGTACATGTCAATAGAGTCATTATCGATTGGATTAGTCGTCCGTAGCGGACAATTCGGTCGCTCATTGGATCAATATTATCAGGTGGTAATAAATTTGCATTGGACAATAGATTATCACAGTAAGTGCAATTTATTGGATCAGAAATAAGAACCTTTTGATTGACTTTACTCTACCGATCCTGATGAATTACTATATAATGGTTTAGTACTGCATATATCGGTTTAATCTTCAATAAGCGGGTTTATGGCTGGAAAGGTCACGGTGAATTCGCCGTGGACGTAAGTGCACTATGCAACCAATGTATTGATAAACGGTTCCAAAAAAGTAAGTCCCCCCTAAGACATTTTAGTATAATCCAAAAACGGCTTGATCAATTCTCTTGTTTTAAAGTTTGGAACATAGACTGATTAGTTATGCATCAAGTGAGGGTTTTTGTTGCTACTTTTTATCATCTTCATTGCAAAATGCAGCCATTTATGAAATTTTCGGCCAAAAAAAAGTTGCATTTTTCTACATAGGCTTTTTATGCTTCAATTTGTGTTTGACCGTTTTTTCCATTCAAAGTGAATAATTTAATCAAAAAGAAGCATAATTTAATTTAATTAAATTTAAGCTTTTCCTGATTTAGGTGTCACACATTCAAAAACAGTTTTTATGGTTCAGTGAATAAATTAAAATGAATGCTGCAGCTTATTAATGTTTTTCAATAATGAATAGGCCTTCCTTCATTTGAGATGGCTTCCAAGCATCGTTCTTCTCTGCTGTTGGCCAAGCTGGCTCCCCGCATGCTGCAGGATTTGCTGCAAAGTCCTTTAAGGTGGTGTTGTCCCTCACTTGTCCGCTTGTAACAAGTTGAGTCTTGATAACGGCCACCCATAAAATGTTTTTTGAACCATTCAAGGAATGAGCGATGAAACAAGTGTATAGGGATCCAGCATAAAAGATCTAACCAGGAATCTGTTGGTCCAATGGTTAAATTAATCAATGAACACAAGATTTATCATTGAAGTTACGGTTGTTCCTTCCTAATAAATTTAATTAGAATGAAAAACTTGTTAAATTTACGCATTTTAATGCATACAAAAAGCCAATTTAGAAAAGTGCAACTTTTGTTGATGAATAAAATTTCATAAATGGCTATATGATTACTCACTGAACTATAAAACATGTTTGAAATGTGTAAAAATTAATTCATGAACACCTTAACTAAGTTATTTTAACAAATAACAAAAAAGAAGTATAGAAACATTGCTTTTTGATTAATTTTCTTCAAGTGAAAGCGGTCTGAAACCAAAAGTCATGCATAAAAAGCCTATAGAAAAGTGCAGCTTTGTTTGGGCCGAAAATTTTATAAATGGCTGTATTTCTCAGTGAAGATGATAAAATATAACAACAAAACTCCGTTCACTTGATGCATAATTAATCGGCCTATGTTCCAAACTTTAAAACAAGAGAATTGATCAAGCCGTTTTTGGATTATACCAAAAAATTCTTAGGGGGGACTTATTTTTTTGGAACCGTTTATATAGAAGTGCGCTACAGTTTTTTAGTAAAGCAATAATGCGCGATTTCAACAAAGAATATATTCTTGTTTGTTATCCACAAAATGATAGTTTTTACTGATTAAATTATGTCCCCTTTTAATAAAGCAAAAGTAATTGCTCTTTCATTCCAGCACTGTCAATGTTTGGCGATTGAGCTTCACACAACTGGGACGTATAAATAAGACGCAAGACGAATAGAAATATACATACACTTTATACACATACACAAAACGTGTCAGCCATCACTCGATTGGTAAATTCGGAATAAAACCGTTCGGATTTATTAAACAAAAATTAAATTTTACTGTAAGTAAAGCACTTCAGGCTTAGTCTTTCACATATTATTTTAAGGTTGGTCTGAACCCTGGAATTATGAAAACTTTCGGGCCTCATAACTGCTAAATTATTAGTCTAAAGAATATAAAAGTATACATTTTTAAAATGGAAATGACTTGATGAATTCATCTGTGAGGTCCAATTTGGGCCAAAATGCTCATTTTTGGAGAAAATCCCAAAAAACGGGTTTTTTGGCCCAAATTTTTTCGTGCAACGTAACAAAAAAATTGTTTGGCCAAAAAAATTTTTTTATTAATTTTTAAAAACTAGATAAAAATATCTAGGGAGCGTTTTTTCATTTTTTTGAATTTTGACCAATTTCACCAAAAATATTTGAAATTTGGGCGAAAATCAGGCTTTTTTATGATTTTTTTGAAAATTTTGCATTTTTTGACCATTTTTGGTGCAAATTTCTCAAAGTACCCCTAATACACCATTGGGCATTACAATCCCGGGGGGTCACTCCCATTGTGGCCTGTACACCATCCGCGATAATCAACTTTTGAAAAGCACCCTAAACAAGGATTTAACCCTTGGCTAAAACAATACCCTAAACAGGGATTTTATTCCTTGCATCAAATTTCATACCCTAAATTTCATTTCCGCGTATTAGCAATTGCAATTTTGCTACCCTTTTTCCCAATATTTCATGTTTTTGACACCCTAAACGCGTTACGCGCGTATCGTGCTTACCCACGAAAAACTGCCCTTTTTACGCGTTTTCATTATCGCGGATGGTGTACAGGCCACAATGGGAGGGATTACAATCATGCACAAAGTAGAAATTAGAGAAAAATTGAGGGCGTCGCTGTGGAGCAAACCACGTATTATGGCTACGCCGGAAAATATGGATCCTGTCATACCCTGCTTTACCGCTCGCGCCGATTATGCTATCAGAAATATAAAAGTAATCACTCAAACAATCAAAAAGCAATTGAAAAATTAAGCAACTTCATGCAAGCATGCAATCAACTTACCCATCGGGCAACCGAGGTACAGTGCACACTTGCGGACGCAACCATGCACCAAGGCAGTACGGCATCAAACTCAAAAAGCATGTCAAAGTGAACACAATCTTCATATCTATAAATACGAAAACAAAAATTGCATTCTAATTTGCATTATCAACAATCAGTAATGTATTTAATGATTTGCTTTTAAGATGCATATTTTTGTGTTTTTTCGTATTTATTTGTGTTGAGAGTCTTCGCGAAATAAACTGTGGGGTACATTGCCGGGGTAGATTGTAGTCTCCTCCATCCGCCGCTGGTTGGATTCCACTCACTCCACACGAACCGTCAGATGATACAATGACAACAACACGTGCCCATTTTGATTGGCTGAATCAAGTCGGCGGCGGAGTACACCTAGTATGTGTTACAGACCGTGTACCATATGTATTATCCATAGGGAGAGAAACTACTGGGAACCACACACTCTCGGACAGCCGCTTCGCGGCTGGCGGCTCGTACTCGCCGCTTCGCCGCTCACCCCCCTTGATCACGAGTCCGACACTATCTCGAGTCAGTCTTTGACAAAGACACCAGAACGAAATTACAACTGACCTATGGAGCAGTACTGTGTAAATACACATAATCATGCATAACTCGCAAATGCAAAATCGGAATCAACTGAAATTTTTGGAATAAGCTTTTTTCGTGGATATCTACTGAAAACATGTCATAAAAAGAGAATGCTAGGACCACGAAATACTTCTTTAAAATGAACAGAAAACATTTATGACAATTACTAGTTTTCCATTTACGCACTTTGATATTAGTAAAAAGGAGATTTCAAATTCGTCCAAAAATATCGCGCACACAGAAGTTCGAAATCAATTTGTGAAAATGAATGTGTGGATGTTTTACTATGTAATTTGCTTTTTTCTTCATGTTTTTGCTGTATTTATATGTACATTGTATTTTAGCATTTATACTTATGTAATTTAATATTTTATATGTGTTTTCTTTTGTAAAATTGTTGCATTTCAGTTTTTATACTGCTATGACAATTGTGTAATAAACCTTTAATGAATGAATGAATGATTCATTAATCTGTCATTTAAAATTATTTTACCATTCTTATTCGTCGAGCATTAAAATTCTTTTCATCTGGCGAGGTTCCCTGAATTGTAAAAGCTATTTCGTTTTTTGTCATTCATTTTTAATACATTATTTTGTGTTTATATTCGCTTGCTTGTAACAAAGTCATCGCTGAAACCAGCGGACGAATTCCAATTACTAGACGAATATCAATGACGACACAAATGTGGAATATAATGACATTTGAATTGTACTTTCTACTAATATGACCAAAGTGCGTAAATAACTGTTAAAACCCACATTATTTCATCTGTTTTTGGTAGGAATAAAACCAGTATACATAATAAACAATATTATTAAACAATGCGTCTTACATTATGGCTTTAATGACAATACAAACTTACCTTTGATGATTATATAATACTTACTGTGATCGTGCTGCTTGCAAAAGTCCAGGGGAAAAAGTTGCTTGTGTTTCTGATATGATTCTTCACTCACACGGTACACGCTCTGCAATAGATTAGCTTGAAATGGATCAGATCCGTGATGATATTCACTTAATACGTTTTACAGTATCATTTCAGTTTCAGCTATTCCAGTTGAAATCCATACCCCCTTATGAAAGACATGACCTTAATCTTCCGTACAGGGGGTGCAGATTTCAAGTCATGTCTGAGGTATATGGATTTCAACTGGAATAGCCCATTATTTTGACATTATTTATCCGGGATAACACATGTTTATAATGATTGAATGGATTAACCAGACAAAAGGCGAAATCTATTGTTTATCAAGTTGAAAGTCGCATTGTTAATGCTAAAAGCCTCATCGTCAACAAAGTAAGAGAATTTATTGTCATAACTGTGAGATTTAAACATATGCTGTTTTCAGTGCGATGCTTTTTCTTTCATTCAAAAGAGGATCCGTGGCGTGTATATACACTATGGTCCAATTTCTCGAAGCTTGGCATATAGGACTAAATAAAATGGATCCACTTGGTAAGGCTAGCCTTCTGGCTTAGGAAGCCTGACCACTAGCCATGCTTCGTGAAACTGGTCCGAAGAGTTCAGATGAAAAACCGATATATCTTATAGGGAAAGGTTGTATGTTTGTGAGTTTGCATGTCCATGAAAGGCTCCGTCAGTTTTGATGTAAATGTCGCCTAATTCACGCGGGAGACCGGGGAATATACGGAAAGAGCAATGAACTTTATTTGTGTGAAATTGGTCAAACATTTGCAGATTGTTCATTTGTTTTTCTTCATCATTTTAATTAATGTCGTCGTAAACACCCTGCAAGTTTCTTTTGGACATTAGAGTGAACTTTACTGATACAACAAACGTTTTCCCATGCTGATAAAGAACCTTGAAATGTTGTTTTTATTTCTTGACTGACTCCAGGTGGTGACAGGCGCGTAGCAAGCGGGGGGACAGGGTGGACGAAGTCCATGGGCCCCGAGGGTTCAGGGGGCCCGAGCACAAAAACGAAAATTAAATAAGGGCTGATAATGGAGAACAGGGCCGGATTTTTATAAACCATTGGGCCAAGTAGGCCAGGGTCCAGGGCAATTTTGGGGCCCCCAAATTTTGGGGGCCCCAAAATTGCCCTATGCATCTTTCTTTTAACTCCAATAGCAGCATGTTTTTTGGTCAAAATAGGGCAAAATTGTAAAATTTTCCGCGCTTCGCGCGCATTCAAATACCAAAATTTATGTTGATCTGGGGCCAAAATAGTCAGAAATTGAATTGAACAAAATATGTTACTCCCCCTTGGTCCCCCATTAGTTAAACCAAAACTTGGCCACTGACCACTGACTTGAGTGCACATACCTTCCTCGGCACGTGAGTTCGGGGCCTCCAAATTTTGGCCTGGCTTAGGGCCCCAATAAGGTAGGCTAAATCCTGCCCTGGTTAAAAGGGCCCGTACTGCTCCTTGTCCATGGGCCCCTGATGCTCTTGCAATGGTGGCCGCATTGCATTCTCTAAATTCAGTAAATTTTCATCGTCAACCGTGTAATTGAATGGAATTATTTTGAAATTTTAAAACGCTTGAAAAATAACAAACAAATAGGCCTATGTTGATAAATAATATAAATACAAGCTAAAACCGTTGGGGTTCGATAATGAACCCCACAAAACTAACCGAGTATATGGAAAATGCCATACGGCCGGGCGGTTTCACAAGTTGCCGGCTCGATCATGTCATCCGCCGCCTGACTGACTCTGTAGTACTTCTAAGATGCAACCGGTCAGTCTCCACTGCATTAGATTTCACATCAATAGGCGGTGACGGGAGAGCAGGGGGACACGTCACCCCTAAATTTTCCAGGGGTGAAACCGTCCTCCCTAAAAATCCAAATAGAACAAAAAATAATGCAATCCACCTTTTTCGTAATTGACCACTTCGTTGCCGTTCTTGCATGGCGTTTGGCTCTATTAACTCCATTTAGGCTAAAGATGTAAATTACATGAGAAATTTGCTCCAAAATGGTCAAAAAATGCTTAATTTTCAAACAAATCATAAAAAAGCCCGATTTTCGCCCAAATTTCAAATATTTTTGGTGAAGTTGGTCAAAATAAAATAAAATTTTTTTTAAAAAAACGGTTCCTAGATATTTTATCTAGTTTTTCAAAATTAATAAAAACAATTTGGCCCAAGAATTTTTTTTTTTTTTTGTTACGTTGAATTAAAAAAAATTGGGCTTTTGGGCCAAAAATGTGGGCCCAAATTTGACCTCACAGATGAATTTGTCAAGTCTTTGCCATAGGCCTACTATATATGTATATTTTTATATACTTTCGACCAACAATTTAGCAGTTATGAGGCCCAAAAGGTTTCATAATTCCAGGGTTAACCCTTTTTATGACATTTTTCAGTAGATATCCACGAAATAAGCTTATTCCCAAAATTTAAGTTGATTCCGATTTTGCGTTTGCGAGTTATGCGTGGTTATGTGTATTATACTGCTCCATAGACAATGTGTGACAGAATTACGTTCTGGTGTACCATAACGCAATGCTAAACGAAATAACCTGTAGATATTTTTTGTACATAAATATAGCCAGAGCTTTCCAGTGGTATAAAAATCTCAACTTTTTGAGAAACGTGGGCGGGATGATGCTGTGGATCACGAAATGCCCTTTTAACTGTAATGTTCTACGTGGGATTTAAAGTCATTGTGACTTTAATTCCATCTTGCTCTGTTGTCCTAAAAGCACAACGAATTCTTCTTCTTCCTTTAAAGTGCAAACATCGCATGTGCGACGATAGACACACTGCGTTTGTGCGCATGTATCGGCTCATAGGAACTGAAGACTGGTGCAAAATATATACAATTGCAAGAAAAAACAAAATGAAAAGAAGAGCTGCCTCTGTAGGCGACCCCTCACCCGACGACTTAGGGGCGTCAAGGAATAGCTACCCAACTGGATCTTTTGGAAGGTTGTTCCATTCTCGGATGGTTCGTGGGAAGAAGGGGTTGGTGTACACAGTAGAGCTGGTTTGAGGTATGTATGAAGAAGCAGGAGCTGTGTCCTCGGGTGGATGACGATAGATGAATCAGATAATGATCCCATTGTTGACATCTCATGGTATGTCCCTCAGCTAGCATCGATTTAATCACCCCTCGGGTTCCAAAATTCTGACAGAGTCTATCTTATTCAGAATTTTCCACAGAATTCAAAAATCAATTTCTTACTCGCCAAAGCGCTGGCCATGGGGGTGAAAATTTCACTTTTTACCAAAAACCTCCATTTTAATAGGAAAATCCTCAAAATCAGTATTTTGATTATTTCATCAGTATTTGGTAAGCTTTTGATGTCTTTTTGGTGTCAAATTAAAGCTACGCATCTGTTCCTGACAATCAATTTGAAATCTTTTTCATATAAGGTAATATTAATGTTGAAAAAATACCAAATTTGGGCAAAAATCATGTTTTTTAATAATTTTTAATACTTTTTGGCTTTTCAAATGTTTTGAAATCTCTAATGTGACTTAAAATACAACTCTGTATGTTTAGCCTAAGAGACAATATTCTTCTGATTACAAAAATGTCCTTTTTTCATAAAAATAGTGAATTTAAAGGTAAGAAATGCATTTTTTACCAAAAACCTCCATTTTAAAGTAAAATTCTAAAAATCAGTATTTTTACCATTTGCTGAGTATTTGGTGAGCTATTGATGTCTTTTTGGTGTCAAATTAAAGCTACGCAACGTTTCTTGACAATTGTTTGTAATCTTTTTCACATAAAGTCATTTAATGTTGAAAAAAGACAAAATTTGGGCAAAAATCATGTTTTAAGTTATAATTTTTTATTAATTTTTGGTTTTTCAAATGTTTTGAAATATTTATGTCACTTAAAACACAATTCATAATCAGCCTAAAAGACAATATTGTTCTGATTACAAAATGTCTTTCCCCCCAAAAAAAAAAAAAAATAGTGAATTTAAAGGTAAGAAATGCATTTTTTACTAAAAACCTCCATTTTAAAATAAAAATTCTAAAAATCAGTATTTTGACCTTTTGCTCAGTATTTGGTCAGCTATTGATGTCTTTTTGGTGTCAAATTAAAGCTACGCAACATTTTTTGACAATTATTTGTAATCTTTTTCACATAAAGTCATTTGGGCAAAATCATGTTTTTAATAATTTTTATGAATTTTTGGTTTTTCAAATGTTTTGAAATATTTATGTCACTTAAAACACAATTCTGTATAATAAGCCTAAAAGACAATATTCTGCTGATTATAAAAATATGTCTTTTTTCATGAATATAGTAAATATAAATGTGCGAATTGGATTTTTACCAAAAACCCCCATTAAAAAAAATTCTAAAAATCGGTATTGCGACCATTTTATCAATATTTGCTGAGCTATTGATGTGTTTTTGGTGTCAAGTTAAAAGCCGTGTAACTGCTCATGACAATCAAATGTAATCTCTTTCACACGAAGTACTTCTTATGTTCAAAAATACCAAAGTTGGGCAAAATTATGAATAATAACTTTTGTTTCTTTTTTAAATCACATAAAATGTTTTTGAAATATTTAATGTGATTTGAAACATAATTTTGTGTGTTTACCGTAAGAGGCATTATACTTTTGATTGCAAACATATCTTTTGTCATGAAAATAGTGAGTGCAAATGTGAGAAATGCATTGTTTTAAACCAAACACCCTCATTTAAAAGGAAAATGCCCAATATTGTTATTTTGACCATTTTAGGCTATGAAGTAAGCTATTGATGTCTCTTGATGTCACATGAAAGCCATATAGTTGTTCCTGGCAATACATTTGTAATATTTTGGATTATGAAGTACTTAATCTAACTACCATTAGTTAAAAGTCCATTATACTTTAGAATAAGTTGACAAGGGCAAAATAAAAATCATGGAGTTTACTGTAGAAACCAACAGCGAGCTTCACCAACGCCAACCCCCATATAGGTCAACATTGATGGTGGTCATGATGGGTTATCATTTTAAGTATGGTTCTACGTTTAGCTTTGGTCATTCAGTTAGTATGCCTGAGATGAAAACATAAGGGGGTTCATTTTAATTTTAAGCCTGCCGATGAATGACACTCATACCGACACACGCAATGTCTATCCTGTTTTAGTGTGGCACATTTCAAACCAATTCCTCGCTTAGGGTTTTATAATAATGTCTATCCTTGTTAAATTTCAAACTAATTCCTCGCTTAGGGTGTTTTTATTTGAGTAAAATCCTCGTTTAGGGTTAGTTTGACACATTTTCAAAATCCTAGCTTAGGGACATTTTTTAAAGTCAATTTACGCGGATGCTTACAACTTGTATACATGAGTGCCCCACTGGGAACAGTTTGGAACATTCAAATACCGTAACCAGTTTAAAACCACATGATGACTCATCACCAAATTTAAATTTATACCCATGAAAGTGAATACCGGCAAGAAATGAAAAGCCTGGTTGATTTTACAGGTGGCTGTGTATAAATTACCAGTTTCATCTGTTTGATGATTGCATCAACAAGTTCATCCACTTTGTAGGATTCATTCAGGAAGGTGTTCAAGTTCTTCATTCTTCTTGTCCTCATCACTTTCTATTTCAGTTTGATTGTCTTGTCTGAAACCCAGCTTAAATGAATGCTTGACAACTATTCTCTCTGCCACTTGTCGGATTTCATACCTGCCAGAGATTGTTGATGATGTGTCATCCAAATCCAGGGCTTAGAATTAGCAGATTCTTGCAGCTTCATTCAGTTGAACTTGGGTCTTTTGGCAGGCTTCCTTTTGCTAGTTCGCAGACTGGTAAGAAGTATAGGATACTGATGACACATTGGTCGGAATCCAATTCTACTGTATTGTAGGAACAACTGTCGCAGAAAAAATTACTCACACTATAACTTGCTGTAAAATAGAATGTGGTCCCATGTGCATCCATCCAGCTGGATGACACCAAGTTCAAAGACAGTTTCTGGGCTGGAGAAATCTCATATAGGCATGTCTAAGGTTGTATTCCTGGCACATGTTGACCAGTTGGTCACCATTGTCGGTGTTTCTATGGAAGTGGTTGCGTCTTATAATCACCGATTCAAGAATGATATTGATATTATGGTTTTTACTTGGTCTAGTACTCCTATTCCTTGGAGCATACTACAGTACAGTCGTGATGACTAGTTTTTACACTGGGGGGGTCCTGTGAATGTGTTTAGACTTCTGATGCACCAGTGTTCTGTCAATCCCTGCACGTATTAGCGCAGCTCATTTGGCGGATCTTCCCTTGCTGGTAGAGAGTGTAGATGTCAGGGGTAGCGCTAGAACTAAACACTCCAGTGTCCGCAGGGACCCCCGAACTTGCAGAAAATTAAAAAGTAGGGGGTCCGGAGTAGAGTTTGGTGAGTCCGAGTTGCACAAATGCAGCATAAATAGTATGTCTGCAATAGAGCTAGATTGAAAATATGGGGGTCTGCAGGGACCTCTGAACTTGCAGAAAATTTAAAAACAGGGGGTCCGAACTCTATTTTGTTGGGTCCGGGACCCCAAAAAGCAACTTAGCGCTACCCTTGGTAGATGTCATATGAAGAGATTTGAAGGCAGGTAAGTGACGCTTACTATCTGCCACGATGTTGTACCAGGGTCCCACTGGCACGTCATAGGGTCCTGAACTAGTAGAACCCCCTTATGGTTTCATCTCAGGCATACTAACTGAATGACCAAAGCTAAACGTAGATCCATACTTAAAATGATAACCCATCATGGCCACCAGCAATGTTGACCTATGGGGTTGGTGTTGGTGAAGCTCGCAATTGGTTTCTGCAGTAAACTCCATGATTTTTATTTTGCCCTTGTCAAATTATTCTAAAGTATAATGGACTTTTAACTTGGTAGTTAGATTAAGTATTTCATAATCCAAAATATTACAAATGTATTGCCAGGAACAAATATATGGCTTTCATGTGACATCATGTGCTTTCAAGAGACATCAATAGCTTACTTAATAGTAGGTATGTCACAGTGGCTGCACAATAATTCTGCTACACTGTGCATGCAAGCATAACAGTGAATTGAAAAGGGCGCGCTTCAAATTTGGCCAATTTTAGAAAACATCCATGTCGATAAATGAATTTCTTCATATGCTTCATTTATCCAAATTGTTTGAATTTTTAATATATGGTGTGTGAAGCCTTCCCGAGGCTACCATCAGGTCCCCCAAATTAAAAATTGTTTTGTTTAAGAACTACTGCCTGTTTTTATGGATTTTTGAAGATCGCTCATAAATCAGTAAATATAGGCCTACTGAAGTAAAGGAACTACCACCATTTAGCTGAAATACTAATCTTTCTTAGCATGTAAATTAATTCCGTCGACAACAAATGAAACACTTCCCTAAAACCAGTTGAAGCAAAACATTAATCAATGTTTTTTTAGGGAGTAATTTTCCAAACCACAATAGCTCTAAGCCATTGTGTGTGTCCAAGGCCATGCTATTTTTGTATACGCGGTACAGTAAAATTGCTGTTCATTTTACCGATTATAATCCCATGTTAATCCAGATGACAAAATGTTAATTTAAAGTCTCATTGCAACTGAATTTTAATTTTTACTTTTTGGACTTGGCTTTGAGTAATGGTGACACATACCATGTTTACAGTAAAATGAAAATTATATTCCAGACACCGTCAAAATGTCAAACTTTTAATTTTTTTGTATTGTTTTTAAATGCAGTTCATTTATTCAACCTCATAACAGGATCATACTTAAAAGATTTATGATGAATGAACAGACGTTCATTAAATATTTTAAAAAAAACCAAAATTACTCATGCCTAATTTGCATAATAATATCATAAATACATAATTAGCTTTTAACTTGGTAGTTAGATTAAGTATTTCATAATCCAAAATATTACAAATGTATTGCCAGGAACAAATATATGGCTTTCATGTGACATCATGTGCTTTCAAGAGACATCAATAGCTTACTTAATAATAATAGCCTAAAAACGGTCAAAATAACAATATTGGGCATTTTCCTTTTAAATGAGGGTGTTTGGTTTAAAACAATGCATTTCTCACCTTTACATTCACTATTTTCATGAAAAAAGATATGTTTGCAATCAACAGAATATTTGTTGAGAATAATGCCTCTTAGGGTAAAATTATGCTTCAAATCACATTAAATGTTTCAAAAACATTAAAAGAAACAAAAGTTATTAACCATGATTTTGCCCAACTTTGGTATTTTTGAACATAAGAAGTACTTCGTGTGAAAGAGATTACATTTGATTGTCATGAGCACTTACATGGCTTTAACTTGACACCAAAAACACACCAATAGCTCACCAAATATTTATAAAATGGTCACAATACCGATTTTTAGACTTTTTTTAATGGGGGTTTTTGGTAAAAAATCCAATTTGCACATTTATTTTTACTATTTTCATGAAAAAAGACATATTTTTGTAATCAGCAGAATATTAGGCTTGTCTTTTAGTCTTATTATACAGAATATTTCAAAACCAAAAATACATAAAAATTATTTTAAAAAATTTCAACATTAAATGACTTTTTATGTGAAAAAGATTACAAATAATTGTCAAGAAATGTTGCGTAGCTTTAATTTGACACCAAAAAGACATCAATAGCACACCAAATACTGAGCAAATGGTCAAAAAACTGATTTTTAGAATTTTTACTTTAAAATGGAGGTTTTTGGTAAAAAATGCATTTCTAACCTTTAAATTCACTATTTTTTGGGGAAAAAGACATTTTTGTAATTAAAAACAACATTTAGGCTTATTATACAGAATTGTGTTTTAAGTTACATAAATATTTGAAAACATTTGAAAAAACATAAATTGATAAAAATTATAAAAAACATGATTTTTGCGCAAATTTTGTCTTTTTTCAACATTAAATGACTTTATGTGAAAAATATTACAAATAATTGTCAAGAAATGTTGCGTAGCTTTAATTTGACACCAAAAAGACATCAATAGCTCACCAAATGGTCAAAATACTGATTTTTAGAATTTTACTTTAAAATGGAGGTTTTTGGTAAAAAATGCATTTCTTACCTTTAAATTCACTATTTTTTTTGAAAAAAGGACATTTTTGTAATCAGAAGAATATTGTCTCTTACGCTAAACATACAGAGTTGTATTTTAAGTCACATTAGAGATTTCAAAACATTTGAAAAGCCAAATTTGTCTTTTTTCAACATTAATATTACCTTATATGAAAAAGATTTCAAATTGATTGTCAGGAACAGTTGCGTAGCTTTAATTTGACACCAAAAAGACATCAAAAGCTTACCAAATACTAATGAAATAATCAAAATACTGATTTTGAGGATTTTCCTATTAAAATGGAGATTTTTAGTAAAAAAGTGAAATTTTCACCCCCATGGCCAGCGCTTTGGCGAGTAAGAAATTGATTTTTGAATTCTGTGGAAAATTCTGAATAAGATAGACTCTGTCAGAATTTTGGAACCCGAGGGGTGATTAAATCGATGCTAGCTGAGGGACATACCATGAGATGTCAACTAAGTTGTAGGTCCTGATGAGATGACCAGTTGAGTTTCTGGAACATGGGGGAGACACTGCTTGTCCTTTTGTAATCACCAATGACAAAGCGGGCTGAACTATATTGGACCTGTTCGAATTTCTTAGTGTTCCACTGGGTGTGAGTGTCCCATAGAAGAAGCGTACTCAACTGTTGGTCGTATGAATGTAGTGTAAGCTGCTTCTTTTTAATTACCTTTTGACTGCAGAAATTGAGGTTACGAGAGAGGAAGGCCCTGGTGGATGTGGCTTTTCTGGTGATGGCGTCAACGTGAGAGTTGAAATTAAGTCGAGAATCCAGATGAACCCTGGATTTGGCAGAGTTAACAACCTCCAAGACATAACCGTGGATGATATGAAGCAATGATGTGTTGACGCTTGTTGGTGACTCGAAGGACCTGGCACTTTGCAGCATTAAATCTCATTAGCCACTTGGATTCCCTGACTTGGAGGGCGTCAAGGTCTTTCTGGAGGCTGGCTGTGTCATCAGGCGTAGATATGCGCTTATAAACTATGCTATCATCCGCAAACAATCTAATGGTCGATGATCGGACGCAGTCATCAACGAGGACAACTTGTGATCTGTCATGAAGAATATCGGCAATCCAGTTCAAGGTGTTGCCACGTATACTCCGTTAGTTATCAGCTTTTATTAGCAGATGGCGATGCGAGACCTTGTCGAAAGCTTTCTCGTAATCGAGTAGGATGACATCAATTTGTGACTTGCTGTCAAGGCCTTTAGCTAAGTCGTCCACAGTCAACAATTGTGTGTCGCAGGACCTGTGCTTCTACAAACCGTGCTGTGCATCTGACAAGATGTTGGAGTCGGTAAGATGACGAATAATAGCACAGTGTATTATATGTTCGCACAGCTTGCAGAGAACAGAGGTATGCGAAATTGGTCTATAATTGACAGCATCGGAGCGGCTTCCCTTCTTGAACAATGGGGAAATCTACGCCTTCTTCCACTGAGTAGGAACTCTGCCTTAATGGAAGCCTGGAAGAGGAGAGTTATGGCCGGCGAGATTTCCTCTGCAGTTTCCTTCAGGAGTTTAGTAGGTATTCCATCTGGACCAGAAGCAGTGAAGGGCTTGAGATTAATTGGATTGCGGAGGAGTTTGATGAATCCATTCTGGCAAACAAAGATACTGACCATAAAAGGAAATTGGCTATCACCCATATCCGGTAGAGGAGAACCATCGTCGTCTGAAAATTTGGCTGAATCCAATTAGGTGTAAGTTGGGACATATGTGAACATTACAAATGTGCCAAAAAGTTGGTCTGGTTAGTTTGGTCAGGTGTGCTTTCTCAGTCGGATGTCATGTCAACTTTGTGATACGGTACTATCATGGGAGTCTGGTTATCAGTCTCTGAGCATGTCTCTAGTCTGGTCCACTCAAGTTTGGTCATCATCTGAGTCAATCTTGAATCCCGGGAGTAGCCATTGAAGCAAAGGAGGACAGAAGATCTTTGGATCATGTCAAGGAGGTGGTTTTCAGATTAAACATATCAAACATATCATGCTGTGCTCACTGCTCAGTGGTCTTACAGGTATCCAAACAAGGATACTACCGACTACTAAAATATTACATATAACATTGCTATTGTAGATAGGACGAAGTACTAGTACCAAGCATTACTTCAAAGAAAATGTCATATTTTCAGCAAAATGTTAACAATTTGGACGTGTTTGGTGGCAAACTGCGCTGTCCAATAGATGGGGTCTCTACCTACTTGGTCGTTGTGTTAGGTGCCCCCTCGAGCTTTAAAGAGAGAGCAATGTAGGAACAATGTTAAAACAAATATGACAAAAGAGCGTTAGACCTAAACCATTGATCTCGTACTGTTTAATGTGTTGTTTGTACTGTTCACCCTTGACCATGTTGACTGCTCATATAAGTACGTACCAGACTTGAGTCCTGTTTATCAGGGACAGTCTGTGTAGCTCAGTGGTAGAGCGCTCGTCCGACAAGCGAGAGGTCTGGGGTTCAAGTCCCCGCACAGGCAGGTGTGTCAGGAGTTTTTACTCTGTAATATCTGCATATGCGTGTTATGTTTCCATTTGTAAATTCATGTTTAAATTTGCTAGTGTGCGGTGCGTAATTCTCCTTTCCCCTGTATTGATATATTAAGAATAACGATTAAGCATCATTAATTTGAACTCTTGCGCTAGTTTGTAATGTTTGAATGTTTCCATGTTCCAATGAATGATCATGATGCGTAATTCGCGTAAGCCTCTTCCTCTGTTTGTACTTTTAACCAGCCGAATCACATGAATGTTCTTAAGATGTTTTACTTAAATCTTGTTGTTTAAGATAATATCAATTATTTTGTCAATAACATTTTGAGTCCTTTTTATCCATAAAACGATTAAGGATAGGATATTTAATTTGACTTCCGGGGGGGACTCAACTTTGGAGGTGACGCATATGTAGGGCTGTTAAGACCCCCTTTTTCAGCGTCGCTGTCACCAAAAGACCCCATATTTTTTACGAACACATGTTCTGTCACCCAAAGACCCGTTTTTCATTTGATCTGTCACCCAAAGACCCTTATAAGTTCAATTTTATTAGCAACTTTCATTTATCACTGATTTTGTCACTTATTTTGAAAAAAACAAAGAAATGTGAAGCCGTTTAGAACTAGAAATTCGATTTTCGAGGTTTCTGTGGCGCTGTTTCGGCTCTCACCCAAAGATTCCATTTAAAAAAAGGTCATGTTCTCACCAAATGACCCCATATTTTTTACATTTTGCTCAGTCACCGAATGCCGAAAATCATGCTCTCACCCAATGACCCCATATTTTTTTAATTTTGCTCTCACCGAATGTCCCTTAGTGCAAAAGTGCCTACACCTATATCCATTTCAAATTGAAGTGCCCTTCCCCCGGTGACTTCCATGCGGTTCGATGAAGATTTTAATTCTATATACAACATTATATCTGTTATCAATATGATCAAACATATCAAACATATCATGCTGTGCTCACTGCCTAGTGGTCTTGCAGGTTGCAGGTATCCAAACAAGGATACTAACGACTACTATTACTAGTATTACAATAACGTTGCTATTGTTGATTTGATAGGAGGAAGTACCAAACATTACTTCAAAGAAAATGTCATATTTTCAGCAAAATGTTAACAATTTGAACGTGTTTGGTGGCAAGCCGGGGGTGGCAATCTGGCCTGAAAGAGTCATGCACCAGATTTCGTTGATAGCAAAATTCGTCCACAAAATATCCAGCACATTTTCATATCTGCCTAAATTCTTCTAGTAAAATAAACAAAGTCATCGCCACTGTAATAGGGCCTGTTGCGCTAGTTTGTAATGTTTGAATGTTTGCATGTTCCAGTGTATTATGCGTAATTCGCGTAAGCCTCTTCCTCTGTTTGTACTTTTAACCAGCCGAATTACATGAATGTTCTTAAGATGTTTTGCTTAAATCTTGTTGTTTAAGATAATATCAATTATTTTGTCAATAACATTTTGAGTCCTTTTTATCCATAAAACGATTAAGGATAGGATATTTAATTTGCCTTGGAGGGGGGGGGGGGACTCCAGCTTTGGAGGTGACGCATATGTAGGGCTATTAAGACCCCCTTTTCCAGCGTCGCTGTCACCAAAAGACCCCATATGTTTTACGAACACATGTTCTGTTACCCAAAGACCCGTTTTTCATTTGATCTGTCACTCAAAGACCCTTATAAGTTCAATTTTATTAGCAACTTTCATTTATCACTGATTTTGTCACTTATTTTGAAAAAAGCAAAGAAATATGAAGCCGTTTAGAATTAGAAATTCGATTTTCGAGGTTTCTGTGGCGCTGTTTCGGCTCTCACCTAAACTTGAGATTGCGTTTTAAAAAAAAAGGTCATGTTCTCACCCAAAGACCCCATATTTTTTAAATTTTGCTCTTCACCGAATGCCCCTTAGTGCAAAAGTGCCAGCCCTACACCTATATCCATTTCAAATTGAAGTGCCCCCCCCCCCGGTGACTTCCATGTGGTTCGATGAAGATTTTAATTCTATAGGCCTATACAGCATTAGGGGCCTTCTACTTCTACTTGGTTACTCGTCAAAGCCTTTTCAGCATCTAGACGAGGGTGCTGCCGACGATGGACGGCTCGTGCATGTGCCAAATATGTACAGTCAAGGTGCAAGTAAAAACAGTGATGCCAACTACTCGGTGCTGACGGCTTCCTTGAACTGCTCCAAGGTGGGCAGCTCTATGGTGCTGTTAGGAAGCTCGTCCCAATCTTTCATGGTCCGGGGGAAGAAACTGTACTTGTATGAATCTGTAGATGTGCTCAGTCTAGTGAATCTGTGTTGGTGTTGTCTTCTGGTTGCTCTTCCTTTAGGCGTGATGTAGTCAGGAAGGGGAACAGCTACCTGCAATGGTTGAGGATCTTGTACATTGTCACCAGGCGTGATTGTTTGCGCCGATCCTCAAGGGTTGGTAGTCCAATGTCAAGTCTCATAGCTGTGACGCTTGCTTCCCTTTGATAATTGCCAGTTATGAAGCGTACTGCCCTCCTTTGAATTTTCTCAATGCTGTCGATCTGGTTCTGCCGGTAAGGATCCCAAATTGTTGCCCCATATTCAAGCTGCGATCTGACTAAAGTTGTGTATGCTTGTTGCTTGATGGAGGAAGAACATCTGCCCAGATTTCGTCTGATGAAACCAAGGGTTCTGTTGGCTTTTGCTGTCATTGCCTTTATATGTGGTTTCCAGCTGAGTTTCTCATGGATCTCCACTCCTAGGTATGCTTGACTTGAAACTGTGGTGAGTACTTCTTCTCCCGTGGTGTAATTAGAGATGATAGGCTGCTTCTTCCTATGTATGCGCATGGTGTGACATTTTTTCGCATTAAAGAGCATCTGCCACTTCTCAGTCCAGTTGTATAGGTTGCTTAGGTCATTTTGTAACACTCTGGTATCTTCTGTTGTATTGATCTTTCGAAAGAGAAGACAGTCATCAGCGAAGAGCTTGATGGATGAGTTGATATTCTTCCCGATGTCATTTATGTATAAGAGAAACATCAAGGGCCCCAAGACTGTGCCTTGCGGCACTCCAGATTGAACGTGGATGGACTCGGATGCCTCTCCATCTACAACAACTCGTTGTGATCTTGTAGTGAGCCAGGTTGTTATCCATTTCTTGGTGTTGTCGCGGATTCCGTAGTGGTCAATCTTTCCAAGGAGTCGCTGATGGGGCACAGTATCGAAGGCCTTGGAAAAATCGAGTATCAGCATATCAATTTGATGGTGATTATCCAACGCCCTCGCTATCTCCTCCATGGTGACTATCAACTGGGACTCCGTTGAATGCTTCTGCCTAAATCCATGTTGGTAGTTTTGGAGCAGGTTGTGTGAGTCTATGTGGTCCATTATGGCATGGAAGATGATATGTTCCATTAACTTTGTAATCACGCAAGTCAACGATACTGGGCGATAGTTAGCTGGTACATTACGATTGCCCTTCTTGAAAATAGCGACCACATTCGCAGAGAGACAATCTTGCGGTAGGTTGCCAGTTTGGTATGATTGGGTGAATATGACCAGCAGGACTGGTGCGATCTGCTGGGCTGCCTCTTTCAAGATGCGGATCGGGATAAGGTCTGGCCCTGAAGCTTTGGTTGGGTTTAATTCCCGCAGCAGTTTTTCTATGCCTTCAGTAGTGAACATTATATTGGGCATTGGTGGATAGCAATTTGTGGTTTCCTTTGGTATGTGTCATCTTCTTTGGTAAATACCGACTGATACTGTTCATTCAACGCGTTTGCCTTCATCTTGCTGTCTATCGCTGGCCCATTGTCAGTTTTCAATGTTGGTATACCATTGGTGTCCTTCTTCAGACTACTTATATACGACCAAAACTTCTTTGGTGTCTCTTTCAGTGAGTTGTCCAGGATTCCACCAACATACTTTTCATGAGATTTCTTCATCTCAGCTTTCACTTCCTTCCTCAACTTTCTAAAAGTTACCCAGTCTTCCTCCGTTTGTGTCCTCTTTGCTTTGTTCCATTGTCTCTTTTTCTTTCTTATTAATCTTTTGATGGTGGTAGTCATCCAAGGCACATGTTGCCATGTTGATAACTGTTTTGTTGGGACATTGTTGTCCATTGCCTTGAAAATTGCATTCTTAAGTGAATTCCAGTTGTCTTCAATGTTATTTCCCATTGGTTCAGATTCTAAGAAACAGTCCTTGAAATCCTCCATGTCTTTTCTGACTCCATCCATGTTCCCTTTCTATCCTGAATTGGTGAACAGTTCTTGGTTGCTTACGGCTGTACTTGACAGCAGTGTCAAGGTTCACAGAAACTGCATCATGGTCACCAATTCCTGGGACTGCATATTCGTCCTTCACTTGATCAGGAAGAGCTGTGAAGCACAAATCCAGTATATTGTCACCACGAGTAGGAACATGCTGGACTTGGGTTAGCATGTTGTCATTTGCTATGTCTAGAAGAGTTTGATTAAGTTTCTTGCCATACTGTGGATTTTTCTTAATGGTCATAGATGTCCAATTAATATCAGGTGTGTTGAAATCACCACCTATTATAATATTGGGTAGACAGTTTCTTCCAGTTAACTTTTTCAGAGCAATATCAAGTTCTTCAAGTGCCTTTGGGTCAGAATTTGTGGTTCTGTAAAAGGACCCTGCATAAAGGGGTTGTTTCCCGGCAAAGAGTATTTTAACCCAGACTGATTCACAATCTGTTTGAAGGCTGTCTTCCTCCATGCCGAGTAGGTCTCTCTTTAACCCAAAAAACTCCTCCCCGTATCTGTTACGATCCTTCCTAAAGATGTCAAAATTATCGGTGAAGATCTCACTGGAGCAGTAATCTCCATCCAGATGGGACTCGGTACCACAAATAATGTCCGGGTCTTCTTGTTGTATTACACTCTGGAAGTCTCTTTGTTTCCTCTTGCTTTTTAAACCTTGGCAATTGATAATAAGTAGTTAAGCTTTCTAAATTTTGGTTTGTGTCTTGTAATTGGCCTAGGCTGTTATCAATATATCATGCTGTGCTCGCTGCCCAGTGGTCTTGCAGGTTGCAGGTATCCAAACAAGGATACTACCGACTACTAAAATATTACAATAACATTGCTATTGTTGATTTGATAGCAGGAAGTACCAAACATGACTTCAAAGAAACTAGTCATATTTTCAGCAAAATGTTAACAATTTGAACGTGTTGAACGTGTTTGGTGGCAAGCCGGGTGGCAATCTGGCCTGAAAGAGTCATGCACCAGATTTCGTTGATTATAGCAAAATTCATCCACAAACAAAACAAGAAATGTCTTTAAAAAGACAACGCCATGGATGAAGATCATGTTTCATAATTTTGCATTGCAAGTACCGGTACTTGGAAAGCTAGTAAATTTGAATGTTTGGCACAACTAACCGGGTGCGAAATATTGGCATTTATTGGTAAATACCAACAATGACATACTAGGAAATACTCAAAATTTTCATGTCCAAAGCTGAATTGGAAAATGTGTGCTAAATAGGTCTACATTTAATTTATACTTGTAACAAACGGCTCAATTGAAAGCATATCCTCTGAGTTTTACAACAATCCAACAATCTATATTCAGATAACCTTAAGAATGTTTGCTGCTTAATTAAGAGATTTCATATCAACCACATTTCATGACAATCCAATTATCTAAATCAGTAACTGTTAACCTTGATATTGAAGCATGGTAATTAATTTTAGATATATTTATTCGCAATGTATAGTTTACTGGTAGTTACAATCACATCATAAGGCCACTAACAGTCAATTTTGAGTTTCCGTCACATAATTTCTGAAAACAAGTGAGGTAACTTTTTCATTATTCATTATTTTTCTGCCTTTCGTTATATGACTAACACGAATGTAAAATGTGTTGTTATTTGCCACTCACTCACTTTGAAGATGGATGTTTAGCCCTAATGAGATTCAAAAGTATATTAAAAATAGTCACAATAATGAATTCAAATGAGGGTCAGAAAATGAAGTGAGGGCGGTGACGGGAAACTCAAAATCGACTTTCATTGGCCTAATCAAAAAGACTGATTACTCAATCCCAGGGATTCCCAAAGCCACTATCTACCCCAATTACTGGTATCCCCCCCCTCGACGACTAGTGTCACTCCCAACATCAATTAGTGTTGGTAGTAGTGCACTATTTATACCCAGCTCTGGTCAGATCAGGGAATGGTCAGATCATTGCTCATTATTATTGTTTAATTAGTGGTCACACTTTACTTGTCAATGCTTGTTGACAGCTTATCAGTAGTCAGATCAGCAGGGGTGCAATTGTATCCTTTTTCATAGAGCAAAATTGTTCAAAATGTTCTAAAAACCTTATATGTGAACGGATTTTAATCGTTAACAAAGCAAAATGTATGTTTAATATATTAATTATTTCATTAATAGCAATTTCATAAGTTTCCATCCATAAATAACCACAGAGCATTATCTGTTTACAAAATAAGTGTTTATTTTCAATTAGCCATGCATCTTATCAGTAAAACTGATAGGAGGCCAAATTATAGTCAAATCAATTAGCCATCTTATTAGTAAAACTGATAGGAGGCCAAATTATAGTCAAAAACAGATTCTTTGTCTGGTAGTCCCGGCAACCCAGTCTATATGTGGCTCAGTTGTAAACATACACAACACAAACCGACTGTGAAGGAGCCTATATGCACGTAAACAACTTTCTAGTACATGTATAATAAAATCCGTTTTTGAGTATAATAAAGAAAGTCGTGCATTGGCAACATGAAGGAAATGCCTATTGCTAACTTGGTAAAATGCATACTCCTAGCCCAATCTTGTACATCATAGCACCCAGTTTGGGTTTGTAGTTTCGAAATGTTGCAATTAAACATTAGTTCTTTCAAATATGAAACGCTAAAACCCCGGGGGGTCACTCCCATTGTGGCATGTAGACCATCCGCGATAATCAACTTTGAAAAGCACCCTAAACAAGGATTTAACCCTTGGCTAAAACGACACCCTAAACAGGGATTTCATTCCTAACGTCAAATTTCATACCCTAAATTTCATTTCCGCGTATTTAGCAATTGCAATTTTGCTACCCTTTTTTCCAATTGTTCATGTTTTTGACACCCTAAACGCGTACGCGCGTATCGTGCCTACCCACGAAAAACGACCCTTTTACGCGTTTTCATTATCGCGGATGGTGTACAGGCCACAATGGGAGTGACCCCGGGGCTAAAACACAAATCTAGAACAAACAATCATTATATTTAGAAAGATATAGCAAACTTTCCATGATAGAGATTGGACCCAAGACCAAGTACACCCAAATTAGGTGACAATTCGGAATTAAGCCATGGCTGGAAAAACATATCCAGCACATTTCATATCTTCTAGTAAAATAAACAAAGTCGTCACCACTGTCCTAAACTAATCTTCAATGTCCACAAAACTGGTCGTTATCGTGGGTTCCAAATGGCTATCCGTAAAATAATTTCCGGGCAATGGCGTTGCAAGTGTTTTATTTGATGCAACATGTTTTATTTAATGTGATGTTTATGCCCCAACTTCAAAACAGAACGCACAGTAACGTATATTTTTTGATAACAGTTCGACAATAGATTATCTTAGAAAGCTCATAAATAAAGTATTGTAATTGAATATAAATAATAACAAATTTGATTATATTTAAGGGAACAGCAAAGTGATCTGACCTAGAAACACGTAAATCCTGCGTTTTGTTGTACAGAAAAAATGTTTCATTAAATTACTTAGCTAAAGATTAAAAATGGCTATATTTTGTTCTTATATTCGATATTACATCAGTCACAGTAGATGGTCAATACAGTGATGATAAAATTATTACAATTTTAAATATTTATAGGCCTGTGAAACTAAAAACTGAAAATAGGTAACTTACCTTCTTTAAAAACCATTTAACTAATTTTATCATAGAAACACTGTTGTAATTCATCAAATTTGCAATCGATCGGCGAATGTCCTTTGTACAGCTCGCTGAATGTACCGCATGGAAAGCTGCCAAATTCACCCCTTTTGGAAATGTAGTTCCTTTTGGCTCATGTTTTTGTACGATTAAACTATTATAGATCATCGCCGAGCCTAAAATTTGAGGCTATCCCCTCAGATATGGCGACGATTGATAGTGCAAGTGAGGCGAAAATGGCAGATGTGACTATCGAAGAAATCCGAACATGGTGGAAAGTACCAGCTATTGCCCATTTTTGCTCGCTTTTTCGTGGCACATTCAGTCTTCCTGATTTTGAAATTGAGGTAAAATAAGAACAGAAATGATGAAGAGAATATGTAATGTTTGTAGTTGTCTAAATTTTTGATTGATTTGATGTGCATGCATGCTTTTAGAATTATATTGCTCGAGAAGTCTAGCCACGAATTTGCTCACCGATGAGCTTCACATTCAATCATGCATTGCATTGCATGATTGCCATTGGAGCATGGGAGGCTAGAGATCATTGCATTTGAAATGTTGTCAAATGCACTGAAGCATGATACCGTGTAAAGCAATGGAAGTTCAGAAGTAAACAGCTACAGCTGACCTTACTCGAGAACTCTTTTTGATACACGTGACGATAGTTACTCATACCGAAAATATTCATTTCTTGAGACTGAGTCTGAGATGAGAGTATGAATGTACTAAAGTTGTTTTCTTTAAACTTCCGTGGTCGTGCCTGTGCGTATCGCGTACACGAGCGTAAACACAAAAGCAATAAACAATCACGCTGATTGGCTGTTCAATGCACTTGACAACAAGCCGGCTGACCCATTGCATTGGTCTTCGGCGCGGCGCGTAGTAGGCGACCTTGTCACTTCTACGTGATCGCAATTCACCAGCGCGTCCCCGGACCACGGAAGTTTAAAGAAAACAACTTTACATGCACTGCCACTGCGTAATGTCGCAAGTTTAGTGAAATGACACGATAGCACGGTCGATTGTGCATGCACAGGAAATGCAGCGCTATACAAAGCTTGTTGTAGTTCTCGAGAACTCTATAGCTAAAATAATAGTTTCTCGATCATGAGAGCTCAATAGGCACGCAGACGCAGTGACAATTGCGTCGGCGTACAACGCCTACCACATACGCTTTTGGTAGCGCTGCCAGCCCTCGAATTAAGGATCTGAAGGGGCACGGCAACTTTTTTAGGGCAACTTGATAATTGCCTTGGATTTTCACTGAAAAGACAAGGCAGCACGGCAGTTTGTAATATTTCAAGAGGGCATCATGGCAACTGTTGAAAATTTGAGAAGGGCACCAAGGCAATTTCTCAAAAGTGAAGAAAACACACACAAACATAGATAGAAGATTTTATAATGAAGGGGCAGGGCTTGGGCGCCGACGGCAACTTCATTAGAGGGCACGGCAAGTGATTGCCTTGGGTAAAGGACATATTTTGAGGGCATTACGGCAGTGGGGGTGGGCACCCACGGCAAAATGCCATGGGTGCCGTGGGTTAATTCGAGGGCTGAGCGCTGCATTTCCTGTGCATGCACAATCAATCGCGCTATCATGTCATTCCACTAAACTTGCGAAATTACGCAGTGCACGCAGTACATTCATACTCTCATGATCGAGAAATTATTAATTTAGCTATAGCTTCGAATTTGCACACGATAGTTACGTTACGCATTCGATGCTAGAGTGCTTTGCTATCGTTTTTCGGTCAAACAGCCGTGCAAGTTTTTTCACCGGAGGTTACAGATTCTGTTTAATGTTGAAATTTGGATGGAGGGTCGTGTGGCGCAGAAAAAAAGCATTGGACTCATGATCATAAGGTTGTGGGTTCGAACCCCATCTCGGCCATTGCTTCTACTCAACAGACCCTAGAGTAATCATTGTACCATCCAAAAATGGACCATCAGGCTGTGATGTTTCTAAATAGACGTAAAAGTTTGTAGAAATTGACCCTATGTCAGCTTGGTGAAATGGTTGATGGAAATCGCCCCTGCCGACTTCCTCCGGAAGTTTCAGATAAGACAAGGAAGTTATTTCGATGAGTCAACTGTATCTTTTGAGCAAGATTTGCCTATTTTGGACAGTCTAAAATTTTGCTGAAGTGTAATTTTAACAACTTTTTTGATGCAATCGCCTGCCTTGATCGGCTGATGAGTTTGCTTCTAAACTTCCATTGATTTACACGGTGTCATGCTTCAGCGAATCTGACTAGATTTTGAATGCATTGCAATCATGCAATGGTCTCTAGCTTAGAATGTGAAGCTATCGGTGAGCAAATTCTTGGCTAGACTTCTAGTGCAACACAAAGTGTGTGTGGTAGGCGTTGTACGCTTGACCCAATCGTCATTGTGTGCCGATTGAGCTCTCAGGATCAATAAACTATTATTTTATCTATGATAGTACTCAGTCATGAATGTCAGTCATGTCAATCATTCTCGATCATGAGAGGATGTATTATGACTTATGTACATGTATACCTTCTGCGTCAGTGTACTTAGCGTAGAATAACACGATCGCGCAACCTACACGACCGAACCTCGGTGGCGTAGATTTCTTTTTGACATTAGGGATGGCCCTGGGGTTGGAAAAAAAGTATAGTGAATCCAGCACCTTTTTGGTGACATATTAAGTTTATGGTGCGTGAAAAATTTTGCTATTTTGTAGCTAAATTGATGAAATATGGTGCAATTTGTGGAATAAATGCATGTGAAGCGCACGAAAATTTGCACATTTTGGGCTAAAATGGGCAAATTATGAGGTTAATTTGGTCAGAAACCCATATTCAGGTGTCAACATTGGGGGGATGATTGTATGGACCATCCCATCCCCCTGGCAAAATATTGGGGGCAGTGTTCGAAATACCACATGCATACATGCACAGATGCATGTACAATTGTACATGTAACTTTGACTCTAGTCTGTGCATGTAGAATTTTGCCTGTGCGTGTAAAAATCAGCCAATTTTCAGGAAAAATAATCAAGAGTTGTGCATGTAAGTTTTATTTTATATTTCAACCCGTGATTGGGGGATAAATCCCCCCGATCTATGCCAATGCCGAACCTCAAAAAATAACTACACACTGGTAACAAAAGTTATGTATATAATGGACAAGGAATCCAATTGCTTCACTGAAATTTCAGTGATTCAAGACAAGTGGTTCATTATATAATTATATTAAGAAATGACGTACATTCCAGAGGGCAGGGCTTTGATAAATGTTTGATAACAAGTGAAAACAGCTATTCTGCTAGGAAGTTTTTGTCTCAAAAAACAATTTAAAAATTATCGGAAAAGCAAAAAACATACCTCTGTAAAATTAGCATCACTTCCGTCACTTAAAAAGATGAGTGGAAAGTGGCAAATAATTTGTGAAATTAGGGACTTTTTTAAAGAAATATACATCATGTTTTTCGAGAAATTTGCCATCTTGAATAAAAGCAGAATTTTGTCACACAGTAAAAACCTGTCAAACGTGCTTGATATGCGAGCGTAAATCATCGTCAAAACGAGCGTATATCAAAAGCTCATGCTACTCGGGTGATAGTGTTCGCGCTCCTGGCTCCTCCTGGCTAGCCTACCGGGACAATCTTTTATAATTTTTATTTTATGACATGCGGTATGTATTTTAGCCATTTAATGTAAATAAATAAATAAAATAAATATGTGAAGTTTTGGAATTGCATCACTGGTTTTGCATGCGGTTCTTACGTCAAAATTACGATACAAATTTTGGAACAAAATAAAGCTTGTTCAAAGAAATAAAAGGTATGTTTGTATTGCTAAAAACATGTTTAATTCGTAATTTTAATCTTATAGCTCGGGTGGTCGAAAAGAAAAGATTGCAGTAGTGCTAGTAGACTACTGGCAATAGTAGTAGCAATTTACGTTGCTATCGTTTTTTGGTTGGAAAGCATTGACATTTTTGGCAACGGATGTTATTTATTGTGCTAATTTTGAAAATCAGCCGGACTCATGATACGTTTTCACTGCTGATTTATACATTATATTTGGGTGTATATATGCTATACCTTGATTTCTATTCTATTACCACTAAATATTGTGATTTTAGAGAGGAAATGTATCACTTTTTTTGCCCAAATATTTGAAGCTTTTTACAGGCCTGGAAAAAAATTGCAAATTTCTCAGGAATGTAGACAGATTTCCGCTAACATTGGGGAGCTTGATTTCCCTCCAGACTACCAAGATGAACAATGAAGTCACTTGGCACCTCCAGGATTAGAACTTTTAGGCTTAGACCCCCTGCATGCCAAGCACACGATCACCGACCAGTAGCCACACGGGTTACACTGCCTCGGGCAGCGATTCTGTGAGCATATACATGTATATAGCACTTAAGGATGATTGCATCATCGCAGACCCTGGGATTTACGCATGCGCAGTGGTTTTCATTAATTTATGGGTGTTATGGTTTATATGTAATTACAAGCTTTGTCCTGGCCTAGTTTGCATAAAAAGTTTGCCTGACAAGTTCAATGGCACCAGTGAGTTGATAAATGTGGTCCCTATTCCCTAGCCACAAAATTAAATTACAAGAGGCTAGAGTTCATGTCAAACAAAGCTGTTGTTAATTACATTAAATATTTTGCAGGTGTATATACTTTCACTAAATGTCATTGTTGTTCACACACAAATGCATTGAGAACATAGTTCTAACTTACATGTAGTAAGTGCAGATACATGTATGACACTTCACATTGACTTGACCCATGGTACTACATGTACCTTGTACCCTCCCAAAAATTACATACATGTACATGTAGGGTACCAGGACTGACGAGACAGGAGACACACACAAATTCGTTGATGTGGAGTTCAAAGTATTTCTTGATCAAATGCAGCATTTAGTACATGTACTTGGAATAAGCTTCCCATTATATTCCACGGTGCGAGCATTGATTTATACTAGAGAGAAGTAAAAAGAGAAGTAATTAATGCATCACACTTTAGCAACGTATAGCAGTTGGTAATAAGAGATTGCACCACATGAAGCGATGCAATACCGTTGAAACAGAACCCTGGAAAAATCACAAGAGAGTGACTGCTCAATGTGATAAATCCAAATCGTGAAAATTAGTCAATTTTGAGAACACTTTAGCGGCGTATAGCAGTTGGTAATAAGAGATTGCACCACATGAAGCGATGCAATACCGTTGAAACAGAACCCTGGAAAAATCACAAGAGAGTGACAGCTCAATGTGATCAATCCAAATTGGGAAAATTAGTCAATTTTGAGAACATATAATTTGACAACATGTGGCACTAAGTATTTAAGTACACCGTATGAAGATTGCATGTTTTGCCAACTCGGGGAATGTTAAACCCAACCAAATAAAACGATTGTAGTCACAATTTCAAGTTCATTGTCAAATATAGGCAAGTTTGTTAAATGCTACATTTTTTATAGTTTACAATTGAATTGAATTGAATATTTTCATTCCTTTTACCAACATGTAGGAATTGGAAGAAGCCTTGTTTCTGGATGCTCAAGAAGAAGAGCCCTCACCCTTCTTGATAGAACTGCTGGTACAGTTACTGCGTGGTTGCTACCAGAGGAAGGATATTGAGTAAGTTCACTATAAAGGCAGATACATTTATCTCATTCATGCCAAAAAAGATGTCAACACTTCTGTTAAAGTGTTACAGAATTATTAAATTCCCTTTCATTACAATCTTATATTTTTTAAATGAAACAAAAACAAACAAAACACACAGTGGTGAGTGTTTGATGGATTAAAGCCATATTATAACATTTCTGTAAAAATAGATTAGTATTTATTTTCCATAAAATGTTAGCTTTTACTGTCAGATATGTCCCTTTTAATTTTGAGCCGAACAAGTGAGGTAAAGCATAGAAAATTGGAATTTACTACTAGCGCCCATGCATGTTACTCCCACGGTTGTAATACAATTTTTGCAGAGTATCTTTATTGACTAAAGTACATTACAATCATGTAAAAACCAGAATTTAAAATATTTTTGAAGGCGTTCTCCTCAGCAAATGTTATAATATGGCTTTAATGTCCATATCCCCTTCCCCTCAAGTTATAATTCTAAGATCGAGAGTTGGAATTCTTCCATGAGTTTTTTTACAATAATACAATATACCCCAGTTTAGATTTTAGGTGTGAATAATTAATCGGAAACAAAAATACTCTGTGAACAGAAAGAATTGGATAACTTGGAAAAACTTGTTCAAAATATAAAACAAGTTAAATTAACTGCCATTTCAAGTAAGAATTATTAAATAAATAAATAAATAAATAAAAGTAAATGAATAAAAAATGTAAATAAACGTGAACAATTCTCAACAATGTAATAATATACATTAATTTTACCTAGGCATCATAATTATCTGACATTTCTGCGTGATACTCTGAAACATCGTTGGGAGATGGAAGAGAAGAGAGTGAACCCACTGAGCAATGAAGATACTACCTTCAAATCGTTGTCAACACTCATGAAAGTTGAAGTCATGAATGCACTTTGTGATTATCGCCTAGATGCACCAGACGTGATTGCATTAAAAGTAAGTATATGTGACATGATCTGGTCCATGGGGGCCAAAGTCGGCAAATATGAAATTGAGATAAAGGCAAAAATATGGAGTAAAAAAACAATAAAATACATAAGAGAATACACATCACAAAACCTCATAACTTTTGAACCAAGTATGCTAGACCTTCGGTGTTTTCAGTATATGATAGCCTAATTACTACAAAGTAATAGTTATAGTAATTAATTCAATTTTCAAAAATGCCTCCTTTGGCCCCCATGGAGTAGATTGTGTCACATATAACAATGGCTTGATCATAATATCCCCCAAATTTGGTGTGTATGTTAAACATAGACACGATCAATCATTTTTGGCCCCCACATATATGTGGGGCTTATGTTATCATCCAAATGGTTGCCTGCCTGGTTGTTTGTTTCTTTCTTTGTTTGGCTGTCCGGGCGGAAGCAAATTCATTAAAATCCGTAAAAACTTAAGAACCAATTTGTATTGGAAAATGGAGGTTAATTCTTGGGGCATGTCTTTTGTGGTACTGTGTCAAAATTGGTTAATATTTGTACACTTGCTTGTTTTGTTTTGTTGTTTTTGAAAAGGTAACTCCTAGAGTTAAGATTTTTTTTTTTACCCTTTCTTACTTTACAATATGTTTCTATTATAAACCCTGTTACTAGTGAGAATGAATTGCAGACTCCATTGTAGAATAGAATCCAGATTTGAGTAAAAATGAGTCCACCACTGCATTCAATAAATAAAGAATAAAGGTATTAGCCGAGTTGTTTTACGCCAAAAATAATGATGTCGCCCGTGCTATATGAGACAATAAATGCACGACAGCGGCTAAAAACAATACCTTTATTCTCATTCTTAAACACTTCAATTCAAATAGAAATATCATAAGTATTACAAATTTTAATCAAATTAAATCCTACATTTTATAAGGAACTACTTAGGGCTTAAAATCGATCAGTCCCGTTGTTGCTATGCGCCTCCCGATTGGTTAAAATAGCGAGCACGCGTATCGCGTTGATGCACACGCGCTGACCCGTGTGATATCGTGTCATATCACATGGGTAAGAACCAATGAGATTGCAGGAAGTTCTCAAGTGTTTAAGAATACCCAGTTTTTGTTATAATTTTCTGAGTGAATTTGTTTTGCAGGATTTTTATGGTGAGCATCTTCGCATTGAACCCCTTGGTAAGGATAACTCTGGTGCATTGTACTGGTATTTCTATGGAACTCGACTTTACAAAGAAGACAGGGAAGTTACCAAAGAAGAAAGAGATGCAAAAAGGAAACAAAGGTATGCAGAAATAATAGGAAAATGATGTGCAATGGTCTCATTAGTAAGATATTAGTCGGATTAGTAAGAGAAAAGTGCCTTTGAAAGGTATGTACAGTGGCAATGTTTTTGGTTGGGGGTTTACATACGGGTTGTATGCCATGAATTAATACTATCGTCTGTCTCGTCTTAAGTTGAGAGTAACACATGCTGGATTTTGTGTTCTGGAATTGTGTTCGATAACCTAATCCTGCTGGGTGTATACACACATAGAAATTTGATTATGCTATAGTGATGTATTGGTAAGGGGTGGTGTAGGGTGTTATGGATCAAAGTTCATTTAGGGTCAAGCAAGGTCATTTGGGGAAATGGATTTTGATGGGACTTGGACAATAGGACCCTTGTGTATTTCACAGAATTTGCTAAAATAATGTGCTAATGTATTACATGGGAAGTTGGTTTGTCTAGTTCACAACTTTTTTTTTTTTTTTTTTTCTTGTGGTAATATTGACATGGGAGCAGGTAATAAAACAAGAGCAGTGACTCAAAGAACAGTAGAAAGGTATAAAACAGTGCATGATCTAACTTTGTGACCATTATAAAATTGTATTCCTTGTTATGATCTAGATTGAAAGAGAAGAAAAAGAAATTGCGTGAACTTCAAGCCGCCAGGAGGAAACTTAAACAGAAAGAAAAAGTCAAAAAAGAAAAACCGAAAAAGGACACAAAAAGGAAAAAACAGAAGAAGGGTGAAGTAGCAAGGTATGATATCCAACATTTTATATTGTGTCAGCAATGAGATAGCTGATTATATGTGTCAAATTAAGGCCTAAGGGGGGAAATGGCTAGACCTGAGAACGATCATGATCAAACATGTCAATGTGGCCACATGGCACAGTGATTGGTTTGGGAATGGATACAGGGGAATAGCCATTTTCTGTAAGATTTTTTCGAAAAAACACTGATCAAGGATGAGTATCAAAATATATTCAACAATTTGAACACATATTCGACCACATAGTTTCATTGGAATACGTTTCTATATGATCTCTTCTCAATGTGATCTCCTCTTGTGCAAGCAGACTGCATCACATCATGAGTGTCCTATGCGCCACTACATGATCATTTCCTGAACATGGATTTTAGTGCTGTGTACACTATGTATGGGTGTGCATCCTTAGAGATCACAGTGAAACATTTGAATGCAGATCCTGCTTTCATATGGAATCGCTCAATAAACCCATCAATTTAAAGCGCCTGTACAAAAGTCCAAATGAATGTGCTACAAATTATAGCTTTGAACAAATAGAATCAACCCAGAGAACTAAGTATAATGACTTTCAGTTATAGCTTTCCTCCTTTTGGGAGCACGGTGACCTTGGGTAGGATGTTTGACTCATGATCCTAAGGTTGTGGGTTTGAACACCCTTAGGGCCAATACAATGTGTCCCTGTCTTTATCTTAATTGTCATACCAGTGCCATTATTGTTGGCTGCAAAATGGTGTGATATATCCAAGTGGCTGCAGAATAAATGTAATGCACTTCGATAACAACCATTCTAAAAGCACTACATGAGATGCCTAAATTTGTTTTGTTTTTATCATTTGTTTGTGTTTAGTAAAATGGTTTCTTTGCCTTTTTTTTACAGTGAAAGTGATGGTGATGATGATGATGAAGATGAGGAAACAAAAAACAAGGGCAAGAAAGGAAAAAATGCAAAGCAACAAAAATCAAAAGCTAAGAAATCAAAGGGTGAATCCAGTGATGAGGAAGAAGAGAAAGGCAAAACTAAGAAGAGGGGAAAGAAAGCAAAGAAGCAGGAAGAAGAAGAAGAGGAAGAAACACCAAAGAAAGGAGGTAGGAAGGGCAAGAAAGATGCTGTGGAAAATGATGACAAAACTCCAAAAACACCTAAGAAAAGAGGAAGACAACCTAAAAAGGATGAGGCACAGGAGGAAACCAGTCCCAAAAAGAGGGGACGAACTCCAAAGAAACAATCAAAAGAAGACAGTGAAGTGGAGAGTGAAAGAACTAAAAGAGGGGCAGCTGCCCAAAAGAAAGTGGCCAGTGAGGCCAATTCAGGGAAACGTGGTAGAAAAACCGATAAGAAAAACAGTAAAGAAGTTCAAACTAATGGCGCAGGTGTGGAAGATGTGAACGCGGTCAGTGCAGATGAAGAAAGTGATGACCAACCTCTTATCAAGCTGAAAGGTACACCAGACAAAGTGGACACTTTGCCTCCGAAAAAACGTGGTCGCGCCAAAAAGGCAGAGGAAGAAATTAAACCAGAACCAAAGAAACGTGGAAGAACACCGAAGAAAGTAAAGGAGGAGGAGGAGGTAGAGGACAAGCCACCAGCAAAGAGAGGGAGAGCTAAGAAAGTCAAACAGGAAGAGGAGCAGGTGATTAAGGAAGAACCAAAATGTACTAAAAGCCCACGAGGGAAGAAAGTAAAAGAAGAGGTTGACATTAAGGAGGAGAGTGATGCTGGCACTGCAGCTAATAAAGGTATGTAATAAATCAGATTTTATGTTTTGTATTATTGGAAGATGTAGAAAGCAACTAGTTGGTAATGAATAGCATCATGGGAATTCAAAGAAGAAGCATATTAGGTTATTTGTTTAGGATTGATCGCCTGATAACTTATATGTTAATCGGGGATTTGTCACACAAGTATGGCCAGGATTTCACCAGTGTTCAGATATTGTCATCATTGGAACAAACATATTAGGGATGACCCAATCAACAGACCACACCGGAAGTATATTGTACTATCCTATAGGGCATGTTTTTGCTTCTCATATCAAACATGCTGGAGGAATACAACTCGGAATTTTGAAACATTGTTTTAATGGTATCCCTCAATGTTAGATAGAAAACAACATTGAAAAATTAGACCATGCTCCTGTAAGTGGTGCAAAAGGCAAATGATTCAAACAATAATCTGATATTATAATGAAGGAAGGAAGAGCTATTTTTTTCAAGTGAGGCTGTCTAATTTGGAACCATAGATTACAATCGTGATATATGAACATGAGAAGTTGGCACTGGGGATAGCAATTAACACTTACAACACAAGTTATTGGAACAGAATCCTTCTCATGTCTTGAAGTAAAATCATTTTCATCATGTCCTTTTAATTATAAGCAATATTTGCACATGTATAAATGACTAGACATCACAAAATGGACCTATAAAAGGGCTGTGTGAATTTCAAAATAATTTCTGATGAACTGCCCAAAAACATGATTAGAGTAAAGCTGCCTGATAAATTTGTTCACTTTTTCACTTCTCAACTTTTACTGTATATATGTAAAGGATCCAAAACCAAAGCCATCAAAGAGGAAGTATCAGAAGACACCAACACAGAAGATCCTTCCACAGCACCATCAACAGCCACCAGTATTCCAGTTAGCAGTGAGGAGAGCAGTGATGATGATCTTGACGAAGCGCCAAGATGGCATCTAGTATGCCACACAGAAGAGGATTGGATAGCGCTGACGGAGAAGTTCAAGAAGAGTAGACTCAAGTGTGAGCGAGAACTCTACAAGATACTGTTCAATGATTTCTTGCCTGATATTAAATCGCTCTTTGCAGAGAAGGTAGGACTAAAGGTTGATCCCATATAGATAGATAGGAAAGGTTTTGTTACTATATCTGAGAATTTCTAGAAGTTTAAACTGACTTTCAGCACCAATATTCACTAACCTTGAATTTTCAATGCATGACACACATCCCTTTCAATGTATGACACACTTGCCCTTTTGTCACCAGCACATATGAACTTACATTCGAGTATATCTGAGAAGCAAACCTCATTTTGCATATCAATTGCCCTATAGACCATTCCTATAATTGGCACTTTACTGCTGTTGATGGGGTGAACATCGATATAAAATTACGAAAGCAAAGTCAAGAAGGGTATAAGATACTGTGTGTGTAATGAAGCATAAATTCACTATAGACCTGTGGGTTTCAAAATAATTAACCCTAGCCATGTCCATTGGAAAAAACACTCCCTCTGTGGAAGACGTCTCTTATATCTTCCACAGGGGTTTGGCAGATTTAAAATGGTATAGCCCAACTTACCAAGTGATATCAATTGGTTATGTAATGAGAATGGATGGTGTACAGGTTGACTTTGAGGCTGATGTAAGGAGCAAAAAACAGCTTGTTGTTCATTGTAGAATTTCATAACATCATAATCAAGTTAGCTGGTGCTTATTTACATGTGGATGGAGCAAAAAGATTTGTTTTCATATTTCCAATAGTATATGTGCACATTCATATTAAATGCACTTGTCGGCTGCTAAAATACTTTAAAAGCTAGGAATATTAAATATGAAACTCATCTCAATTAGAGGCCACTTCAAATCATCCCCATGTCACATGGTTTAGGAATGTTCCCTGTAAACCTAAACCATGTGACTAGGGAGCAATTTGAAGTGACCTCCACTTGAGATTAGTCTGGTATTTATTCCTAGCTATTATGTAAAAAAAATGCAGCCGACAAGTGCATCCTTCTGATATATATTTCTGACACATATTTCCGTATGTGATTTGTATTGTTACAGGAGAGGGAGCTAAGGAAAAGACTTCTTGAAATGGCCCCCAAACGTGTGTCGGATAGAATTGTTACTCTTAGGATAAAGCAAGAGGAGGAGGTGAGTGCTATCAGGAAAGGGGGGGGTGATTAAGAGGGCATTGCTTTGTGGTGTCACATACAAGCTTTATACCAGGAAGTAGACATTCAGTGTGTAATACACTGGGTTTTTGGGATTAGCCCTTGCAGAATCTATGAATCTGGTTATGCTTTAAAGACTACAATCTCAGAAAAAATGTGCATGAACACTTGGCCTTAATTGCATGTTCTTTTTGCCACTCTGCGCATACTATTTGAGTCACTTGAAACGTAAGATTTGGTAAGCTCTTGGATAGCAAGAACCAATTGACACAAACGTTAGAAAAATGCCAGGAGTGCATTGTGTATAATTGTACAGATGCGCAGTGCTTTTGGACGTGTTCGGGTCACATAAGATTTATTAATTTTTCTTGCGGGTTGATGTATTTATATTTCCAACATTTTTATGCAAAAAAACACAGTATTTGTTTCTTGTGTACGAAATAGGTTGAAAACTTATTATTACTTGTTACTGAAATTGTACAAAATAATTTACTAGTACTGAGATGTTTATACATCAACTACCCTCCCCCTGCGGGCTTATGCATTAGACACATCAGTGTCTCTGAACATATTCATTATTTTTTACAACTTCACTCCCAACAAGTAATATATAGTTATTAACCTTAGTTATAGGTTGTCCAAGTGTTCCACCACCTTATTTGTTGCATGAGCACAAAATAATGCTGAGTAAATGGAAGATTTACGCAAGTGGAATTAACAGTAGCTGTAATGATGATTGATGATTGTTAAGGCTATCAATAGTATATTTACATAAATGTGTTCTCTTTTCTTTTTCAAATTAGGAACGGACGGCAGCCACTATGAAAGCAGAATCAGAAGCTCGTCGAAAAGCATTTAAACAGGCGCGAAAGGAACGAGCTATGACAATGAAACGGGAAAAGGACACGGAAGAGTATGAGAAAGAAACTAAAAGAAGGAGAGAAGGTATGTGTTGAGTGATATTGAAATGTTCTCATCACTGGGAATTACACTCATCTATGAAATCTTCCATGTTATCTTTCATTTGTCAAATGTGTCAAATTTATCACCATTGAAATTGGTGTGGGAACTTTATTCTGCATACAAAAATATTTCAATATAAATCATTAGTATATTCTATTAATTCCTGAGATATTTGTATCAAAAAAACTAATAAAGAAATTGCCAAATGTATTAATCATTCTAAGGAGTTTATGGGATGAGTGCAACATACTAATTGAATACCTAAGACAAGTGGAAGAAAGGCCCACCTTCATGGAGTTAGGTCTTTCTTCCATGGAAACCATGATTAAGTGTACTTGGAAGACTATGGATGTGAGCCCTTCTTTCAGACACAAGGAATAACTGTCTGCCAGCAATAAAATGCCGGGTCTAACTCATTTTTTGTAAAAAGGTGGAGTTGGGCCCTTTTGCCACTTAGGTGTTCAATTGTTTAATGTTTTCATTGTATTTTGGTGATGACAATAATTATTATTTTATTATTCTACGTAGCAAGTGAAATGTTCCAACTTGGGTTATTTTGATGTGTGTTTCTGGAGTTGTCTTTAACTGAATGCAAGATGAACATGTAGTTTCTGCAGGCTTTTCATTAGTTTGGTTTTATTATCTATATAGACAAACAGTAATTGAGGTACTGGTCAAAGCCATTTTTCAATAACAAAAGAACATATTTAACACATCTGTGCAACATTCATGAACCATTTAGTATATTGAGTTTTTTGGTGTTTGGGAGTTCTGCTTGACACATCTTCTTATAGAATCTGCATTTTGATGGGGTAAAAGTGTTTGGGGTTGATCTGGTAAATCACCTTATAACACATGTAGAGCATGATTGAGGAAAAGAAACAAATTTGTCAAATCAAATTATTTCTGTTTCACAGCACGTGAAAGGCGAAAGCAAAGTTGAGAGAGAGACGCCAGGAATACATCCGTGAAGGCAAGCCGATACCACCAGAGCTTCAGAAAGAACTTGATACCAACAGCTCCATAAGATGGAAGAGTAGTGTGGACGATGATGAAGAGGAAACGCACCTTGGACTAATGAAAGGTAAATGAAGAAAGAAATGGGCTATTCCAGTTGCAATCCATACACCCCTATTGGTGACGTGACCTTAATCTCCCACACAGGGAGTGTTTACTTTAAATAGGGTTACCTGAATTATTTATTTTATTTATTTATTTCACAATATTTCAACAGGGTAACCTGCTCAATAAAAATTGATTTTCAGCAGGGCCCTGCTTAACGTATAAAACACAGTTTTACATGTTAAAAGAAAATGAATATTTACATAAACATATAATCCATCCATAAAACCATGATTAAGAGACACGTTGACGTAAAAGACATAAAAGATATGTATATACATTATTGAATATTTGATAAAATCATTAGAAACTTCATAAGAATTGCATAAGAATATAAATATTGACATAAACATATAATCGAACCATAAAAACCATAATATTGAGAGACATGCTGATGTAAAAGACATAAAAGATATATATATACATAAATAGGATAATTGATAAAAAAAACCCATTAGAAAATACATAAGAAATATACATTGATATGCTAAAAAACCTATTGCAATTGAAAACATAATTTAAGAATGCAGAGCAAGATGATGACTCATAAATGGCAAGATACATTAACATAATTTCAGATCTTTTTTAAAAGCTGTTTTAAAAGACGAGAATGATTTTGCATCTCGGATATCCTTTGAAATAAGATTCCATGTGATACATCCTTGATATTGAAACGTACTCTTACCATAATAAGTATTAAAACTAGGCTTGTAAAGATTTCCAGCTTTGCTTGTTCGTGTATGTACAGCATGGATAGAACTAACTGCATGAAATAAATCATTAAGGTAAACAGGTGTCATATTATTCAAAACTTTGTACATCATACACCCATTATTATATAAAATTCGACTACGAATATCCATGAAGCCTAAAGTCATTAACATATCTTTGATGTGTGTACGGAATGGCATACATAAAATAATTCTCATGGCAATATTCTGGAGTTTTTGAAGCCTATTTATATTAGTTTCCGTACAACTACTCCAGACAACCATTCCATAATCAAAGTGAGGAAGTATCAATGTGTTATAAATTGTGATAAGGGAACTCTTTGGTACAAATGGCTTAATTCTCCTCATGATACCAAGGCCATTACATACCTTTCGGCAAACGTTGTTAACATGATCATTCCATTTTAAGTTTGAATCAATAGAAACACCAAGATACTTAAAGAATTTACATTTTCAAGTACAATATCATTCATAGTTACATTAAAATCACTAATTTGTCTTGTTTTTAAATGGCGTACTCCAGCAACATTACCTTTGTTTTGTTTACATTTGCTTTCATATGGTTATCATCAAGCCAATTATTTAATGACATAAGGTCATCGTTTAGGAGATTTTCAATAGTACTGACATCTTTATGACAAACATAGATTAAGGTATCATCAGCATACATGTCAATAATTGAGTTGTTTAAATAATTTGGCATGTCATTTATAAAAATCAGAAAAAGTAAGGATCAAGAATAGATCCTTGTGGAACTCGGATCTAATTAAATTTGGATTTGAAATTTTGCCATTAACCAATACATGCTGTGTTCGATTTTCTAGATAAGATTTGAACCAGCTACCTTCAACTCCTGAAATACCAAGTGACTGTAATTTGTGCACAAGAAATTCATGATTTACCATGTCAAATGCTTTGCTGAGATCAACAAAAACAGCACCAACATAATTTCCATTATCTATTTCCATGTTCCATTTATCAATTGTTTTAATAAGAGCTGTGCATGTAGAGTGGTGTTTTCTGAAACCAGATTGAGCAGTATACAAAATATTATTATCAGTAACATATTTATACAGTTGCTTATGAACGAGCTTTTCCAAAATCTTTGAACAAACCGGAAGAATGGAGATGGGCCTATAATTTGAAAAATCATCTTTATCACCACTCTTGAAAATTGGGGAAACCTTGGCAATTTTGAGATCAGTAGGAACTTTACCTTGTTTTATACATAAGTTAAAAATATTACACAACACAGGAGCAATTTCATTCGTGGCATACTTCAATAACTTGGTACATATATTATCTATTCCACTAGCCTTATTATGTGAAATATCATTTAATTCATTAGTAACTTGATCAACACTTATTTCACTGAATGTAAACTTACTATCAACATTAATTTTCTTATCAGTTGACTCCATACAATTATCATTAGTAACATCAGTTGTACCTATGTTGGTGAAATGAACGTTTAATTCGTTCGCCAAATCAATATCATCCTTGAATGTTGTCGGAAGAGTGGTTACTTGACCTTTTTTATTTGGAAGTAGTTCTTTCAAAGTTTTCCACATTTTCTTGCAATCACCAGCAGCATTATTAATCTCTTTGGTATAATACTCTCTTTTAGCATCTTTCATTAATATATTTACCTTGTTTCTTAATTCCTTATATTTATTCCAGTGATCATTACAACTGTTTGTACACTTGATTACTTTCTTATGGTGATAATCCCTTTGGTGCATAATGTCAAAAATATCATCACGGTTTTCTAACCATGGACACAGTTTATTCTGAAATCTGATTGTTTTTAACGGTGCATGAATATCACATACAGCAGTGAATTTGTTGACAAAATTATCCCATGCTGATGCTACGGGAAGAGAATCATTGATTTCCCAATTAACACAACTTAGATCATAAGTAAAATCATCAATATTAAAGTTCTTAAAACTTCTAAACTCTTTTTGAACATGTTTATCACTATTACCACTCTTGACTGACGGCTTTCTTGAGATGACGGTTTCAACAAGACTATGATCACTCAAGGAAAGATGTAACACATCAGTATTAACACACATATTGGAATTAGTTGTTAATATAACATCAATCAATGTTTTGCTCAGAGGTGTTATTCTAGTGGGTTTCTTGACCAATTGAGACAAATTATATAATTCCATGAAATCATGCATGTGTCTTGTCGCAATATCTTTTTTAAGAAAGTCACAATTTAAATCACCTAAAAGAACGATTTCTTTATTTTCGTCAATTAAACCATCCATCTTTTCAGATAACATATCAAAAAAGAGAAAATCATCTTTTTTTGGTCGGTAGAGGCAACCTATAACAATTGCTTTCTTATGAGCATGTTTAACTTCAAACCAGATAGACTCACTCTGATCTTTTTCTAAATCATACCTTCTTGTATATTTCAAATCGTTCTTAATGAATGCAGCTACACCTCCGCCGTGTCTGTTTCTATCCTTACGTTCACAAACATAACCCTGAATATGAAACTCACTGTTATCAATCGAGCTATCAAGCCATGTCTCTGACAAAGTTAAAATGTGATACGGGTTATCCTTTAAAAATAATTTAAACTCATCCAAACTGGAAGGTAAACTCTGAATGTTAAGATGACTTACTTTAATACCTTTTTTTGGCCGATTTATTTTTTCATCGGCGACATCATTAGATAAACCATGAAAGATATTACTCCTCTTTGATGTTTGAATACAGTGATCAATATTTGATGTTTTGCTTTTTTGCTTTTTTTTCGTGGAAATGATATCAGAATTAGTACAAATTTCATCCTTATTATTGTCAACACTTACAACGTTTTCATCATCATGATCATTACAAACATCGTACACTTGTAAACACGCAAAAACATTATTATCAGATAGAATACCAAACATATTATCATTAATATAATTCTCATCTTTATCATGATTATTACCATTGTATACAACAGAGTTATTCTTTTGTTCTTGATCATATCACTGTTGCGGAGATCATCTGCTCTGATAGGATCTCAGTACCGGTCGCAACTCCATTTGTATCAGTACCGGTGGCAACTCCATTTGAAATCTACACCCCCTGTGTGGGAGATTAAGGTTATGTCTTCCATAGGGGGGTGTATGGATTTCAACTGCAACAACCCAGTATTCCTTGTTCAAATTTTGCGTGGACAAGCCTCGCTCAAGCCCTTTTGGGCTGGGGTATTTATACCGGTGTAAGGCAGATAAGTCTCCATGGTACTAATGGGAGATATAAGTTGAATAGAGTAATAACTAAAATAAACAGCATGATTCTTTTTACAAGGAGAACACTCTCACCATCAACATTTGCCAACTCAACCTTGCCTCACCTGGGCTGTTTTCATCCTCGGTTGTATGAAGCCCTCTTCTGTCTTGTACATCCCTTGCCCAAGTAGCGCCTGTATATGCTGTTTAGTCATTTTGCCCTTTTCGTCTTTGCTTTCCACTTTTTTGCTTTTCAATTCTTGGATGACACTCAGTGACTCTTTTTTGTTCATTGATTGTCCTTGTTTCTTGCCATGTGCCCTGTCCATCTCCAATTCACTTCGCCAACCCTTTCCATGATGTCATTGACTATTTTTTACTTATGTCATTTCTTCTGACTCTATCCCGCAGACTTAAGTTTGGCATACATCTTTCCATGGCTCTCTGTGTCATGATAAGTGGGCTCTTAAATAGCACCCTCATCTTATTGGCCCTTTGCACGAATCTGTCATCTTGCTACCAAAATGAGGGTCTCTCTGCAAACGCATGCACAAAAAGTGCATTTATCTTTCTTGCGCTTTTCTGGCAATGGGCCAGGAGGCTTTTGCAAAGCATATACAGTAATTAAAGCATGCATATGACAGGCTATGCAAACACAACATGCACTTTGCAGGTAGAACTCGTCTTGAGATGACCGTACAAACGGTCAATTAGGTTTGAAAAATAAAACCCCACCATTACGTTTACATGATACACCTTTGATCGTGCAGCTCATAATCATGCAATGTAGCTGATCGGCTGCTCTACCAATCTCACAATCTGCTCATATAGTCGGCAAGAGTATTGAACCCCACCCAGTTTCATTATTAATCCTTGAATCATGTTCATGTTTTTAACCAGTGAGGAAGTGTGAGCAAACTCTTATAAAACTGTTAAAAATATACATTTGAAAATGTGAAAATTCTGAAAGGAAAGAAGTTTTTGTGGAATTTCAAAAAGCAGGGTAGACATTCTTTTGAACAGTAAAAAAGTTTTCAAATATGGTGTGGGTGATAGAGTACCAGCAAACAATTTTATACTTTGTTGGCCTAGTAGTAGCTTTACTTACTAACATTAGTAGATTAATTCTCACTATTAATACAATATCTACTTAATTACTTGCACACAGTTTTGGATACAGTGAAGACTCACCCTGACTCGTGGCCTTTCCTAGAAGCAGTCAGTGAGAGCTATGCTCCTGGATATTATAACATCATCAAGTTTCCTATGGACCTGACTAGCATGGAAAGAAAACTCAATGATAAAGTATACTCAAGCAAAGATGAGGTAGGTTGGATGTAACACAAATCATGTTACACCAGCTGTGGGTGGCTTTTTTTAGTAGTTAATTACAGTGGTGTAGATTTCTTTTTGACATTGGGGGAGATGGGGTTGGAAAAAATTCTTGAAATATAGTAAATCCAGCACCTTTTGGTGACAGAATAAGTTTATGGTACAAATCAACAAATGCGCATGAAAAATGTTGCCATTTTGAAGCTAAACTGATGAAATATTGTGCAAAAGTGGAATAAATTTGCACGTAGCGTGAACAATTTTGGGTTTTGGGGGCTAAAATGGCCAAATATGAGGTTAATTTGGTCAGAAACCCACATACTGGCGTCAACATTGGGGGGATGATTGTATGGACCATCCATCCCTGGCAAAATATTGGAAGGATTTATCCCCCATCCACCGGGATCTACAGCTATGGTTAATTATAATGAAGAGTTCGCAAGTTTTAAGGGCTGGGGTATGAGCGTTTGGACAGTATTTATTTTGGGACATTAGAGCACATCAGACATATCGAATTGCATTCTGAATCTGAAGAATGTCATTCTGATATCAAATAATTTAGATTTTTGAAATTGCAATTTAATACACATTTTATGGCAAATCATTAAAATTGATATTTTTGATATTTAACAGTACTTGAAGTAAACTTTATGAATCTGATGATTTATACTTAAAGTGTATGTAGGTGGGATGAAAAGCCGATGATCAATTGATAATTTTGACCTTTCGTATTGAAGATATGGATTTTTTTCCCAAAACACCCAAAAAAATTAGGTCTTTTTTTTTTTTTTTTCATATCTTCAATATAAAAGGTCCAAATTTTCAATTGACCGTCGGCTTTTCCTCCCTGCTACATACACTTTAAGAATATATCATTAGATTTATATAATTTACTTCGAGGACTGTTATATATCAAAAATTTGAAAAATATCAAATTTTTATAATTTGTCATAACATTTGTATTATATTGTGATTTTCAAAAATGAAAATTATTTGATATCAGAAAGACATGCTTCAGTATTCAGAATGCAATTCGACAGGTCTGAGGTGCTCTCATGTCCACAAAAAATACTGTCTAAACGCATAATAAACGCTTATTTTAGATCCCTTAAGTTCTCTGGTAAGATTTTTTTTAAATAAATTTAAAAATTATAAAAGGTATTGGTAGCCTATTTTGTTTTACATACATGGTCTAATTTACAATACCACACATCATCGCTTTGGTCACAATGGCTCATTATGTAAGGAAAGATGCAGCTTTAAAAGTCCATTAAACTCTCGCAAAGCAGGCATAATGTAATCTACTGTTCAGAATATTCTGCATGCTTTTATTTGAGTGAACGGTTCAAATTGATACTGAATAGCTTAATGTGCAGATGTGCAATGTGTGTGCATACCAGAATAGCGTGCATAAGCTATGCAGAGAAATAAAAAGCAAACAATTCCTGCTTCTCTGTACTGATTAAATTGGTGAGAGAGAGAGAGGGGGGGGGGCAAATGTTTGTGAGCGAATGGGCTCTTCCAGTTGGAAACCACACATCCTCTATGGAAGATATGACCTTAATATTCTAATCAGGGTAGGTGTGAGAGAGGCGAGATTGGGCTGTAGGCCAATCAAATTAAGGAAAGTCAGGGCTTATTGATCCCTGCACAGGAGAAAAGTTTATTTTTAAGAATGACTTAAAACTGAAGGATAAATCAATGAAATTGTCACTGGGTGTTTTTTCATCTACAAATTATTGGCAAAAGGAAGGTAAAAAAACCCATAGCTTAGGATTCTTGCTGCAAATGCAAAACTATCATGTGTAAATTTGAAGCTAGAGTTCTTGAGAAAGTCTTCCAGTGCAACTAAATAAAAGTGGGAAACATGTGGTCATTTTGAAAATTATATACTTAATTCTCTGGGTTGATAGGATGAACAAATTTTAATCTTTAAACATTGAAAAAAACCTGTGCATCTGGCCGGATTCGAACCGGCAACCTTTGTATTACTAGCACAATGCTCTAGCCAATTGAGCCACAGGCACACTGGAGAAGAACAGAAGATTTTAATCTATAGATATTACTAATACCTATATATAGATTAAAATCTTCCGTTCATACCTGTAGATTAAAATCTTCTGCTCTTCTCCAGTGTGCCTCTGTGGCTCAGTTGGCTAGAATGCTGTGCTAGTAATACAAAAGTTGCTGGTTCTAATTCCAGTCAGATACACTGGGGTTTTTTTTCAACGTTTGTGTGTGCTGGCTGCTCTGGGTAAAGATTAAAATTTGTTCATGTGGTCATCTTAAACAGTTCAATCCTATATTCACATCATGTAAATTAAAAAACTGCAGTGTGCTATGAGTATACACTTTGTGAACATTAATTGTCATGTCACAAGCCAATTTTTTATGTCAGCTTATGTCTATGTGTGTTATGTATATAGAATTTGATATCTGTTAACCATGGCATTTATTTTCTTCTTGTGACAGTTTGTCAATGACATGCATCAAATCTTTCAGAACTGTGTGGATTATAATGGACCTGGGAATGGTATGTATTTCAAATGTGTAGATAGCGGTATTATCCTTTTATGTATTATCAATTTTACGTTAAATTTGGAATTTTTCACATAATCAAGTCTAAATGAAAATTGTAAAAAATTTCAAATGATTGTCCGTACATAATCTTGGAATATGACTAACTATTAATCTTGTCTTTGATTCTTTCTCATTTAATATAACAGAATATACATTAATGTCGGAGACATTGGAAAACGTTTTTGATAAATCAATGGATTTACATTTCCCCGATGCTGAAGATTCGGAGACGGACGATGATGATTTTACTACTGCTGATTACTACCGTGAACAGCGTGGAATACGTCGTACCCCTCTGCGTCATACTTCGCGAAATACTACTGCTAGCCGCGCCAAGATGGAAATGAGTGTACATACTATGATGCAGAGTAGCAGTGCAGAGTCTAGTCCACACAGTAGTGATTATGAGTATGACGGTAAAGAGAGTGAACACACAGAAACAAGTGAAACAAAAGGAAACATGGAGAACAATCCCAAGGAAGGTCTTGAAAATGGGGTGGTTGAAGAAAATGAGGGCGATGACAATGGCAAACTTCCCATTTTCAGACAACAAACTAAAAACTTTCAAGCAGGGTTTGAAAAATATGTACAAATGGCTGTCAAAACAAACCCTGTTCAAAAATCTACTGCCTCAAAAAAATCGAGTGAAGAGAAGAAAACAGGTGTAAAGAGACCTCGGAAAAACAGCACTGATGGCAGTGTGAAAAGGCCACGGAATACAAAGAAAGAATCAAAAACAAATGCAAAAAATGGTACAAATGCAGATCAAATTGGCAAAGACAATGCTTCTATGGATGGTGACAAGCCTGCTGCATTGAATTCAGAAGCAAATGTAACTGATGCAAACAAAGACATTTCATCAGAGGTTGGTAATACTGCTAAGGAACAAGAAAATGACAACAATGTTGCAGCAGAGAGTAGACTTCCAGCAGCTGTTCAAGGGGTTATTAAGGGTGGTGATGCAGAAGCTAAGAATGACAGTGCTAATCCTCCTGTTGACAGTGCTATAAATGAAAGCGCAAATCCTCCTGGTGACAATGCTAAGAAACCAGAGCGTAAGAAAAGACAATATAAGCGGCGCTCAAAGAAAACGGACGAAACACAAAATGAAAATACAGCAGAGGCTAAGAAAGTGAGCGATAAACCAAACGCTGCAGAGCAAAGCAGTGATGTTCAAAGTAATGCCACCACTATGGATAGTGACGCATCCAAACCAAAGGAGAAAAAGAAACGGGAACGCAAAAAGAAGGAACCTAAAGAAGGAGATCAAGAGAAAAAGCCAAGGAAGAGACGATCAAAGAAAGGTGATGAGAATACCGCCGCAAAAGAAGGTCAACCTAATGCAATTGCAGGAGAAAATAACAATGTGGAGTCCAATTCAGAGTCCATGGGAAGGACTGTCACCATGGGACAACAGCGTTTTGTTTTACATAAAGTTGAATGTGAGCCTGGGAAATTTTCACCTTCCATAGATGGTCACGAAGCAAAGATCATTCGTGTACCTAATCCAATGCATAGTGCAAATAGGAATTTATTATCCGCTGAACAATTATCCAATATATCGGATGACACAAAATCACAAGAAATGTGTGTACAAACTGATAATCCACCTGCCTCTAGTGAGGATAGCCAAAGACATGAACCGCCACAACAGTGGAGTGGCACTAATGAACCCAATCGAACAGGAAGTGTTTTGGGTCAGTTTTTGAACCCCCAAGAACATAATTTCTTACAAGGGAGTGCAAATATGCAAAAGGATAGTACAGCAGAGCCATGTCATTCACGCGAAAGTAGTTTATCGTCGGAACATGGATCGCAACGGGTGCCGCCACCTTCAAGTCATAATTATATGTCTCCCCAATCGGAACATGGGTCACAACGGGTGCCGCCACCTGCAAGTCACAATTATATGTCTCCCCAATCGGAACATGGGTCACAACGGGTGCCGCCACCTTCGAGCCAGAATTATATGTCTCCACAATCGGAACATGGGTCAACGGGTGCCGCCACCTTCGAGTCAGAATTATATGTCTCCACAATCGGAACATGGGTCACAACGGCTCCAACCACCTTCGAGTCAAAATTATATGTCTCCCCATTCGTCACCCCCTTATTATCCTCCCCAGCAGTCAGATTATCATCAATCTGGTGGTCCGCCATCACATGAACAGCCACAACCACAGCCTTTGGTTGCTAACATGACTCAGGACTCTGTGCAACAGCAACAGCAGAACATGATTGATCTGAATTCCCGCCGGCCTCCACACCCGTTCCAAGCACCACCACCTCAAAGACAGGACCTTTCACAGCCCGGACTTCCAAGTGCTTTTCAACGCTTACCATATCACCATCAATTAAATCGCAGCGACAGTGGCAGCAGTCACTCTCAGGATGGTTATAATCAGCCTTCAGTGATAACAAAAGTGCCCAGCATAGGTAGTAGTAACAACAGTAGTGATTTTTCTGCTACCACTAATACGCAACCTGTCAACTCAGGGAACACAAATATGACAGATAGTGTATATGGTGGTAGACCACCAGCACCACTTCAGCCAGTGGACCAATATCACCATGGACAATATTCTTCCCATGGGGGTTACGGTGGGCCACCCTATTGGGACAGACATTTGACGGGGAGTTATAACCCTCCCTCAGCAGGTGGTTATAATCCTCCAACCCCAGGGAGTTATAACCCTCCAACCCCAGGGAACTATAACCCTCCAACTACAGTCAGTCAAAACACTCCAGCCACAGGGAGTTACAACCCTCCAACAACACAGAGCTATAACCCTCCAACCCCACAGAGCTATAATCCACCAACAACTCCTTCAGCTGCTAACATGGAGCAAGATGGAGAAAAACCACCTGAAAGGCAAGTGGAAGAACCACCAACAAAAATATGGCGCCCTCATAGTAACGACCAACAAGAAAGCTCATCATCGAGTAGACCACCCAGTAATGTTGCCTCCTCGGATATTCAAACATTAGAATCAAGGACAGAGTCCGAACAAGGACAAAATAAAATGTTACACAAATCACCACAGGAGCCCAAACCAGCTCACATCCTGCAAGTCCAGCACTCTCTAGTTCCTCACATAGGGGTGGTGAATCGGGCAGTCATAGTGCATTTGCCAGTCCAAGACCACCCTCTGTTGGTGGAAGCAGTTCCCAGCATCCTCTTGCAGGTGCTGGGTCACCATTGCAGCCACAAACAAGTCCAGCAGCACTGTCATCACAAAATAGCCTCCCACCTCCAAGCCCCAATCTGACGGACTCGAGAGTACCCTTATCGTCTCCACCTCAACCTTTAACAAGTCCTCAACCGCCACGATCAACCGCTGAACCTGTAACCAATGAAGGAATGCCTTCTAGTATGCAAGTGCTTATGCACCAAGCATCAGACTCAAGAGGTATGAACTACATGTCCTCTATGTTGAACTCTGAACCAAGTATGCAAGAGTACTTGGAAGCAGAAAGAATGCGAGGACCACTCCGGATTTGCACCGCCAAGTTATATGGAGATGAATGGTTCACGATTTGGTATGTCTCCCATGCAAAGTACAAGCCCATATGCTAGCCATGCCATGCAGCAAATGAGTCAATCCTCTGCAAGTATGTACGGTAGTCAACTTCCTCCCATGCCAGCTACCCAGCCCTTGCCAGCATCATTCTCTTCCTACGGAGTTGCAGCATCGCCACATCTTAGGCAGTTGCTACACAACAGGATTCCAGGCAGTGCCGGTAACCAGATGTCACCACACAGTGCCTATGCCACACAGTCACCGCTCGGCATGGGATTAGGACCGGCTTCCAGTATGTACGGTGGTTACGATAGACAGGGACCGTATTCAGCACCTCATGGTTATAACATGCAGCAGGCTGCAGAGTTACAATATTACCAACAACGCTCACAGGCTTTACACAAACAGGGATACTATCCACCGGTAAGTGTCAAATGGACAGAGAAGTGATAAGTAGTTAATCAAAGGTGCCACATTTCCAGTTTTTGCTGGAATTCAAAAAACTTCAAACTTCTTTTAACAAACCCAGTGGCATCTCTGATTAATAAACATCTCTGAGCTGAATTTGTACTTAATCACATTGTAACGTTGTTTGTTTTGTTAAGATGGCTCTGGCGTTTATATTTATGCAAAATGTGATCTAATCAGTCCAAAGGAGGCAATTTTGAAAATTGAATTAACTGTATTCCTTAGTCATTTGAAGGGAATACTTATTATGTCCTAAGTTCTGAAAGTCAAACTGGATATTTTGCATGCAAAGCAATGATGTAAATCACAATGATTTTTAAGAGAGGACTGTAAATAAATGTCACAACAATTGAAAGTCATTGTCGGGATGATATAACTGTGATTTAGTATTTCAATTATGCAGTCAGTGTCAAGCTACAAGGGTCAAGATAAATATTGCACGGACGCGGAGTGCAATAGTCCTTCTGCAGCTGGCTGCTAAAAATAGCAGAAATAATCAATCGTAGTTGGCCAATCAAATGATAAGAAATTTTGTATGAGTTATATAATTGTTTTTAATTCCTGGGTCAGGTAGGCCTGTAGAACAGAAGGTTTCTTTTTTCGTTGCCGTAGTCAAAAGTTTTCAGCAACCTGAAATCATGAATATAACATTGTTTTATACTTGTTTCAATCACAAAACTAAGTTGTAAGTCACTAACTTGTGTATCTTAGCACAGATGTTTACTATTTCCATTTTTGTTTTCAATTGATTCCCTTTTATTTCAGCAGCTCTGAAGATTTTTCCCAGGTTCCCGCACATATCTAAGCCAAGGTACATAAAGAGCATGGCCGTATTAAGGTCGAAAATATTGAGGCGGCCATCAACAATTGGGGCGGTCAATTAAAGATAAGGTTTTGTGTTGAAATTGATATGATGATATAACAAAATGCATAAACAATCACTCAAAAATTAGGGCAGTCTTGGCCTCCCCTGCCACCTGGCTTACCATAGTAAGTCTCATCTCAATTTGAGAGTAACATTGGATTTTGCAGTGGCAGATTCCAATCAGTGCCTTACGCGGTTGCTGCATCCGCATACAGACAAATCACCCTTCTAAGTTAGCGCACACAATTCAAATCTGCTTCTGTGAAAGCCAACATGGCGTTACTCTCAACTTGAGATGAGACACACTATACAGCCCTTATAAAGAGCATAGGTAAAAAGAAATTTTGTTTTGGCAAAAACATCAATTCGGCTTGTGATGTGAGTAGTTAGTAATAATAATAATATATGAAAATAAGCAGCTCTTAGGATACTGCAATAAGAGGAAGGCCACACTTTAGTGCCACGTGTATACACAAAAATAAGAAGCAATACTATTTAATTTGGAAAAAAAAAAAAAAAAAAAAAAGTCTGTCTCAAGACACATTTGTTAAAAAGTTAAGTCAGTGGCATACCATGGCCACTCCTACACAGGGGGCTGCAGAGAAGGTCAATTTTGCCCCCCCCTTCATCAACAGCCCGAAAAGGTTGACCCAATTTTTTTTTTACGATGGTTTGAAAAAGTGAAGAGCCCCAAAAAGGATTATACATGCTTATACTGCTAGGCTAGCGACCTAAAAGGACAAAATTTGATGTATATAGCTCCATTGGTTTCAAAAAATTTTTAACCTTTTTCATAATTTTTCCGCACTTTTTTAATAATTATTTTTTGCCTTCCCTTCTTCGTCCACTGCCATTCTCTTTTGCTGCCCCCCCGCTGCTTTTACCCCAGGGTGCTCGCGTAAGTGCTATGTTTTTTTAGAAAATTAGCGACGTTTTTTAACAATCATGGCACAAAATTGGATCGCAATACGATACTGAAAATATCAAAACATGCCTTCGTTGTCACCCTGTTGCGATAGTCTCTAGTCACAAAACACTGAATTTTACGTCCCATGGCATAGCGCTAAGCATTAATTGGAGTTCACATAGCAATGCGTGTGGGTTTTTGAGACAGACTTTCTATTGTTTTACCTTATATGAAATAAACATGATCAAGTAAATTGCAGTTGGATATATGTGACGTGTCATGTCAAAAGGAGACACTTTTGGGCAGGTTATAAATTTTGAGGTTTTTACATGTCTTAAATATAGAGATATTTTGCTCCACAACGCCTTTTTCCCCAATGAAATCGGACATTGCTAAGCGAAGATATTGAGTACGGAAGTTATGGTATTATAAAATTGGAAATTGAGATATCGGCCTTTAAAAATAACATTGACAATGTTGAGAATAGGAATTAACTTGAAAAATGTCTCAAAAAATACAAGATGCCAGTTATATTCCGGTCTGAAACTATCAGACAATATTTTTAACATTGATAACATCACAAATTCGCAACAAATCCCAACTGTGAAAAAAACACCCACCGGCAGATTTTTGGCTATTTCTCCATTTACGGTCCTGCCTAAAAGTGTCTCCTTTTGACATGACACGTCACATATATATCTTGGAAGTTGACTGATAATCCCATTTATTTATATGAAATTATGTGTCCAAGAGGCCAGGTGAAAAACTCAAATAGCACATAAGCACTAAATTGAAAGGGTGGCCTGAGTGTAGTCTATTATAATGCTAGTCTATTTTAAATCTGTTGAAGTCCAATTTCATATGACAATCTCTTTGTTTTGTTTTGATCTGTGCAGCCTGGTAGTCAGTACTTGGATACACAGCCATCCAGTGTCCCACCTCATGCATCATACAGTCCAGCTGCCATGATGGGTGGAAGTCACTTACCTCCTGGATATGAGTAAAGGATGGGTTGTCTCTGTCTGGTGAGTCGCGTATGATCTGCACTACAAACAGGCATATCTGCAGAAGGACATCAGTACTTAACATGGTAGACAATGGGCAGTTATAAATCTCGTCTTTGATTTGTTGTGCAAGGCGGTGACACAGGAAGCTGAATCTGCATATCTATCTTGGATGGAGGGCAATTGCAAGCTATAATAGAGCAGGGTTGTTTTGCTATAGTTACTGTACAATTTGGAAACATAATTGGTCGATGGGCTGGATCTGGTCCGCATGCCGCCTATTGAGAACCCCTGTTATAGAGTTTGCTCCACTGGTGAAATGTTACTGTTACATGAAGTGCTTCCCCTGAATGATACTTTAAAAGTGTCAAGCAAGCATTTTGTTTGAATGTGTAGTCATAGGGTTATTTTGTTCATTACTGTGTAGTTTGAATTAAGAAAACAAAAAACACAAACTAGAGAAATTTCAACAATCAAAGGGTGGGTTTTCAAGACCAACATGAGCAGATAGTTTTCTGTTAACCAGTTTTGTTTTGATGAGTGTGCCAAATTAGAAGAATTCACCACTTGGGCTATTCAAAGAATGTTGTAAGACCCGTTGTCACACAGATTTCTTAAGTCTTCAAATATGACATTCCATCAAGAGATTAGATTCAATTAAATATCACAAACATACCAAGTTATTTGCTGTGTGTCAAGCATGTATGTGATTGTTTGTGACTTTAAGACCTTTTGCTTGTTTCATATGAGAGATGTCAAGCATGTACATCGTGCGTGAGCATGCGTCAGTGATCAAAGAGAAGTGTAGAAATATTTTTGATACCGAGTTTAGACTCTTCTTTGGGAGGAAAAGTATACTTCCTGATTATTTTTGCAATGTGCCTGGAAAATGTTGTTCATAGTGCATGTGTGTTTACAATCTTCATGCAATGACTTGTGCCCTTTGATTTTTTCTTAGTGACAAATACCAACTTTGTTATAAACACTTTGTAACCTGTGTATTGGCTTACACAAGGTGTCAATCACTAGCAACAACAATTGCAGTAAATGCTTTGCACTGCAAAAGAATTTGATTTATGATGATGTTGTCGTCATTGGGTCAGAATAATACAAAATTTCAGCTTATAATAATATGAGATTTGTCGCTTAGAGGAATAAAAACCTCTCCACAGTACGATTCATTACAGTGGGAAGGCTAGCAAGTTATATCTAATCTCATTTTAAACTGAACTACAAATACCTTTATGTGCGATACTATTACTAAATGAGATGTAATCACATTCCATGCTGAAATATTGTGGTTAGTCATAATATCTGTACATATCTGATCCAGTCAGACCCAATATCAGGCATATGTGAATATATACAGCGTAACATCAAGTACGGTTGTAAAGAACCCTAGGAATCAGGCATTCATACATTTCCTCACATCATAACTATGTATGTCAAAGAGTCAAGGTTTTCAGAATTGTAAGCCCATTATAAGAATTAATTAATAGAATGGCCATAACTCATTGCAAAATGGCAGATCAGAAGGCTGAGTGGATTAGATCTTGTCAAAGACTAGATTCATGTATATTCTCAAGGGCTTGTGAAGAGACATGTACCAAGTTAATTATGTGTGAAATGGTATTATTGTTTGCCTCATACAAAATCTTGGTCATATTCACAGAGGTATGAACTGGTGGAATGGACACAATTTGACTAGTACAGTCAAGTAGTTGTAAGGCACACATCTGTAATAGTCATATAAACACAGCCAAATTAAAAAGTCTCCAGTAGTTCCATCCCCGTTTAATCAGAGTCTGATGAGTTTATGGCAAGATAATTTATATAATAATTTTCTGTACACTTTCCTTCGAAGTTTGATACCAAATTTGATATCAAAAGTTTAATCATCGTGAGCATAGGAGCCGTTGTTTGGAAATTCGTACAATTTTTTAAATGACAATTACGAATTGACCACGCAAAAATCAATGCATGGTATCAGCTTATTATGTGGCCTGAAGCATGCCCGTACAGGAATCATTGTACACTTGCCTGCGCACAATTGAAAGAGCGGGGTAATTGATTTGCATTTTGACATGCATGGGCAAACCTTTAACCTGCCGGCCTATTCAGGCGACGTAATTCTTGGCACTCACGCTCGCTCCGCTGCGTGATACAATTCCCTATGTCATTTTTAAAATTGCCTGAATTTCCAAACAAAGGTTTCTATGCTCACGATGATTAAACTTTTGATATCAAATTTGGTATCAACCTTCGAAGGAAAGTGTATAGAAAATTATTATATGAATTATTTTGCCATAAACTTATCAGACTCTGATTAAACGGGGATGGAACTACTGGAGACTTTTTAATTTGGCTAATCGATGATGACAAACAGAAAGCATTAATTTACAATGACCTGCTCCCTGCCTCAAAATGAACATATTTCTGGAAGAAATATTGATTTTTGAAGACCAAAACAAAGACCAATTCTAACATGTTTGGTATTGTTTTTAAGTGCATACGAGGGGGTATCAAAAAGTTTTAGAAATCGCCCAGAAGTGAAAGAGCTATATCAATGAAATTTTGTCAGTGCAATCACTGGTCCTTATGTACATTATGGTCCAAAAATGGTCTCATAGGTATGTTTACTTTTTTTACAGGTGGCACTAGATGCCAATAACCTGCTGCCCCAGTTACTGCGCATAAACTGCAAGATTGAGAAAATTGAGGCAAGCAGCATTATTAAGATACTGCTTTTAAAGGGTTGCAGTGCCAAGAAAATTGATGATGAAATGAAAGTTATCTTCGGTGGTGATTGTGATATGTCACTGTTGCTTTTTGGAAAAGGAATTTTTATTTCATCACAGATTTTCTGGGCACTGTAACCCTTAACATGGAACTTAATCATGCTGCATGCCTCAATTTTCTCCATTTTGCTGGTTATGAGGCAGGTAGTGACATCTAGCTCCTGTAAAAAAGTAAACATACTTATGAGACCATTTTTGCACCATAGTGTACATAAGGACCAGTGATTGCACTGACAAAATTTCATTCATATAGCTCTTTCACTTCTGGGCGATTTCTAAAACTTTTTGATACCCCCTCGTAAGATAAGGATTTCAAATCTGGAATATCTCAAAAAGTTATTGTGTTAATTTTATGCTCATCTTGTTGCGAAAGCAGGTCATTGTGAGTTTAAAGGCTTTCTGGTTCTCAACCCTTGACATGGTTTGGGGAGCTAAATGCTTCTCTACTGCTACAAATATTGCATGTTTACAACTATATGAGGTGAAATATGGAGTGTTTCATTCATCAAGGCTTTGCCAAATTGAATGGAACTGTTAATTTTTCACAGAATGAAAATATTCTATTCATTGAACAAATTAAATTTCAATATTTTGATTTATATAACTCGTAAATAAATTAGTTTTCTTGAACTTAATTTTATAAATCATGAGAAAATCAAAATAAATTATATATCAAAACTGTTATATAATTCACCCCAATATATAGCCCAGTGAAAGGGAAGGGGTCAAGGGGGCTAATTAGGATGAGTATATACTTCCTGTGTCCCTTGAATGATAGAAGTGGTGTGAGTGTCTAACAGATGCAAGTTATCGAGTGTGTTTGCAACAGTTTTATTTTATGTTGTTTTGTTTTTTGGTGCTTTGAATGCATAGGAGTATTATACCATCCTTGAAATGTAATAATGGGTCACATCATCCATCAAGCCTTTTTGTTGTTTTCAACCCTGCACAAGTATTATATGAGTGTGTGATTTTATGAATTGGGGTTGGTTGGCTGTTTACACAAGGACGGTTATTCCGAAGGGTTGTTATTCTGAAGGATTGTCATTCGAAGGATCATTACTCAAAGGATCATCACTCGAAGGTTCATTAATCTGAAGGGTTTTACTCCCAAATTTGCAACAAGGCCTCAAATATACAGCAAGGCTCTTTACTCCGAAGGGTCTTTACTTCAAAGGAGTAACAAGCTTTCAGGAATATGAATATGAATTATTGACCCTTCGGAATAACAAACTTTGTTGTAAATTCAGAGTAACGACCCATCAGAGTAATGAACATTCGGAGTAATGATCCTTTGGAATAACATTCTTTCAAAATAATGATCTGTTCCCGGTTGGCTACCATGTATAAAGGCTCTGTTAGAGTAAGAATATGATTCAGATGACAACTCCGCTAGTAGGTTAAGTTTAACAAAGGTAGATAGTGTGTGTGTGTTAAGAAATTGCTAGAGGTGTATACCTTTTGCATTGAGTACAAGCAGCATGATCATCTGTGAATGATCTTGCTTTAATCTTTTGAACACAATGGTTGATCCTTTAGATAGTTTACCTAAATGGTTTGTAAAATGTATAAAGGCCAGGAACAGTCTGGTATCTACCTTTACGTTCAGTAGAAAAAGGAAATCTGTGAATGATCTTGCTTTGCTACATTGAATACAATGGTAGATCCTAAGGAACAAACCTAAAGATTGATGAACTTCGAGCGAAACTAATTTTGTTGTGAGGGAGGGAGGAGTTTAAAATGCAAATTACCTCTCTCCTATGCTCTTTTAAACCATTAATGATGTTTTGATCCACTTCCGGTTTCCTGATAGATGAGGAGGGAGGGGTTGGCTATGAAACAAAACTAGTTATGTTTATAGGACGCCATCCGTCTTGTTCCCATGGACTACCTAAATGGGATGTAACAGGTAGTTGAAAGGAACTATTATAGCATGCAGTGAAATTCATTGTGCAAACAATTTGTGTATTATAAACATTAATTTTGTGTTATTTTCCTGTGTAAGTATGTATTTAGTATTTCCCTCATTGTAGGGAGCTATGTGGATCATTTAGAATGGGCATCAAAAAGCAGTACTTAATCCATTTGAATTTGTAGATTATTATTACCTTCCAAGAATTAAGATTTCAAGTGCAATAAAAAGTTGTGTTCATGGTGGAACATAACATTTTCATTGCCAATTTGTCAAACTAATTCACTGTAGAATTTGGGTTTTCATAATGCTGCTTGTAGGGTCTGATCTTGAAAAGATATGCCACTATGTGTTGTCACAATAAAGGTGCTATTAATTATATTTTGAACTAGGTAAGTTGAAATTACCTTAACCCCCTGAGCACTACATGCCGATCTAACATTGCCCCTGATTGGTCAATTACATGGTATCTTCACTTTAATCACCAATCAGAATGGAGCTTTGCAAATAATTCACCCCAATTTTTTTTTGTGTGGTGAAATTATTCTTACAATGTTGCTGATTGGTCCAATTGATAATGAAAACTTCTTTTTGGCCAATCGGCAGGTAGTTCTCATGGGGTTAAGTGATAGCTACAATTGGCCTACTGTTACTTTTAATGAGAGTAAACAAAGTGGAGGTGTTATTTGATGTGTTTATTGAATGTAGTTATGTTAAAGTAATAATTCCATTGGATTGAGAAACTGTTAATACAGTAAATTGTGAAAGTACTGCTACACCTTACTTTTTTTCCAATGAAATTGCAAGTCCATTTTTGTTTTTCTAATTGCTTGAATGTGGAGATGTTTCTTGTTCAATATGAATGTTTTGGGATGATGTTTATGTGTTAGATTCAGTATTATGCACCATTATAATTAACCTCACTTTTTTAATCAGTTTTGTTAGTTGTGCCATTTTGGTATTTTATCATATTCTGTACACAATTTCATACCGACTCTTTGATGTATTTACGTTGTTTTCAATACATAAATCGGACCAAGCAACCAGAAAAAATGCTGATTGTTAGATGTTGCATGTTGTGTTCAGTTTGCATGTGGGGGAGGTGGTGATCATGGAAGAACTCACAGAAATGTCTTGGAATATTCAAGGTGCAAAAATACACAGGTCATCTCAAAATGAGGTTTACTGGAAAAGTGTGTGTTGTTTGTTTGTACACCTTAATGCATTAATTACTGTGTACGACAAACATTATGGCGAATTGTGTAAATGTGTGCAAGAAATGTACAAAAAAATAAACCTCTTGCGTATGCATGGAGAACCTTGTTTTGTGGAATGTCCATTATGCTTATGGTATATTTATTTCAGTCGGTGACAAGCAGGAGGTTATGAAGTTCATGCAAAATACAGCGGGTTAAAGTATGTGATGATCCACAAGATGTGGCCCTGACCAGTCTTTTCACTTTTAAGAGCTTTGTGCATGATGTGAGTTGACACCATGTGAATTTTTCTTTTAATTAGTAACAATCCTACCAATTGTCATTCACTTTTTGAAATCTTGTGGATTCCAAATTCTTTCTTCACATTACATATAAAAAATACATCTCACAGAATTCCCCACAAATTTATAATCATTTTGATTTGCATTTTATGGATTGTATCATGTTTAAATAACTGTAGTTTGTGTGGTTGAGGCCACAAAGTGCTGAAATAAATTACTAAACTATTTTTGACGCATATATATAGATCCATAACTGAGCTAAAAGTACATTATTTCTATGTGACACTACAATAACAAATATAAGTGACTTGTGACACTGCTACTTTGAATTTTGAAAAACCTTCATAAAACCCTCTACCATTTTGTGGTTCAGTGCCACTGATCTTTTTTTTTTCTTTCTTTTTTTGTTGTTGGAATTTTTACAAAACTAGACAACCTGTAGCAATATCTTTTTATTCCAATCCTTTAAATAGAAATGCAATATTTGCAAAAGAAATGATAATCATGTTGACTTTTTTAACGATGGTGGATATTTTTGTGATTTCATTGTATGTATGTCGTGTTACTTGTATTTTGTAAATTATGTCTTCAAAGAATACGGATTTGACCAATTCGTACAAAAAAAACGAACATTTTTGTATAGAAACAAAATTTAATGTATTTTCAGATTCTATATTATATAGTAGAGTGTATGTAGTAGGAATAGCAGTTATTGACTGGAATCACATGTTTGTAATGTTGACAAAGTTTAACAACAAAATGTTTTATTCTTACTATTCTGCAGATGTATTTGAGTAATAACTTCCGAGTCCACTTTTCAGTACAATGCTGAATTCAAAGTAACTTGTGTTTTTTTTATAGGCACAGTATCATTATAACGTCAATATTGTCTGTGACTGCATGTACATAGAAGTTAAGATAGCTCAGATTTGTAAACCGTGTGCATATCAAAGAAAAAAATAGATGAAATAATAGTCATTCAAAATATTGTAGTTTATTTTGTTCTTTCATCAATGTATGGACAACAAATTACAACTGACACAAAAACTGTCCATATGTAGTTGGACAGCTGGTAACACAAAAAGGAAAAGCCCTGCAAAACCAGTGCACACATGTGCATTCTTGCTGCGCTTCCCCGTTGTCAAGCTACAATCTTGGAAACAAGTTTTTTGAACACTGGGCATGGCACACTTTGTTGAAATTCTGTGGAGAGTTTTGCATGACGAATATTGTGTTTAGGAACAGAGGTGACATCTACAACAATGATTTTCCCTTCCCCTCTCCTATCAATCAATGTTTGAACACTTTTGGAAACTGCTGAAGATATTGGCATTTTTTAACATTGCACAGGGGGAGAAGAAGTCAGTTTTCCGTTGTTTACACAAGTGATCCAAAACTTTTTTCCATGATTGTAGTTGCTATAGCCAAAATATTTAATTCTCGATCATGAGAGCCAACTTGGGTACGCACAGTTATTTGCGTTGAGCGTACTACGGAAAGGCCGGCGTTTACGGCGCAAATACAGCTTTTGAGAACTGGCCAATCACACTGTCGTTGCTAGGCAAGGTCAGTGTTCGGTCATGCAGGTCGCGCGATCATGTTATTGTATGAAAAGTACGCTGACGCAGAAGGTACATCCTCTCATGATCGAGAATTTGTTATTTTAGCTATATACGCGCACATAAAGTCTTGTGCGAAGGGGGTAACATACCTGGATGTTCGACTGTTGCAGTCATTTGATCCTTGGGTGATGTGATCCATGGTCATGTGATATGTGGTCATGTGGTGTATTGTCATGTGATCTTTGTATCAAAACAACCATTGATGTGATACTGACCACATTTTTTTCTTCCCTAATATTATTCAAACCAATATTGGGAACTTCAGAATTGTATTCACATTGCAATATGGTGAAAGTATGTATGAAAGAATGCAAGAACATGCACTTATGATGTTGTTGCATTCTGAGGTCTAATAAGGAAATGGTCAGTGCCACAATTTTTGTTTACTCACCTTGATTTATGCGATATTATTTCATGTGGTAAAGATTTCTTTGAGGGGGGGGGGTATATGGATCGCAGGTTCAGTGAATTCTTTCACAAAAGAACTTCATATTGTGGAGTGAAAACTTACCTTCTTTTAAATAGTATCACCCTAATTCTAGAGAGAATTTTTTCAAAACACATTGCTCACTTAAAGAAAATGTATACAATGTTGCATTTATGTATGGTAAGCGGTACATATTAGCTGAAACATTGTGTCTGATTCAGGTCGTTTCACCAATTATGGTAGAAGTCTCTAATATAAGAGGAAGTTAAAGGAGTAGTCATATAGTTCATGTTGCCATGTCACATGTTGGAAGCACAAATTAACATAGATACTTACCGAGGTCATAGTTCAATGATGCGTTATCATAAACATTGAGCTACTATAAATGTATTGTGTGAAGATGTTATTTACTTTTTGTTGATGTTGTAAATATACATATATTTAATCTTATTGAATGTATTTAATTGTGCAGCAGGATTCTCTGAAATGAACTTACATGATATGTGTTGTTTTTTTGTTGATTTTAAAAGATGTTTTGATGCATGTTTGATTTTTATTATGATAGGAAAGGTAGTTAGTTTGGATAAATGGCATTCTGTTAAGAATTAACATGCCATATTTGGCTTTTTTGCATTCTTGTTTGTCAATTTGTTACAGGAATACAATGCTGACTCAGTTGTATTTGTCTCAAAATTCCAAAGAAAATGTAAAATGTTATCAAAATTAACATTTAAATTTTGGAAGCTATTGTTTACCTGGTAGGTCATGTGGTTCTTATGTTGGGAGTCACAATTGCACCAATACCAATGTAAACATGCTAGGAACAGCTTATAACAGCCAAGTCAACAGTAAACATGCCTACAAATAATTCTTCTGGCACAAATTGCACTTCACAATTAAAGTTGATGCCATTTTGGTGATTTTGTGTTGCCTTTTCAAAGTACTTAAAAGACAAATTTGAACCATAGGAATCAATTCCCCTTTTTGGTAAATCCTATAAGCATTTGCGAGTACACCTTGATGTCATGCCGACTTGCAATGCGTGGTAACGATGTTCAATAAACAATGTGCGCATCAGCGCAGATCGGTGTGACAAATGGCAACATCTCAGGTGTACTCACAAAGGCTTATGGGATTTACCGAAAAGGTCAATACTGTAAAGCAATTTAATTTGTGGGAATTTTCTGTTGTATATTGTAAGTGACTGCAATTTTAGTGGGAACTGAAGTTCACAGATCCCAATATATTCATTTTCAAACTTGATGAAAACTTTCTAAACTAAATGAAACACCGATCAATTCTTATGTTATTCATTTGCATAAATTAAATGTCACAAAATTGTATTGTTTTCCAGTAAGCTGGTCAACGTCACTGAATAAATTAGTAATGACAATCGATCCGGTAGAAACTTTTGCAATAATTGAATCAATAAATTCAAATTTCAATGCCACATTTTTTAGATTTTTTAAATATATATATATATAGTGTAGAAAACAACCAACTTTTATGATCAATGCTGAATGGGATGGAATTCTGGCATAGTGGTAATGTCTAATGTTGTTATTATTGTTATTATTATTATTTTATTATTTTATTTTATATCTTATTAGTATTATTATTGCTTTTTTTAAAATTGTTATTAATTAGTATTATTATTTATTATTGATTATTATTATATTAATAACTGATCATCTCAGATGCATTTTGATGCAGATATGTGTGTAGTACTTAATGGAATATTTCTGTACCATGTCATAAGGTGTGCATATATATGTAATTGTACATAACATTATTGGTATAATTATCTGTATTGATATAAGTAAAATAATAAAAAGTCAGGGTGGACTTTCGAATACTATCTTATATGCAATCTTTATAAAGACTCATTATTTAACATTTATAGTGGGGTAACCCTATTGGTTTAGGATATGGAATGTCTTCAAAGTTAATGTCAAACATCGTCACCTTTATGTATCCATGTAAAAAAAACAAGAACATTTTCAGTGTAAATGTGAGTGAGCAAACCAATACGTTGGTACGTGTGAATTACGTTGTGGTCCTGCATCATATACATGCGAAGATATATTCATTTGAGAATATATAATATTAGTCAACTTGCATGTTATAGAAAGCATACACGTATCGGGAATATTGCCATATTTAATCATAAAAGGCATGTCCTCCATTAGGTAGGAATATGGGGCAGGGGCAGGGGCGTAGCAAGCAGGTGGACATAGTCCATGGATCCTGAGGGTTCAGGGGCCCGAACAAAATCGAAAATGAAATAGTATAAGGGGAAAACAACTGATTTATGGAGATGTTAAAAGGGCCTCGCATTGCTCCTTATCCATAGGGACCCTGAGGCTCTTGCTACGCTTTCTGGGCCACTGTTTTCTGGTAGGTACAATTTGGCAATTCAATTCTGAAAAAAAAATCCAACCTCAACCAAAATAACATGCCAGACAAAAGCGTTGTACACGCAAATCGATAGAGAAAAAATTAATTGTGCACATTTCAAATCACATTATTAAGTATTATTGAGTATCGATTCGCGTGTAACACCGTTATATTCATAGACATACCACCTAGACCTATTACTGCCCATCCTTTACCACAGCGGGAGGTGAAGCCCCGTATCCAAGGTGATATTGACGGATTGACGGGGTTACTAGGCGCGGAGAAATATCGCATACATGTTTCACGCGCTCGCTTGCGTGATTACTGCGCCGTTATCGCCGCGTCAAATGCAACATGTTCCATAGACGCGAATATGTCTGCTTGTTTGCGTCCGGGTATGCGTCCTTGTCAAATTCGTTGCTAAGCAGTGTCGGCTTCACTACGCGAGTCAAAGTTATTGGTCTAGGTTCTCGTTTGTCTGGGGTTATATTGACAAACTAAAAAATATTGTCACGTGTTCCTATGTAATAGCATGGTAATATTCGTATTGCGCGGACTTGGATGTCGACATTTTCCCATGATACATCACGATTACATCGCAAACCGCTGGCGGCGCTCTTATTGTGAATAGCGAGAATTCAATTTGTTTTTGATCAACTTGATGCATGAGAGGAGATTCCCAAAAATGTCATCACTCATGAAATGAATTGTAAACAAAGATAAAAAAAAATCAAATTAAATTCCTCAGGGCACATCACACTATGGGGTGGGGGTGTGTGTGTGTGGCAATCCGATTTAAGGAAAGTCTACGTTAGTAGCAGCAGTGTGCCATCTATAGTGGGTGTGTTTACTAGCTTTTCCGGAGCATTTACATTTATACTGCAATAAATCACCCCAGTGCGCTCGGTCTCTTGCAATATATATGGGAAATACGCCACCGATCATAACAGGATGTTTGAATGGCGGCGCGCTTTTTGATACTTGATACTGTCGCTTGGTGTGTTTTTTTAATTGAAAGGGTTGAGTACATTTAATACCCCCGTCCCACACACACACCTGTCTATTAATACCATGAAGAAGCATGTGTCAAATACTTCATCCATCATGTTCATTGCTATTAACAGCGGTAACCTCCATTACAGTTGGATATCGTAACGTTAAGATATCCAACTTGTTTTGTTTGTTTGCCTTTTGTTTTTGCTCAGGAAATTGAAAGGAATGCAACTGTATGCTTTCATCACACCGAATTGATCAACACGATTATCTTCATGCCCGGGTCTTCATGAAACAATCTGTGAATGACAAAACAAGAGATTAATATTAACGAGCAAAGTAGATTTAAAACACACTCCAGCGCTCAACCGTGATCAAGGACTTGAGCTCCCTTCATTATATAATGCCCTTATCCGATCAATAGAAAGGACATCAAAGGTCGAGAGCAGGACATTCAACTCCATCAGTTCATCATTGGAGCCCTCCTGTTGAGGATGTGTGTTGTACACATCGAAATATTGAGGTAACTATCTCAATATATGTTTGTGTTGAATGACAGTTTAAGTCTGCTTTACTTGATTATCTACCAACACGTATGAGCATACAGAGTGATAATATTAACGAGGTTGGGTTTTCCGTGGAAGTGGATGCGGTCAATTTTAGGCTCCACGGGGACTAACAAATAAATATACAGATTTTAACGAAGTTGGTCTCAAACAATTGTTCGTCATGTAAAGGTAAACCAAAATAAGAAATGGTTTGCATCATTTACTCCAGATTCCAGAATAATACAGCACTCATTTTGGGGGATTAAATAATATTTTCCTGACTAATGTGCCAAATAAAAAAAATGGAACTAAATTTAAATGAAACGTGACCGTCAATCGTAGTCCTTTAGACTAATTTTAATCATAGATCATCTATTTTTAATCCATGAATTAAGTTTTGCAAAGGTGTTTCAAGTCTGTGACTTTTGTGACAGCACAGATTCCTTCTATAATCTGTGGTGACAGTTTATTGTCCGGAAACATGCAAAATAGGGTTTGTTGGCTATTGTTCCAAATAAATGATTGAATATTCCCAGTTAGATCGTATACTAAAAGATTAGGATTGAGCCATGTTTCATCTGGAATAAGATACTACTGCTGTATATTCTGAAATCAGGAGTAGAATGATTCGTTCCTGGTATAATAGAGCAAATCTACGTCAAACCATAATTGACCACGACCTATTTTGTTGTGTTACCCCCAGGTTGCCCTACCTCAACATTGGGAGGGTTGAGAAACAGAAAGCCTCAACCCTCCATTAATTGTATTGATGGTTATACATTTTGTATCCTGTGGATTCGAAGTGGGAAGATGGTACGGGAATATGCGACAGATTTGAGATGGATTCGTTTAGATACGAATCGTATGTGTTGCAAATTTTAGAAATGGGTGTGCTTTTGTGAAATTTTCTCCGAAAAGGTGCTTTTCAGTGTTATAAAGGCAAATTACAAAACAAAACATCCTGAATGTGTTAATTTTTATAGAAATATTTCATTTCAGGTCTAGAACATTAGTCATATTTTGGATCTTGGTAAAATATTTCTGGATCTCTTTTTCAACAATTTATTTCGAGATAGGTTTTAAATTCCCCATCCAATCCAAGGTCACCCCAGGGGATAGAACCCCGGACATACGATCCGACATATGGATAGATTATATAGATGGAGGAGAGATACTAATATGCATCTTCGCACACTAAGATCTACGATTAGCTTAAGTCATTTGGGCGTAAAGACGCACATCTCTTTCACGGATGAAAAACATTTTCACTCCCCCCCCCTCCTTGTAGTTCTAGGGTTACAAGGCGTAACAAGATGGCATTACAAGATGTAAACTATCCTTAACCGTAATAGCTTACGAGAAGTCCTTCATGCATATCAGTTGTTTGATGAGCTCATTTATTAACTTTTCTAACAAAACATAACATAATGTTTAATGATATACCTGGACAATATAGCACAGGTATCACACTGTAATATAAACATATATTTTAAGTCATTTTTAACATAGATTTTCATTTTTATCACTTTATTCATCTTTTTCTGCTTTTTGTGCTAATCTAATTTTTATTCTATAAACTGTATATTTGTGTGAAAATTGAGGGCGCTATTTACCTAATATTTTTAATTCGATTTAGCCAAATATTAAAAGTTATTCCTTACATTTCATGATAATTTTTTTGTTGAAAATGTCTTTGTTCTTTTCTGATAATTATTTCAATGCCATTATACCAGTTTTTACCCCTTGCAAAGAAGTTAACACGATTTAAGATAAATGGCGCCATCAGTTTTCGCCTTTTCTTAAAAATGGCGTAGTTTTACATGCCATCAACGCAGCAATGCGAACGCACCCCTACACACCCCGCCAACGTAACATGCATGAATTTATTCACAAACACACCCCACACCAAACCCACACATAAATAAACAACCACCTAGCAAACACAAAAACGTCATTTTACACCAGTTATATTTTGGGCTTGGGTTTAGTTAAAAACGTTTTAATAACATTAAAATATCGGGTTATATAAAGGGCATGAAAACGTTTTAAAATGTTTAGTATGAAAACACACTACAACAATATTTTTAAAATGTTTTCAAAATGTTATTGTAATGTTATTGTAAGCTATTTTTTTGCAAACATTTTTGCCAATAATTTGTCAACACATAAATAACATTATGTTAAAATATTTGCAGTAGGTTATCAAAAATGTTTTTTAATGTTATGAAAACGTTTTGTACCCTTTATATAACCCGACATTTAAACGTTTTCTTTTGATAATCTTTTGCGAATGATGTCGAAAACAAACAACAAACCAAGTACATACCGTTTCTCTTTATCACTCTTAAAGCTGCTTAATGCAATGATTTTTGTTTTTACCCTTCTTTGCTTATTCCAACGTTTTTCCCATTTCCGGAATTCTATTATTCTCGTCTTCTTAGGCCCCGTATCCATAGGCTGTTCCCTTGTGGCGTTTGCCCTTGTTCCGTGTTCACTTGTTCCCACGTGACCTGCCACACAGACAACATATGGATACGGCCACTAAGCAAAACAAAGGTTCGTTGTCTGTGTGGCAGGTCACGTGGGAACAAGTGAACACGGAACAAGGGCACACACCACAAGGGAACAGCCTATGGATACGGGGCCTTACACAGCCATTCAAATTTAAGGGATGTATAGATTTATGACCGCGCCGTGATACATTAATAATTCTCGTTATACTTACATATTGGTGACCTTAGGTAGCCAATATTAAGCAACAGTGCAGGTAGCAACAAGCAAAAAGATTATAATGACGCTTTATGCACCTAATGGAAGATTTACCCACAATACTTCTTGAGACTTGGCTTCCACACACAAGGCCGTTGTATTGATAATGCATGCTGACACAAGTTTACGGTTTCAGCAAAGTGTGCTTTATAATCTTACTTCTTTTCTTGATATTTCTATAGGATTCAGGGTCATGTAAATGACCATGTAACTCAACGAGTGGCAGTAAAATCCATTGAAGAAAAAAAATCAACGCCTGACCATTAACAACAATTTATGAAAAGAAAATTGAACGCAAAGTTAGCTTCTTTATTAAGACCCTTTTAAGTGCAATATGCTTCACTGATGCCAATTCAATTTATTTATAGATATTTATTGTTATTTAGGACTAATAGCTTTGAAGGAGACGGCGAGTCCCAAGATTAAATTATAAACATTGTGCGGTAATGAAGTAGAAATATCACGAACCGAAAGGCCAACATTAAAGACTTCAATGCTCCCTCAAAGATATGTAACCTAATTGCAAATCACAGCTTTCATTTGCCGATAGTGTGGGGCGTGTGTGTTTGTGGATGGATGCCTGTGGGGTGCTTAGGGTTGGGTATTGGTTTGGGTGTGACCGTTGGGTTGGGTGGCATGGGTATGTGTAGTGCTGCATGTATTCACGCTCACTTACAATAACGATTCACGGAGAAGTTGTGCACGGCGATCCGATGTCAGGAAAGTCTACGTTGTAACAGCATTGTCCGCTCTTGTGTGTAGGGGTGTGGGGTGGGGGTGTGGTGGGGTGCGATGGTGTCCTCTGTGTGTGTTGGGGTGTATGGGTATACGCGTGTCTGTGGGGTGCATGCCTATCCATTCTAGTGCTGTATTCACTCTCATTTACAATAATCGATTTATGAAAATAATTGTCCAAGGCAATCCGGTGTCAGGAAAATCAACATTAGTAGCTGCATTTGCGTCAACTTCCGCTCCTGTTTTCTGCATGTATTATGTGTGGCGTGGGGTGGTGCCCGGGGTGGTGTAAGTGATGTGGGTTGGGGTGTATGTGTGCTAGTGTACAGGGGTGGGGTTTGTGTGTGTCCATGCTAGTGCTGTTTTCACTCTCATTTACAAAAATCGATTAAAAGGAATGTCGATGTCAGGAATGTCTACGTTAGTAGCAGCATTGTGTCAACTTCTCATTGTGTGTCGTGAGGTGTGGGGATGTGTGGGATATTTGTCTATCAGAATGTTTGTGGTTTTTTTTTGTGTGTGTTTTTTAGACTTTCTTGGGTTTTCTTTGAATGCATAGTTTAGTATCATTTAGCAAATGCATCTTTTGATTTATCTCCAGGACTTGCTTAATTCAATTCAATTTTTTAATCAATTATTGTTCATACAATTCAAAACATATCTGAATACGAAAGACGTTTTGACTAAAGCTTATTTCATCTAGTCTCATATATTGTGGCGGTACTAATCAATTCAATTATGACCGGTCCTTCTCTGTAAATTAATTGATTTCAGTAAAATTTGATTTACTTCATATGATATTACATTGATAAACATGTAAATTATTTTATTAAATTTAAATATTGTGATATAAGCAAGTCGCTGGATACTATTGAAAGGAAGCAATTAAATCAAATTTGTTAATAAAATACAACTAAAGAATCACAAATACCAAATTGTCTTTTAAATCTCCTGGTCATATTATAGCGGGAGCGTCGTTAAAATATATTTCAGACCATAGTGTTAAATATATAAGTCTATATAACAGTCATTGGGAATAATATATATACTGTTTCTATATTTTGGTTTTGTTAAATTGAATGATAACACAGGTGCAAATATAAAATTGTAGTCCATAAGAAACAAGTGTTGGCTTTCTGTCACCTGCGTCGCGTTCGTTAATATCAAACGTTCGCTAGCGGCTCTTTGGTCTCACTGTGGACAAAAGTGCAGTTCTAATGGCTATTTTTGTTACAAACCCCAACATTGTTCACTTTATATTCAAATGCAACATGTATCCGATGTAAACGTAGGACAACACCTATACCGCATATTAATATTATCGGTAATACCAGTATAGCGTTAATATATAAGTTTATCAGATGAATACGCAACCAATAAATGTAGATATTAAAATAAAGAAAGAAAGACATGTACAAGTACGTCTATGCTGCCCATGTTTCAAAAAATTAAAAACTTTATACGATGCGAATGATCAGAATCGAAAAACATTCATTGTAGGATGTATTTTCCTTACCAGGGAAACATCCGTATTTAATATTGTTAATAACATGAACATTTTGGACGCACCCCTCTGGGCACCCCTACGCCCGCAAACACACCACTCACACACACCCCACATTCATTTGAAAACGTTAAAACTTAAGTTCACGCCGAATTTTGCAATTGTCATTTTTTAATCTCTGAAACATGATCAGCAGCAGCTATATATTAATTTGATAGATCCACTAGTGTCTCCATTGAAGCAGCACTCGCCCTTGAAGAAAAAAATGTACCAATATCCCTTTAAAATGGACTAAAGAGTTAATTAACTACCAGTAATTACTTGGAATCTTTACCAATTTCAATGAATACTGACCGGCAAACCTAGTGCATTGAGCCTTCACTTCAGCAAAATATCACGAACACGTTCTGTAAATCGTGTAAGTTCGAAACATTTCCACATTTCCATTTACAAGATGACAATAGTAAAAACTTGTTCAGATAATGCATCTTCTATTTCACGCAGTTGCCATAAATACAGAAAATTTTGTTTCAAGAAATTGATTTGTTCCATCTCTTGCCAAAAAATTGCTTGATGAGTGACATCCACTATTACAGTGAAGCTCTGATTATTATTAAGTAGGAACTGAATCATGACGAGTTTCGCAACAAATCCGTTTCATAAATTAAACCGCCGTGCATGTGTCAGGTGTCCGATGATGCTGCGCTAAGCGTGAAATATAATGTGTCCAACGGCGATATGACAAATTATGGTCTTTTGCAGAAATTAACCCGCATTTCAGTGTATAAATTAGCATACTGATTACTTTTAAAATAAAGCAAACGTCACCTATGCTGATTTAATCACACGATTCGTTTGGCTTGAAAGTCATTTCTGTACATCGACACCGCACTGTCATAATTAATCTGTTAAGCGTGCATAAATTATGAATGAGACTTAAATTCTGGCGCGATTTTGGTTAAAAAAATGATAATGCTTTGCTGCTTCGTCGTCTGCAACGAGTGAGTGCTGCTGTAACATCATGTTTTATTCACCGGGCCTTACTTGCTGCATCGATTGATGCACAGCGCGCCAAATGTGGAATGGTTTAGGTGAGATGACAACGGAGGAAGCAGGCAATAGCATATAGTAGTAGACGGTAAATCACGTCGCCTGTATGTGTATTTGTAGTCGGAGCGCTGGCTCATCAAAAGTAAGAAAACGCTGAGCAACGGAACAGAGTGACTGCTGCTATCAGTATGTTCTAGTCGCCTGATCATGTTCATTTGCGTGCTCATAAGTTAAACAGCGGTGATTAGAAGGAGAAAACCCTTTGGCTATATGGCTACATATGTCAGGATTAGTATGTCAAACCCATAATACTGTGATGATAACATGGAAACAGGCGACATTACATTTTAAAGGCGGGAAACTGCTATAAGCATCAATTCCATGGATTATTCCGCCTGCTAAGATCGCCAGATCGTGCCAGTAATTACCAAAAGCTCTTTGGTGAAAATATTGCGGTTCTGCTTCACGCAGACTAAAACGAGGATACACAAAATAAATCGTCGTATCTAGACTGAAAGATAGAGCAGAACAAAAAATATGATTATTAACCTGCTAAGATCGGCGCTTACAACGTGAGGATAAGCGCTTGATACGCCTCAAACACCTGGCGAGTTTTGACTAGTGTTTATCATAAACTTGCTAGTCTATATTGTTAAGGGAAACTTAAATTGGGCTGAACTGTTTCAGCCATGCCGACACGAAAAGGACTACTAGCACCACAGAATACGTTCTTGGATACAATAGCTACTCGATTTGACGGAACTCGTAAGTAATTCATTAATTACTGTACTGATTCTCATTACCTGAACCATTTTATAAGTGCCTTAGCAGTCCCGCAACTGATAAGGCATCTTGATTCATAGCATACACGTGAATCTAACAGAGTCGTGATGCCTATAAATCAATGCAAATTCACCATTAGAGACATATTTCTGAAGCACTGTTGCAAGGATTTTTATAACCTCAAATGACTTTGTTTGTGTAGGTGTGATCATGGAAATAGTAGATAAATCTACTATTTCCATGGTGTGATAGAGAAATAACCTTTAGAATAAACAAATTGCTACTATTTTGCCAATATCATAATAATTGTCATAAAACTTCTATTGCGTAAGTTGGCATATTTTTCAGTGAACAACGCACGAGCTGATGTACTTTTTATTTAATTACTCTACCGTTAATCTCCTAATGGTATTCAATCATTACATTTTGGTCTATGCTCATATTTTTTCATCGTCGCACCGTGTATGCATTTCAATTCTGAAGCCATAGAGTTTGGTAATATATAGCCTAAACTTTTGTTATCGTTTGTCCTCACCATCCGATGTCTCAGTGGGACTCAATTATTATGTTAATCAAAAGATATATTATTAGCCTGTCTTTGTGATCATAATTATGATATTACCATATAGTTAATTAATTTGCAGATTTGTTTTGCTTAATACACCGATTATTATTATTATTACAAATTATTCAAAACACGCATCATATATACAAACAGTAGGAATTAAAACACCATTCATACACGTACTCCCTACCCACCTCGGCCATACACACGCATTAATATATATACATTCATACCCCCCCCATCCACCTCTCCCCCAACATCAGTATACGCACATACAATATGCAAATACATAAATGCATATACAAACATTCAATGATGCATAAATGTATACATACATACTGTGTGTCCCAATAAAAATTACATTACTGGAGGAATTAATTTTGTACATACTAAAATCACAAGTAAGCACACTGTTAAAAATGAACGTTAATTTACAGGGAAAAAATACAATTTTTACCGTTTTAAAACGATTTATATACAAAAATACGGTGAAAAATTAGGAATTTTACATTTTCCTGTATATGTAATTTTTTATCAAATATCCCATTTTTTACGATACAATATACAAAAGTAAAAAATAACTGTAATTTTAATGCAATTTACTGTTTATTTACAAATAAAAACATAATTTTGAACGTTTTCTTACAGTTTCTTTTAAAAGTACATTACCGACACTGTTAAAAATCGTCAGAATGTTAATTTGCAGGTAAAAATACGGTTTTTACCATATTTAAACAAAGTTTACACAACATTATGGTCAATAACCGTAAATTTACAATTTCCCGTACCACAATTGAAGTGACAGTTAATTTACATGCAAATTAACAGTTTGTCCCGTTTTTAAAACAATATATACAAAAAAGACGTTAAAAAATCAGCAATTTTACGTTTTCCTGTAAATGTAATGTTTAGTTTATTTTTTAACGATAACAATATACAAAACTAAACAAATTACTGTAATTTTAATATAATTTTCTGTTTATTTACAAATAAAAACATACGTTTGAACATTTTCTTACAGTTTCTTATAAAAGTCCATTACGACACTGTTAAAATCGTTAGAATGTTAATTCACAGGTAAAAAAACGGTTTTTTACCATATTTAAACAAAGTTTACACAACATATTATGGTCAATAACCGTATATTTACAATTTCCCGTATCACAAATAAGTGAAAGTTAATTTACATGAAAATTAAACAGTTTTTCCCGTTTTTAAAACAATTTACACAAAAAAGACGCTAAAAATCAGCAATTTTACGTTTTCCTGTAAATGTAATGCTTAGTTTATTTTTTAACGATACAATATACAAAATTAAACAAATGACTGTATATTTAATGTAATTTACTGTTTATTTACAAATAAAAACATGCGTTTGAATGTTTTCTTACAGTTTCTTTTAAAATTACATTACAGACACTGTTAAAATCGTTAGAATGTTAATTTACAGGTAAAAATACGGCTTATACCATATTTTAACCAATTTTACACAACATCATGGTCAACAACCGTAAATTTACAATTTCCCGTACCACAATTGAAGTTCAACGTTAATTTACATGAAAAATTAAAAGTTTTTCCCGTTTTCAAAACAATTTATATACAAAAAGACGCTAAAAAAATCAGTATAATTATACGTTTTCCTGTCAATGTAATGTTTCGGTTTTTTTACGATGTAATGTGCAAAATTAAACAAATGACTGTATATTTAATGTAATTTACTGTTTATTTAAATATAAAAACATGCGTTTGAACGTTTTCTTACAGTTTCTTTTAAAAGTGCATTACTAACACTGTTAAAAATGGTTAGAATGTTAATTTACAGGTAAAAATACGGCTTATACTATATTTGAACAAATTTTACACAACATTATGGTAAACAACCGTAAATTTACAATTTCCCGTACCACAATTGAAGTTCAACGTTAATTTACATGAAAAATTAACAGTTTTACCGTTTTCAAGACGCTAAAGTCATCAATTTAACGTTTTCCTGTCAATCTAAAGTTTAGTTTGTTTTTTAACGATACAATCTGCAAATTTTTTATAATTTAATTTTAATGTAATTTATTGTTTATTTACAAACAAGCCTGGAAACAAGCAGGCGCCGAGCGATTTTTACCCTACGGTTACCGAGTTTTGACGCCTGGATCCAACCAGAATTACACGCCCAGGCGCCAGAGAAAATCTGAATTTTGCGCCCGGTATTATTGCTCCATTTTGACAAGTTCAGTGCAGGAAATGACCCAGTAAAACTTCGTCAGGCAAGCTCATTTCCACTCAAAATATCGGCCATTTCCAATGTATTTTCAACAAAATGCAGTGCCAAATCTTATCTTTTACCTAGTATTTTGCCAATTTTCCTTGATATTTGCCTTGATATTTGCCTTCAGGGCTCATAATTTTGGCAGTATTTTGCCTTGTTTTCTGGTTAGGTGATCGCGATGATCGCGGTCATGAAGGCGGCAATCTTGAATTTTGCCAATGTGTTTCTAGATATTGTTTTTAAAAAAAAAAAGACAAAATAAAATAAAATAAAATAAAAATTAAATAAATAAAAATTAAATTAAATTAAATTAAATTAAATTAAATTAATTAAATTAAAAAATTTAAAAAAAAAAATTTAAAAAAAAAAAATTTAAAAAAAAAAATTAAAAATTAAAAAAAAAAAAAATTAAAAAAAAAAAAAATTAAAAATTAAAAAAAAAAAAATTTAAAATTAAAATATAAAAAAATAAAAAAATAAAAAAAATAAAATAAATAAAATAAATAAAATAAATAAAATAAATAAAATAAATAAAATAAATAAAATAAATAAAATAAAATAAAATAAATTAAAAGTCTGTTCAGATAACATCTCAGGTGAGCATCGAAAGCTGTAGAAATAACAAAAATAAGCATTTTGAAACTTTCAGAAAAACGACTCCTGGCTCTTTAAAAATGGCTCCTGGTTCGCTAGAAAATTACAGGACCAGGAGCCGCTTTTCCAAATGTTTGGCTCCTGGTTCAGACCGACTTATTTCCAGGCCTGTACAAATAAAACATACGTTTAAACCGTTAAAATATTAGTATGAAGTTAATTTACAGGTAAAATATGACTTTCACCATTTTTTTTTTAATTAACACCATCACTGTTAAAAATATCAAATTAAATCATAATATAAATGTGAATTGATCCTACCGCAGGTAAAAACACATAGGACCCTAATTGTTTTTCAACATTATACTTCACTTTTTAAGTGTTTTGAGATATATTTTCATAGTTTTATAGAAGCAAACTATTCCGTTATTTTACGGAACATTCCGGCAGCAGGGTTACGGAACATCCGTAAATTGTAATTTATTCATTCCGTAAAACTTATTCATTAAAAATACAGAATAAAACGAGGTTTCTTACGGAAAATATTCCTTAAAAATACAGAATATTCGTAATATTCCGTAGAGTTTTAACGGTAAATATTCCAAACAACTCGGAATCATTCCGTATTTTTACGGAATTAATGTTATTTTACAGAAAAATATGGATGTTCTGGTAAATCCGTAAATTTACAGAAACAAACAAATAAAAATGTATTTTCTTTTTGAAAACCCGTAAGTTCACAGGTCTCCTGTAATAATACTTTATAGACCGTTTTCCCTGGGTAATTATGCATAATTGATTGAACTGAGGATGCGCTGTTAGTATCAGAATACCGCATGCAGAGGAGCAGCCCCCGGGGAGTAGCCGTTGCGCGCTGTAATGAGACGTATATCGGCCGATAGGACTTGAAGAAGACGACCGTGGCGTCGAAGTGTTTTACTTTGATAAGTTTGCTAGATCGCTTCTTTGCTGGTCAACTTTAACAGAGACAGGCAAGTAACGCTAGTTGTTTTAGTCACATGGTTTAAGTGCATGGTACGATCTAAATGCCCATGTACCGGTACCATAGATCAATGCTTATCTAGTTTCTGTGGGTCATTTGGGTCAGTTTCTTAAACTTCAATGTAATTTATTGTTTATTTACAAATAAAACATACGTTTAAACCGTTAAAATATTAGTATGAAGTTAATTTACAGGTAAAATATGACTTTCACCATTTTTTTTTTTAATTAACACCATCACTGTTAAAAATATTTATATTTTTGGCCTCACAAATTATATGAATTTAGTGTAAATTATGTTTTACTGAACTTGATTTTCTTTTATATTTCAAATAGACCTTGACAAGTACTTCAGCTTCTACCATTGAAACACTGGAGTTACCGGCAACACCTTGTCTTGTTGCCCATGGTAAATTCTATTCATTGTGGCTTTATTGGCTATCGATTATCACTTACACTCTCAGAAAAAGGGGTGCCAACTGAAACCTTTTTTGTCCAGTATATGGAACCCTGGCTATTGAACCCTCCAAAAAGGTTACAGAAAATTCAGGAACCCTTTAAGGTTCTATAGCTTGTTACAGTAAGAACCAATAAAGGTTCGCTAGAGTGTCTTAGTGGTTCCTTTTAGAACCTTAAAGGGTGCCATATAGAGGACAAGTGAAGAACCCTTTTAGAACCCTTATTTCTGAGAGTAGTCTAAAAAATAAGCTCTAAAATCAATTTGCTTTCTACCTTTAAAAATTTGTAAAGACAATTGACTTAGCTCATTGAGAGGTTAAATTGACATTTTAATAATCTTTGAATTACATTTTTCTGGAAAGTACCTAAATTTTTGCACATTTGATTTTTATCCAGCAAAGAGCAAAAACCTGGTCATGAAACTTTGGGAATAAATGAATAAGCATAGAAATTCTCTTGTGGATTTTTGCAACAAACACTCATAATCCAGTCAGGAAACACTTAGGCCTAACTGACAAAAAGCCAAGAAAGATCATTTTCTGAACTAAATATATAGCCTGACATGTCAGTATTGCTTTAGCTTAAAACATAGGCCTAGTAGCTAAAAGGAGGTTTAGAAGTTAAGTTTTATTCATTATCACCCAATATAAAGTTGGAGCCAATCTTGGTTGCTAATTGTGTCAGTTCATAAATTAATTCAATGTAATTTTGAGAGAGTAATCAAACTGCACAGATGCCAGTTCATCAGTTAAGGACATACTAGCCCTTCAAATGAGACAAACTTGTAATGTAAACATAATGTTGTCCAACCAAGTTACAGGTAGATCCAAAATATGTAATTTTGTCATAGTTTTAAATCAGTTTGTTTTAAATTTCTTCTACACTTGAAGGAAAATAGTCACAGATTTGAATTCCTCATCAAATTTCTTTCAGAAAAAGTAGTACTTTTACTTGGAAACAATAATCGCTTTGGAATTTATTATTGTTTTCAATATGAAATCATGTGCGAATGCTTAAAGGGACAGTCAGAGATCTGCGGGTCAAGGTCAAACTTTTTTCACACATACCTGTTTTTTTGCTTGTTGGGGAAGGTTAGCCTGAAAAGGAATCTTGCACAAACTATACAGTTTGTGAACGAGAGTCAAATCTTTATTTTCTGATGCGCGGGCATCAGAAATTCGCCATAAAGCCTATGGAACAATGCAATGCACACAATATTGCATAACTTCTAAACGGAAGGTCAGACTTGGCTAAAAGTTTGGAATTAAAGTGATCTTTGGTATATCTACCTATACATAACATTAAAAGGGGATGTTGAATCTCTGTACAATCACTGACTGTCCCTTTAACTGGCATTCGGATGCAATGCATTTTATCTTTCTTTACTTTAAATAGGAGATTCACCATTTGACACTAACAAGTTCTCACTGACAATAAATGGGAAGGTAGTCATTGATCTCATCACCAACCAGCTGTCAGCATTGGCCCTGTGGTTCTCTACATTCTACGTCTTTAACTTCGAGTACCCTGAGAATATCGGAGCAACATTGGAATTTATTCAGAGGTAAGATTATATATAAGGATGTTTATTTCTCTGCTTCATTTGCTTTGAGGTGTTGTGTGATGTGTTTTTCATTATTAACATTTTGTACCGCCCAACACATTATGGATTGGATGAACTGAGGGTGCAAGAAGCTATTTCACAATTTATTTGAAACTTTTGCAATAATTTTGAAACTTTTATAATAGATTTGAGGAGTTTTATGTAAAATGATCATAGGAATTCAAATAATGTGTCATTCATTACTGGTTTCATTGTACATGTACTATTGTAGCCCTTGTAGCTTTTTAATTATAATAACAATGATGAAAACTAAATAATGTGCATATTTTGATTGCTTCCAATGTCTGATGATATTTTTTTTAATAGTATTTAGTAATGCTGGAAACAAGTTAAAATATTCATTTTATTATTGGCAAATCTGCTGTATAGATTTCAACAACAGTTCAAATGGACAAATTGCTGTACCTGAATCCAACCTTAACATTAAACAGAAACACCTGAATCATGTGATCATCAATCAGTGTCAGTTGATGTGTATGGGCCTGTAACTAGTGGGAAAATCATAATTTGTAGAGTGGTTAGTCCACAGTAGGTCAAAAATGTTAAAATTATACAGTCCTTCAAAATAAACTAATATGAAAAATCCATGTAGTGCATAAGTTTCAACTTAAATACCTTTCGTTGTAATAATTTAGTGCAAAACCCTTTTGATATATGAATGAACCATATTCTTAGATGTTTGTGACTTATGTTAACAGCATTCAATGTCTATGAAAATCTTTTACATAGAATATTATTCAATAATAAAAACTACAAATTACAATGTATTGTCACTGATATTGAATGAACTGATATGAATGTATGAATTTGATTTCAGGTGCTTCCTTGGCATCAACCCTAGTCAAGGGTCCAAGAGAAGTAAAAAGAAAGGCAAGAAGACAGCCGTTCATCCACAAGTCCTCCAACTATGTAACAAACTGAAAGACTTTGAAAGTGATTGGCTATAGACTTTGAAATTGAACGGATAAAGGAAGCTATATCTTATCATCTAAATCATCAGATGTCGAATTGATGTTTACTGTTCTGAATTATGTATTCTGTTCAGAGTAGGTTGTTGCATATATCTATATCAACAATTGAGAAATGTGACTGGTTACTAGAGCTATGATTGGGTTCAAACTGTTTATTGTGTAATACACGAACAATACGTGGTCGAACCAGTTGCAACACACCAGTTGCCCAAGTAGCCAATCATAGTGAGACTCACAAATAAGGGAGCTAAAAGTATTACAAATGAACTGATAGTTCACCAGTGAGAGACATGGGCTACTCTATGGCAAAACTCAAGACAGATTGATAATTCCACTCAAAACTAATTGAAAAGTGATCAATGCTTTTTGTCTAGCATTACTGTGATTAGTTCTACAGTACCGTACCATTAATCATGTTAATTGTACAGACTAGTGACCAGGAGATTCTGGGTTCAAATCATACCATGCAGCACATTGCTTACTTATGGAGTGAGTTTGGGTTGGGACTTGGCCTCTGTCATCAAGTATTTATTCTAGTCTTTGTAATCTGTTTAAGTCATGGAGTATTATGAAGATACCAAGGAGTATTCAATGAACAAATTCCAAGAGTGGAATTCACAGTGCAGGCCTATACACGATTTTCTATGTTTGAGTTTATATTTTTGGCCTCACAAAAAGTTTGTGAAAGTTTTAAGGGGGAGCCGACCCTTCGTGCACCTAGCGGTACTACTCTAGGCTGTATTGTGAAGAATTGGGAAAGGCTAGAAAATGAAAGTTGCTATGAATATAGCTAAGGTTTTTGCCATCCTTCCTATGTAGTTTGATTTTGTTTAGCTTTTATTGAGTTTCGCATATAGTGTCAAATGTTCAAAACTTTTGTTTTTCGAACATTTTACACTCTCGAAAAAATTTGTAAAAGCTAAACAAAATCAAACTTCATAGATTTATGATGATGGTAATCTTGGCTATAGTCATGGTAACTTTGGTTTTGTAGCCCTTCCCAATTCTTCAGAATATAGTCAGGAATACTGTTAGTAATTAGGTGCATGAAAAAAAAAAAACCGCGAAGGTCAGCTCCTCCTTAAGTTGATGAAAATATAAAAGATATCATTAAAAAGATACCAAGGAGTATTCAATGTACAAATTCCAAGAGGGAATTCACAGTGCAGGCCTATACATGATTTTCTATGTTTGAGTTTATATTTTTGGCCTCACAAATTATATGAATTTAGTGTAAAGTTGATAAAAATATCAAAAATAGCATTAAGAAGATACCAAGAAGTATTCAATGAACAAATTCCAAGAGGGAATTCACCGTGCAGGCTTATATACATGATTCTCTATGTTTGAGTTTATATTTTTGGCCTCACAAATTTTGTGAAAGTGTAAAGTTGATAAAAATATCAAAAATAACATTAAGAAGATATCAAGAAGTATTCAATGAACAAATTCCAAGAAGGGAATTCACAGTGCAGGCCTAGGCCTATACATGATTTTCTATGTTTGAGTTTATATTTTTGGCCTCACAAATTATGTGAAAGTGTAAAGTTGATAAAAATATCAAAAATAACATTAAGAAGATATCAAGAAGTATTCAATGAACAAATTCCAAGAAGGGAATTCACAGTGCAGGCCTAGGCCTATACATGATTTTCTATGTTTGAGTTTATATTTTTGGCCTCACAAATTATGTGAAAGTGTAAAGTTGATAAAAATATCAAAAATAACATTAAGAAGATATCAAGAAGTATTCAATGAACAAATTCCAAGAAGGGAATTCACAGTGCAGGCCTATACATGATTTTCTATGTTTGAGTTTATATTTTTGGCCTCAAATTATGTGAAAGTGAAGTTGTTGAAAATATAAAAAATAGCACGTTATTTATATTGCTATTGCTATTTGTGTCAATTCATATCAAAACGATGGACTTGGTCTGAGAATAAGAAATCAGATACTCTTAGTTAATCATCAAGGCCTACTTTTAATTATATTTCACTTCCTAAAAATGCTACCAAATTTGTAATAATTAAATGCTTATTTACTTAGTTACACAGGAAATAAGTCAACTTAAGCTGCGTTCTCACATGTATTTAAATCCAGGTTTATCTTTATCACCTATAAATCCGCTGCAATTAAAATAAATCCGATAGAATCTCTGCACGTCCAGACAGTCAGGTTTAGTGCCTAAATCCAATAAGCTTAAACCCGGGTTTAGACTATGTGCTATTTGAGCATATTTCCTTAGAACTTTCGATTATACGAAATGTACAAGTGTGCACATGACAATTTTCGATGTTTTATCTTCAAGTTCAAAGCAATACTTTGGCACGAAAATACCCGTTGTTGAAATTCGAATGATATAGGCCTACAGCATGATGAAAATTTGCCCTTTCCTCTGCTGACCCGAATAGCTAAAAACGTTGACCGTGACTTTTATATAGTAGGGGCCTAACGCGATCAAAATATGAAACATGAAATTCTAAAATTTATAACTCAACTCGTAATACCTGCTTCCATCATGAAATCGGCACCCTATAGGCATAATACATGTAATAGAGTTCGCTTCTATCTAAACTGCGTAGTTCAATGGGCATTATGTTAGTTTTTTGGGGCGCCCTCTACGGAGGCGTCCCACAATATTGGCATGTACTTGTGAGTAGCTTCTAATTTCAGTCTTACTAGATTTACTCCGCAATTGTTGTGCTATTTTGCTAAAATTATGCCCTTGCTCAGAAATAAATCCACAATATGCTTGGATTTTATTTTATTATTGTTTTCTGTTATGCACAGGATAAAATGGTGTGCGTATATTCTTTGTTTAAAAGACAAAATTAATGGATTTGTAAAAACACCAAATAAATCGAGACCTTTGACCTTTGTAACCACTTTGACCTTTGTAACCAGTTTACCGCCTCTTAGAACCCGATAGACGGTGACCAACACTTTGGATTACAATAGCCTAATCTGAATGGCATAGTCCAATAAGCTCAAATAAACAATCATAGTGCAAAATTTGACCTAACTTGCAGAGTATGAGTTTTTGTACCCAAAGTTTCAAAGTCAGGCATCTTATCAAGATCAAGATAGTGATAGTGACATAACAATTAACACGCTTATCTTACCAAGGTCTTATCTATCTGCATGGGGTAATTGGAAATTATGGTGTAGCCTATTTGTTTTAAGGATGAAACAACTGGCTCCTTTTGCATGGAAATTAGAACAAATTACTATACAAGCTGTATCAAAAGTTTGGTACCCAGCAGTTTTGATAGTAATTGAAAAGCCTGGTTCTTCCAAATGCAATATCGGGTCCCCTTAAAATGATAAAATGATCAGACCATAAATCTTTTGTGACTGTTTATGACATTAATCAACAAATTATGCGGATCCTAGATGTGTCGAGGATGTTATGTTTATGAACAAAACGTTACGTTTGTATTTTCAACATTGTTAATCATTGCTACGTGTATGTTAACAAATGAACAAAGTATTCTTTTGGATATCATCAAATTGTAAATCTCTAGTCAGATTTTCAGTGTGTTAACAACTATGTATCAAAGATGTTACGTTCATGTACAAAACATTAACGTTCTTATCTTGTAAACATTGTATACCCATATAGCTACTTTTGAAGAATGAATGTTCTGTAATTGTCTTTTATCCTTCATCTCTATTAGATTTTCAGTGTATTAGCAAGTAGATGATGTATATGTATCACAGACGTTATGATGTATATGTATCACAGACGTTATACATTCATAAAAACTTTTCTTTTGGTCAACATAGGGGTAGATCCTCTTCTATACTATCCATCATATACCCCCCTGCATAACGAAATTCAACAATATTCAATATCCAAAGCAATATCATCACTACAATATGCCCCAAAATTGAACTCCCCACCCCACATAATCGCAAATTGACACGACAGCTTCATTCCAATTCAATTTATTTCATCCAAAACGGTCCTGTGATACACCTTCCCCAATCAAACACATTTGTCTTGCATTTGATCATCTTCTACTCTTCCCTAGAAAAAATCATTATGATACCAAATCCCCGGGACCAAATCTAAACACCATGCCATGGAATTCACCATATCACGTCCAAGCTCACATAATTTGGGCGCCCCATTCCTTTTTTAAAGGAATTTTTATACCCCCTTAAACCCGACAGCTCTACGAACACCGTTCATACACAGCGGATTTAAGCTTAAACCCGCTACTAACCCTGGTCAAAAGCAGGGTTAAATTGGCGGATTTAGGGCTCGATAAATCTGCTAGACTTAAATCCGATGATCGTTCAGACAGCAATTTAAACCCGCCGCTAAATCCATCTGAATTTAAACCTGGGTTTAAATGTCTTAAACCTTACTGTGTGGACACGACTAATCTTTTTAATTTCATTTTTCATACTCTGTATTATTGTACCAAAAGTCGTTTTGATATAGACTGACAGATTTACATGTATATTGATACATTGTATTTGTTGCATGTGTAAGTTTCGAGGGTTTAGTTCAACAAAGGGCTCTCTGCATTTTGAGGAAACCAATGTTTAGGCCTATAAGATTTTACTGATCTTGTTCATCTGTTTGTTGTTGTTTATCTCAGCTGTGCTGATTAATAAACAGATTGTGAAAACACCTTCGTGTGATTTGTTGTTTATTCCTTTTCAAATTAGTTTGCTGAGTACTCACAGCATGAATGTGTTACGAAGGCATGATTTATAACAATTAATGATCACAGTCAACAACTTTAATTTTCAGATGTTTATTTACGTTACCTGTAGCAACGTCTGCAATTAAACGTAAATAAACTAGTTTGTATTGTAAATTTTGCAGTACAAACCTGTGTTTACGTTACTACCTGGAATATACAAATTGAATGCGAAATAACGGCCTCACGTGGAATATACAAATTGACTGAAATAACCGCCTTCAACGCTATTTTACAGTACAATAGTTTATTTACGTTACTCCCTGAAATAACGTCTTCAATGCTATTTTTTTACAGAACAAAAGTTTATTTACGTTGCTACCTAGAATATACAAATTGACTGTGAAATAACGACCTGACGTGGAATATACAAAGTGACTGTAAAATAACCGCCTTCAACGCTATTTTACAGTACAATAGTTTGTTTACGTTACTCCCTGAAATATACAATTTTACTATGGAATAACATTCTGCCACGTTTATTTACAGTAGAACTGAAATTATACACGATCTCAGTAAAATAACATCTATCATGTATGTTCACGCCAACTGTTAAATAACATTAAAACATCGTTTGTTGACATTGTCAAGCGTCATTTTACCTAAAATGTTGTTAATTAAGAGATAGTATAGTGTTATATTACGGCTGAAGATGGCATTTATACTGCCCAGATACTCCAAATAACGGGTCATTTATGTAGAAAGTACCATAAAATAACACTGTTATCGTTAATTAACGTTGTTATTAGAATTTAAGGACCTCTTAAAAAACGTTAAAAGTCGTATTATTGCATTATTCCACTGTTAATTTACCAGTAACGGGCACGAAGGAAAAAACCCGGTTTTTAGGAGAAAACGTACAACCGTTAAAAAATCAAACGAATTGTTCAATTAACGGTCAATTCTTGTTTATGGTTGCTGTATTTTACCGGTAAAATACCGGCGTCCCAGCTGCCAGTATTTTACCGGTAAAATACAGCATCCGTTAAAAAATCAAACGAATTGTTCAATTAACGGTCAATTCTTGTTTACGGTTGCTGTATTTTACCGGTAAAATACTGGCAGCTGGGACGCCGGTATTTTACCGGTAAAATACAGGTTTTTTTCTAACAGTGCAGCACCACATGACAATAGGGTATTGTCCTAATTGACAGGATGTAAATGTCAAGAGGATGAAAAGAATGAATAGATAGGATAAGTGAACTGATGTCACACAAACTTTAAAGATATATTTAGAAATTGCTTTGTATTATGCATGACTTTCCTAATTATCTTTAAAGTTTGAGTGACTTATCCTATCTATTCATTCTCTTCCTCTTCTATTGATCATGACCCATCTTGACATTTACATCATGTCAATTAGGACAATACCCTATTGTCCTTTGGTGCTGCTTATCAGGGGCGTAGCCAGCTTTCTTTGTCATGGAGTTGGATCCACCCTTACCCACTTTCACTGAATGGGCCTTTAAGCATTTTCTGGTGTTGACCCTACCAAACCCTTATTCATAAGAAAGTGACGATGATTGTTAAATATAAATAGGAGATCTGACATGTTTGGTTGCATGAAATACAAGTCCTGTTAATTTTAAAGAATTCCAATACAAATTATTATGCTGCAGTTAGCATAATGCAATATTAAATTAATGTTAATACCGAATATTTGCCCATTCTTTATTTGGGCTGAGTAAACCTTGCACAACAAAGCTTATTTAGGCACATTTAAATAAATATGAAATACCTAGATATTCATGAGAAATGAATATTGATATCAAGTAACTCAATTAGGAATGAGCGCGGATGAAATGTTAATGGACAAACTTGGGATGAACTGTATTGTGATATGAGTTACATAATCATCCGTTTCTTTGCAGCCATTAATTGAGCCGAATCGACCGCAATTTGCACGGATATGTAGAACACAGATTTGTGTGTGATCCTTTTTAAATTTTATGATTTTAGTACAAAATTCATTCATCCGGTAATCTTTATTGGGACACACTGTATACCACAGCATTACCGAATGCACATTGCTTTTTATGCTAATAGCTATAGTCCAACTCATTGGGAAGTAATACGGACACGTTAAATTAATGTAGGCCCCTATTTGAAGAGTTGAGTAAGTTTTTGAATGACGACTATTCAAATCATCTAGCATCAATTTAATAATCAGTATAATGGCGTCTATAGTATGATGATATTCATAGCCAATGTTCCGTGATATATACCGCACTGAATATGGCCTCAATGTGTGATGTTACAATAAATACCTATTTACTAACAGATGTGTTGGAAATAACAACATTATACTACATTGACCCCATAATGTCACATCACTCGTAGTAATAGTAGCACGTACATTTTCAGAATATAGATTTTATGATGAAATGTACTCGCACAAGTCCACTTGAATAAATCAGAAATGATTGTTTCTTTTAGACAATGTTGCTATTAACGTAGACTTTCCTCACACTGGGTTGCCGTGCAAAACAAATCTTCATAAATCGGTGATTGTAAATGAGATGCAATTAGACTGCATAATGATCACTGGAATTATACCACCTCCCCATACACAAACACACCCCCACACACACCCCCACACTGCACTGATATACGTGTATTGCTTTTCTTTGAACCTCTAGAGGTTAATAGACATCAGTGGTTTATGACCAGGCTCTGTGTTATGACGGAGCATTACGAGTTGACTCGGGTCAAGATAACATGGTCACTGGTCTTCATTAAAATAATTCCTGGCAAATATGACATTAAGTAAAAGACTTGATGTGGCAATTTAGTCTATCTGTTGAGCCTGCTAGCTTGCTTTCTCGTCAAGTAATCGATAGCGACACATTTAGCAGCACTGTCATTTCCGCCACATTTGCCAGCCACTCGGAGCGGGCGCATAGAGATTTAGCATTGCTGCAAATGGAACTTGTTGATTTGAACAAACAACTCGTCAGCGTGAATATCGAAAGACGACATATTTGGTTAAGATAATATAGTTTGGCTAGGGATTGGGAAGAAATGTCATACAAGACGCAGATTGCAAATCTAACTTAATCGTGATTAATTGTACGACTCCTGATTTGCTGTGTCATGATTGTGACATTTTAGATATAACCACATGAACACTGATGAACATATATTACAACACGAGTTTGTTGTTAATGCTGTCATTTCTGTGATTAATTGCAACATAAATATACCGGCGGGGATTTCTTAAAATTGTTTTTACTATAAGGGCCACGGTACATGATATTTACTTTTCGCATCAAATTCATAAATTGCAGTAGCTTTTACCACCATGTCTTTAATACAATTGAATGGGATGTTAAGTGATTTTCAACCTGATTATTTTACAAACGTTGTTTTAATGGATATGCACAAGCATAGCCCGTTCAGAAGTAGGCCCCCTACATTAATCTTCATAATCATGGAATAAATTATCATTTGGAACATTTATAAAAAAAACCGGATTATTTGTATTTATTCTCCTTTATATTGAAATTATTGGAACATGCATGCATATACGATTTATGTAATTTTCTCAGTAACAATATGGCGCTTTAAATAATATTGCACACATCTTTTGCACTGAAACAGGTACATTGCAATCGAGTATCCTCAAATTACGATGCAATCAAATAGTAACTGACAAATCACCCTTGAAATAGATATTGCCAACAATCTTAAATTTCACAACTTATTTCTGATGAACTCTTTATCTTAAGCGGCAAATTCCTAAGAGAATGGCGAAGAGATTTGATAAAAGGCGTTATCAGATCGTTCCTTACGTGTAAGTCGCCATGTTGAAATCAATACACCCATAATGTATCAGGTAAGGTTAAATTTAAAGGCATATTTGCTGTTAAAAACTTAACTATATAAAACCGAACTAGAGATTTTGGGTATTACACACTTCCCTCACACAAAATAGCCCACGGACCAACGTAGCATCCATTGCGGGTAATGTGGAAGGGTGATAAAAATGACAGAGATCCTCTCATTAAAATAGCTTTTGTTACAATGCCACATCATCAGAATCTGAAAAGCAGTTCCCGAAGCAGTCCCTATCCCATCAAATTTGGGAATGCCACTTTAACTCAATGTTTTCATTACGTGCATGCCCTGGGCACATTGAATCAAAGCAACTACTGGTCTTCCAACTGCGTCTATTTTGGTACCCATTTTTTGTTACACTCCATTGACTCATGGTTAACCATACTAACGTTTGACTTGTCAAAACTAAAATGAATATGTCACTCCCGTGTATCATCGACCAACGTAGCATCGACAGTGAACAGATTGTTTTTCATTAATAATCTAAATATCAACCGTCATATTTCTGCAACCACAGAGCGATAAAACATTATATGAAGTAAGACTTGACTCTTTGGGATATTCATGATATTACAGAGGTATTGCAATTTTCATTGTTACGCTTGAATGGTCAGTGATTTTGTAATGCGTCGAACCTGGTCGAACATGACAATATTTATCAAGTGAACATTACCAGGGACCAACACATGCGGTCCCTGACATTACTTACACACATGGCAAATCTCTCTCGTATAATTATTACATAGACTGTGGTTTTATTATTTATTCACCAAAACAGAGAAATAATATAATTGAATAATTAATTTAAATACATTATCATGATTATACAGGGAAAACATCTACATACATACCACAACGCCCCATATACCCATGACCACCCCTACACACATATTTAATTATATATTTTTATTTGTACGCTCGTGTAAAGTAAGTCCGTAGATGTCTGTTCTTTACACAATGTTGCTACTAACGTAGACTTTCCAGTCACTGGATTGCCGTGCAAAAATTCCTTCATGAATCGATTCTTGTAAAGGAGAGAACATAATACATCATTGCAATGGACACACACACACCCACCCGTCACATACACACCCACCATTCCCATATACCTACACCCCACCCCACCCGCACCACCCCACCCCCCACACACACCTGCTTCAAATTAACAACATATCAGTAAGATTTTATCTTGCAATATGATGACAAAAATTGGACATGACGATGCATAATTTTCATTTGTTACAAACTGCACGATCATCTTCACTTCAGTTTTCATTTCGTGACCATCGAAAATATTGTACTAACGAACATAACTCTGAATCTATCACATTATCAAAAGTTCAAAGTCACGCATTTATTATTCATCTCTTTCCCCCGAAATGATTTTGACTATATACCTTAGGGAATTAAGGTCATCTGTCATTTAATATTTTTACCTGATATGAGATGAAATTTCATATTGTGTTATCACGCTTTGTAACAACTGTTGTATTGCAAGCTTCATACAAGAGTCCCCAAAGGATTGGTAACACAGGCTTGGATGCGAAATACATAATTTCCAGAAGCAACCTGAATCAAGCACGTATAATGTAGTTTGAACATCCCAAACTATGCATTCTCATTTTTCTAAAGAGGGTGGCTTTTGAAGGTTACATTTAGAATTAGAATTTCTGAATGTTTTGTATTTTCACACAAGTTGGTGACATAACTGAAGAAAAATAAACCACTACAGAGCAATATGTAAAAATGATAAAATTGTGGCTGTAAAAATTTTGCGTAGATTTACTTACAATATGTTGTTTTATATGTTGCTACTACATGTATAGTAAACCTTGGAAATGATTAAATCAAAATCAAAAATATACAAGGAATCATTTATAACAACATTTTACTCATAGTTAGACTATCTTTTGAATAAAGTGCTCAATCCCAAAAGGGAGAGGGTATAAAAATTCAAAGAACAGACCTTCCAGAATAGGTAGTCGTACGACTACCTATTCTGGAAGGTCTGTTCAAGGAATCATTTATATAGGCCTATATTTGGCTCATTATGAGTTCATTCTTATATTTCGTAAATCACAGTTGAGGCCCTTTAAAGGGGGACTCCGGCAATCATAACATTATGCCTTATAATGTTAGAAAAATAATTATCAAGCACGAATCACATTGTTTTATTTAAAACAAACTCATATTGACCATAAAAACGAATAAAAACAGTCGGCTCTCAACACGCGATATTCAAAATTCCCGCGCCGAAATTGTGTAAGTGCAATGACGTAATGGTTATTTGTGTTCAATTGTCGTCAGCCTTCATTGTATTACTGGGACGTCATTGCACTCGGCGCCCGGGAATTTTGAATATCGCGTGTTGAGAAACGGATGTTTTTATTCGTTTTTATGGTCACTATGAGTTTGTTTTAAATAAAACCATGTGATTCGTGCTTGATAATTATTTTTCTAACATATAAGGAATAATGTTGTGATTGCCGGAGACTTCCTTTAAACGATGTAAGGAAATCACAAATAAACACATCCGTAATAATGCTAGTTGTTTTTATCTTAAAAACTCCTCATGAACAAATCTAGACAGATTGGGACCAGGGTTAAACGCTCTCATCTTTACGCAACTGACTGCGATACACATGTATTATAGGTATGACTCTCTATACGCGGAACCGACGGTGTAACGCCCCTCCGATGGACAACGTACTGTCATGGTTAATTTACCCAATTCCAAATAAACCACGGGGAGCGGACGATATGAATATAATCTACAGATGTTGTCAATTAAGTTCTTTTTTTCAATACCCAAGCAAGTTGCCACCCCATCGGGAATTGAATTTAAATTTGTTATCTTAACCTATCAAATTCAATCGTTTAAATGCATTCAATAAAGTACGTACAATATATAATAACACATGGTTGAAATTGAAGTTTACTTGTTTTTAATATAAATCTTTACGAAAGCCAGATGTCATTTGTCACAACTGTCAGCAGAAACACATTTAGTTTAGCAGTGGGTCTTGACAAGTAAACTCTAAATAGCAAATCATGATATGTTAGATAACATCGACTACTCGACAAGTTGAGTGAACATGGAAAGGTGACGAGGCTGGCTGGCTGGTGAATCTCCGTTGTCAGAAATCGTATAAAGAAAGAATATAAATCACTGATCTACGTATGGTTTCTCGGGTGATATCATTGATGAGATGTGTGTGTTATTTGGGTCACCCTGTACAAAACCAATTAGTATTATAGTGAGTTCACATTACAATGTATGTGTAGATTGTTATTATGATAATCATTATTGAGTAATCATGCAGTTTCTGTTCATCAGCCTAATTAATGCCGTCCAATATGCATGGGCTTAAATGCCTGTGACAAGCTGTGGCTATAAATGCCTGCTGGACCTTTATTTTAAAAATAATGTCATGCGCGAAGAGCTTTAAGCTTGCATGCGCGAAGAGCTATTATCTTGTGCGAAAAGGTTGGGACATTTTATACCTTCTAAGATCAGACAATCCGTCCTTCCTTTTTCAATATTGAAGACGATCGCATGTTTTATGTCCAACATAGCATTGCTTGGAATGTTTTTTTTGGGGGGGGGAGGCTGAATACCAGAAAACATGTCGAGCGTCCACAAGAAATGTCGCGCTATCGTAGGATACATTCACCAACATAATTGTATTTTATTCAAAGTAATTCCATTCTATGCGTGGTACTAAATCCTCTTCTTTATTTTCTTGTATATTTATTGCAATTTTCAAGGAACGTTTCCCTTCCTCAACAATGTCGTTATATTTTATCTAAACAACACCAGGACAGATCAGAATATTTAACCATCCTGCATTTGTTAATTATTCACGGAGAATAGGAGTAATCAGTGATTTGGTGTGTGGGTTTTATTTATGGAATTTAGTCGTAAATTGTTTGGATTCTATATACCCAGTGGGCACAGGTTAGGATTTCGACGTTGTATCAACGTTGATACAACGTCGAAATCTAACCTAACCAGATTTCAACCCGATTTCAACCTAGAGATTGGTTGAAATCAGGTTGAAATTTCAACGTCGATACAACGTTGAAATTTCAACCTGATTTCAACCAACTTTCAATGCAAAAAATTAAGAAGGTTGAAATCAGGTTGAACTTCAACGTTGATACAACGTTGAAATTTCAACCTGATTTCAACCAATGTTTCAACGCACAACTTAATGGCCTTTTAATACATAAGATATTATTAGGACGAAATAGGCCTATGCTTAGTATATTAACATGATTAAAGTAATTATATCCATGCCGCATGATCTCCCGATTTATACCGTACTTCCGTTTCTCTTCTTCAAAAGTGGCCCGCCGTGGCGTTCACTACCTCCAACAAGCATGTAATGACTTACGCGAAAACACCGGGTGGTACGGGGTATGCTATACGGCCCCGTCGCCGCTCAATTGGCGGGCTGATGTTGATATGGGAATTCCTACAACTTGGTGGAAGCTGGTGCGACAAACACTTGTTGGGGGAGGCAAAAAAAAGGGGGGTGCTTAAAAGTTTTGACCCTTCTAGGGGGGGGGGTGGCCTTGAAAAAAATAAACTAACAATTTTCCTGTGAAAATTGAGTTTACATGATTTTTGATGGGATTGACCCATAATTTTTATGTCAAAAAGGGGACCCTGAACTATTTGAGAACTGATAATTATTTTTTTGCATCAGACCCCGAACAAGTGTTTTGAACGGTCCCTAATAGGCCTATTGTTATTTCGCATATTCTTTTAACCATTTTGCTAACACGTGATATCGCCCCGGGGTAATGTCCCGGGTATCGCCGCCGGCGTAGCCGGCGTCAGAGGTGCAGAGGTCGGCATCCATACGCGGGAGGCAACCGGGTGTGGAGTGAGTGGGCCGTACGCAGCGGTCATGTAGTCGGGCCCCTAGCCCCTGGCTGGAGCCGGCCACATCATAGGCTTCTATGTTGTCGATCATAGTCGGCGAAAGCAGGGGAGGGGGAACGCACTCTCTCAAATCTTTCATGGAACGGCAAGTGTTATAGGTAGGCCTATACACGCACGTTTGGCAAGCTATTGTAGGTGGGTGCGTACGCTCGCGCACATTGCCGGTAGGCCCTACACACACGCGTTCGCAAGTGTTGGTGAGTACGCACGCGGGTTCGCAAATGTTTGCGAGTACGCACTCACGTTTGGAAGTTTTCATGCGTACGCTTGCGAACATTAGGCCCCTACCGGTATGCACACACGTTTGCAAGTGTTTGCAAGTACGCACGCGCGTGCACAAGTGTACGCATGCGCAATCTCAAGTAGTTATATGATATTGCGGTTTATGGGTACGCATGCACATGCTCAAGTGTTATGGGTACGCACATGCGTTCGCGAGTTATTGCAGGTACGCACGCGCGTACACAAGTACTTGCAAGTACAAACGTACGTTCGCAAGTGTTTATGGGCACGCATTTGGCATGCGAGTTCGCAAGTGTTCGCAAGTGTTTTCGTGTTTGCTTGTGCGTTCGCAAGTGTTTATGAGTACTCGCGTGCGTGCGCAGGTTATTTGCATGTGCGCATGCCCATTCGCAAGTGTTTGCGAGTACGCAAACACGTTCGCAAGTATTTGAAAGTACGTACACGTGTGCGCAAGTGTTTGCATGTACACACCCGTTCGCAAGTGTTTATGCGTACGCAAGCACTTTCGAAAGTGTTTGCAAGTACGCAAGCGTGTGCGCAAGTGTTTATGGGTACGCACGCACATGTGCAAGTGTTTATGGATACGCACCTGCGTTCAAAAGTTATTTCGGGTACGCACGTGCGTGTGCAGGTGTTTGCAAGTACGTATCGCTTTCGCCCAACACTATGGGATATTGCCCAATGTACAGCAGTGAAAGTAAATGGAGTTACACACGTACGAGTGACGTACATGAACTTGAGGCCTAAATTTGCAAATAAAACAGGTTAGTAAACATTTAAATTTTCTTTAAAAGTCTACTTGAATTTTGGACATATTGCAGCATGTATATTTCAACTTGTTTTTCCATTTTGTATCATCAGGATATGTTAAAATAGTTAAGCTTACTAAGCAGTTAAGATACATGCCTGAATTGTTCATGTTGTTCGAGCATATTCTCTAACGCAATGCGAAGGTATCCGTGAGCAAATTCGTTGCTAGTGTTTTTCGAGCAACATGCCTGCTGCATGCTGTATATACGATGAATGCACCATTAGACAGACACGATACAGTCATGACAGTGCCTTGACTTGTAGGCCTACTTTGTAGAAGACTCGGTCAGTTTGGAATATTTGCTGGGGCAATGTAAATGTAATTAACGAACTAGGCATGCTAGGCCCCTAGCCCTAGTCATATCGTACAGTAAAAGGTCTTGCTTGGTACTGCTGGGAGCATAGATAGGTGAACCCTAGGCCATAGACTACGTCCTAGTCATGTTCATGTCATGTGCATGATGTGCTAGGTCGTGTATTAAATGATTTTATATTTAGACATTTACGTTACCGGTAGGGGAGTCTAGGTTTGTAACTCCGTCAAGTTTTTTGATTTTTTGATATACATTACGCATATTTAATCCTACTGCATATCTATGCCAAATATAATGTTTCTGTGTAAATTATGGAAATAGTTGTGTTTTTATTTTAAATGATAATCCCTAAATTGTTATTTTTGTCGTTACAGCTGACGTGTCGTTGCGCCACATGATAAAGGAATCAAAACAAGATCAGTGAAGATTGGCCATGCAATAGACAGACTATAGTCCATGACAATGTACAATGTATAAAGCATCAAGAAAATTGACGTAACATCAGAAAGGTTAGATGCAGCCAAAGATTTCGGATGAACTGGTCACTTGAGAGAGCCATTAGTTTAAAAGAATGGCATGGAGCAACTCCTAGATCAACCCTCCTTCTTCCTGCAAATTCTGCCTTTGGGTCCATCGTAGAGCAGTTAGTGCCACGTACTACTCATCAGTTTAAGTTCTAACCTTGTTAGTCATGAAAGGTCAAAGGGTCCTTCATTCCATCTATATCCCGCAGATGGAATGTACTCCCGCCTCAAATTCCATGAATTGTGAAACGGACCAGCTTCAAATCTAGGCGCCAACCCATCAGCTTAATGATAACAGCTGTTATTGCCTTGATATGTGTCTTAACACACAAAGAAAGAAGGTGAACAACTAAGCAAGCAATACAGATTCTGGTCTAGATTTTCTTTATATTGGTAGTGATGACATCATCAATGCGAAATAAGCCTACTGATAGGGTTGACGTTTACGATGCTTATCTCCTTCAGCTAAAACTGAGCACGACAAGGATCCTTTGAACATGTGTTGAAGGGTGGAGTGCAAGCGCAGAACAGTTCCAAAACTATTGATCACATTCTCTGTATGATCTGATCATCAGTCTAAAAAAGTTAGCGTGAAGTTCTTCCATGAGAAAAATAAAAGTATTTAGTTGTATAATCTGTCAACAATTTCCAGTTTAGTTAGCGTGTCAAAAGTCAAGACGTAGAAACCACATTTTAAAGATACCTTGCATGGTATCAGAAGTTTTAAGTAAGTTGTAACGTGAAAAGAAGATTTTTACGCGTTTTCTTCAAGTTAATATTGAATGGATATTCCAAATGCGCAAGCCAGGGAAACCCCTTATTAAATTACGAGGTTCATTCAAAAACCTCCATCGTCACCTCTCTATCTTACGTGTCAGGCAATTGAAATTAAAAATGTTTTCGAGATCATTCGCAAAAGGTTATAAAAGGTTGTCAGAAAACGGTTAAATGTCGGGTTATATAAAGGTTATATTAAGGGTATAAAACGTTTTCATAACATTAAAAAAGATTTTTTGATAATCTTCTGCCCAGCAAACACAAAATGTATTGCAGAAACGTTTAAATGTCGGGTTATATAAAGGGTATAAAAAACGTTTTAATAACATTCCAAAAACATTTTTGAAAACTTGATACAAAACATTCTGAACAGAATGTTATTTTGGGGTTGAAAAAATATTTTGCGAAAAATGTTTGCCTAAAATATTTGTAATAACGTTTTAAAACCGTTTTCATGACATTTATATAACCCGACATTTAAATGTTATTAAAACGTTTAAAAAAACATTTTAAGAACATTTCTGTGTTTGCTGGATGCAAATATTTTAACATAATTAGTTATTTAAGTGTTGACAAAAATGTTTGCATTGATAGTTTACAATATCATTTTGAAAACATTGTTAAAATATTGTTGCAGTGTGTTTTTATACACAACGTTTTAAAACGTTTTCATGACCTTTATATAACCAGACATTTTAATGTTATAAATACGTTTTTACCTAAGCCAAAAGCCAAAATATAACTTATCTAAAACGTTTTTAAAACGTTTTTGTGTTTGCTGGGATGATTATACCCTTACATCTTGGCTACAAAATAAAAGTTATTAAATGTAATGTTTGGTTTTTAAGATGTGTTTGTTGAAGCGAATACAGATTTGGTGCGCCGGAAACGGTTTGAAAGATTTAAAAGGTGGCCTACATCTATGTGGAAGTCATTACAGATTTATTTCTGAAAATAATTAAATTGCTGTATTTTTGTTCAAATACTTTAATCAGTATCTAATGCTTGCATGTAGTGCAATTTAACTGGGTATCGTGTATTTTGCACCCTCAATTCATCATGATCAGTGCTTTAATTAAAGCCTACGTAAGCTGATAAATTTGGCGGCCATTTAGGATTTGAAGGTTAAAAGTAGGTCCAATCATCAAATTGAGGCTTATTACGGTAAACTGATATGAAAAGGTGAGAAATTAGCACAAGGTTGCAGGTTTACTCAGTGGTGGCTATCTTGAAAAAACAAATTGGTCAACATTTTTTTGGTCAAAATGAGATTTTTGGTCAAAAAGTAGATTTTTGGTCAAAAAAGTAATTTTTTGGTCAAAAAGTAGATTTTTGGTCAAAATGAGATTTTTGGTCAAAATGAGATTTTTGGTCAAAAATAAGATTTTTGATCAAAGTGAGATTTTTGGTCAAAAATGAGATTTTTGGTTAAAAACGAGATTTTTGGTAAAAAGCGAGTTTTTGGTCAAAATGAGATTTTTGGTCAAAATTGTGAATTTTCGTCAAAATGTGATTTTTGGTCAAAAATGAGATTTTGGTCAAAGATCAGATTTTGGCCAAAATTAGATTTTAGTCAAAAATGAGATTTTGGTCAAAAATAAGATTTTGGTCAAAATGAGATTTTTGGTCAAAATGTGATTTTAGTCAAAATGTGATTTTGGGTCAAAATGTGACCGCTGCACACGGCACTCCACACCCAGTTCCTGCCGCGTATGGGTGCCTACTGCACGGGGCCCTCTGCACCGACAACAACGCATGACCGCTGCGCACGACCTACCAACTCCACACCGGGTTGCCTCCCGCCGCTGGCTCCCGCGTATGAGTGCCAACTGCGCATTCTGCACCGACGATGCGGGCGATATACCCGTGGCTATTCCCCAGGGCGATACCAGGCCTATAATCATGATATAATACACCAGCCGGCCGATTGTGAAACTCTACACGGGTAAGTATCAATTTATTACTATTATTTAGTAATTAGGCCCTATATTTGAATGATAATTTACAAAATCGGGTTAAAATCGGGATATAATCAGGTTGAAATCGGGTTGAAATCGGGTTGAAATCAGGTTGAAATCAGGTTGAATTTCGACGTTGATACAACGTCGATACAACGTTGTATGAAGGTTGATGCCCATTTGCAAATACAACGTGATTTCAACCTTATTTCAACGTCGAAATCGGACGTTGATACAACGTCGATACAACGTCAGAAACTGACCCGTGTGCCCACTGGGTATGGTATAGTTTTATTATTTTAATCAGTTGTATAGTCTGTTTGCTGTCTATGACCGTGACGTGAATGCTAATTACATGATGCATATGTAATGTACGTGCAATCACGTGCTTCATATGTTGACGTTGAAGATCACTCTTTATTTGCATCCAAACAACGGTTAAGACGAGTACCCGGGTGAGGAAAAGAAAAGCAGAAAAAACCCACATGTTGTTGTGTTATTCATAACAAATGAAATATAATAAACATCTAAAAAAAAGTAACTAACCCCCCTTAAATAATGTCCATTATTCAAAAACGGGCTATTGTATTACAAATCTGGAAAATGCGTTGGAAGCAGAATTTATTTCTGCGCATTTTGACACCTCATTTGATACGATAGCCTAAAATACAATAAAACACCGGTCAATTTAATGTAGTGAGGTCCAGATTTGAAAGTTGCACTTACAACAATACAAAAACACTCGTTGACACAGATTTCCATCCATTATTGAATACAAATCAATAGAATTTACTGCAACTTTCAAATCTTGAGTTACATTGATTTAAATGCACGCTGTGACGTCAATATTTAGTCAATTGCTACAAATGAGGTGTCAAAATGTGCAGAAATAAATTCTGCTTCCAACTCATTTTTTTTACAGATTTGTAATACAATCACCCGTTTTTGAATAATGGTCATTATTTAAGGGGAGTATAGTTACCTTTTTTGAGATGTTTATATTATAATATACACCAAAATAACATTGCAAAGCCGAAGAATACACTGAGAGATAAGACAGTTGTCTCACTGGAATGGGTGACATTATGATGTAAGAAAAATTTCATTTTTTGAATAGTCTCAGGTTGAAAGCATATGCATACATTGGTTGATTTCATTTATACCGTAACTGATTAAGATATAATTCAAGTCTGGTCAATCAGACACACCTATTTTTGGCGGACGAACCGACGTTGCGACTGAACCTTCAGTCTTCAGCTGGGTTATTATGTAAATGACCTTGAGAACAGGAAACGACCGGTATTGATGACAATCGGCGAGTAATGTCCATTAACATTCTCTCCCAACCGTGACAAAGTTTTGCCCGGACGCCTCCTCCAACCCATCTGAAAACTGAAGGTTTCAGTCGCAACGTCGGTTCGTCCGTCAAAAATAGGTGTCTGGTTGACCAGATTGAAATTAAATCTTAATTTCAACATACCCAGATGAAAGAGAGTCTACACAGTTTGAAACTGAAACAAGTAGGTATATATGTCTCAGGTTTGAACCATAACTGATTCTTCTTTGTTTCGGCTATATACCTGTATACTGATTCTATATATAATTTGGTTTCATTTGTTAGCATCTGCATTCAGCATCAATGTATGCATATTACAGTTATGAACACTTGTAAAGAGTATATGATTTTAATTCACTTTATTAACAGATTTCATATAATTAATTACCTTTTGAACACCTGTCGCTTTTAATTTTGATCACAAGCAGTGGCGTAGCCAGTGGAGGGGGGCAAGAATTGGTATATCTTGCCAAATATGGCGCCATTTCTTGATATTTTCTTTGTTTTTTAGATCAGGCTCTGAAGTGCAAACACGTACGTAGCACTTGTGCCACTCTAAGAATTATTGGCTTAGGCCATTTATTTCTTTTAAGAACATTATGTATTAAATACTTGGTAAAACGTTGATTAGCATAGTCTACAATTGGGATAATTTGTGATAATTCGATCCCGCCGAACATGACAATTGCTCATGAGACTACAACCACATGGGCGCCTTATAGCAGAAGATTATCTGCTGCGTGTAGTGAAGACCCTTTGGCTAGGCAGCTCTATGTCGGGCTCTATGTCTGTTTTTATTTGATAGAATGTCACATTTTGCCCGACTCAACTCAAATAGCGTATAAGATTGAAGCATTATAAGACATATGGAACAATAAAACATCTCAGTCTCACACACCGCAACTGAAGATCGACGTCAAACGGAGAAGGAAATGGAGGGGGAGGTTTAGATTTGGTGTCGCCAAAGCTATGCAAGTCAAGCTGTTTGAGACAGATCTCTGACTTGTATTCTCCAAAATGTCAGAACACTTTCAGCAATTACATTCTTGTTTGAAATAACCACATAATTCATGTGATTCGGAATATGAACAAAGACTATTGAAGATGGAATCAAATCCTTGAGGCAGTAAACACTGCTTTAGATTTTGTATACCTATTCATACTATTCTTAATATATACCCCATGACAAATTATATTTGTTTGTCTTCTTTTAAAATCATATCTGAAGAGTAAAACTTGGTTGTGAGCATACTACTATATTCGTTGTACATTTATCTTTAATGTGGTTCTGCGAACATGAGGAAATCTACACGCCTTCGTGTGTCGTTGTTTGGAATGCAATACTTTACCGCAAGGTGCATAAGAGTAGTAGAGTACATAGAATCTATTGTCGCAAACACCCTAGTGCATCATTTATCTTGTGACATTTATCATTCATCGGTCGACTTAAATCACTCATTTACTAATAAAGAATATGCAAAATAAATTCCTATGTAGAACTGGAAAACATTTCAAAAGCTGATGCGATCTTCAATAGTGCATGCACATTTTGATAATTTCATAATGCAATTCCTATTTTTAAAATTCCTATATATGGCTTTATTAGTTCATAGTCAAATCGATCACGCACACAATATTGATTACTTATAAACTGATTTTGTTAGGACTCAATTATCAATATGATATTTATTGTTTGTTATATGGTTAGCTATTTTCCCTTCTTACGTTAGCGGAAAACCTTAGTTTAATTGAATCCTAAAACATAGTTGATTTATTCGTCTGAAGAATCAATAGTTTAATTGTAGCATGCAAGAACACACGTGCTTAAGGCAGGACGTCGACATTGTTGTCCCCGAGCGAGCTAGGCGGACGCCATCTTGGATACGTTTATACTCGATTATTGGCTCCGACAAAAATCTCTTGAAATCCACAACAGACAATAGTAAAAAAAGGTATCGATTTACTCTGATCATATTTTGTAACTTAGCATAAATCCTTGAATAATTATCTAAGTAACCAAATTAAGAGCAAGGTAAAGCTAATTATTTGATTTTTTTTATAAAGATATGAAGTTTCAATCAACAGCTGTTCTCGTCAGACAATATTGAACAGAGAGTGCATTAACCGCAGGTCTAACATGCTATAACGTCTACTGCGGTGTTACGTTATACAAACCATTTGTAAACTTCTCTCTGGCACTGTTCGAACTACTTACATTTAAATTGTGTCAATGTCTCTCAAAAGAAAGCTCACATTTCTTCGACACATGTTGTTTGCCGCAAGAGAATGGTAAATTCTTGCTCTGCACACGTCTTGTTATCACGTTCTGATTGGTTTTGGTTGTCTCCTACTATTTTGAAAAATGTCTTGGAATGTTTGCATAAGATTGTGAGTTGTTTTCCATCAAATGTGTGAGTTTAAAACGGGGAAGAATCATCCTGACCAAGTAACATCTTTCCAGATGTATTCAGCCTCTGTTTAATCAGTTGGGAGTTTGCGAAATGTCGTTCATTCCCCGGGGTTCATTCATTCATTCATTCATTCATTCATTCATTTATGTAGGTGGTTTTCAATAGGAATTTGGTAGGTTGGTTTTGCCGGTTAAAGTGGTTTGTTCTATGGGTGGTACAAAATGAGATTCCAATGTGTATACAATTGTCACCGCTGGGCAATTCGAGATATCCAAAGTCAAAGTTTACAGGCCTGGTCAAAGTTAGAAACTGGTCAAAGTTTGTTCAAACATATGTCAAATTACTCCTCTAATCATAAGCATTCAATCATATTGATGAACACAGTATTTCCATGAATGGTTACCTAGGTAACAAGTCGTTACAGCTATGAATAAACAGTGCCAACAAATTGAGACCAATTTCAGCAAAATTAGAGCATTTTATCTATTTTTGCCCTTGTGAATCTTCAAATTGAACTTTTGACCTTTTGGTTAATAACTCAGAACGATTAGTCGGAGGTAAAGGTCAATCTATACATTTTCTGAATCCTAATGATCGGAGGAACATTTTGGTATGAGTCTTAATTGTTTTTTGCAGTTTTGAATTTTGACCACTGTATAAACTTTGACCATTGAAAATCTTAATTGCCCAGGGTGACAATTTTGCATCTCCATAATCTCATTTGGTACAACCTACAGAATAATAATCAGCGAAGAAAAATGCTTTTAACTGGCTAAACCATCTAACCTGATAAAAAGAATAGTTTGCAGTCAGACTATTAGGGGCACACATGAAATGATTATAACGGTTCTATATCTATTTATCTATCCACAAAATGGCAGCCTTGTTATCATTGTTACCCAAAATGAATACATCCAATGACATTTTCACAATTTCTATTAATAATTAGTATATAGCGGTGTTTGCACTCAAATATTGAGACAAACAAAGCTGACAGACAAGCGGAATTATACCGATGCTTAATATAAGGGGTGTCATTTCTGCACCATGTGCATGATTTTTCTCGGCGTTTTCTCAAAACGTTCATTTTGATATACTATTGACCTTAACTCAAGAACCGCAAGACATATGAAAATGCATACAATATGCAATTATTGGTTTCCTTGATTAATTTCAAATCAGATTAATGACGCAGATAATGTTATTTTGTATGCATTTTACCTTGGGGATAAAAACAAAAGTAAGTGAAAAATGGCGAACTACGAGGGGCAGTCAGTATGTTTTAAGAGTGGACTCGTGACGTCATATGTGGATTGTTTTCATGGCATTTCTCAATGTTTACATAAACACTGTACCTTTGTCTTTCAAACAACACATGCAAAAATTATATCACACACATGATTACGTAACAGCATTGGCATAAAATCAATGGTCTAGAGTCACCTGGTGAATTTGAGTCGTTTTTGTTAAGGGAAATAAGAGGCTGAAATGAGGTATTGTTGTATTTTTTATATTTTCTCGGGAATTAAAGAATAGAGAATGCTGCCTTTTGGAACAGTAATAGAACACAAACTACCAGTTCATTAAACCATGTTCGTTGGGCTGTAAAGGTTTTAGTTTGTTTAAAATGCATGGTCAAATATGTCTTATTTTTGACAAAAACAAGGCTTTTCTTTCCATACAAATCTTGATATTGCCAAAAATAGCAAACGTGGAAATTTTTTTTTTGGCCAGTTCTGTTGACTAATCTCCAAAAATTAAAACGGTAGTCTCCCTAGAAAATATTTGAATCCGTGATTAAAATATAACTGTTATTCTACCATTGTTACATTTATACAAAAAGTAGTGGTACAGAGAGAGAGGCCATCGTTTTAATAAGAAATTTATTTTTTAAACTTTTCTGTTCATTTCAGGTTGAGATCATCCATAAAAATTCATATAAATATTTAAATTAAAATTTTCATAGCATTTTGTAATATTTTAGGCCCTATTTACATGGAATTTTGCCATTTTCGTCGTGCATTTCCACCATGTTGTATCGGTCATCCTACCTACGCATGCGCAGATTATTGTTTGATTTGCACCAGTTATCATCGCACTGAGTACTAGCTCTCACACGTGACTAGTCATTATATTTTAGTCTGTTTCATTTTGGAGATAATTAATGTCATTTGTAATAACTGCTATTTCATTAACGCCATTTTTGCACAATAATTTTGCTTCCATTCAAGCACCAAAGTTGTTGAAGTTTCCATACGTCCCATTTCCACCACAGTTTAAGGACAAGTCTCATAATTTACCAAATGCAAACTGAGGACCTAGTGTTTATTCCTGCCAAAAACTAGCCTTATGCCCCTCGTACTCTTTCTGTTCTCGGACATTTTAAACACGTGTCTTTGCTGTAATTTAAAAGGCCCGCCTTTTTGCGTGATTTGGCAGTGTCCCTAGTATATTGATTTTATGCTAATGCTGTTACGTAATCATGTGTATGATATAATTTTTACATGTGTTGTTTGAAAGACAAAGGTACAGTGTTTATGTAATCATTGAGAAATGCCATGAAAACAATCCACATATGATGTCACAAGTCCACTCTTAAAACATACTGACTGCCCCTCGTATATACATTGCGCAAACTGTAAACATCAATTTGTAATATTTTATTCAGCGGTCCCAGTTTCAAATCCCTTTTGTAGAGTGTGTCGCTGAAAATGATGTTCGTACAAGAAGCTTCCTGGTCCCGGTTCCTGGTGCTTAGATCTGATATAGTGAGTTGACAAATGATATGAATATCAACAGTTTATGTAGTCGAATAAGATTACAAAATGTGTATACAAAGACTAGTTTTTGAGCTTTTTTGTTTGCACTCATCCTATTTAAGAACTCTCGGGTCTATATGCCGAGAGAGCATTAGCACAACCAAATTGAAACACGGGTACCCTTGCGATAATTTGATAGATAACGTCTATACTTTGCCTGGTCGCCATGGTAATCATAGACCTTTTGGTTGCTATAGTAATGTAGTATCTAGATAGCATGGGGACTTCCCCCTTTCTTTCAAATGCCATATGTAAGGATATATCAATATCTTAATTCGTATTTATCAAATAATTCCTCTTGAAATGTCTTGGAGATTATTAACCGATCATACATCAATGCATAAGTATATTATGAAACAAAACACAGAAAATGCAAAGGGTTCACAAACTTAATGAAAGTACGTTTTAAAACTTTATTTTTTATTCTAACGATTATATTATCAAGTCTCAAAATTAAGACAAAGAAAAGTAAAACTAGAGTCAACAGACGCTGAATACAAGCCGCAATTTGACCCTATAACTTGACCCCTGGGTTACGGATGGGGTCAACTGCTCTTGCATTGTGCTTAGGATGTCATAAGAAATATTCCTGGTGAATTTCAGCTTAATCGGAACTTAAACATGGATTTTGATTTTTTTTACATTTTTGATTGACCTTTTGACCCCCTTAATGACCTTTGACCTCAATGAAAAAAAAACCCTATGTACACAGACAAAATGCATTGTTCTAATTTTAATTTAAAAATTCTACTATGTTCAGTTGTTGAGATAAAAATTCTTGAAGTTATTTAGTTAAAAACAGGAAGTGACCCCTTAATGACCTTTGACCCCCAAAATAAAAATACTATGCATACATCAGGTAACACTGATTCATGTATGATGGTTATATTACTCTGGTCTGTTTACATTTTGAGATTTTTGAACTTTTTGGTTTTTGACCGGAAGTAACCCCTTAATGACCTTTGACCCCAAAACTGTAGGCATCCTAAAGACCCTGGCTAGTAGCAATGCATGTGTGCTAATGGCGACTCTCTGCTATATAATTTGTAAAGACAGTGATTTTTTGAATATTTTTAGCTTTCAGACCGGAAATGACCCCTTAATGACCTTTGACCTCAATTCTTTTTAGGAAGTTTTAAGCACTGCCACATGTTGATTCATATGCATGAGTCACATGATCATTGCATGAAATTTGTGGAAGGAGTAGCATTTTTTGTGAAATCACATTTTTGACCATTATAGCTAGGTCAAAGGTCACAGCAAGGTCAAAGTCAAATGGAAGGTTTGGCCTAGTCCAGTGGTCATTTGGTTCAAGTATGGTTGAAATCTGTAGAAGCATAAGAGAGCTAGGGCGAAACGTGGCAAGTCACGCAAAAATGTCACGAGTTGCCAGAAGAAAGAAGAAGAAGAAACTAGAGTCAACAGACGCTGAATACAAGCCGCGATTTGACCCCTATAACTTGACCCCTGGGTCACAGATGGGGTCAACTGCTCTTGCATTGTGCTTAGGATGTCATAAGAAATATTTCTGGTGAATTTCAGCTTAATCGGAACTTATACATGGATTTTGATTTGTTGACCCCCCTTAATGACCTTTGACCTCAATGGAAAAAAAACCCTATGTACACCGATAAAATGCATTGTTCCAGTTTTAAATAAAAAATTCTACTATGTTTATTTGTTGAGATAAAAATTCTTGAAGTTATTTAGTTAAAAACAGGAAGTGACCCCTTAATGACCTTTGACCCCCAAAATAAAAATAATATGCATACATCAGGTAACACTGATTCATGTATGATGGTTATATTACTCTGGTCTGTTTACATTTTGAGATAAAAAAATTTTGAGCTTTTTGGTTTTTGACCGGAAGTAACCCCTTAATGACCTTTGACCCCAAAACTGTAGGCATCCTAAAGACCCTGGCTAGTAGCAATGCATGTGTGCTAATGGCGACTCTCTGCTATATAATTTGTAAAGACAGTGATTTTTTGAATATTTTTAGCTTTCAGACCGGAAATGACCCCTTAATGACCTTTGACCTCAATTCTTTTTAGGAAGTTTTAAGCACTGCCACATGTTGATTCATATGCATGAGTCACATGATCATTGCATGAAATTTGTGGAAGGAGTAGCATTTTTGTGAAATCACATTTTGACCATTATAGCTAGGTCAAAGGTCACAGCGAGGTCAAAGTCAAATGGAAGGTTTAGCCTAGCTCAATGGTCATTTGGGTCAACTTTGGTTGAAATCTGTCAATCCCTTGCGGAGCTACATGCAGTTGATTGCGGTTGCCAGAAGAAGAAAGAAGAAAGAAGAAGAAAGAAGAATTGAGAAGAGACAGAACAAGCCGACATCCGTCGTCGGCTTGTAAGAATTGAGAAGAGACAGAACAAGCCGACATTCGTCGTCGGCTTGTAACAAAGCAAAAAAATAAATAAATAAAAATATACAAATTTCAAAGTATAGATCTGGAAAGGCAACCGTTACTCTGAGTGTCACGGCATACCCTCACCTTGTACCTACCATATGACACTTGCTAATTTACATGGCGGAATGACCCGTCCATTTATTCTCCTCCGCAGCCAATCATACTGGTTCCAATATAATGAGTAATATTTAGCTATTCACTCGCAAACCACCAAAATTCGTGATAATTTTGCGTTGGAAAAGAAACTACGTGAATAGAGTGCCTTCTCAAGAATATCTACTCTCTGCCCTTTCGATCATTGGGTACCCGATCATCAGACGGGTGGCGTTCCATAGTCGTGTCAAGGAATATTAAATCAGGATGTGACAATTGCTCATTAGCATGTGTCCAATTCTTATGTATAAATAGCGTATTGTTATTAAAATGATGTCCTGTCCTTGCTAGAGGGCGCTGATAATGCCTGCAGACAGCGCTTGACTAGAATTCAATGTTGGGTCAGAGCATCTTCTCTGGTTGGGTTAAATGCGCAATTAAATACCGGGTAGCTGTTGTAACTTCAAATAAATGTAATCGGTCAATTTATTGTGTGTAAACTTCAAGTTTGTACCGTGACGTTGCATCTAAATCTAATAGTTTCAAATTCTGTTGCATCACCATGTCTGAATGATTGAATTCTATTAAAAACATATTGAATTTTAACAGATAGATGTACAGCAAACCACACTTTATCAGCATTTAAAAGAGATGTTAATTGACCAAGATAAACAATAGAGGCCCTGCATGAAATTATCGAGTGACTCCAAACAAAGGATTTGAGCCGGTGTCCTTCACCGTAGTTATGGCGGAGTGCAGTCCATTCAATCAAATGTTGGCATCAACCTATTTGATCGTAGGGTTATGTGTGTGAGACGAACTGTCACGGTAGATTGCAATCATGCTTTTGTTGAATGCATTTGAGTAGTCCGCCATATTTACGGGATGATACGTCACATGCAAGGCCTCTATAGAGTACATTACACAAATGACAAATATCAGACAATTGTTATGATTTGGAAGAGGTTTTGGACATAATATTTAAATTATGATAATTATTTAAGCATATATTGTTGTCCTTGGAATATAAGAAGCTCCTCTGAACTTTCCGTCGACGCCATATGCATAAAAAATTATAATGTATAAGTACAAAATACATGTATTTTTGTAAGACGTCCAAATATGACATTACAAATCATAGTATCTAAATTGTTGATTAAAGTAATTTAAATTAAGCAACTTTGATTAAGCGCTTAACGTAACATACGCCAGAGGCGCTGAAAAACTAGTTATAATCATCCAAATAGTGTTAATGTTATTATTGATGGATCCGGTTACTTATAAAATGGTGTACATCACTTTCCTTCTGAACGAGTCCTGATGATAGTCAATTTTATGCTAAAATATCACTTTGTAAGATGATATTGCATTTATACACCATACATTCAACAAACATTGGAGCAAGCGTGCTTTTTGTTCGATGTACTGATGTACAAACACTTTACCGTATCAATTAACCTTTAAACTAGATAATGGTTGTTTCTTACTTCAATGGGACGTCTCGTTTTGACTCAAAAGCTCATCATGTATCTTATGTATTACTATTAAAAGACCACTGGTGGTATTAGAGAATAACACCACAGGAATATACATAAAATAGCTATTCATAAATACAGTATACATGTAGTTTATACATAGGATAAATGAAAAACAGTGCTCAGGCAATCGTATAGGATAACTTGTTGGTATAACGTTGACTATAGTTGACTATACCTTTGTTTTAGATGCACTCGTTACCATAGCTACCTAAGCAAAGAAGACAAAAGTAAACAATTTGAATCAAGAAGCAAAGAATTGTGATTTATACCGTCTACAAATACATAAACCAGAGAAAAACAAGAGTACTTCGTTGAGCGTCCGTTTTCTATTGTAGTCGGATGCAAAAGAGTAAGCTATATCATTTCTGCCCTTTATCTACATTTCTGCCCTTTATCCACCGAATGAGGCATTCAGTAAAGAACGTGTATCTGACATCCATGAATACGAAATAGGGCCCAGATCGTCCGAAGATCACGGGTAGTGAAACCACGCATAGTAAATATTCACGTGAAACACTTTTTTTTCATTTTCAGCCAGTTTTACAAGTTGACCTCAAATGACCTTTGACTTCAGTGTGTGACCTTGAACACCCCATTACATGAAAGTTCCCATAATACAGCTTTGGCTCAAGTTTAGTTGGATGTGAACTGTTCAGTTGACCTCAAACAACCTTTGATCTCAGCATATGACCTTGAACACCACCAATAGATGAGGGCATAAGCTCAGATTGTATTTTCAGCCTATTTACAAATGACCTTAAACAACACCAATATGCGGGTTCCCATAGTCAGTGTACTTCGGTTATATTTATAAATGCGCTTTTATAAATACGCACGTGACCACCTCCGCGCTGCCATAACAGCTTGTAGATAGTAAGTCTGGAAGCGACCTTCTATACATAGCGGGTGGTCTTCCTATACATTTGAATGCAAAGGCGGAACAACACGAGACTACTGTGCAACAAATTGCCTATTTTATTCAACTGTGTGATTACATTGTAAACGTTTCAGTCGTTGAATATTTTTCCGTCGTCAGATACTTTCCAACTGTTGTTTTTGATAATATATTACAAATTCGGAATCCCCCATGTGTAATAATTTTGCTATTCAATTAATACTTAAATTTGATGATATTTATCTACAGAGTTCCTATGCTTTTCTGTATAGACGAATCCAACGAGCCAAGTCATGGTCAAGATTTGGTCGGCCATTACTGGGTCCCCGCAGCACCAAACTGGTGTTGTGACTGCCCAATTGGGTGGATTAAAGCCGCTTAAAAATCGATGTTAGATTGTGCTGTAAACTGTCAACATTCTTTTGTCTACGTATAACACGGGTGATAGAATGCAGTTTAAAAACCCCTCCAAGGCCGCATCATATCACATTTTAGGTGAGATGGAGCCGACGGGGACCCACCTATGGCTGAAGTGTAGGAATGCGTGAAATTCGATTCGTCTAGAGTGATCAATGCATGAGGATTTGGTCACGCTTGCTGGTCTTGGTATGTCGTGCCCATGAGTCACGTGCGTATTTATAAAAGCGCATTTATAAATATAACCGAAGTACACTGATGGTGCAGCTATGACCATTGGTTGCAATAGGATTTGAACATACACACGGACGCGCCGCGCTGGGTCACTGACTGACGGACACACGACTCGTGATGCCACAAGGTCTTTCCTTCGGATGTTTCTTATCGCGTATGTAAAACACTATAGCAAAGATTAACTTAACACCACTGGTAATTCAACACGTTGAATACTTACTTTATTTCCAAGAAAAGTCATTATTCTACCTTAAGAAGTAATAGCCTTAACTGTGAATAGACCGATATTTAATCCATTGTGTGTTTATAGTGCTCTTCACATTTGTACGCTTAAGAAGTATAGCCTTAACTTGGAATAGATATATAATTCATGGTGTGTTTAGGATGGTGCTCTTTTCAAGTACACAGAGCAGGAATACAACCGAGGATGAAGTAGCGACCCTTGAAATATCTGCATAGCCATCCACAAAGATCAATTTGATGCCGATCATTTTGAAATATCCGGCATAAGTATTCATGGTATTCCCATAGTCGGCCCTAAGCTCCGTTCCGAGGCAGAAAACATTGGCACATTATACGAAAGTTTCCCGTTCCTAATTAATATCTCATTGAGCAGTCCCCAGAGCTAATCTCACAGATGAAGTTTTCAAATGTCATCAGCACTGCCCTTTGTCATATACTACATGTTTGTCCTGACTTCTGCTGCTACCTATCTGCTGAGCAAACTTGAGATAAGAAGATATTCTGCTCATCGTAATATAGTAATAGTAAGTGGCCGCTAATAATATATCGTAAAGAAGCAAAAAGAGTAGTTTATAGCATTTAATTCATCGATATTGGACATGTTGGAGGAAAGGTTCCTGAGAAAATGTTTGTGCTATATAAAAGAAGTTCCGAGGAATAATCAAGATATGGGAGAGTGTGTAATGGTTATGGTATTGCCTTTAAGTATATGAGGTCCCGGGTTCATTTCCTGACGATGGCAGCATGCTGGGATGTTGGAAATATTATGTATAGGTTAAATATCGGCTTCTGCTCTCCATGTGGTGCATTCAGAATTGGGTAATTGAGCCATACTTAGGTGGGGGCGTAATATAATAAGCTGCCGGTCCCGTACGCAGAGAGCCATGGCTGTACATGCATTTTGTAGCCAATTTCAAACACAGCAAGGTTTTTAACCCTCAACTGTTCCAAAGCTTTCTTAGTCAATATCCAGGGTTCTTTATGTTGTCGAGGAATCCAAGTAACCAACCAAGCAAACAAACAAATAAAACAAATAATATGGATGTTGTGATAAATTTTGCAAATTGCAGCCCACGTTCAGAGACACTTTGCTATCCTTATCATGAGAACGCATTTGTGGTTAGATAGGATGACAACCTCATAATAATATCATTCTTGAAAATGAGAGTTAAAACCTCTAAAACCTTGCCTTTAAGTATTTTTATCTTCACGAGGTCGTTGGAGGCAATCCGGTACATCATGTATATACACTTCCGGATCATCTTATTGTGTGAATCGTTTCCCGTTTGTATAATTAATGTCTCATTGATCAGTCCACAGCCACAGCCAATCTCACGGGTGAAGTTTTCAAATGCTATCAGCACTGCTCTTTGTCTTGACTTCTGCTTCATACAACCACCTATATATCTGCTCAACAAAGATATTAAGACGTTCAAGTAATTCATAAGTGGTTGATACTATCATTGCCTTTAGGTATTTTCAGTACATGTAGCGTAGCCAGGGGGAGCCGGAGAAAACTGCCCCAGAAATTTTCAGTGATGAAAATGGGGACGGCAATGAAAATTGCTAAAAATGGGACAAAAATTTGCTAAAAATGGGACGAAAAATTTACAAATGGGGACGACAATTTGGCTTTTCTCCCTCACACTAAAAGGCTGGCTTACGCTGCTGGGTAATTTGATCTTCCATGAGGTCGTTAGAGACAATCTGGTACATACACTTCCGGATCATCTTATTGTGAAAACATCCAAACATGTGAATGGTTATATTGCTGTTCAAGTCAAGTCACGAGCTTCCTCGTTCGTTCTCGAGTCTTCTTCAAATATTGATTTCATGTAGGGTTAATGTGGTGGAATAAAGCGATTCTACTTTCCATTTCCGTACAATAACAAAATGTGACTCCACCAAGGCCGGTTAGCTTTTACAAGAAATCAGAATTCATAGCGCTATCGCTATATCATTTTGCATGGGCGGCTGCTTTTAACCAATGGATGGGAATGTTTTACTAGGTACAACAAAAGTAATATAATCTTACTATTGGACACAGGAATTATGGTTAAAACAAACGTTTTAAATTCAGTCATCAAGATAAACTTAACAAATTGATCATCGTTTGCAAAAGCAATCCACAGGAGTGTCGAACCGATAGATCAATAACTTGATTGCTTTTGCAAAATCAACCGTCCGGTGCTTTCCCGACATTGACCAATCACCTCTACCAGCTGGATCTATTTTCGTTTGCAATTAATTTACGATTTTTCCTCATGTCGATCAGCAATGTGGGAAAAATAATATTAATTCAAAATAATCAAATTCAAGACGAATGGATGTCATTAATCGGGTATTTTAAATGATTTTGATGACGTCTGAAAAAAGCTGTCGTCTGTAAGTGCATTAGTATTCAGTTTGATCGCTAGTGATTTATGCAGTAGCGATGACCGATCGGCGCAATGGTAAGGTGGGTGCCAATTTCAAAAGCGACAAATCGCTAAATCATAAAGCGATTGAATGTTAATTTAGTTTAAATCATCCAGACAACTGATTGGTCTTAAAGGAAACTTGACTGGCTCACCACATCTGTCTGACGTTGGATCGTGGGTGGCGCGGCATGGAAACGGAAGAAAAACAAGAAGACTTTGTGGTATAACCTTCAGCAGTCGCAATGTTCCTGTTAACTAAATCCAAAAAATAGCTGTTAAAACACGTTAGAAAAATAAAGCGATGAGATATGCTTGGTGCAAAGTAACACCAATTATATAGCAACGATCTGCTGAATATGCCCTAACTTGTTTGATCTACTATAAGCCCTTGAACCAACGATAACAATGATTAACTGATTTCCTCCTTTATACATGAACATCACTGCATTATTGCTAGAAACCCTTAAACGATCGACACCAACGCAAGTACTATGTCTTTCCAGGGTTTATGAACTAGAAACCATTGCATGGCACCTACAGCAACGGTCTCCTGGCTACGTCCCTCCAGGTTATATGTAGGCTACAAACCCTCAAATGACACCAAACACAACAATTGTACCATGACTAGCTATAACTCCTTCCATGAGAATGTTGTTTTCGGTTGGATACCTGCAAGCTTTTTATTAAAATAATGAAATCAGCTATAGCATGGTCCACAGACTACGTCATATGTGTCTCCAAGCCGTCGTATGTGTCTCCAAGCCGTCGTATGTGTCTCCAAGCCGTCGTATGTGTCTCCAAGCCGTCGTATGTGTCTCCAAGCCGTCGTATGTGTCTATGTGTCTCCAAGCCGTCGTATGTGTCTCCAAGCCGTCCTATGTGTCTCCAAGCCGTCCTATGTGTCTCCAAGCCGTCCTATGTGTCTCCAAGCCGTCCTATGTGTCTCCAAGCCGTCCTATGTGTCTCCAAGCTGTCCTATGTGTCTCCAAGCCGACCTATGTGTCTCCAAGCCGTCCTATGTGTCTCCAAGCCGTCCTATGTGTCTCCAAGCCGTCCTATGTGTCTCCAAGCCGTCCTATGTGTCTCCAAGCCGTCCTATGTGTCTCCAAGCCGTCCTATGTGATGTCTCCAAGCCGTGAGTAAGATGGCCGAGTGTTATAAGGCGCTGGCATGCGTGTCATATTGCGAGTTCAAGTCTATTATACATGGTATGTCAATACATATCAAGGCATTTTAATAGTATGGTCAAGCAATCGGGTTGGCACCAAGATCTAGCCCTACCACAGGGCCTTTTTTATTACACATTATATACTATAATACACCATGCTATATACTGAGAACTGCTAAAAACCCAGTGACAGCTCACAACCCACTAACCGCTGTCCTCGAGAAAAAAAGTTTCTGGGGAATTAGCAGTCACTGGCAGCAGCTCTCTGGACATAGCCAGGTTTTATGATATAGCATGGTTTTGGATCACCACAGTCAAAAGGCCCTATACTAGTAGGGCTACCAAGATCAGCGATAACCTCCTTTTTGAAGCTATAGACGAATCCAAGTAGCCAAGTCATGGTCAGGATTTGGTCGGACATCTTTGGGTAGCCGCTAGCACCAATCTGGTGCTTTGAGCGTCAAATTGTGCAAATAAAAGCCGCCTAACACCTAGAGAAGATGCAAGGACGAGGAGGGTTAATAGAATAATAGCTAATAATATATATAATGGAGATAATTCCGTAGGTAATCCCGTCGCATCTATTCATACATATAGTCCTTTTGTTCGCAAGTACATCAATGCATAGATACCGCGTGTAGTTAATCCGATTATTATGTCACTTCAACAGCGAATAGACCATGCTGTGTGTTTTGTCGAAGGGAACTGTATTGTGTTATTCTTTTGTCTGCCTGTGTTTTCGCGGAAGGTGTAAAACGCGTGATGGAATGCAGTTTAAAATTTCCGCCAAGGCCGAATCATTTCACATTTTGAGTGCATTGTAGCCGACTAAAGGCTGCTAGTCAGGTGTAGGAATGCGTGTATTTGGATTCGTCTATAGACGAATCCAAGTAGCCAAGTCATGGTCAGGATTCGGTCGAACATCTTTGGGTAGCCGCTAGCACCAACCTGGTGTTTTGAGCGTCCAATTGTGCAAATAAAAGCCGCCTAACACCTAGAGAAGATGCAAGGACGAGGAAGGTTAATAGAATAATAGCTAATAATATATATAATGGAGATAATCCCGTCGCATCTATTCATATACATAGTCCTTTTGTTCGCAAGTACATCAATGCATAGATACCGCGTATAGTTAATCCGCTTATTATGTCACTTCAACAACGAATAGACCATGCTGTGTGTTTTGTCGAAGGGAACTGTATTGTGTTATTCTTTTGTCTACCTGTGTTTTCGCGGAAGGTGTAAAACGGGTGATGGAATGCAGTCAGGGATCGATATAATGGGATAGGCATCGTAGTATTACGTAACACACCGAAAGATGTAGTTTAACTCTAGACAATAGGCGCCATATTGCAGGAGGGTTAGAGTTCATAGAGGAAACGTTAAAGGTTAGTAGATTAGGTCACCCAGGCACATCACTAATGTGTTTCACGAGTTGTAATACCGACAGGTAAAAACATTGATTTTGTAAAATTCTCCCGATTTTTAAAATTACTAAATAAGGTTAGTACTTCAAACCATTCTTTGATGAATCTATGCAATATGACGGTAATTTTGAAACATCTAAGAATCAATCTTAAACATCTTCATGATATTCATTTTTTTGCGCATGGTCAAAGCATGCTCTTGCGCTATCCACAGACTATCCGGTGGAAACTTCAAAGCAACGATCATGCGTTAATATTTACAAAATGGCGAATGATGTAGTTTAAGTCGAACAATAGCGTGACCGGCGTGACGTAGTTTTTGGCATTGTTCCTATATGCACTTTCACCCTCCTGATGCAGTTTAAAATTTCCGCCAAGGCCGAATCATTTCACATTTTGAGTGCATTGTAGCCGACGGCTACCCAACTAAAGGCTGCTAGTCAGGTGTAGGAATGCGTGTATTTGGATTCGTCTATAGCCCGTTTCACAGTTCCTGGTATGTGGTGCATTGCCGCATTCCGTGTGCGAGCTGTAGATGGAATGAAGGACCGTTCGTGACTAAAATGGTTATACTTTGGAATTCGAACTTCAAGTTTGTGTGATCTAACGAAGCGGCGAGGACAAGAGTCCGTTTGTCTTATAGCTGGCCTGGCCAGGTAGTAATTGGGAGCTCTGGAGCACTACCATAGTACATTCGATTTCAATGGAACATACTGGCACCAACTGTTCTGCGGTGGGCCAAAAGCTGAATTTGGAGGGACGAGGGTTCCGCGCCACGAAGATATGATGCGAATGGCACGGTTCTGGACTGCACCCAGTTGTGACAATGATTTAGGTGTTGATCATTGTAAAGACGTCTTACTGTAGCAATTTTGAGATATATCGTTCTTGTAATCTTGTTGGAATTGCATGTGAAATAAATAGCATGCTTATACTTCAACATATTTTCCAATAGCTATAGAGCATTAGAGTCGATTGTGTCAGAGCCGATGACATTTGTTTTGAAATCAAAATCCACCATTACAACCAGTAAATGGAATCGAGGGAATCATCAAGCTACATAAATAAACTTTTCATTGAAGATAATAGCTCAATGGAGTGACAAGGTCTGCTGAGAACACACGGGTTAGAATACCAGCTGATCCATCACTTCTACTGATGCTATGTCCTTGGCAGTTATATAGGATCAAGTAAAACTTTAACAAATTAGCGTAGGCGAGTAGATTTGGGAATTGAATCCAAAGAAATGATGACTATCTTCGATGACTTGTTCTTTTCAATACCTGACTTGTTGTAAAGGACATGACAACTAGTAATCCTTACGACCGTTTGGTCTTTGACTTCACTCACATCCTGTATTAAGTTCTGATAACCAATGAAACACATTTGACTCCGACATCAGGGATGGATCAAGCAAAAAAGGTCGCTTGTCGTAGACATTTTTGTGAACGTTTGAAATTAGTGAAACTACCATAGAATTCCGTCTACAAGCACATATTATGCCTCTAAATTAGTGTTGTTGTTTTTTACGAAAGAGACGACTTGCAGACACCCTCCACAAAAACATTACTTTGCAATAGATTGGTCTTACAATAACACATGCCACGGCCGCCTGTACTAATATTGCTGCTCATACATACTCCAAATAATGTTTTTGTGGAGGGTGTCTGCCCGGGTTTCGTCTTTCGTAAAAAAAAACCCCACTTATTTAGAGACATATACTTGTAAATGGAACTCTACGGTACTAATAGTAGGGATGCCCACTCTCAATACAGTTTCCACTAGAACGATTTTTCATTTACTGTGTGCGTGCACTCACACACGTATTGTCTATGGAGAAACTGATCGATACAAGAAATCCCAGGCATGTTAAATGGCGTACATACTTGTTTTGATCCAAATGTAGGCCTATATCAGGGTGTTTCAAGAAATTCCTGATTCCACCAGAAAACATTCACCAAACTTTTTCCTGTTTGGTCAGTAAATAGAGAGGACCTTCCTGCATGAAGAGATCAACTTTTTTAATGAAAAATTTAATGAGATGAGAACTACAACAGGTTGAAGTGACACCATTCCGTGCATCAGGTGTTCAAACGCAATTATCTCCGAATTTGGAGTGAATCAGACAAGCAAACTTACATACTCATAAAATTTAACTATTTATGAAGACAAAATGTGTAGGATGTTAAGAAATTTAAGAATGTTTAAGCCTACTGCGGCCCATCTCAAATCATGCACTTCCCCGTGCACTTCTCACTACCATGTCCATTTCATAGGGAGTATAAAACCGGGGACCATCATGGCTTCCATGCACACAGTGTATTGCTCAATGTAGTAAAGACAACCTTTGAGTTGGAGCAAATTTCTCAAAATTGGTAGTGATTAATGTTACCAAACTTATGCCATGATGAAATATAATAATTTTTGAAGATAAAATGTGCTGACCTTAAAAGATTGAACAATGTTTAAGACTACCGCTTTTCATTTGAAATAATGCACTTATTGTTCATCTCCTCTATGGAGATATTTTCCATGGCGGCCATCTATGATCATGCTTGAGGTTTCCACAAACAAACCATGGGTTTTGAGGTCTTATAGTTTTTGTTGTATGTCAACAAAATCGATTAAATTTTCAGGATGATCTTATTTTCATGCTGTTATAAGCAAATATAATGTTCCAGATAAGATAGTTAATAAATACATTAAGAAAAAAGTACCTTAAAGTTGCACTTTCTGTTAGTATTCCTTTTGGACTTTAACTTTTTAACATGTTCTAGCAGCCCTATATAAAACCGTGACACTCGAAAGGCCATATCTCTGGAATGAAACGTCCGATTAAGATTATTTAAACGCCAAAATGTTTCTTTCATCAATTCCCATCCAATAAGTTAGGTCTGAATCAATTTAAAAGTACTTCAATTTTTAGTGGACATGCCTACTAATAGTATGCTGAACGGCCATCTATATTGCAGTTACGGATCATTTCTATTTTTACGTTGCTAAAAACAATAAAATACACAAAGCGTTCAACACTTCTTTTGACCGTTATCTCAAAATCTCCTCTAGCAGCAAACGTCCGATTTTGTTTGATTGCATTACAGCTAGTACTTAACTTCAGCAGTCTTTGACAGATTGTTTTGACTGTATATAGTAATTTACATGCTATTTGTTTTCTTTCCACAAATATAATAAACTGTACCGTTCCTTCTAATCGCGCCAGCCTACGACGATAAAATACGTTTTGTGTATATTAACAAATCATGTAATAATGTTTCTGTACTTTTTATTCAATTTTAGAATTTCTATATCTACAGACGTTTCTACAGACGAATCAAATATAACATATGCTGCATTGTTGTTGTTTTGTGACGTATTATGTTGTTATATTCCTGGCACAAAAGGTGTATTTATGAAACCTTTGTACCTTATAGTCTACCAAACAAGGAAACACTCTAGTGTTACCACTATGATGTTGTTTAGTAAGGGACCGTTCATAAACACTTGTTAGGGGGGCCTGATGCAAAGGGGGGGGCTGAAAATGTTTGACCCTCCTAGGGGGGCATGAAAAAAATGACCACAAATTTTCCTGGAAAAATTAAGTTTATATGCTTTTCTATGGGGTTGACCCATAATTTTCATGTCAAAAAGGGGGGGCTGAAATTTTTGAGGTCTGTAAAGGGGGCCCTGAAAATTTTTTGCGATGAAATTTTTTTGCATCAGGCCCCCCCCTTACAAGTGTTTGTGAACGGTCCCTAACATGCTTATATGTTGTAACTGACGAGTAAACAATGAAACATGTCGGCGAGCTGTGGTTTAATCTTATCACATAATGTTGTGGTTTTGTACATTGTATAATGTTTTGTATTCTATTTATAATCCATCATACCAGATGTGCTTTATAAATATAAAATGTAATATCCAATTATGAATTATGTATGGTAATGGACATAATTATATGGTAAACGGGCCATGTTTGTGTTTGTTTGATAAATTACTTTTTAATCAACATGATTAATGATATTTAAGTAATAACAAATAGATAAACGGAACAAAGGTAGGCCTACCGGATGTTTTAAGCCTACTTTTTCATGAAAATGGTTGCAGATTAGAATATAATTCGGTCGAGTTTGAAACATTTAGCAAAAGCACTTATAGCATATTAATTTTTAACGTAGCGTCATCATTGGAGAAAGGCGCATGGGGATCGGCATTTGGTTAACAAATTAATTGCTATTTTTATTTTAAAAAACGCGTTGCTGTGTTACTGTTGATTAACATATCATTTTACGTTTGACGGACAATTGCCAGATTTAACGAAGTTAAGTACGATCAGATGATTTGAAATTGGTTCATTTTGTTTCAAACCTGATTTTTTTGCTATTATTTGTAATGTTTGCACATCTGGAATCAGCCAAATACGATGTAACAGGATTAACTACCATAGCAATAGGTTAAAACAATTTTTGAATATATCGCCCTGCACTGGTACGTTATCGCGGTACCTCTGCATTGAACCATAGATGTCAAAGAACCTTAAGTACTTTGTCTTGAAGAAGTCAGCGCTACTCATGACGAAAGCTTGACAGTTCTAAACTTGTCCGACGGCGAACAACAGAAATCGTTCCTGACTGTTAAAACATTATTTCGGCACTTTTGGTAAAGAATAACCAATCATTATACATTATTGCTTTAATAAATGAACAGCCTGCCTATATATAAGATATTCAAATATTTATTCAAAATTATTTTTTGCACAAAAGAATTTTGGTCGGTATAAATTAAAAAGTCGCAATCATCCTTCTATATATTTGTTGCTTTTAGCAATGAGCTAATATCAGCGAGTTTTACATGATCAACATGGATCACAGAAATTTCGCTTTAAAATCTGTGTGATGAAAAAGACATGTTATTTTGTTTGGAACCTTGCCAAACATTCCCTGATGAACGTATTTCCGGGACACATATCTTTTATTTGGTTTGACAAAGAAATTAATGTATTGCTGAAAACCAATCATTTCCATGTATTTCGAAGATTTCACAAACAACATGTTTCCTTTATTCTAAAAAATGCATTCTACTTCATTCCTTTTGGGAATGTTGTAACAAAATAATATCATTATTTTTCCATGAACATGATGAATCTACATATCACACGACGCTTAGCTCGGGAAGCTTAATTTCTTTCTGCAACCGGTATGGGCCGCAAATTATACGTATTCATTGGTAATATAGTATATCGTGTGTATGCACTTTATTCCGTAATCATAAGTATCATAAACAAACGCCTTTCTGGCAGAACGACTCGTAGCGCAGTGGTATAGCCTCGGGACTATGTATTCACAGATTGTGGGTTCGAATCCCAGCTAAAACCTGGTAGAATTTTAATTCTAATAATTTTCATTTTATATTGTTAAGGGCTGGGGTATGAACGTTTGGACAGTATTTATTTTGGGACATTAGAGCACATCAGACATATCGAATTGCATTCTGAATACGAAGAATGTCATTCTGATATCAAATAATTTTGCATTTTTGAAATTCGAAATTTAATACACATTTTATGGCAAATCATTAAAAATTGATATTTTTGATATTTAACAGTACTTGAAGTAAACTTTATAAATCTGATGATTTATACTTAAAGTGTATGTAGGTGGGTTGAAAAGCCGACGATCAATTGAAAAATTTGACCTTTCGTATTAAAGATATGGATTTTTTCCAAAAAAACACCAAAAAAAATTAGGTCTTTTTGGGAAAAAAATCCATACCTTCAATATGAAAGGTCAAAATTTTCAATTGACCGTCGGCTTTTCCTCCTGCTACATACACTTTAAGAATATATCATTAGATTTATATAATTTACTTCGAGGACTGTTATATATCAAAAATTCGAAAAATATCAAATATTTGTAAATATAAAATTTGTATTATATTGTGATTTTCCAAAAATGAAAATTATTTGATATCAGAAAGACATGCTTCGTATTCAGAATACAATTCGATAGGTCTGAGGTGCTCTCATGTGCCACAAAAAATACTGTCGAAACGCAATAAACGCTCATTTTAGATCCCTTAAGTAAGAGGAAATAATAATGGTGTTAAATCGTTATATTTAGCCTCGTAATAAATTTACTTGTGTACTGTTTTATCGTATTGCGGCCCGTTTATGGTTGCAGAAAGAAATTATGCTCTCGGTAACACATGCATAATTTGCATATTTTCAAAATCATTGAAATTACGCACATTACATAACTACTCCCAGTAGCTAATGTAAGGCAGTAAGTTATTCAGTAGAGTAGTGCCAAGTACAAAACATGCATATAATTATGTCCAGAGTGCACTGCAAAATAATTAAAACGGCTGATATTACGACTGACTTATAACGATTTGATTATCACAAAGATCATCATTATCCTGGTATTTTTTTTATTGTAGTTTTGCTTAGCATACCTTAAAAACAAGAAGAGGTGAAAGATCTACGCTACTTCATCACAACTGACCATGATACCTGTGCATTGCAAAAAAAGTCGACCACTCACTCACTCTCTCAATCAGCCAATATTAAGGGTTGAGTTACTTACCATTATCCGGTTCTTTATGTTTCATTACATTCAAATAAAGAAGGGGGAAATTATGGAGAAACTCTTCGCTAATTCGGAGTGACTATGATCCCCAACGGCGTACATTGCAACGGGGTTGACCATTCAATCAGCCCATATTAAGGTTGATCTTGAGCTCACATAGGTTTGACGTAACGTTTTTACTACATTAAGGAGTGCTGGAGTAGTCATGATCGTCCAACTCCAACAAATCAATTTTCATTGTCTAGATTAGAGGATTAACGAAAAGTTACACCTTGACGATTTGAATTGGAGCGGAATGCAAAACATGCACTTTCAAATATTGCTTAATGTATTGTGGTTCTTGAAATATGTGTCGTTTATATAAAGATGTTTCGTTTTGACACTCTTTAGGCTACACCATAACTCAAGAACCACAATACCTACAAAACTGTAACTGTGATATTTGAATTATTCGTCAAGACCGCTTCAAAATAACAACAATCGTTTTCGTCAGAGGTCATTACTATTCACAAGATACCACAATTCGACCAGTTTACAACGCTAACTACTGTAACTGACCTTGAAAACTAAAAAAACAACTCTCCACTTCCTGACTACCCTTTTTACAACTATAGACTGTAAAGTGGTCGAGATCTCCAGTGCGATACATGTAATGTGCAGGCGTTAGTCCTATTCACTTCGCTAGTCCGATAAATCGGGTTCTCTATAGCCCGAAACATTAAAAAGGGGTCCGAAAGTAGGGTTAGGGTCGGTTAGGGTAAAGGTTAGGGCGCATGTCAGCACACCTTTAGGACACCATGAGACTATAGCGCCACGCACGTCATTTGATATTTCCTAGAAATTGATTCGCGACTCTTTTTTATTGCTTGGACAAACAAAGATTCACTGACAAGTGACAAAGACTGATGTACCGTATTGCACACTTATGTATCCTTTTGCAACCATGCCTTGTGTTTTCTATGGCCAATGTTTCTGTGAGGGAAGGAAGTCTGTTCCTCTTTTTTTGAAGCAATTATGTGTCCAAGTTGAAGCAGATGTATTCAAATGCTAGGAGATCAATGGCTAGTATGCTATCAAGTCTCGACATGTCCTGTTAGGACACATGAAAAAAAGACCAAGTAGGAAGAAAATCAACCTTGTTACAATTTAAGTAGTAACGTGATACATTGGTAAACCTCGGACGTATATCACCATTGTAGATAGCACACAATGCAGGTATACTATAATTGTTTTTACTGACTAAAAAGAGTGTTCTCATTCATAGTTATCTATGTCAAACAAAAGCCTGAAATAACTGAGCGTGATAATATTTCTTTCTGTGTCAAGTACAATGAAGATGATACATTTTAAGTTGCATAACAGGGTCTTGAAGATAATATAAAAACTAGGATATCGATGACGTGAAAGTTGAAACATGATGACAAATGCTTGTGACCACATTTTGTCTTCACAAAACGTATCGACATCTTTTAGTGGCGAACGATCCATTTGTTCTATTAATATAAATTCAATTCACTTCAGTGGCGTAGAAAATTCACTGTGTTCCCCTTGATCAATTCCAATCAATTTGCCTGTCTGTGATTTTGAAAGAATCCTGTAACATATGGGTGTCAAGGGACGCAATAAGATTGTTAAACAGAAAAGGAAAATTATCATTCTGATATATAAACATATAGTTCTCACACAAGATAAATTGTACAAATGTTTTGTCCGTTTGATACCTGCCTTTCCATAATCATTACATTAGAATATATCTATATGTTGACAAATCGACCATGGAATAAATATTAATCGTTTGCTCGCAGAGGGTGATCAACATAATCAAAAAAGTAGTTGTGCGTTATAATCCGGTTCCATATTCGTTGGAGTAACATTCATTTTTGTAAATGTGACTACTATCAATTGACGGGCTCACTGACTCCACACTCTGCAGTTAGGAAGAGATCACTTAAACTCTGACTTAAACTTAACCCCATTACCTATTTTGGATAGTGGTCGAGGTCCAATGTACTTATTTTTCCCAACAATTATATTTATAGCAACACGTAGTAAATTTAGTTGTTACATTGTCTCAGTTCAGCTACAGGTGTTTGCCGCACATACGTACGATTCAGAGTATAAATCATTGTTAATCTCTGGAAGCTAAAGTAAGTCTGTCGGCGCACGTTGCTGTACATGTGACACTGCAGTTTGTAGTAAATTATTATTATCACGTTATGTTTTCATTTAATATGGTCTGATCTACTAATGTACAACGTGAAACTGGAATGTGTAATTAATTTGGTTTACGATCAGTGTGTATATAAATTTGTATACACATACACCAACTCACGTCGTGATCCATACACACAGACGAGAACACCCCTACTCGCCTTCACCGACAACCGTGGACCCTTTTTGTGTGTGAGGTTGTTAACAGTGAAACCGTGGACCCACACACACAGACATATCATAATCCAAACGTGGACTTCTTTGATATTTCACCGCTAACCGTGGTCCTGGTATTACACCTACCATAGAGGACCCTACCTCATATGCAAAGTTATGCTGTATAGCACCCTCTGCCGCTGTCCTACGACCGTGGACGTCCACGTTTCGCAGTTTCTGGTTTTTCACTACATAAGTGTGGACTCAAAGTCCACGTTTGTAGGTGAAAACAAGCACCACACGCACCCACCCCAAACATCTATAGAACAGACAAAGCGGAAGTTGAAACAATGTTGCTACTAACGTAGACTTTCCTGACATCGGATTGATATGCACAAATTATTTCGATTGTAAATGAGAGCGAACGCAGCACTAGAGTGGATACGGTCTCACCCACCCTCCTCACACCTATATACTAATACACCCAACAAAATCACCCCTCACCCATACCATATACACACATCTAAGGAGCGGAAGTGGACACAATGGTGCTACTAACGCACACTTTCCTGGCACCGGATTGCCGTGCATAAATTTCTTAGTTTTGTAAATGAGAGAGAATACATCACTATAGAATGACGCATTACACCCCTATCCGACCAACACATAGATTAATAAATATATCCCACCATGGAAGGAGCGGAAGCTTAGACATATTATTAAGTATTATATTATAATGTGAACTTTTCCGACACCGGAATACCTTATAATTATTTGAAAAATCAATTATCGAAATATGCTATTACGCACCACTGTAATGGACACACGCCACATTCACCCATATACCCAGACGCAACACAACCAACCTAACATCACGCAAATCACATCCCACACCCTCACCGCATGTGTAATGAATTGAAGATGTTAACTGAAGTGACACATCAGGGGAAACAATCGTACAACCATTTTTCATTATATAGGAATTTATTTCTCATAAAAAAAGGTTATAATAATTATAACCTCATGAAAACAACACATTGCTCTTATCATAGTCTGCCTTTTGTATTGACTATTGTTGTTTATTGATACCGTGCGTTGCAACTTCCGACCTTAGGTTTTTTAAAGCTTTTGCCGCCAGCTGTTTTTTACATAATAAACAAATAAATAAAACTATAAATCAGTTTCATACTCTACGCGTTGGTTGACATCCATGAAATTTTCAAGAAGATTGCATAAACATGAGTAACCAAATAGTTGCGAGCCTCCCACACAATACAATGTTTCTGCACGTATTACATTTTAAATATATGACAATGGGATGCATTGCACATGGTGAAAACAATATATCAGCTATAAAGATATTAACACAAACGATTTTTGATAGATTAAAACAAATGACCTTAACAGTAATTATATTAAATCCTTTGGTTGTTCTCCAATTGATCTTTGCTTGTCTTTTGACAAAGGAGTCATCCGTCCTTCATCTGTTGCGTAGTACCTTCACATGGAGTAGGCTTGTACAGGACGGGATCTGCTCTCTCAACAACCCTTAACATAGATGCCGCTGGCTGTGCTTGTAGAACTACAACTACATGCTATGGTGTTTACTGGGCTCACGTTACGCACGTTTGTCTCCGGTGTTTGTCTCTAGTTATATTTTTAATTTTTCTATTAAAAATATCTAGAAAACACCCAGATATTTTAGGCGCTCATTAAATCTCGATAGGTCTTGTGCTACTCGAGCGAGTTAGTGGTCAAAATGTACAAAACTAACAATATCTCAAGAATCGCAATTTTTAATTATTTAAATACAATTTTTACATTTCCCGGAAATTTTATACATTCTATTTTCTCTGAAAACGTTTTTGATATTTTGAGAGGAAAACTTAGGCCAAGGACATTTCGTAGCTTTGCAGCTTTGGCCCAGCGTCGTATAATTGTCGCATAAGTCTAACAGTGTACGGTACGCGTGAGTGTCAAAAAAACAAACGTATCGTGATATATCAATTGGCATGTATTATAAAATGCAGTTTAATTTGTACATCCAATGAAACCTAAAATTATCCCTGCAGCTGAAATGGGATCGCCCTCGTGAGGTCACGCGATGTTTCATGGGGAGCCAATTGGGTGCCTTGTTTGGTATCAGGAGGGCCAATCACGGGCATCCTTGCTCGGAGCCGTCGGTGGCCATTTTGTTGGCTAAGGCCATTCTCTGTCAGTTTTTCAGCAAGAACGGATGCGGAAATTTTTTTATCCCACCCACCACTCCCCATATGTCATATTTGATATCTGTTTAAAATTGATTTCAAGAGTTTGATAGTGTGTCATAAAATTTGAGTCTCGCAGTACAAGTACATATAAAGTGTCGGTCTTCAAATTAAAAGGTAATTAGGAATGAGATGAAATACGAAAGAGAAATGAAAATATATTCGATTGAGAGTTCTCCGAATTTGAATAATATTCTAATTACATTGAGGTTTTTGAGTTACATAGTAGTATGACTATTGTATACGGGTGTGAGAGTGTGCGTAGGTAGATCACTTTAGGTTCAATTTCTATCTCAGCAACACATTCTATTCTGTTGCGCAGTTGTATTTTCTTAAATTCTATTTTGTATAGGTGTGTTCACTCTTGTGTGTCTTCAGAAGCATTAACAAAATCGATACAATTGGTACCACTTTCAGTCTTAGGTGGTAATGCCCTTCAGTCTTAGGTCGAGTAATTTTATTTATAGCAGGAAGGAAGGAATTAACACCAGGTTGGCATGGGATAGCTAGACAGGGGCCAAGTACTATGCCCTCAGATTTTCTTGTTCATCAAAGTATAAATAAAAATGAAATATTGGGTTCAAGTTTTTATGAGGTTGCGCAGCCGGCTGGTTATCGCGTTAATTTCTGTTAAAGGCTGCCTTTTGTATTAGACATGGTATCCTAGTTATGTATTCGAATTCATAAATGTGCAGAGCATGGCACTGTGTTTGCTTGGCGTTGGCAGCGAAAAATAACGGGTTTTGCAACTAATTCCTTCAACATGTTCAAACAAAAAAAATCGGGTTAATGGTCCACTGTGGTGAAGAGGCCTCAACCGTAAAATTCAGAGGGTCTTCAAATAATCACAAGTGTGGATCTTGCGGTATTTACTAGCAAAGGAAATGAGGGGATCAGAAATAGCTTATTCCATGGTACAGGGTACGGATGTTGTGGCAGTTTTTGGATCATTTTTCTAAAATGATCGATTTAATGTACAGAATTATACATGTACTACATTAATAAATTCTATTTAGTAGTTCCAATATCCGTAGGCATCTACCTACTGGGTATTTGGCATGGGTATATTTACCGATGTCCACTATGTAATCTGAATATGAATATAATAGGAAATGAGAAAGGTATCAGCCATTTACGCGCTAGATGACTGCCTAGCGAATTCATGTAAGTCCGCGGCATTTTATATTCTCTCCATTGGTATTATGGAGCTTTTTATTTCCTCCTCCGAGGAGATGATCGTGTAGAGGATTGCCTAGCGAAATATTTGTCCATTGGTATATGGAGCTTTTCCTCCTCGATAAGGAGTTGATCGCTAGATGAGTGCCTAGCGAAATAGTTCCCAGTGTGTTAAGGGGAACTCTTGGGTTATAGGCGCAACTAGCTTCCCAGTAATTGTTGGGATGCTCGGTCGGGTATTTACTTGGGGCGAAAAAGTTGTCCAGAAATCATTATTATTTGGCTGATTCCAGGGAATTTTCTAAAAACATTGCTTGAATAAATTATGCGTTCTTTCTGAATGGCTGACCAGAGGCCCACATTTTGGTGTAAGTGCTTTCGTCATTTCAGTGTCTGGGGATAATTGGCGTGCATTATATACACATAGGTTACTTTCGAAATAAACAGATAAATACACGTGCATGCTTCGTAATTACATCCAAATCAATCTTTTTGCATATTTTAATAATACAATAGCGGAAATCATTGAAAAACTTGATGCTATGCAAGACTTGAAAGGAAAATCTTCAGCATGTTAAGGTTAGCAACTATTTTAAACTGTTGCGATAATGCGATTTGGTAGTTCACAGCATCTTGCGAATGGGTATGTAGTGAGCTTTGGCGAAAAATGCATTGATCATAGCGAGTGTGTAGAAGAATTCAAATATCACAGATATACTTTTGTAGGACATGTGGTTCTTGAGTTATATTTATAAGGTTGAAACAACAACACTTTTGTAAAACGTATAAATAACTCATAAATAACAATAAATCAAACAAGTTTTCAAAGTATATGATTTGTAGAATGAACTTTTGCAAAACATCAAAGTGTCATTTTTCAATAATATAGGCCTATTGATTTAGATAAGAAACCTCGTCTACCCTTAAAGACGCACCTGAAGTCGACCCGGATAAACAACTAAACCTCACAAACATAGCGGTTTGATTTGTCGTATTAAGGTTAATGAAATATATATAAACAGGACTTTACATCAGCTGACCGGGACGGAACTCTTTGTCAAGATGGTAAAAAAGTAAAAAGAAGGCAACCACTATACTTCAAACAACGCTATTGTATGAGTTTTTGCGATATTTGATAAAGGTGACGGTGTATTTTTATATACCATGATGGATTTCTATCATCGAGAAATGCTTCTTTAAGTGATCAAAACCATCTTTGGACGACAACTGCAAGAAACTTAGAATGCATGTCACGCAACAGATCACTTTACCTCACTATGCACGCCTATTTGTACAAATTCCGACTGCCCAAAGCAAAAAATGTTCACTTGTGATGCTCACATTTTATAGAATAAATGACATGATCTATAAGCAGCAGCTCGCATTGAAAAGGCTATATGATGCCATGTACACAGTGACTATAAGGAGTTAGACAATATAAAGGACAGTTTGGTTAGCTCGAAATGGAAAGACGTCGTTGACCGTTACAATTTGATCAGGACCACCACAAGCTTTTAGCGTCTCCAACTCCTAATATTTGCATTAGGAATAGGCTAGGCTAGCAGACTAGAGTGGACTGGTTTATCTTATCTCCAGTTAGCCCGCGGCAAACCCGCTTGCTTCAAGAACTAGAGTTGCGTCAACAAGTTATTACCCTGATTAATAGGAAAAAGAAGTGAAAGAAAAACGGGTTCTTCTGCAAATCTTGTTTCTTTTAAGGGATTGCTTAACGCTTCTCCTTCTTCATTGTCAAATTTTAAGTCACAGTATTTTTTGCAGATGGACTAAGATGTTGTTTTTATTTAGGGACGGCTTCATATCTCGACCGCCGTTTGACGGCGGTTGAACCGCGTTCCATTGTTTAGAACAATAGAAACCGGCTTCAACCGGACTGAACCGGTGGGCAACCGAGTTTTGAAACCATCCATTAAGAAATAAATATGCGCCATTCCACAAAGTACCCTACATCACAAAAGATTCAAATTTCACAGATGACGTACTAATTTTCTGTTCAGTTGAACCCATTTTACTTGCGATTCGCCAGACAGAAGAACAACACTCCCTATTCGACCATGAACCTGCAAAGAGTCGGTTGAAGTCTGTAAGAAAAGCTTCATCAACGAAGTTGAACCCGGGGGTTGAACCAAGTGTTGAAGCTGGTGGGAGCCGAGTAACCAATATGGGAAGACTGAATAGGCTATCAACAACATCCACCTTCGGCTCCATAAAGTGTGCCAAAGAAGAACTTCCCCCTGGTGCGAACTCAAGCTGGGTTGAATGGAAATGCCTCAACAGACTTAGAGCTGGTAAACTGGCCGATGTAAAAAGTCTCTCAAGACGTGGTGTTATCTAAACACCGAAGATGGAGCACCTATTGAGATGTCATTAAGTTAAGCTTAGGATGCCTGGGCCTGCATGCCTAGGCCTGCATGTCTAGGCCTAGCTTAGTGATAATGTTATTATAAAACAAATCATGAATATTACAGGCTTTAGTGTGAGTCAGACACTATTGAAGTAAAAAAATAAATGTCAACTCAGGTCAAATCTGTAGGTAACTCTAACGGCAATTTCGTCTATTATAGGCCTATACAGCTTTCAATGTCGGCGTTGTGACTACCACTGGGACTACCATGACTACGTCTAATTTAGGCCATTAGACCATATTCTGGTCCCTACTCACCGCGCAGCGTCTCAGCATTTATGTTCGCATTACCTGTTTCAAATCAACTGCAATTTCGTAGTACTATTATTATATCAGCTTTCAATGGCAATGCGTTGTGCGTAAAATTTATGCCGTTATTGGAGCAAGAATGCAAAGCTGAGGACCTTGCAGAAGACACTAATATTGCTAAAAGTTGTGTTCAGCTCTGGCTGAAACACAATGCGTGTGTGGACACGATAAGAGGAAAACTTGTGAATTTTTATTGCTCTCCTTCCTTCCAATGTCTTCTATTCATCCCCTCCCCCCCCCCCTTTTTCTTCCATTTCTCATATACTCTTTTAAAAATCTACTCAATTTTAACTAGAAACATGTCAAATTTGTCAAGGAAACTATTCAGATGGGGACATAAACAGAATCCTCTTCAAAATGAATCGGATATTGTCATCAAAATGACAAGAAACTCATCAAATTTGATGAGATTGCCTTGTCATGTCACTAAAAAAAAATGAGTAAGTTCTTGTCAAAAGTGACCCAAATTTTAAAAATAAAACAAATTTGAATAGTTTGTCTTGTCAGAGGGGGACTTAACAGAATCTTGTCAAAATGAAATGGGTATAATCTTGTCAAATAATAAAGTTGGAGATCTTGTCAATTTGAATAGTTACTTTTGAAAATAAAATGGAAACTATTCATTTTGATACTAGATTCGGTGTCGGTTCAAGTGACAATATACCTAATCAAAATGAACAGTATAACTCATCAAAAATAAATGAATAGCGATTATATTTAAAAAAACTGAATAGTACATATCTTCTAGTGAATACTTCTCTGTCCTGCATTCATACACTCTTTCCTCTCTATCTCCCTCGCTCAGGATATATAACTTTCTTCAAACACTACAAACAACCACTAATGCTCGAAACAGTTGTCAGCAATTTGATAAGTTCTTGTCAACTTTTATTCTATTTGACAAAACAAATAAAGGATGTCACAGACGTCGCATTAAATGTATGTGTACGTGGGTGACATCACCTGCTTGGATTTAAGTGACTTTTGAATTAACACTGTCAAATCGTGGACATGAATAACGTTCCCAATACTCTTATCGTCATTTAATAGTAAGCATGGTTGTACAAATGTCATTACTTGAATTCAAAATCACGAAATTTGCTCGAGTAAACAACAGATAAAATGCCAACTGCGATCTTATAAACAAGTTAACATTGTAATATATAAGGAATCAATAAAACCTTTTAAGTTGGATCATAATTAAGCAAAATAGGTGCGCACTTAGCTTAGACAATAACCTATACCTCAATGGTGTAATGTTTTGAAGGTAAATACCTTACTTAGGTTATACAACATATCGTCGGAGTTATTACCTAGATATAGCTAATTCTATGTCAATAAATGACATCACGGTATCCAAATATCTAGTATTAAAAGTCAAAGTTGTAAGGTTGGGTAATCGCTTAAATAAAATGGAATGTCAAGAAAAAGGTTATCACAACCCGGAATCACAACGCACCGTTTTAATAGCGATTAACACCACAAGGAAAAATAATAGAGAAATGTGTCACATGATTGTAGGGAATATCTTCACCATTTTCTACTCTTGCTTGTTTCACCATTTTTCTAATGTCAAACATACCTCGTGCCTTTTCATATTCATCGAGTACGTGTCAGCAAAATCCAGCTTGCTCTGAATGGAATGGCATTTTGAATAAAATTGAAATCTCTCCTTAGGTTTGACCTATCCGTTTGTAATGGGTTATTTCCACCCATGCAACCATTACCTATGGGCACGGACTGTGTTAATAATTACACCTTTTCTGCTTGACTAACTTATTCTATCAATCTAAAGAGCACAGATTGAATTTGTGCTTTATTACTGTTTTCTTAGTAAGGGGTTGTCAAGTTAGGCAGATAATATGCTTAACCCAACAAACAGATAATGTCATACTGTACTGGCTTATAATAGGGTAAATGAAAACCTTGATTTATGAACAAAATTTTTGCTTGATCTCAATATTAAAGTTTTAAACAAACTACTTAAGGGCTGGGGTATGAACGTTTGGACAGTATTTATTCTGGGACATCAGAGCACATCAGACATATCGAATTGCATTCTGAATACGAAGAATGTCATTCTGATATCAAATAATTTTGATTTTTGAAATTCGCAATTTAATACACATTTTATGGCAAATCATTAAAATTGATATTTTTGATATTTAACAGTACTTGAAGTAAACTTTATAAATCTGATGATTTATACTTAAAGTGTATGTAGGTAGGATGAAAAGCCGACGATCAATTGGAAAATTTTAACCTTTCGTATTGAAGATATGGATGTTTTCCCAAAACACCAAAAAAAAAAAGGTCTTTTTGGGAAAAAAATCCATATCTTCAATATGAAAGGTCAAAATTTTCAATTGACCGTCGGCTTTTCCTCCCTGCTACATACACTTTAAGAATATATCATTAGATTTATATAATTTACCGAGGACTGTTATATATCAAAATTTGAAAAATATCAAATTTTATAATTTGTCATAAAATTTGTATTATATTGTGATTTTCAAAAATGAAAATTATTTGATATCAGAAAGACATGCTTCAGTATTCAGAATGCAATTCGATAGGTCTAAGGTGCTCTCATGTCCTACAAAAAATACTGTCGAAACGCAATAAACGCTCATTTTAGATCCCTTAATGACACAACATTAACGTTGTGTGTAAAGATAGGTATACCAGCTTTCTTAGTTAAATGAACTGTCTATCACTCTTTGAATATTTGTTCAATGAACAAGTTCATTTTGAATGTTAATTTCAACAGATAATTTTGTTCTTTTCTAACAATTCCAAAGAAAAATGAAGATGTTTAACTCATTATTTAGTAGTCTTCATTCTAAACAAGGACGAGGGGACATACACACTTAACAACATATTTGTACAACTCATCACACCCTCTACGGCAGCTGCCTATAAAATGAAATAGTCCAGATGCGACGGGTTGCCAGTCTGATAAAACTAGTGTAGTGGTAAAACATCTTCATTTTCTTTGGAATTGTTTGTTGCAGTCTTAAAATGCTAGCAAAGGAAATATACAATTTATAACTCTACTGAAGAAAGCAAATGTTAAACAATTTAAACCTTAACCTGCTTTTACAGGTGTTGTGTGTAACATTCAAGGGTCTTTTGCTGCTTTCTTAACATGTTGTTAGAGAAAAAATATTAAATTTTTCCTTTCTGAAAAGAAATTTGTTAAACAGTCCTACTGAGAACTTTTTTACCTCACTCTACCATGCTTTTACATCCAATACAGCAAGAGAGTGCCACTATGGTACAAAATCTTACACCTCCATTTCTTATGCCGCTGTATTATACTGTAATTGGATTGCAGTCTTCAATCATGTCAATTGTTGAACTCTCAAAATGAATTCTATTAGAAAGAAACTTAATTAAAAGGTTCAATTGGAAAACAAATTTAAACTTTGTGTGTTTGTTATTGTAAGTAAGATCTTCCATACTGTTTCCTAATTTGTTGATTATTTTTGTGTTGTTTATAATAGCCTGGATTGCCTCTGGCTATGTTACTTATTACATCTTGATTAAATCACCTATTTGTCTTGAAATAAAGGGCTATCTATACAATGCACCAGATCCTCATCAATGCACATCAATATGGGTCTGTCTTCAGGGGAAGATCCAAAGCCAATAGTGGGTGCTGCCCCTCCAAACATGCAAAATCAGTCTATTTCAGCCAATTTCAGCCTCCCCGCCCTAATTTGATCATTTTTAAATCCAGGATCTGTACCTGGTCTTGGTGCCTTTGCATTGTGCATTCTTAGTACATACATGACTGGTGCACAGATTACAGGTGCCTAGCTACATTGATATGGATTTCACAATTGTGCACTAATGCAGATCATCTATCCTGTGCAAATGGTACCAATTGATATGTTCTACTTTGCTTTAATTGTATCAGTTTCAACTGATCATTAACACATATACGAAGAAAGCAAATTAAAAAACACCTGTATACGGCCCACCTTTTACTATTATAAGAATAAAACAATGCAGTCAACCCAACTACATGTATAATCCATACTGGAATTACCATTAGTCCTGAAAAGTTCAAGGGATATATATATATATATATATATTACTAAACCACATGTGTACAATCACATTATTAGTATTATATTGTCTGTAAGATTTATCCTCAAGAAACCATATGATATCCTTCACCACACTCACAACAAACACCATTTCTAACTCTATGCATCCATAAACTCAACCGGAAACTCAGACTATACAGATAAACAGATTTCACAGTTAATGCATCCAAAATATCATCTTCTAGTTAAAAATATCTTTCTATTTTTGTCAACTTGACAAATCCACATCCTTTATTCACACTTTCCACACACCTGATATACTTCAGTAAAATGTGTGATTTTAAAAGCTTCCTGTCTCTCAGATTTATGCCTGCTATTTTGCATCAACTTCTGACAAGTTTTTATGTCAAAAATTGCCTGGGGATGGTTTGCTCTTAATACATTTACACACTGTCCATATGGTTTTGGAGACATGACCATCAGACATGTTAAAGAGACCATGACAGGGGATCATATGCTTGTTGTTCTATATATATTTCTATATATATATATATATTTATATTAGAATAATGCATTAGTAGTGGATATTAATAAAGTACACAGACAAGCCAATACCAAATCAACCTTAGAATCAGCAGGATCATTTTGACATACAACCCAGCAAACACAAATGTATTGAAAATGTTAATGTGTGGTTTAGGTTTTCGGTTATTATAAATGTTATGAAAACATGTAAAAAAACACTAATGTTGTCAAAATGTTATTGTAAAATATTTATGGCAAACATTTCTGCAAAATATTTAAATAACATTATAGAATGTTTTGCAGCAAGTTTCCACAAATATTTTTAAATGTTATTAAAATGTTTTATGCCTTTTTTTATAATTTTTACAATTTATATAATAATTTTCTACCAAAAAAATACCAAAAGAAGAAAACAAAACAAAACAAAAAAACAAAAACAAAAAAAGAAAACAACAACAAAAACATTTTGTGTTTACAGGGAAGTTACATAATAATTTATCAGCTTGTAAAACAAAAGTTCAGGTATTTTATTTTAAACACAATCTCAAACTTCCGTTTTATTCCAACTAGACTCATAAACAATATAAATTCAGCACTTAGTGCAAGGCCCTATCTGCAATAGCTGTCAAGTGTTATATTTCATACCATATGCAACTAGGGCCTTCTTGCAGTTGCACTGGCCCTCAATATTTGGATAACATTGTGTTCTGTGAGAAAAACAATAGCGAGATTATAAGCAGTGCATTGGGCTATTCCAGTTTGAAATCCATGTTTTTTGTTTTCTTTAATAAGCTTCCTGTAGGAACTCAACAACGACCCATAGGAGAGGGTTATAGCTCGCACTACCGCTATCCCTGGTCTACGCCAAGCTGGCACAAAGCCAATTTCTACAAACTTTTACAGATCTTTCAAGAAATGCCATTTCATAAGACTTGCATTTTGACAATCCTTTTTGGAAGGTACAATATACTCTAGCCTTTGGGTAACGAGAAAGACCCAACCGAGTCCAGCAACTTTATACTAAAAGATTCAATAAAATATGAAATGCTTGTTAAATGTGAGGAGGATGCTTAATAATTCAACTGGATTTATTTTTGGATTAAGACACCACATAAGAAGTTGTAAGAAGACTAGCATAATAATGTATAATATACAATCTGGGTATACAATAAAGTGCCATTTAGAGATTTGCAAGACTGGAACACTCTAAAATTCATCAAAATTAAAGACTTGTGTGTTTTGGGAAGAAGCATATACATGCATATGAACATGAAAGCAATTTCATTAAGATAAAACCTGACATTTACTATGAAGCGAGAATGAAAGTATGTACCCAACGATAGACATGTTCATGTTGTAGTCCCTAGTGTAAATTGAATGAAGACACTGAATGCACAAAATAATGATCAAATCATTGAACGAGCCAGTGGAGCACTTTATACTATATACATATTGAGTACATCGCTATGATTGCACATTGGACAGCCATCATATCATACATTGCATTATCTTCTGCCATTGATGTAAAAATAAATACTCTCTTAAAACCAAAGATTGAAAAATCAATCTTAAAGATTGTGTTGAGGGAAAAGTCTAAAATTAGATTGAAAATGCAATGGAATTTAGTTTGAATTTTCAATTTTTAAGACTGATTTCTCAATCTTAATTTGGACATTTCCCTCACCCAAATCTTTCCATTTAAGAGATTAGAAATCTGAAGTCAATTTGCCTATCCATTCAAGAGATACAGCATCCAGAAGCTCTTACATTGGCGTAGTGCACAGCATCCACACCAGGTAAATCATTATTTTTGTACAGGTGGTAAAAGACAATAAGCTTGTAGTATAGTGTCTCACTGTCTGTATAAAACTGAAAACTCGGTGACAATGAAGAGCACATTCAAAAACCACATAGTTGCATTGAGATGATTTGAGTGACTGCCACTTGGAATCATTTCTGGTATTTATTCCAGGCAGATAAATAGCACTTGAGATCTTTTGTGTGGGCAACAACAATGGAGGATTGTATTTTCATTGCTTACTCTTAAGAACTCCATTTGGACTGTTAGTTTTCATAAATTGATATTTTCTGCTCTATTCTGTTACAGAAATTTAACACAAATATTAAAAATACAATTTATACAAAATATGACTATGCACAGGTACGGATGCAAGCAATTGTTTGCCAAGTATCTCAAATGGCAGCTGTTTCCTACTTTAACAATTGACTCATTCATAGCAATGTATTCATAAACATGCAATGAAGAAGCATAAAACACAAAAACTGCTTGAGCTACCTTGTTCTAACAACATCCCCCAGCTTACACATTTTACACCTTGTTAACCCACTCAATGGTAAATGCCATCTGGGCTCATATCTTATCTGTACAAAATTAACTATTTGTCAAGTTTCATCACTTTGTAAGCCATAACAATACAGTCAAATAAGTACAAACATACCAACTAATGTTGTATTACTGATCTAGGAGATAGAATTTGGCATTTAGGAAGTCATGGAATTTGACAACTTTTGTATGACATATTGATAGCTTATATTGCAAATCCTTTGGGTGGTTTGAAAGCTTGGCAGTGAGTCTCCATTAACATATGGCATTATAGTATTGGATACCCCGCATTGATGTCATCAAGGTGTGTGGGTGCATGGATCCACCGAATGATATCATCTTTGCTGATAGAGGCACAAAATGGCCAAGCAGCCAACCATCACTGACATTCAGTCCCACTGTGAGTGAGCCAGTAGAAAATTACAGTGTTTTCTTCATGGTATATGTTTACTAGTGCCCTTTACTGCACTAAGTTCATGAAATCTGGGTTGATTTGTTTTGCAAGTTATTTTGAATCAGTTTCAGAGTGTGGGGGTGTTGCAAATTTAATCCATGCCTCTTTAATCTTATTATTGGTCACATGAAAACCATTACACTTGAGCTCATCTTAACATTTAGGTCCATGGCCTGATATATATGCCCAGGGATGTTATTAGCACTAGAATTATTAACAGGGATGTTATTAGCAATTAAAATTAGTTGGCGTCGTAGTGTGATGTCAAAATTGATCATTGTCAGGTCAACTGATTCACGCTATCTTTGTTTGGAACCACAATCAAAATGATCACAACACAAAGTCAATGGGTTGCTAACAGGTGTTCAAACCAAGCATGAACTAGAAATATATTTTCCATAACATTTAGGACTGCCTCTCCTGAGATATAGATTTCAAAGAGGTTTTGAACTTTAACTGCTATAAATGAAGCTTATAGAATGGTGCTGGCAAGTCTTTGGTTACCATTTTAATATTGTTTATTTCTAAACCTATCCTAGACTATACCATAGACCATAGAACGATGATCTATGTTTCAATGGTCTATGGTACCACAGGTTGTAAAACTGGGGGATAGCTACAGTTTGTCAAAATACCATGCAAAGTTCTGCATCTGGAATTCTTTACCAGATCTAGGGCAATTCAGAGACTTTAATGCTCATTTTTAGGTGGTGGTAGGGCTTCTTGGTAAAGCAAAGGTTCATGCCTATGTTGATAAGCTGGAGTGCACATCTCTTTTTCAATGTGACTTTGGGTCAGACTCCTCTGTGTATAATACTGTTGTGTGGTCCACTACTCCTCCACCACAACTCTGTAATGAAAAAATAAATAGTTAAGGAAAAAATAAATAAGTTTTTGTGTAAAACTGGTATTGAAAGTATGCCCACATGATGTAATATAACACGAAATATAGCTCACAATTATTGCAAAATAATAATCTGATTTAAAAATAGATAAAATAACAACTTGTAGAAATATATCTGATGTTATCAATATAATATTGTGAATGACTGACACACAAGTATATCTTGTCATATTCATTTCATATTGGACTTATCTAGATGTCAATGCCTTGAGCAAACACTTCATATAATGTAACACTATAATATCACCTATCTTACAAATCCTCTTCTAAAGCTGTTAATTTCATCTGCATTATTCATTGCATCATATTCACTGCTTAAATAGGAGAATAATTAAAATAATTTAAACCAAAATGACAGAAAAGCACCGGATGATTTTAGATTTAAATAATTAATGTACATACAATTGAGTTTATAATTCTTATTTTCTCTTTTGATTAAATCCATACTGATAATGGAATAAATATCTTGATTAAATAACAGTCAGAAATTGGTTGTACTTTTTACATAGTAAATTCAATTTTAACTGAGAAAATTCTAGTGGGTGATTTTTAAGTAAAATTTAGTGAGTAAATAGACCATTTTCCTTAATGACTATGACATGAGAAGAGGGAAAATATACTTTGAATTTTGGGCTATAAAATCAATCTATTCAGCCTTTGCATGGATCTGCCATCTTGCTACCAAAATAAGGTTCTCCTGCAAATACATGCAGATATTTTGTTGTTTGTCACTCTTTTCTAGTAATGAGCCAGGAGGCTTTTGCAAAGTGTACCCGGGAACTAAAGCATGTGCATGAAAGGCGTGCACAACATACACTTTACGGGTATAGTTTTGAAATTACCGTGAAAAGGCTCGATATAGATAGGGGGTGCAGAATTTAAATCGATTAACCCAATATTGGTGAATAGCAAATATTATTATGACATTTCAAAGCAGTGGTCAACAGATTCTATCTGCAAATATCTGTATAATGACAGAGCATCTACAGTAATTGAATTATTCAAAAGTCATTATTGTATTGTATTTCAATCTACATCAATTGATTTGCAAAATGAACTGAGGCAAAAATGATATCTTTGACGGACCTAATCTTAACAAATTAACATTTAATGAAACAGTGAATAAATGAATGCATAATTTCTACTTTATATTTTAAATGTCGTAAGTAATGACATGGAGAATGAAAAAGATTCAGTAAAAGTATTAACATTTAATCAATATACATAATTAATTCAAAGCAATGTGTCATTTGCTCACAAGGACATCCTCAATTTTTTGGGACAAATGTTGACCTATTGCGCGATTGTAATACCCAATGGTGTATTTAAATACCCTGTGAAAGACTAGTCCTGAAGTGCTTTGATTACAGTAAAATTGAAAGAGTTTTTGAATAGTCCTAATGCTCACTACTCCAAAAAATTAAGGGGTTGCTAGTCTGAAAAGTTTGATACCACCCTAACCAAACTTTTGGAATAGTGACCCTTTTTTTCTTTTCTGAACTAGCAACTCCTTTCTTTGGACTAGAGAACCTTTGATAAGCAAACCTTAGGACTAGCGGGCCTTGGGTTTAGTGTACAGTCCCCACGAGAACTGCCTTGAGTATTCCAATCCCTAAGTTATCTTGTGAGCCCCATACGATCCTCAAGTGCTAACGCTGTGTGAACAAGCCATTTTGTGATTCTTGTGCTGAGTTTAATCTATGACCTTGGTTGAATTATATTTGGCATGGTTTAATTTGGCGTGCCACTAGAGAGGTCCCATTCAGCTTCCGGTTGTAAATTCAAAGCTTAATGCAAAGTTCTGCATCGCGAAACCCAAGGATTACAGCCTTTGATAGTCGTGTGAACATGCAGTCAGGAATTGACTTAGGAATCACAATTCCTCGATGGCTCTATGGCCGTCCGAACATGGCTCATGAAATAATAGGGTTGAATATGTACAGGCTGGGACACCAGAGAACACTGAGTAAAACATAATGTTATTTCAAAAATTCAGTATGTTAGGGTGGGGTTCATGCAGGGGTTGCAAGTCTCCTCCATTCAACAATAAAAAGAAATGATTAACAAATATTTACAGCTCTTTTCAAATCTTGTTTCCCTTTTGATGTGTCAAATCTTCCTTACGTACATAGCTTCTGCCTTATCAGAATGACCACACTGCACGACTACAGCCTTGTTGACAATTTAAAACAGCATTTCACCAGTATATAAATGTGTACCTACATTATAAAGCATTTTACTAAGTAAACATATAACCTTGAGTAAAAAGTATGTAGTAAGATAATAAGCCTGGGTAGCTCGAGTCAAGAGATATAGCTGCATCTATGATGTTGATTTACTCAGTTCAACGTACAGACAAGTATCAGTTTAAAATTTTAATGCACAGGTTTGCATTTATAAAGTATGTAATTTATTTGAAGTAGTATCCTGATAACAGGTGAAATGCCTTATTAAGTTGTGCTTATGGAGATGACTTTTATCAACTTTTTATTCTGAGTGAGATGAGGAAAGCAGTGGATTGGCACATAATGAATCAAGTAAATGGTAAAGTCATGATAAGAAATGGGTGTGGCTAATTAAGGCTAACAACTATTTCAAACTGTTGCGATTTGGTAGTTCACAGCATCTTGCGAATGGTAGTGAGCTTTGGCAAAAATTGCAGTGATCATTTCATAGCGAGTGTGTAGAAGAATTCAAATATCACAGATATACTTTTGTAGGTCCTGTGGTTCTTGAGTTATGTTGTAAAGATGGCTGACACAACAATACTTTTGTAAAACGTGCTTAACTCATTAACAACAATAAATCAAGCAAGTTTTCAAAGTGTATGATTTGTACAATGAACTTTTGCAAAAAACATCAAAATGTTATTTTTCAATAATATATTGATTTAGACATGAAAATCATTTTTTTTTTGTTTCTTCGATCAACAAAAGATCGCATCACCTTAAATACTGGTATACAATTCTTCTTTTAAATAAACATCATTATTTCTTTAGATTCTAAAAGAAAGAAAAGAAGGACGACAGGAAAACATGTATTGAACTTCACAGTCACACCTGTGTATACATGTTCTAATAACACCACTGGTGGTCTAAAACTATACTATCTGTTCTGTGAGAACTGAGATCACATACATTTTTTAAAAGTTTGTATTAATATTATTATGCATTGTTTCCGCCAAACCGGAAAACATATTCCTCTTCGCAGGATTACCTTTTCCCCTCATTAAAACATTCCAATTTTTAATTAATTTTGTATCGATTGATTGCTGCTGTGAAGTACTGTGTATTCAAATTCTCAAAAAGTTAAAAATTTTGTGCTAAATTTATTTTCACATTCCAAGCAGGTAATGTGAAAATAACAATGCATAAATATATTCCTTTTGTATATATTAATTGGTTAATGCAAAGAAGAAACAGTTCAAAATTTGGTAAATCACAAAACATTAATAACACACAAAAAAAACCACTTTTACATTATATGACAACTCGACTTATGTTTATTTGATGGAAAAAATGCATTTGCCTGTAATAATGTTACCTGTTTAATGACTTATGTTTATTTGATGGAAAAAATGCATTTGCCTGTAATAATGTTACCTGTTTAACCTGAACCTATATTTCGTTTCACACATGATAAAATGAGTAATTAATCGTAACCATATGATTAATAGTAAACACATTTAAATGGCATCATATATCTATATATTACTTTAATGTCTATTGACGTCATCAGCCTACATGCAATTATTACAAAACTGTAGCTAACTTGTAGCAAAATGCATAGCAGCTGGGCTTTACAAATCATGAAACATGCATGATCTTTAATCAACATACATGCTTGCGTGTTCTTGAAATTGATCATTATGGGTCACGCAATAATGAATGTCAGATTTTCATATAATTCCTATTTTTGTTTAAATTAAAAAATAGCCCATCTGTAAGAGTTCATGTTCAAACTTGAAATTAAAACAATATTTTTTTTAGTAAAATGTTGCTACACTTGACGAGCCATTAGTTTCATTGAGTCCTAATAAGCTTCAAATCAATCTAATTTTGCTGACAAATTTGCAGCGTAACAGGTACTTTAAATAAATTTAATGCATATTTTGTTTATCATTGCTATAAAATGATGGACAGCAGAAAAGAAAACACACACCAAAACAAAAAACATAAATCCTGCTCAAAAGAGCGAAGGGTTATCAATCTAACTGCTCGACTTTCAAGCATAGAATTCTACTGTAAATATGATCAAATCAAGACAAAATGAAGCAATTTATACATGTTGGGAATAGACATCACAAAGGACAGAAAGGACATTGTCAACAACATCTAGAAACACTGGGGAATCATCAGTCAGTCTACCAACAGCATTAATACACTGCTTATGCTTATGATGGAGAATGGTTTCTCTGAAATATTCGGTTCAAAAAGTGAGTGTTGTTGACCAGTTTTTCATGGTCATGAATATATGCAATTCTGAAATTTTTGAATTTTTACAGAAAATGTTTAACTTGTCGTCATAAACTCGCCACCCGTGTGCAGGAGGGTTAAATGAACAAATGAAAAAAAAAAAAACTGTGCGACAAATACCTTATTTTACTTGATCACATCTCAAATTATGCAAATTGATTTTTTTTTTGTATTTATAAGATCCTATACCCCCAGATAATCAAATCCAATCATACATTTATGTGAATTCCAGTAAGCGATTAATAGCACAAGTTGGTTCATAGACCTTGGAAAGCCTAGGTTAGGAAAACACACATAGAGCCTCTACTGGGACTTTATAGGATGAACGGTTGTTATGGTAAAAATAGTAACCATATGCATACAGCAATAATTACTCCATCATGATAAACAGCTTGGAAATATTAATGGAAAATAAATATTCATTAATTCATCCACATTTTAAGGGAGATTAGATGACATGTGCATGCAGATTAAAATGCACAATTTTATTATCATCTTGTGCTATATGCTGTAATTTAACATGCATGCTTCAAAATTTGATACTAATGCATAGACTTCAGTGATGCAACATTGATTTTGAAAATATTGGGATAAGGTTTCCGTATTAGTAAATCTAATTTTAATACCTCTTTCCTTCTTCTTCCGGCCTATCAAAGATTGATGTAACTGTAAACATCCTTTTCCTATATGAAATGTGATGCAAAACTTTTCAATTTTATTACATAAGCCATTTTCAGAGCTTTATTTTGCCAAAAACCCCAATGTAATTAGACTTAGAGGTCTAGAGATATGGACATTTTAGTGTTGCTCAGGATGTTGAATACTATTATATATCTCAAAATCAATATTCCTGACATCCTACTCATTTTGCTTGATCACATCACAAAGTATATTTGTCATATATTTATGTATGTTGTTTTTGCAATATCTTTGCAATATTTTAGGTACAAATGTATCCTTTTACTAAAAAATGGTCAGTAAAAGTAGTATGAAATTATTCAAATTTGTCGCATCTCACTTTTACAAAAAGCAATAAACTAGACAAACATACACAAATAGAAATACAGACAGAAAGAAAAGAAAAAGAGAAAGCAAGAAGGGGAGAGCTCAAGAGCGGGGGAGAGAAAAAGAGTGAGAAGGAGCGAGAGAATGTGACACAGACAGACATACATATGCAAAAAAGAGAGGAGAAAAAATAAGTAGAAAATAGGTAAAGACAGGCAAATGTGAGAAGGCAGAGAATGAGTGGAAGAGAGAAAGGGAAAATAGGAAGAATGAAGTAAAGGAATGACAGAGAAAAGAAGAGTCAGGAATGAGAAATACATAAAGCAATAGAAGAATGCTAGGTGTATAATATACATGAACTCCTAGACATTAAACTGGCAAGTAACTGTTTCTATCAGTCTGCCACTGTCCACTTGGAAAGGTTAGTATGTATCCAAGTTGATTTAATCAATGATACAGGCCATAGAATACTGTATAAAGTTCACCACTGCTCATAATCAATCAATTCCAATTTACAAATGGGGGATCCTAGCAGCAAAATCAAGAAACAATAAAAACAAAATAAAAATCTGATAAAAAGAAGGAGATGAAATTAGAGAGACCTCATCCTTGGCTGGCTTGATTCAATATTTCGTAGCCAGTGGGCAATTTGGAAATGTTAGCTCAGTGAGCTAGCATTTACATCACGTTTAATGTAATTACATCAACGGGCTCGACTCTAAACGAGTCTGCGTGTGTTTTAGGGTCACAGCCACAGTAATTGATGTCTCGCTAGGGCATAAAGTAAGGATAAATATTTCCTTTTTAAAAAGGTATTATCATAATGGAGGTAGACGGCATAATTGCATTTGACACAATTTTCAATCAGGTATTGAAGTGTTTTGCATGCACATGTTGCTTCGAGCAAAGACCTGTTGACATTCATTTTAAGCAAGTTTATTTCATTCATAATCTGTATCCTATTATAATTTGTAGTTTACATCATATAACCTCAAGATATTTTACATTAAGCTTACCTCGTACAACCTCAAGATATTTTACATTTGGCTTGTATCTAATGACAGAATCATCATGTATAATTTATGTGACCTTCGAAAATACTAAAAAAGAGGATGTCGCGTCAATAACATCAATGCGGCCACTAGTTTGAATCTAAAATCTCCTGGAATGAATCCATAGATCAACCACGGCTAATTATTGTATAAAATGTTTTCATTAATTGCTCATTGCATAAATATTCATTGAACGGTCCCTCAGATAGCTTTTCGGATTGCCACAATCTCCTCGCACTTCTATGCATGATATCAGTTTGGGGGTTTCACATTTACTAACTGACATAAATGTTAGTTCTATATAATATTATGAAGACCTAACAAGACCTAAAACCAAGTGTCCCTGGGTCATTCATGTGGGCAATACCAGCATTTTGCAACCAATTTAAACCCACACAATTGCTGGCCTAATATATGGCTTCAATATACACTAGTAGGTTTGTACATTATGCGGTGTGTAAAATGTGTCCCTGCTGAGATGTGTCCCTGCTAGTTATCATGCTTCTGAATGGAAAACAATAATTATTTTTCTTCAAGACTCTCATTTGCTTATTACAAATGCATCATACATTGTAACTTCAGATGAACAGTTTCTACAGCATATTTGATTGTTCATACACTGCAACCAACACAAAGACTGGCTCTTTTGTGTGAAGACAATGCTGACCAAATTTAATTATTTTCACATAATTTCAATCTAAAGAAGACGTCCAATGAATTACGTAAGCTACAGACATTTGGAGGAAATGGTTGCAAGCATTTATTGAAACAACCCCAATCTCCTTGAAGCTAAACATATTGACCATGTTGGTACACAGCATCAACGAGGTTATGCATACACACTCTCCTTCCTTTCATTCACTTCTAATAATATGACGAGTCCAACAATAAAATAAATTGCCTGGTCTACATATGCGTGGGTTTAAGATGTACCATGATGTCATGTCCACAGCTTCTGAAGTGGAATAGTTTAATTACCACTAGGATTGCGCAACTTTGGTATATTTTTGTAGTGGACAAGTTTTAGGTATCAATCAAAAATATTTAAATTCCTGACAATGTTGTTAATTCTGGTATGGTGTTTCTAGACATGGTTACTTCAAACTAAGCTCAAATTTGCATGAATGTTATAGAGAAAACACTCATCTTTCAGGTTATATAAATGGTATAAAACATTTTAATAACATTTAGAAAAACATTTTTGAAAACCTTATGTAGAACATTCCAACATACATTATTGTTATAAACTTTTGATTAAATATTTTGTGGAAGTGTTTTCCAAAAAATATTTTGCAATAACATTTTGAGGACATTTTAAACATGTTTTATACGTAAATTATTTTTTAAACGTTTTAATGATATTTATGTGACCCAACATTTAAATCACATTGAAACGTTTTGACCATAGCGAACATATGTTTATAACACAGTTATGTTTTAAAAATATTTTTGTGTTTACTGGGTTGGCATTAATGAAACACAGACCAGCGGGTACCCAGCCTCTGCATTCTGAAGGGGCAAATTCACTGAGAATTAGTCCCAATTAGAAGGGAAAGAAAAACAGATTTACACATTTTTACCTGAAACTATATTCCCAAGGGAGCACTGTGCCCCCTGCCTCCTTCTGGTTATGTTGTTAAGACCCTGATTACATTTTCTTGCTGTTTGTATTTGCCACAGGATTACAGACTTTGTAGAATGTCATGATGTATTAAAAATGTATGTGGGGGCAAAAAGTGCATTCGTGCATCTGGAAATTTTCCAGTTGAACTATTTACCAACATGTTTCTTCACGCATCTGTGCATGGCTTGAACAACATATGAGGCAAAAGTGAAGCTAAGAGAACAACTGAAAGCATTTAAATTTTACCACATCAATCAATCAGTCAATCAATCAATCAATCAATCAATCAATCAATCAATCAATCAATCAATCAATCAATCAATGTTACATAATGATGTGAATAAACATAAAATTAGAGTGCAACTGAACCCTTTCCATCCTTCGTTAATGGTGAAACTGTCGTTAGGGAAATTTGCTTCATTATGGCAATTGATTCTAGTTTACATTTACATGCAATATAGCTGTAACTGTTAGGGGGCTGGTAATGTTGCTTACATCATTTTATGTAAGTTTGGGCTACCAAATTGAATATACCGCAGCAAAACACAGTATACTTCTACAAAGAACTGATCAGATACATCTATTCTGCTTTCAAATGACACAGAATCCAAACAAGCTCTATGCACCATAGTAAAAGAAAGTACAGTTATTATAGAAAGAAAACACCATAACTCCTTGTGCTGTGCCAGTACTATCCTATGTGGGGTTTACATTTGCTAAATGAAGAGTGGGAGAAAATTGAGTTGGCTACCAAATGTTAAATTGGGTTTTTACTCAGCGTCTGAATGTCTTCAAATTTACCATGAGAGTGAGATGTGTTCCTATAAAATGAGAGCTGATTTTAGCTTGCACCTGATTGAATTCTCTAGTTCCAATGTTTTTGACAAAATTCAGTCACATTTGCGATGTTACGTCAATAACTTCAGTTGGACTTAACTAGTCATATACCGTCATGTTTTCAATCACTTGAGTCTGGGAGAGAGACATTATTTATGTTTGAGAGAAGTTGCTCAAACTTGATTTTAAGTCAAATTATATATATTTTCATTTTATTACTTACTCCACCATTCCTCACATTTCACAGAGGCATTGGGGACCCCCTCAGAACAAAAAGTCACTGACAATTCCAATGTTTGGGACAAAAATAATAGAATTTTGGCAAATTATCAATCTTTCCCCTCCAATAAATCACTTTGATCCCCCCATAGAAAAAAATTCTGGGTACCACCACTGACTGCATTTCATTAACAATTTAGGGACAAATAAATACCTAAATGGACCATCCATGATTAATATAGCAGCTGCACTATTGAATTAAATCATCACATGTTTTCCAAGAGTTGGGTTGGATTTAAAGAGGCATATAATTTAATCCTGTTTGCTCTGTCGGGAGATTAAGCGACTTTCAACATACGACCATTGACCACTAATGCCGGAAATGGGGAATAATTAATGTTAGCTTTCTGCAGAATTAGGTATATAAAGTGCAACTTATTTATCAATTAACTTCTTAACAGTGGAATGTGAAACTACATAATAATGTTATTTCTTACCAATAGCTAACAACATTTTCAAATGGTCTATTGCCATTTGATCTAATACCATTTCGTCTAATTCCCATTTAGTCTATATTCAATATGCCTATTACCAGAAAGGCTAATTGCCACTTAGTCTAATAATCATATAGTCTAATGTCCATTTAGTCTAATAGTGTTTGGTCTAATAACCGGTATGTCTACTAACCATATAGTCTAATAACCATTTGGTCTAATATTTCTTTAATAACCATTTGGTCTAATACCCATTTGGTCTAATAACCGTTAGGTCTAATACTCGTATGGTCTAATTTCCAGTTAGTCTAATACCATTTCGTCTATTTATTAATAAACTAAATGCTTGTAAGACTAAATGGTTTGTAGACCAAATGAGTATTAGACCAAATGGCTATTAGACCTATTGATTATAGACCAGATGGATATTAGACTCAATGGTTGTTAGGCTAAATGGTTTTAGACTTATTGGTTGTTAGACTAAATGGTTATCGGACCAAATGGTTAAAGGACCAAATGGTTAAAGGACCATATGATTATTGGACGTAGTGGTTATAGACTTAATGGGTTTAGACAAAATGGATATAGACGAAATGCATATTAGACCAAATGGTATTAGACCAAATGGCAAATCCCCTTTCAAATTGCTGTCTATCAATATTAGATAGCAGCATATAAGATGACATTTCAAATTAATATCTACAGTAGATAGCATTATATACATGACATTCCAAATTACTATCTATAGTAGATAGCAGCATATAAGATGACATTCCAAATTACTATCTACAGTAGATAGCAGCATATAAGTTAACATTCCAAATTACTATCTACAGTAGATAGCAGCATATAAGGTGAAATTCCAACTAGAACTATACATATCATGAGCAAAGGGTAGGATAGCAAATATCGGTGTCTGTATCACATACTGTCATATCTGAAAAGGCTGCCTTGTGTGATTTTTATTATTATTGTTTATTTCATATCGCTATTTTCTATTTCAGCATACTTTGTTATTTTATGAATAGACATGAGACATGTAATAATATTGTGATAATACCTAAAATTAACATTTAAAGTAATTGACTGTGTATGGTCACACAATTAGATGACAAAAATTTAAAAAAATCACACAAGCAGCCTTTTGAGATACAACAGTATGTGATGCAGATGACGATATATCTAGTCAGTGATTATCCAATGAAACCTCATGCAAGAAATTATTTGATGGTATGATAATCTCCAAATTATGGTAAGAAAATCTCCTGGATCTATATTAGATATCAACATTCAATATTACTATCTACAGAAGATAGCAACATGTCATAGTGTAACCCCAGAACACAAAAACGTTTTTTTTGGCTTTTGGTTTAGGTAAAAAACGTTTTAATAACATTAAAACGGGTTATATAAAGGTCATGAAAACGTTTTAAAACGTTTTGTATGAAAACACACTACAACAATTATTCTTAAAATGTTTTCAAAATGCTATTGTAAACTATTTTTGCAAACATTTTTGCCAAATATTTTGTCAACACTTTAATAACATTATGTTAAAATATTTGCACCCAGAAAACACAGAAATATTCTTAAAATGTTTTTTTTCAAAATGTTTTAATAACATTTAAATGTCGAGGTATATAAAGGTCATAAAAACGTTTTTAAAACGTTATTGAAATATTTTGGGTAAACGGTTTTGCAAAATATTTTTTCAACCCCTAAATAACATTCTGTTTAGAATATTTTGTATGAAACAAAAATGTTTTTCGAATGTAATTAAAACGTTTCTATACCCTTTATATAATCCGACATTTAAACGTTTTCTGTAAAATATTTTGTGTTTGCTGGGCAATAGATTATCAAAAATGCTTTTTATGTTATGGAAGCGTTTTATACCCTTAATATACCCTTTATATAACCCGACATTTAAGCGTTTTCTGACAACCTTTTATAACCTTTTACGAATGATGTCGAAAACGTTTTGTGTTTGCTGGGACATCTCCAAATTACTATCTTAGAATAAAATTACTATTTGTAGATAGCAGCATTGACCTTTACAAAAATAACAAGAGAATATAATTGCTTTCTTTTCCCTGAAAATTATCATACAAAAATAACAAAAACAAGCTTGAAGTAAATGAAGAATTATAAAATCTATTTGAATAGGAACACACACAGATCAATAATTGTGCAGAACAAATTTTCCAAAGTCATCAGCACATTGTGTTTTCATCATTGTGCAGATCCTTTTATCATAAACCCTGTTATAGATTCATCTTCATCTACTCCTATCAAATTTCAAATGGTCAACTTTCACAGAGTAGTGTGTTCTGGAAACACGATGATATCAAGTTTCAAAACGGTCCGTTTGAATTACAAATACACTCGGGTGATAATTCAAACATCGTAAGTGGGGTGAGTCTATTAGGACACAATGTTGGAAATACAGCTTGAACTCAATATTTTGGAAATATAATGATCATTCCTAATGAGCCATTTCAATTTTGTCATAAATATTCTTGCATAGGTACAATATTATGCTGAACATTCATCAAAACTGTAGTTATAGTAATTATTGTATTGCTGAAATCAATACAAAAGAATTTGACAATTTATTTGTCCATAATTCAAGATTGATTTTCAGTGGCAATGGCTCATTTGCTTGATTGCATCGAGTATTGCAGGTCTCTCATATAGCCCCATGGGTATTATTGCCAAATTGTCTAAGGACCATTTTGATTGGTTACAAAGAGGGGTAAATCATGTATTGAGCCAATCAGAGATGTGGTAAGAATGGTCATTAAGGCTCTGAAGGGGGTTAAGCTTACAATTGTGTAAGATATATAAAAGGACTATTTTGATTGGTTCTTCAGTTGCCTATAACTTAAACATACTTATTCACCAATCTTTGCACAAGAGCACATGATAATGATTCAAATTAAAGTGAATAACCAGAAATAATTAGGGTGATTACGTAACTGATGCATGCTTGAACTATATTTTGTACTTTGTTCTCAAAATTACAAAAAATGACTTAGGCAATTAGCGTAGTAGGCTGAAGATATTATGCATTATCTTTGCAGTCATCATGCTGTTTTATCACTAAACTTACAATTTTGCATTATAAATACACTGATTTTTCTAATCTTCAATAAAATTTCATAAATGAAGCCACCCTTAATACATGATAAAGTCAGCAATCATCACATGCATTGTAAAATTTACAATGATGTATATCTATTAAGTTTTCGCATACACTGCAAAAAAGTTGGTCAAATCTTTCTACCTATTTGGTTGGGCAAACTCTTTTACTTATTTGTTGGTCACGGCTTGCCCAATAATAGTTAAATCTAAATTCTATTGGGCAACCTCTCATTTTGACCATTTATTTATCTTTATTTTACTACGAGAGGAGTAAAGTTGGTTAAGTTTTTGGCCACGTAATTTATATACGACTGTTGTGCAAAATAAATCACATCTGTTGGGCAACTTTGTTGTAAATTGCGTGAATTACAAGTTGTTGGGCAAAAAGATGTAAAATGTTGAGCAAAGTTTTCAATCATGCGCACTGTTGTCTTTTCATTGAACAACAGTTGGTCAACATTCGCGCGGTTCGGTTCTGGAAAGCACATTTTCGATCTTATCGTAAAATGGCGGATGACATGGGTGCTGGCAGAGTGGGGGATGGCACAGCTAATTGACACCTTTAAAGGTGAGTTTTCTCTAAATTAATTATAAATACATACATTATTACACGGTGTTACTTGCCTCATTTCATTCTGACCACTGTGTATGAAAAAATACTGAGAAATTTAGTGAAGTTGTTTTACGACATGTACGAGTCAGACACTCGTGATATGCACGCATAGCCATGCATGCATGAGGCTGCGTTCACATAGAAGTATACTATTCGGGTATACGGTGCACGTTTTGCAGGTTCACGCGTATAGCTTAAATCGAGCAAGGCAATTTCATAGTACCGGGTCACATAAGGCTACGATCGCATAGAAGTATACTATTCGGTATCACGATGCACGTTTTGCAGGTGGACGCGTATAGCTTAAATCGAGCAAGGTAATTTCATAGTACCGGGTCACATAAGAGCTATTCGAAAGGCCGTATACCTGCGTTTAGTATAGTATAGTGGGAATCGGCGTGTTCGATTTTAGTGCAGCGTATACCGTCCAAATTTTAAAAACCTAAACCATATGTGGGTAAATTCATTTTTTTAATAGATGCTCTATCTAATTCTGCACATTATGACACCTCATTGAATGCAATGTGACCTCAAGAAGTGAAGTTACAAGCATTGATAAGACGAAGAAAATGGGTAAACTGACATACTCGCTATCCGCTATACGAAATAAGCTCATTCGATCAGGCTGAGTTCACATAGTATACTCCTATATGAACTCAGCCTGATCGAATGAGCGTATTTCATATAGCTTAATACCGTATACTTCTATGTGAACTCAGCCTTATGGCAGTCTGTACTGAGCAGTTGATAAGCTTACGTATCAGTTTTTTATTAATCAATCAAGTATTTGAAAATAACTTCACTAAATTTCTCAGTATTTTTTCATACACAGTGGTCAGATTGAAATGAGGCAAGTAACACCATGTAATATTGTATGTATTTATAATTAATTTAGAGAAAACTCACCTCACAATTGAAAAATATTTGCCCAACTAATTTGGCAAATATTTTGCTTAATAATTAAGCAAAAAATAAACCAACATATGAACCAATAATGTGTAAAATGCCCAACAGTTTAATCAAATTTTGTGCAACAATTGGTACAATCAACTATTTGCCCAACAGTTTTATTAAATATTGCCCAACAATTAGTGCAAAATATTTACCCAACTATGTTGGTCAAATATTTTGCTTAACAGTTATGCAAAAATAAATCAACATATGAACCAATACTGTGTAAAAATTCCCAACAGTTTGTTCAAATTTTAAACAATAATTGGTAAAACAAATTGCCCAACTGTGTTGGGTAAATACTTTGCCCAATATTTAAGCAAGTTTTTGTAAACCAACTGTTGGTCATAATTTTTGTACAACTCTTGTTGGTCAAATTTTGACCAACTGTTTCATGTGTTGTATATAGACCAAACTGTTGGTCATTTTTTTGACCAACATTATTTGCAGTGTAGACTACTAAGGACCTTCATATAATTAGGACAACAAAATTGCATCTGTGATAGCAAAATGCAACATTAAAGCTGCTTTTTGTATTTTATCAGTAGCTGCCTTGTGCCATGGTTTCTTGTCACAAGCAAGAATAGTGCGTACGTGCAAGACACTGATTGCTGCTGACAAGATGTTTAACTTGGGATTACAACTCGTAAGTGTGTGTTTTCAAGTACCTGATTCCTTGGAAAACCAGCCACTCATGAGGAAAAAAACTAAATACATAAGTGTTATTTTCTTACCGTATCAACCGTACCGATATTGATACTTTTCCCATAAATTATACAACATCATGTTTAAAGATGAAATAATGACTTGCTGAAGTCTGATCAGATCGCCAATATCTTGTCAATTTTGACGTTCTTCTAGAGAAGACATCTTACATTTCCCATAATGCATTTCTCCCACTTCCGTTTTTTGTACTAATTTGCTATCTAATGCAACACGGGTCGATATACCGTAATAAACAGAGCACATCCAGATCTTGCAAAATAATGTATTTTATGACTATCAACTCATGTTTAGCCAGTCTATTCTCGACATGAAAACAAAGGGAACCTGTACAAATAATAAGAGTGTCCTTTGTGGTATATAATGAGGTGATACATCATGTTGCAAAGGATTCTGGGAAGAGTAATAATTCATTATTCAAGCAATTTAATTGCTTTGAAAATCTACACACAGAGACAGAGTTGGATTTATAGTTGATATTGCATAGGTTGTATAATATTATCATATTATCATTTTTACAGTTTTTAAAGCAAACACAAAACTTATTCAAAAACATTCACAAAAGGTTAGAAAAAGCCTGTCAGAAAACACTCAGGTTATAAAGAGAATAAAAAAAACACGATTTAGTAACAGTTTTAAACATTTCTAAAAGGTTGCTGCAAAACAATCCAACATAATATTTTGTTAGTGTTGACAAAATATTTATTTTATATCTTTGCAAAAAAATTAATAACATTTTAAAATAAAATTTTGACAACATTTTAAAAATGTGTTATATTTGTAGAAAATGTTTTCATGACCCAATATTTCATGTTATTAAAATATTTTAACTAAAACAAAAAAAAAGAAAAACTAGAGCGGTTCTCGGCTTTCGCGGTTCTCGGCATTAGCGGTTCTCGGTAGTGTGGGTTGGTCCGTATGTAGCGTTTCTGTTCAGAACCTTGTGTGACCCTTCCCCCAGAAAAAAATCATCCGCCACCACTGGTTATAACAAGGGCCTTGTAAATGCAACTGGTGAGACAGAGCCTCGAATGACGTTTGTGTTTTCAGTCTGATTTCAGTTCCCTAACAGGTACAAAGTTTACGCATTATCATTAGGCCTACCAAGTATTGTATGTCCTATAATCTCTTATGTATGACATGGATCTTTACCATGATTGTGCAAGCCAAAAAAATATCATTTCAATACCCCAAGCATGCGTTAAAAAAAGACCATGTTTTACACATGCAACCTCAAGTTTAGACATATAATTTAATTTTCCCTAAACCCTCATACGGGAAAAATCATGCCGCCACCATTGGTTATGACAAGGGCCTTTTAGGGTGCACACCAGTAAATAACCCCACTGACTTTCTGTACAGACAGGGGCCGAGAAAACAACTCAGTTCTTCAAAACTTCCCCTTTCTGCAAGCAGAAGGTCAGATGACGACATCCATTGTAAAAATTAATATATGGATTTCAGGATTTTTTTCCAGAAATATTGTAAAAAGTTCAACCTATAACCCATACAGCTAACGCCACCTCACAAACAGCTTGGTGTTTCTGAAATGTAACACATTTTGAAAGTCGTCATAAAAAGTCGGATCCTGCTAAATTTACACAGACAATCTAATTTACAGGCCTAAATGATGATTAAATATGAATCAGGGCCTAATAGTTGCCTTTTAAGCCTTTTCTAATGTATTACATTAAGTCATATTGCACATTTCCTCGTTTCAAATACTGTTTTTTCCCCTTCCAGGGTGTAGCTAGACTTCTCCGTACTCCACTTGCCAATTGTGCCTGTGGCTATTGCATTTAAGCTTAAAACTCTGATTATTATTTGTGCACAATTGATAGATTTTCACATCTAATCTTTTCAGTCACCGTTCGCCCTCTGTTTGTTAGCTTCCCAAGTGGACTACTGACTTTGGATTGCGGATAACTTTTTAACACGGGATTCTATGGAGAGTTAGGCCAATTTCTGGCCTAACTAAAATTGGTCATGATGTAATGCATCTTTAAATGAATCTGGCTTGTGATTGGTCCCCCAGATATCGTTATTGATTGAACAAATTCATCAGGATCGGTAGAGTAAACTAGTAAACCAGAAAATGCACTTACTGTGTACGTTTCAACAACCACTGTTGTCTTTGTCAACACTTGATGAGGAGTGACTGCAATCTACTGACAACCAACGCTAGAGGGATATGTAAAATCAGGCCGGTTTTTGGCGATTTTAGCCATTAAGCCCCCCCCACCGCATAAATCTGAAAGCCCCTCTGAGCCCCCCTCCTGGAGACGCTATTGCAAAATCAATGGAGAGAAACTATACTACCTTGTTTCTTAATAAAATGTAACGGGTACATCAGGCAACTGTGAGAGCCAAAAGGCCTCAAATTGAGCAAAGACGACCATTAATTTTCACGTGCATTTCAACCAAGGCGCTTCATTAGTGGTGTTCGCCCTTAATGTCATATTATCATGACCGTTTTATTTTGTTTTATGTTAAGGGCTGGGGTATGAACGTTTGGACAGTATTTATTGTGGGACATTAGAGCACATCAGACATATCGAATTGCATTCTGAATACTAAGAATGTCCTGATATCAAATAATTTTGATTTTTGAAATTAGCAATGTAATACACATTTTATGACAAATCATTAAAATTGATATTTTGATATATAACAGTCCTCAAGTAAATTTTATAAATTTAATGATACATTCTTTAAGTATATGTAGCTGGGAGGAAAGGCCGACGATCTATTGAAAATTTTGACCTTTCGTATTGAAGATATGGATTCCCCCCAAAAAAAAATAGGTCTTTTGGGGAAATAAAATCCATATCTTCAATATGAAAGGTCAAAATTTTCAATTGATCGTCGGCTTTTCCTCCCAGCTACATACACTTTAAGAATATGTCATTAGATTTATAAAATTTACTTCGAGGACTGTTATATATCAAAAATTTGAAAAATATCAAATTTTAATAATTTGTCATAAAATTTGCATTATATCGTGAATTTCAAAAAAGAAAAGAAAATTATTTGATATGAGAAAGACATTCTTCGTATTCAGAATGCAATTCGATATGTCTGATGTGCTCTCATTTCCCACAAAAATACTGTCGAAAACGCTCAAAACGCTCATTCCAGATCCCTTAAGTATATGTCATATTACATGTTTCACATTTGTACGATTTTAAATAATTCTTTATCATGTTTATAGGACATGCTCTGTTATATTTTTATATCCTCTTTTCATTCTTGAAAAGATAGATCATGCTTTTTATTTCACCCATTGGGTATTTCTTTATTAATTTGTGTTTATATGGCGATTTCAAGTGGGATAATAACTCCTGGATGACGTAAGCATAATGTTGATAGATTTAAATATCATTATAAATAGGCACTTAATAATAATGATATTGAAATAAATTGATAAATAGATGAATTAATAGATAAATAAATAAAAGATATATAAGCCTAGATAAATAATAAATAAATGATAAACTAGGAGTAAATTGCAAACATTAAATATCTTAGAGCAAATGAGCATTTAATAAGTTTTTGCGACAAATATTTTGCCCCTTCTTGTAACGCTTTTATCATTATTTTATCTTTTACTAATTTTTTTTGGGACATGCTCGCTTATTTATTTTTTATGTGTTCCTCTTATCATTTGTGAAGTATTTCTTTATTTTTGTTTTAGTACAAGTGATCACTGAGTATGTTTAACTGTGGAAATATCGGTAGATAAGGTGTTTTTTATTTCACCCTTGAGTATTATTTATAAGTGTATCAACATACATTTCACATGTCATGATTTTTCATTGTTTTATTTTAAAGCAATTCCGTTTTTTAAAGTTGCAAATCTTTTAAAAACTAGATTGTCTCAGCAGCAGGGGACATTAGGCTGTCATGTGCATCTAGGTGTAGAGGCTTATCCTCTTATTCCCACTTGAGCATTCTCAAGTACACTTAAAGTGTTTGGTCTCCTGGTCAAGTCAGTTTTAATTTAGGGGTTGTTGTTATGTTGTTATAGCAACAAGCTCAGTTTTTCTGTCCAGTCAGCTGTCACTTTAGTGGTGTGCAGCCATTCAGGTCTCCGTCTTATTTTTTAATTCCTTTGTTATGTCCATAGTTCTCCTAGTGATGCACTTGCAATTGTTCCTTCGATCTTGATGGACCAAAAAATCCCACCCACCCTCCCAAAAGCTGGAAGGGTGATTCAGTAACTAAATATGGTTAAAGATACTCCAATAAAATGGTGTCCAAATATGCTGCTTTATGCTTAAAAATAGAGGCTTTGTATGGAATTTCTTGAAATCTTGAAGAATATCATTAGTAGATTGTCTCCACTTTCTACTGCGTTTTATAGAAGGGGAATGAATGCTTTGTATGGAGTTTCTTCAAAACCTGAAGAATCTCGTCTGTAGATTGTCTCCACTTTCTACTGCGTTTTATGGTGCTTGGATGTGTTATGGATTTTCTTCAAAACCTGAAGAATCTCGTCGGTAGATTGTCTCCACTTTCTACTGCGTTTTTATGGTGCTTGGATGTGTTAAGGATTTTCTTCAAAACCTGAAGAATCTCGTCTGTAGATTGTCTCCACTTTCTACCGCGTTTTATGGTGTTTGAATGTGTTACGGAGTTTCTTGAAACCTGAAGAATCTCGTCGGTAGATTGTCTCCACTTTCTACTGCGTTTTATGGTGTTTGAATGTGTTACGGAGTTTCTTGAAACCTGAAGAATCTCGTCGGTAGATTGTCTCCACTTTCTACCGCGTTTAATGGTGCTTGGATGTGTTAAGGATTTTCTTCAAAACCTGAAGAATCTCGTCTGTAGATTGTCTCCACTTTCTACTGCGTTTTATGGTGCTTGAATGTGTTACGGAGCTTCTTCGAAACCTGAAGAATCTCGTCGGTAGATTGTCTCCACTTTCTACTGCGTTTAATGGTGCCTGGATGTGTTAAGGATTTTCTTCAAAACCTGAAGAATCTCGTCTGTAGATTGTCTCCACTTTCTACTGCGTTTTATGGTGCTTGGATGTGTTAAGGATTTTCTTCAAAACCTGAAGAATCTCGTCTGTAGATTGTCTCCACTTTCTACTGCGTTTAATGGTGCCTGGATGTGTTAAGGATTTTCTTCAAAACCTGAAGAATCTCGTCTGTAGATTGTCTCCACTTTCTACTGCGTTTAATGGTGCCTGGATGTGTTAAGGATTTTCTTCAAAACCTGAAGAATCTCGTCTGTAGATTGTCTCCACTTTCTACTGCGTTTTATGGTGTTTGAATATGTTACGGAGTTTCTTGAAACCTGAAGAATCTCGTCTGTAGATTGTCTCCACTTTCTACTGCGTTTTATGGTGTTTGAATGTGTTATGGAGTTTCTTCAAAACCTGAAGAATCTCGTCGGTAGATTGTCTCCACTTTCTACTGCGTTTTATGGTGCTTGGATGTGTTAAGGATTTTCTTCAAAACCTGAAGAATCTCGTCTGTAGATTGTCTCCACTTTCTACTGCGTTTTATGGTGTTTGAATGTGTTACGGAGTTTCTTGAAACCTGAAGAATCTCGTCGGTAGATTGTCTCCACTTTCTACTGCGTTTTATGGTGGGCTATTGGTTGCCTTCATGCTTTCCTCCCTTTCTGCTGCGCTTTTTATACCAGGGTTATAAATGCTTTGTTGCTTATTTGGAGTATCTTTATTTACTTGGTTGTCAATACCAGTGGATTATATATCAGTAAATGGTTTAAGCATTGATGCCGTATCTTGCTGAATACAAAATGTTCGTTTGCTAGTGTTGGCATTGTTTATTCTTTTGGAGATTTCTAATTATTTAATTGCGGTTAAAAATGCTGTTTTCCAATCCAATCCTCTGTTTGATCCAAAGATGTATCTGTTTAAGATATGCTTAAGATTTGCTTAAGATGAAATTTGGTTAAATGTGATTCAGAAGTCAACTTTTGTTTGTCCAGCCTGTATGGTTGGCTTGTACACATTTTTCCAATAATTTGTGTATTTATTGATTTATATGAAGATGATAAATAATTCCAAATGCTTGCTGCAATTAATCATCTCAATGTATATAATTTGTTTAATTGATATGAAATCTGTTATTATCTCAATATAGTCTTAATTTCTATGAGATTGTGAAATTATTATAAATAAGCTTATGTGTATTAAATGGTCCTCATGATCGTGGGGGCAATGCGGAGTCTATTCTTTGCGTTGTTGTGCTTTCCTGCTGTCTCGAGACAATTCTTTATTGGGGTGCATGCTCTCATATATTAGGTGTTTTTTTTTCATGTTCCTCTTGTCATTCTTGATAGATGGCTGTTTATTTATGTCGCGTGTTAAGTATTTTTTAATTTTTGTTCGAAGTGTATAATTATAATTAGACACATGTCACATTTTTATGTATGATTTTGCATTATTTAATTTCAAATTATATAATTTTTTAAGCGATACTAACGTAGTTCTTTATTTTTTTTTTTTTTAATATCATCCGAAAAGTAGGCCTCCTGCACATTATGATTTTGCCTTGCTTTATTTAACTCTTTACTGGGGTGCATGCTCTCTGCTGGGTTTTTCATGTTCCTCTTATCATTATTGACAAGATAGCACCTGCTGTCGCTGTTTATTTATTTCGCCCTAAATTATTTCTTTACTTGTGTTTTTAGATTTTGAAGTTTATATCATGATAGCACACGCTATGTTTTTATACCAACCGCGTTTTCTTTTTGAAAACAGTTCTTGTTTCAAATCCTGGTCCGCAATGTCAACATTCAGTTCGTTCATAAAATATGGCTATTTATTCATGTCGCGTGTTAAGTAGTTCTTTATTTTTTGCTCGAAGTGTATAAATATCATCAGACACCTGTCACATTTTTATGTATGATTGTTCATTATCTAATCTTAAAATATATAATTCTTTAAACTTATTTCTTTTTTTCTGTTTCAGTGAATATCATCCGAAAAGTAGGCCTCTACACATTATGATTTTCCTTGTTTTATTTAAACTCTTTATTGAGGTACATGCTCCTCTTATCGTTATTGACAAGTCATCACATGCTGTACGCTGTTTATTTATTTCGCCCTTGTTTTCTTTACTTTTGTTTTTAGATCTTTAGTTCTTTATTTTTGTTTCTGTGAATATCATCCGAAAAGTAGGCCTTCTGCACATTATGATTTTTCCTTGCTTTATTTAACTCTTTACTGGGGTGCATGCTCTCTGCTGGTTTTTTCATGTTCCTCTTATCATTATTGACAAGATAGCACCTGCTGTACGCTGTTTATTTATTTACGCCCTAAATTATTTCTTTACTTTTGTTTTTAGATTTTGAAGTTGATATCATGATATCACACGCTATGTTTTATACCAACCGCATTGTCTGGTTAAAGACAGTTCTTGTTTTAAATCCTGAATACAATGTCAACATTCAGTTCGTTCACCTCACAATGCGGTGCGATGTTATATAACTGTATATATTGCAGGGTTGCCAAACCCAGCGATGTAATAGGCCTAGGTCAATAGGATGAGTTTTGAAGATTTTCCTCGCGACAATTTCCTGTCCTATAGACACCAATTGATGGTTAAGAAAAATATTGCATGACTTTTCAACATTGGCTTACGCGACTTCTGGTAGTTTTTTATCTCATAGAAACCAACGGTTGATAAAAAAAATATTAGGCGACTTTTTCAATGATTTGACCAGCGGTTTGCCCTCATTTGTTTGGCAACCGTGGTCTGTGTTAAGTGAATATATTTCGGTAAGAAAATAATTATCATAGACCATGTAGACAGAACGGACAATAGTCATAGGCGCTCTCCTCCATTTTGAGAAATATACTTTTACACACACACTACATTTAATGATCAGCCTTAAAGTTTTACCTTTTAGTGGGTTAAGCCAAACCTATAAGTGGATGAAATATAAATCAACACTTCTGGCACTGATTGGTTTCCGTAGTTGTTATATGGAATACTGAGCTGTCTGTAGCTACAAAATTGTCTGCAAATCGGCTTTTGCCGGGCCTCTCTTTTCGGGCGTTTTTCTCATTAAATTAGGGTCCCGTTCAAATAAAAAATAAACTGGTGTCTAGATGTAATCACAGTTAACACACCAGGAAAATTATAGAATATACAACAACCTAGTTACACCTGTAGACTGCGAACAAACATGCACCTGGCCAGACCTGGCCGTAAAACAAAGTGTTCTCCCTACGGATACCCTTAAGGGTCACACAAAAAAAGAATGATTTAAAAACGTTTTTGTGTTTACTGGGTAGTAACAACTCTCCGTGTTTTTGTGTGGCCATCAAAATAATAGTAATTTGGAATGTCATCTTATATGCTGCTATCTACTGTAAATAAGTAAGTTTAACACCATAAGTTACTTCTGATTAAGATAAATCATAATTAAACACCCTTAAGCTATTCAATTCTCAAAATAGGATTTTCTGTTTTTCCTAGATCAAAGTGAAATATTACACTCTTCATGAAAAGACTAGAGGTACTTGTTACCATGGCAACAAATCTACAATTGTGTCAATTCTAAGAATATCTCCTCTTGTCTGTTCTCATCATGGCCAGCCTGTAAGCAGGCAACAACAGGACTAATACAACATTGTGATGGGATACTGTCGGTGAGCTGTCACACACCAGGCTGTTTTGCTCTCTCTGTTGGGATAGGTTTTCCAATTTCCATACTTTGATCATAGCTAGTGGCCATTGACTGACCTACATCCACCATTTTGATTTATATATAAAAAAAATCTGTAATATATCCTTTTTAGTCTTATTGTTTTGCGCAACATTTACTGAGTAAGATTCATATTGTGCTTTCTTAGTCAATGTATGAAATGAATAGCCATGGAAGGAATCTTTCATTTGCTGCCTGACACACATGTTGATAGTTCTGATTCGGATGTTCTCATGACCCCAATGTTCAAATTATTATGTGAATAAATCATTTCTCTTTTAAATTGTGTCAGTTTGACATTTTAGATCTATAAAAATACTATAGAGTACAGCTACCATTTTGATATACACTTGTACATGTATGCACAATTCTTTGAAAAATATTTGATATACATTAGAGGGAGTTATTGAAATGATTCATTTATATTTTGTAATATGCTGATTTATACAACATTCACTTATTATAAAACTGTAAGTAATATTGAAATCCATATATTTAATATTATCAAAAAATCTCATTTAAATGGGAAAACATGACAAGAATTCAGTTGCTACAAAAATAATATTCAGCCTTGAGATAATGTATATACTTTCAACATAGACCATACTTTCAACATCCTAATAACATATACAATGCCAGAAAACTATAAAGAATCAGGCTATTCCAGTTGAAATCCACACACCCCCTATGGAAGACATGACCTTAATCTCACATACAGGGGTGTAGATTTCAAATTGAGTCATCCATTCAGGTATCCTAATTTTAAATTCACACACCCTGTGTGTGAGATTAAGGCATGTCTTCCATAGAGGGTGTATGGATTTCAAGTGGAATAGCCCGATTGCCATGACATTTTTTATTTTTACTCCTGTTTTGTTGAAAATCTTAGAAGCGAATTGTAAAATAAATAACAGTACTGGGAACAGACCATAACACAAATGTATTTGCCCTTTGCATGGATCCACCATCTTGCTATCAAAACGAGGTTCTCCCTGCAAACGCATGCACAAAATGTGTATTTTTGTTTCTCACACTTTTCTAACAACACGCCACAAGGCTTTTGTAAAGCGTAAGCGATAATCAAACCATGCGTTTGATATGCGTATGCACACACAGCACACAGCAGAATCTTGTTTTGAGATGACATTGTGAATGGAGAATATGATTTTATACAAATGTAGGGAAAAATGCCATATATGATTTTGACCCAGACTGTGCTAACCCACTAGTCATTGTTCAATACTTTTCAGGCATATGTGACCAATTGTTGTAAAATATATCTTAAGTCGACCTGACAAGTGGCAAGTTTTGAGAAAGACATTTAAAGGAGTATTTGTGATTCTGGTATCCTCATTTTATGACATTTTTCAGTAGATATCCATAAAAAAGATAATTTCCAAAATTTCAGTTTATTCCCATTTTGCATTTGCAAGTTATGCATGATTTATGTGTATTACACTGCTCCAAAGGCTTACTTAATTCAATGTTGATGATATTTTTACAAAACAAATTAATCTGCAAGAATTTTTTTGTACATAAACAATAGGTAGCCAGGTTTCCAGTCGTATAAAAAATCTCTTTTTGAGAAAAGTGGGAGATGAGGCTGTGGATCACAAAATGCCACTTTAAGCTTTAATAATATAAAGAAAACATTATAGAAAATAGTCTAAATTCTTATTTATACTCCATAATCACAACTGTAATAGGAAGGTGTCAGCAAAATCAAATTTTAATCTTTTGGTGATAAAGAAATCTCAATTTCTTATCAAATACCCTTACGGTACATTTTGCAGGAATGGGTCATAATAATAAGAAGAAGCTGTGTACAAGAGAAATTGATAAAAGACAATCCTTGCAGCATAAACAGATAGATAGACAGGCAGGGGAACTTACTGCCCTGAGATGTAATCTAACAATCAATCGTTGGCATTTATAAGATGTCACAACAAATGCAGAATTTGCACTAGGGCATTATTACCACAGGCACAGTCATAGTACGTATAAATGTCAGACTAAGAAGACCAACAAGAACCCTACGGGCGGATAGACTTGCCATGTAGGGTTGCTTGGGATTCTTTTTCTTGATGAGGATAAATACCCTTAAAAATCACAGAAAGCTTGAACAATCTGAAACATCTCCCCCCCCCCCCCAAATGTTTTCTACAACAAATATTTTGTTTGCTGTTACTTGACTTATATACCATGCATAAATCAGCTAAAGAAATATCTGAGAATTCATTAAAAAAATTGCCCAGAGTAACATTAATACAAGTTTCAATGTATATACGTCAATTTGTTGCAAGTGGGCACAAGGCCAGGTGAACATTATAATACATGAATGTAATTTGGGTCGGAGAGGAGCATGACATTGCAGTGTTTGTACTCAAATATTGAGACAAATAAAGCTGACTATAAAGAGGAATGGTATGGGTTTTATAAAGGAGATCCCAAGGCTTGATTTATAAGGGTGTCATTTCTGCCCCAATTATATGATATTTCTTGGGATGGGAAAAATGCCTAAAACTTGAATTTTAATATATTATTGGTCTTGATTCAAGAATTGTAAGACCTACAGAAATATAACTGTGAAAATTGGCTTCCTTAACTCATTTCCTATCAGATCAATGTGTTCATATATGATGCGATCAAGCAAAATCAGTCGGAACTCGGAAATATTAAATTTTCAGTTTCTTATAGGATAATAAAAACATTTACAAATCTGAATTTTGCAGAAAACCCCATTGAAATTGAACAACTAGTTCCAAAGATATGAGCAATTAAAGAGTTTCCAAAACAAAAGAAAATATTTCCTTTGTTTGGCTATATCTCAAAATCAATATTTCCGAGTTCTGACTGATTTTGCTTGATCGCATCACATATTAAAAAGTGCACTGCTGTTTTTTAGTTGAATGGCTAAAACTAGAAAACTATGGCTCCTGCCATCCTACTGACTAATAGCATTCCAGCAAACAAAACATTTCCCTACAAGCAACATATTACAACATTATTCATTTTGTACTCTACGCATGATAACATTGCTTCATTTATAAACGTGTATGATGATGAAAAAAATGCATTTCCTACGTTAAATAGTAATTTTAAGTAACAGAATTTATGTATGACTGATATAAAGCAAATATTAACTGCATTAAGTTAGAAAAAGATGTATTGTTCCATTCCATTTGCTATTCTGGCTCATGGAATGGAACAATGGTCTATTTTCACCTCATGATTATATGATTATATTTCGACCATCACATTCACATTTGTATATCATTGTATAATAGTTCTAATATACAAGTTCGTTTTATTGTCTCTATTATTGTATACAATTTCATTGCATCTATTATGTATTAATTTAATTCTTTTTTCTTTTCTTTTTCATGTCTTCTTTGTTTCCTACAATGGACATGTCTATATAATAGGTAAGTGCATTAAGTTGTATTTCTATAGTAATGTACAGTTATAAATAGCAGTGTGATGCAATTTATAAGAAGTGCTGGTCTGATGGAGGCAATTTGTAAGAATTCTACAACTGCTTGTATATTTGTACACATTTAATCAATGGCTATGAGAAAATATGCGCCAAATTTGATATCTCAAATATTAAAAGCTTCAACCTCTGTCTCCAGATCGCTGTAAAAGATAAATATTATTCTAGAAGTTTAAAAACCAGAATCAGGGAAGTAACAGTTCCAAAACTCACATTTCTTGATTTTCAAGAAATATTAGATTTACAAAATAATAATAAAACAAAATAACAAATGAAAAGTTTTGATATTGTCAATACTGATACCTTAAACTAAAATGAAATGTAAACATTTCACCTAAAGAACCTGATAAAAGAATTTACACAATTTACTCAGAAATATTATCATAATAAACCATTAAAGTCTAATGTCATGCTGAGATTGAAAGCTGTTACGATTTAATTGATGATATATAATGTGAATAATACCAATCTTCTATTGGTATCCAATTAAATAATTTGACTCTGTAATGCTATTACTTGTACTGTATATTATTCACTGAATAGCACTGATATTAACTTGACCAGTGGTGCTACTAGGATTTTTTCTGTGGAAGTAAAGAAAGGGAGGAGAGGGGGAGGGAGAGGGACGTAGAGTCACTACTAGATCCACAAGTGGTATATATATATTCCCCACTGGATCATTCTAACAAGTACATGAGTACTATGGAAATGTGATTTTACTTGCACTTTCATTTACATAGAAAATAAAATCTGAAGTAGCAATGCTAATTGTAGAGTAAACTTTGCAGATTCCATGAGCAGCCTGCTCATAAGTATAATGCTATGTATTGTAATTGTTTTGCCCTTTTCTTAGAGAGTTGAGTCAACATAGTTGAATTGATTGTGGTTATAAATGAGTTGAACTTTGGTCAGGCAGACAGATGCATGGATTGCACACCGCTAGCGAAGAAATCAGAAAAGTAATACGCCACACAAATACCCTAAAACACACAAAATGTTTTAAAATGTTTTGAGCCACGTTATATTTTGGGTTTTGGTTTTGGTATAAATGTTTTAATAAAGGTCATGAAATCATTTTTAGAACGTTTTGTATGAAAACACACTACAACAACATTTTTAAAATGTTGTCAAAATGTTATCAAAAATGTTTTTGAATGTTATGAAAACATTTTATACCCTTTATATAATCCGACTTTTAAATGTTCTCTGATAACCTTTTCTAAGCTTTCGCAAATAATGTTAAAAACGTTTCTTGTTTGCCAGGAGACTGTGTTTTTATTATTCTACATACCAGGTATTACCATTATTTAAGCTTAGCCCTGGCAATGAAATGGTATGAAAATGTCACCCAACAATGATGTAACATCAAAAGCTTCAAGGCCATTCAAATAGACATTTGCGCTCATCAATTAATTATCACTGGCTTTTGGCACAAGAGCCTTATTTTTAATACTGATTGTATCACATCACCTTTAGACACGGCTACAAGCTAAAAAAATCACCCAAATTACTAAGAAGTCACAGTGGCCCATAGAAAAATGTTTTAAAAAATTGCACAAAATCCTTTAAAATTGGATTACCATAGCACAGGTGTTTGGTAACTCTACCTGTGAACAATAACCATGCACACCACCACTTACTGCATGGCTTCTCTTTTCTAATTCAGAATAGGGAAATCTTGCTGGGTACTTTGTTTAGTGGTGCGCATGGATTGGAACTGGCCTGGCGACTAGGTAGAGAGATTTCAGTTTACTCTGTGTAGGATAATATGGTATGTTAGCTATAGACTGGCCAAGATTCAAGTGATTTCCTATCGGGAAGACTGCAATATCAAATCAATCATTTCTGGATGGATAGGGTAATATTGCTAGTCAGGATTCATGGAAGAATGATATGCTATGGAGATAAACTACTTGTTTAAAGGAAGATGGTCTGATTTCATATGCTATTTCTACCTTCGTTGAATGACCTTGATCCCCGCATCCTATGTGGAGCTTTATGGTGGTATGTCAATCCCATCGACACATTACACATTTTTTGACAACATTCAGCCCTAATATTTTGTAGGATCAATGAGAAAAAAACATGAGTTTTGACTGATACCAACATTTTCACTTTCATGGAGAAAAAGTGGGAAGGAGGTATTGAGGTTTTTGATTAGACCATTCTCCTGTAAAATACTTTTGTTTAGAGAATAAACGATAGAAATGTTTGTTTTTCCTATTCTCTATCCTATTATTGAGGACTAGGCAGGCAGTTACAGAGGAAGTATTAAAATCTAAGGGGGACTACTTCAGCATATTGCGTGTGAACATTTTTCAATTTCAAGACTATTTGAGCCCAAAATTAAAGGTGAATTTTGGCATTTGATGGGCCAGTGCACACATAGTATGTAAAACTTTTTCAATTGATCCTAATTTGGCCCAAAACATCATTTTTTGGAATAAAAAGGAAGGTACACAGAGAAATTATTGCTTTATATTTTCTTCTATAAAGATTTTAGGGAGGACATCCCCTCATTTTAAAAATGCTTCCCCACCACCTATGTGGGCAGGCCCAATATCTTTTATTTTCATTGAGGGCAGTTAATATACCTCTGGCAATTATCGCCAAGAGCCTGAAATCAAATAGTAATTTGCTTCGTTAAAGCTTAAATTCTAACCACTGAGGCACACTCTCCCCATGAAGTCATTCAATTTGACCCAATATACTGAAGATGGCTATACCATAGACAATTACGTAAAGTCCTTAAATATATACTATCTACTGAAGATACCTATACCATAGACTTGCAAATAACACACAATGATCATACATAAAGTCCTTGAATATGCTATGTACTGAAGATAGCTATTCCATAGACTTACCAATAACACACAATAATGTTACATAAAGTCCTTGAATATGCTATCTACTGAAGATAGCTATACCATAGACTTATCAATAACACATGATGCTGTTGCTGTTATGTATGAGTGAATTGAATGCTATCTACTGAAGATAGCTATTCCATAGACCTGCCAATAACTGAATTTAATCTACAGATGTTGCCAATAAAATTCAGTATTTATTTTCTCAGGTCAATATCCCAGCAAGTTTTCCACCACCAGGAATCGACACCGGGACCTCATGCACCAGAAGCAAAAATTTTAACCACTGAGCCATGCTCTTCCATAGCATTATGTTATAATTGAGTATATAAAATTTCACATTTGACATTGCATTTACCATGCTTAGTTAGCAAACTGCGATGTTGGCCTCAACCTGGCCTACTCAGCATGATACTGACAAATTTCTAGGTATAATCTCAACCAGCGTTCATAATTTTGTCATGATTGGGGAAATTATGACAAAATGCTAAAATATTTCCTCTGTGAATGCAGTGTTACACACATATTCATGTGTAAGGAGATTTGCTTTACTCTGGAGTAAGATTATTTTACAAGTTGACTTCTATTATAGTATAACCAAAGTTGTAATCCTATGACACCATTCCCAGACTTGTAGTTGTTAAGAATAGTGTTGTAACACAGCATCATTGTATCCAGACATCTACATGCAAAATCAGACACTCAACTCTAACAGGTATAGAGAATGAACTTAAAATGACATAGAATGGAAATGGCATAAATACTTGGTTGCAATTACACTTTGTGTTAAGTTCAAAATACCGACTTATTATGTATTGCTGTTCATATTCTCACTAAAACAAATGAACAAAAGAGGTCCATAAAATGAGAGTACCAAAGAGAAAAAAAGATCTGACAGAGATTGAGAGTGAGTGGGAGGGATAGCGATATGGAAGTAAAGAGAGAAAAAAACTTTAAAAAGTGAAGTAAGTAGAATGGAAATGGCATAAATACTTGGTTGCTTTGTGTTAAGTTCAAAATACCAACTTATTATGTATTGCTGTTCATATTCTCACTAAAACAAATGAAGAAAAGAGGTCCATAAAATGAGAGTACCAAAGAGAAAAAAAAAAAAAGATCTGACAGAGATGGAGAGATGGAGAGTGAGTGGGAGGGATAGCAATATGGAAGTGAAGAGAGAAGAAAACTTTAAAAGGTGAAATAAGTAAAAAGTCTGGGTACAACAGTAAATTTATGGCTCATTTCTTGCTCTGATGACACCTGTTCTTTTCCTGAATTTTGAGTGCGGGATTCTGATTTTCTCATATTTATTTCTTCTAAGGTTCTACTTCTACATTTAGTTATGATTATAGAGTAGGGTAACTGCAGTTGAAATCCATAAACCCCTATATGGAAGATATGACCTTAATCTCCCACACAAGGGGTATAGATTTCAAATGGAGTCACCCATTCAGATAATCCTATCACACTCCCTGTGTGGAAGATTATTAAAGGTCATGTCTTCCATAGGGGGTGTATGGATTTCAACTGGAATAGCCTGATAAACAAGCTTCATGCATGACTGCCTTGAAACAAAATGATAACAATAGTTATTACCTCAAAAGAACTTACTAGAAATTGCATGAATGATTTTGTTGTACAAGAACAAAACTTTGGATGGATATTTATTGAATCAGCTAAATTCACATAATCAGCCGTGGGTGGTATATTTATCATTGTAGTCTGTCCATTCACCTTGCTATATTTATCATTGTACGTCCATTCACCTTGCTACTGCACAAAAGATATTTAATTATATCTCCTAATATAAAAATGATTGTACATGATTGCAAGTATGTGGTTATAAATATATATTTGATGAGCATGTAACGATATCTATCTTTATCTATCTTATTCATCAGTTCTTGACATCTATAAATCATGAAAATAAAAACTCCGGGAATCCGGCGAGGAAAAAGTCATGGTTGCTGATAGCTGGATAAATTCATCACTAATTTAAAGTTTTCAGTGACACCTTGGCTTTCATTCACTAGTCCATCACTCATACAGTTATCTTGTTGTAAACATCTTAAAATAGTAGGTTATTTACTGCTGGAAATGTCAAAATACAGTCATCATATCAGGGAGTTAATGCAAGAATGTCCTATTTGCAATAGCTGCTATGTGTCAGGTGTGTACAATATAGAATGCAGAAATTGTCAAATGCATATAGAGCAGCTATTACAGAAAGGTCCTTGTAAGATGGTGTGTTATATATATCTGGTATCGCATGGACATGATTGAAGATTTACTGTCATCATGTCTTCATGTTAGTTCAATTTCTAATTTGTTTATTTTTACAATATCACATGACTAAAGCATTCTTTAATATTTGCACTTGGCCAGGCAATGATAATTGGCAAATTGGATAGAGGATAAACTTGCCAAGGTTAAAGTTACGAATACCCAATATTAGATGTAACTTTACAAATCCCTGTAGTAAATCCCTATTACTTACGAAGGGTACCATTCGTAAGTATGTTTATTGAAATTTGTAAGTTACAAATGATTTTGAGACTTACGAAGCGTCGTAATGTTTTAGTGAAATGGACCTAGTGGGTATGGCCAGGAATTTTTTTTTTTCGAGTGGAGGGATGGGGGGGGCAAAGTGAATTTTAGGGGGAGGCAAAATCAACAAATTTTGCGCTAAATTGCCGCAAAAAGTGGTATTTTTCGTAATTTTTTGTTTTTACTGGGGGCAACGGGGGGGGGAGGGCATTTTCCCCCCATGGTGCCACCACTGAATGGACTCCAGATTAATGAAGTCATTTAGTTTATTCAATAAAGTTGAAACTGCAAAATTATCAAATCAAATTATTTCAAAATCATCTTCATCTCTGACGTATGTATGCTATTGAAATATGGAAGCTATTATCGGTGGCAAAAATTCCCAGCGCCATTATAGTACATCTCATTATTTGTAGTATCATTGATTGCTTGTAAATTATTGATGACACACAAGCGTATTTACAAATATCACAAAAATGAATAATTTATTGAAATATCACAAATAATAGTGAATAATTCAGTGACTAATAGGAAACAGTTACCTAGTTTGAACTTTTTAAAAGATTTACTCAGTAATATGATGTCTGAAACACACACATTTCATTTTATTCGACTGCGGAGCAGGCAACTACAAAGTCTCTCCAAGTGCCATGATCCATAGGTAGTGAGGTAATAGCAATTGATTGTTTGTAGAGTGAGTTGAGCGAGTTGACACAGTGGTTGTTCCCTCGCCTTGCACCACTGAGGTCCTGGGTTGAAACTTTGGCTGCGCCCAAGGACTGTATGTACACTTGGTTTATCCTGATCCCTATCGCAGGTTTTTTCCGGGATCTCTAGTTTCCTCCTTTTTAAAAAAAAAATCGGTGATTAGTTGTTTGGTTATCAAAAAATTCCTTCACCCAATGGAATTTGGAGAGCTGCACAGATAATTGGCGGATAGGTTCGTGCTGGGTTCAGCTGCAACCAGCCTAGTTGATTGGGATGATTCACCATGGCAGCAAAATTACAGGTTTTGAATCCTCTGAGATCATTAAGAAGGTGCTATGTAAGTCCAAAATTTATCATTATTGGTTTCACCCAACAGCTTCTGTATATAACTCATACAGTTTGTCCATTGTCACCCTGGTCTCCTTTTTATTTTGCCATATGATGGAACATAAAGAGCATATCTATACAGGCTCCTCTACTGGCATCCTCAATATGTCCAGGGAAGCAAAGTTGATGCTCTCTTACTAGGTTGATGAGAGGCTGAGTGTCAGTCATAGCATAAATCCGGCCATAAAACACAGTCAAAGCGTTTGATGTTGAGCAATCCTGTAGCATAATATGGCAAATGCATTAATCTTTTTTTCCTATGTCACCAGCTATTACCCATGATTGACAGACATATAAAAGCATGTACACACACCCCATCTTGCTTTTCACTTTCATCTTATAGCAACCTTCACAAAAGCACATTTGCAGATTTTGATGTGCTGGTAGATGGGCATTCTAAAAATATCCTTATTTTTGGATCATGATATGGTATATATATATAAATATATGCATTATTTAACATGAAGTACCATGAAAACAACATGATGTGTACAAATTATTATATTAGATCTGATAGTTTGTATTCAGCTCTTATGTACTACTCAAATATGTGTGTATGGTGATCTGTGATGGGGTCTGGGATATTTTCTGTCAAAGTTGTGTTGTTACAAGATTGTTCCTGATGCTAGATCAAATTAAAAAAGTTAAAATTGCAATGAAAGGTATGAAAAACAATTATGATCCCAGGTGGAATCCTGTAACTTGAAATATGACATTAGGTTATCATAAGACAAAATTTAAGGAAAACACATAAAACTCTGAATCTGTGCATGTGCCTTTAATGTACATTTTTCTAGGCCAGCTAATCAAGTCAAGGAATTAAGTTGTTTGATATATTGAGTACTAGAAAACATCTGTCAATACCTGTTTTTTTTTTGTCATGCTAAAAAATAGGATCAACATGTCACCTGCTGACTAAAACATGAAATTGACGGAAAGTACAAGAAAACCTCATCTGTCATAGCTGCCTGGTGTCATACTTTTAGATGTGTACAATATAGAATGCAGAAATTGTCAAATGTTTATAGGGCAGCTATAGCAGATATGCCCTCGTGCACCAAACCCTTGAAATATTGGTTATTAGTGAAAAACGTAGCTGGAGGAAGGGAGAACAAAATTCAAGCAACATGATTAAATCACGCCCCCCCAGAGCCCATAGGAGTTACGCCACTGATCCTTTAAAAGGACTTTATTGCATAGTACATGCCATTCAAAGGAGCCATATACAAGCTGTATCAAAATGACTGGTACTCATCAGTTTTCATTGATAATGGATGAGTCTGACGCATCAACATTGGACATATGATCCAAATAATTTGTAGATTAATCACCATAAAAAATCATGAACTATATATTCTGGACATTTCAAGAGTATCCAATGTATCATGTAGCATGAGTCATCCTATTGGGGGACACCGACTATGATGGGGGGTAGACCTACGGGACAAGATGGGGGGGCACAAGCCATTTTTCTGCAATTTTCCTATGGGGTTTTCTAGATTTTCAAATCGATTGGGGGTCACATACCCCCTTGCCCCTATGACACCACTGTTTGGAAGAGGCAGACTTTTCAATAAACATCAACATCGATGGGTACAAATCATTTTGATAAAAAGGTATTGTGTATTATTCATTTGCAAATCTATGGTAGCTATATTCAGATAACAGTTACACATAACTGTAATGCAATTTAATCATGCACAAGCCTGTGGTTGCTATCTTCAGTAGATAGCAATAAGCAAAACTTGCTGGATATTGACCTGTAAAATAAAAGTCTGAATTTAATTGGCAACATTTGTAGATTAAATTCAGACTTGTGTTCGTCCCATGGTGTATTTTGAGTTCGCTATATGAAGATAATTCTGTCTTTTGGAGGAGACATTAAAACTTCGGTGCCATGTACAGAAGAGCCATACCTGTACATGTAGCTTGCACAAATCAAATCAACTCAAGGACTTTATAACAATACTGTGCGCATTATTGGAAGTCTATGGTATTGTTACCTTCAGTAGCTATAGCATCTGATTCAACAACTACATAACAGCTTTTTGTGTGTTATTTACAGCTTGTGGTATATAGCTATCTTCAGTAGATAGCATTGAATTTGTCGCTTGGATGATATACTAGCATAATAACACTTTTTGACAAAATAAGTTACATAATACCGTATTTCATCAAGGGGGGGCGTTTATTCAAGGTCAATTTTAGAACGATAATTCCTGTTAAAATCATTAGGTAAACTAAAAATACACGCTAAAATGACGAACTATGAACTAGAAACACTGACTTCTGGCTCACTTCGGGTTTCTGATCCAGATTTTCGCCAATTATTGCGCTTATTATCGACCATGTGCTTAACTTGGTAAGCTTAATACACAAGATAGCATGGAAATATCTGCATTTTTTAAACATCTTGGTTGAAAAAAGTGGTGGGGACGTTTATTTGAGGGGGGGGGACTATTTGACGAAATACGGTATATGTATGATACTCTACATACTTATAAACTTTCAAGACAAGCACATCATTAATTAATAAGATATTACAAGAATTAGGTTTGGCATATCTCACTCAATCTAATAGTTGTTTACAACATTGTATCTGACATATGCCACTCTTTTGGTATCTACCACAGCTGTACATGCTGATATGGATATGAATTTGACATACAGGTGTATCATGTGGTGTATGTCAATTTTGAATGGAGTATCATTTTTCAGAATTCCACATACAGATGTACAAGTTTTATAATTAATTACTATTAATTGGTGAATGACAACAAAATATTTTATATCATAAATGTAACTTACATATCTACTATTTCATATCCATTAAAGACAGATGGCAAGTAGCATTTGACAAGCGGTTAACAATTTGAGCAATTATCTCAAAACTGCCTTTTTCGACATATGTCAGTTTCTATGATACAGCTATCATCAGTAGATAATAGCATCCAATCCAAGGACTAAATAAAGTAACATGTTACTAGTATTTGTAAGTCTATGGTACAGTTATCTTCAGTAGACTGCAATCAATAATGACTTACATAACAGCACTCACATGTGTTATTCATTGACGAGTCCATGGTTGCTATCTTCAGTAGATAACATCCAATACGCAGATTTAGGGCTTCTTTACCAGAAGTCAACTCATGCCAAAAATCCTTCCCGCAAAAATAGGTGCATTGCATAACAATAGATAGAGCTTGAAGGTCAATCCATCTCCTTTGGTATGCAATACGCCTATTTCATTGTGGAAGGAATTTCAGCACAATGAATCTGAATCTGCATATTAAAGGAGTACATTACAGCATTTTGTGTGTTATTGGCAAGTCTATGGTATAAACATCTTCAGTAGATATCATTCAATTAAAATATTACTTGAACTTGCATATGGCTGAAAGGTTTCATTGTGCATGTGAATCTACGGGATATATAGAACACATTGAGCCAATTGACTGACTGATACACACACTGATGATACAGATATTGGAATGAAAGAGCAATTTGCCTTGTTTTACCTCATTTGTTAGGCTCAAAATTAAGTGGATAGTGACAACAGATATTTTGAGGGGAAAATAAACATCTATTTTTTACAATTTTGTTCTAGTTTTGCATTACATGAATAACAGAACTCTTTCAAGGTGGTTTTCTACTTGGCCATGATATTTAAATGCATTTTCTTTGAAAACCTACATCTGATAGAATTGTTGTACAAACAAACTGTACGTTTGTAGCATATATTTGATTGACTGTGGAGTCAAGCAAAGCCCTTATCTAAAACCAATTCTTTGTAAAGCTGCACGGAACTGAATTAATTACCCTATTTTTTGATGCTAAATTTACAAGAAATCATGCATTATTTTGTCCTTGCATCTATAACAACAACTTATCAAGATCACCACATCAATGTTTTTTTATGTTTATCATATTTCAACATGACATGATATGTAAATTAACAGTTGTTTCAATTTCATGAATATTGCAAACCCACAAAAATATTTATATTCAAATAATAGGTAATATTGTCTTGGGAATCATCATACACTGGGTAAAGTAGGTAACTGTAGTATTCGGTCAAGGTAAACAAACTCATCCATATGCCAGCAAAAGTACACACAAATTATGCGTAACAACACAATGCTGATTGACTAGTATACTATATACTTGGAACAACATCACTACTTGTGATATTTCATAATATGGTCACAAAAAAATAAAATCTAGTTTGCCAAGATATTGTCTCCAATCGTTCAATTTTATAAATATTATTTGTGCATTTTACTTGCGAAATCTTAAAATTATTAATAAAGATAATAGTATGATGTAAAAAAGCAGATTTCTTGAAAATAAGCAGCAGCACCAACACCACCACCACCACCATTACCTCTACTACTTCTACCACCACCATCCACCACCACCTCCCACACACCCAAAAATTAAATTAGTGGTCTTTGCATTAAATCCTATCAGTATCTTTATTAATTAAAGGCATCTGACCAACATGCAGTTAGACAAATATATTCCACTGTGTTCAAAAGCTCAGGCCACTAATTACAAATGATACTAATGAATGGGCAAGAATTACAATTTGATGCAAATATTTACCATCTTGTGGACCAAGTAAAGATTATCCATGCCCTATACAAGTAATTGATTTGAAACTAAATTAAAGTGAAAACAGCTCGTAGAAATCTATCCCTAGTTGCTGGCCTGGGTCATACAATCCGGCTAGTTGAGCCTGGTCATTACATGGTCATTACAGAGTGTATGTGAACATGTGAGCACAGATCAATTGTCGCTGCTCTCAGGTGTTGAAGCCTCAAATAAACATACAAGCACAAACACTGTTAATAATATAGCTGCCATCTTAGATTCAATCACTTAAATACATGCTAAAAGAGTTGCCAAGGTACCCTCTCATATCCAGTGTTGTAACAAATCCCCGAAAGTTAAAGTCAAGTCAAGTTATTGGGCCTAATTGAGAACTCAATTCAAGTCAAGTCACAGAGCAAGTTCAATGGGTTAAGTCACTGAATATCACTCACTTGCCTCATTTTACCTCAAGTCTCAAGTCATGACTTGTTATTGATCCTTAATGTTTTCTGTGTCCAAGCAGCAACATGGTAAGAATGGTGGTTTTGCTGGAGAGGATTGATCTTATATATCTAGAAGCTGTATCTTTAAGTAGTCACCTCAATTGACCTTTTCGGCAAATCCCATAAGCCTTTGCGAGTACACCTGAGATGTTGTCATTTCACTCATTTGATGTCATGCTGATCTGTGCCAATGCGCACATCGTTTAGTGAACATCGTCATATTAAAACATTAAGTCGCCTATGGTCAACATAGCCAGTAGGTTTCTTTTACTATACCTTGTTATTTCGGCTAAATAGACAGAAAATCTAACCTGACATTTCAATGTTATTAAAATTTTAACCAAAACCAAACCATGTTCTAACATTTGAAAAACATTTTTGTGTTTGCTGGGTATGGCTTTAAGATGTCTTGTTGGTGCCACCAAGCAGCTATTCTCTTCATGATGTAGTAGCTAGTCAACACAATAAACTGAGCATAGTCAATGTGTGTATACCGATATGAGACGGCTTCTATTGGCTAGCTACTTGACCTACTTCAGCCTATCGAACACCTATAGATTGCATTCCCCTATAACATAACCTACACTTCTTATACACCCAAATGGTGACCAAATTGTTATCATCAAGGCGCCAGTTTAGCTTTTCTGTTGGTTTTTTGTACATGGAACAATGATCAATAAACAAGCAAACACATCGTAAAAGGGCAGTGAAATTGAAAAAACAATTGACAAAAAGATTATAAGCAATTAAAAATGTGACCCCTTAAATGAGTATGTTTTATCACTCTGTTACAAGCAAGTTGTCCCTTACATATGGCTTCATGAAAGAGTATCTTTTATCACTTTGTTACATCTAATAGAGTTGTTCTTTATATGTGGTTCCTTAAAAGATTATCTTTTATCACTCAGCATTCAGCATGTTGTCCCTTATAATGTGGCGCTTTTATGAGTATCTTTTATCAAGGATATATTCAGTGAGTTGTCCCTTATTTGTGGCTCCTTGAAAGACTATTTTTATCACTGTTACATCCAATGAGTTGCCCCTTATTTGTGGCTCCTTGGAAGAGTATATTAGATCACTGTTACATCTAGCGAGATCTCCATTTTTTGTGGCTTCTAGAAAGCGAATATTTTATAACTGTTACATCCAGTAAGTTGTCCCTTATTGGTGGCTCCTTGGAAGAGTATCATCTCAGTTACATCCAATATAATATGTGGCTCCTTGAAAGAGTATCCCATTATTGTCCCTTACATGTGGCTCCTAAAATAGTATCTTTTATCACTGTTACATCCAGCGAGTTGTCCCTTATATGTGGCTCCTTGAAAGAGTATCCTTTATCACTCTGTTAGATTCAAGGACTTATCCCTCAAATGAAACTCCTTGAAAGAGTATCCATTATCACTATTGTCCCTTATATGTGGCTCCTTAAAAGAGTATATTTTATCACTGAGTTGTCCCTTACATGTGGCTCCTTGAAAGAGTATCTGTCATCACTATGTTACTTCCAGTGAGTTGTCCCTTATATGTGGCTCCTTGAAAGAGTATCCTTTATCAGTCCATTACATTCAGCAAGAAAACACAACATCACAACAAATTTTTGTCTATTACGTACATGGCAAACAAAATAAATACCGGTGCCTTAGGTTTTTTCCCATGAGTATTGATGTTTAGTAGTTGTTTTCAACTTGAAGTTCTTTCCATTTTCTGTCCCATCTTTTCCAGTAAAAATCTGTTACATTGTTGCCATGGTAATTTTATGCTGCAAATAAGATTCACAACAGCACCTGAAGCATTTTGTCTGCATGGCGTTGCATATTGTATGAAGTCCTCATATATTTTGAACTGTGTGCAAACACATTTGAAGATACTAAACTTATCAGTTATATTTGATTTATTTGACATCGTATACTAGAGAACATAAGAATGCTCCAAAGGCTTTAAGTTAAATAAAGGGTTATAAAAATACTGGTCAGTCATGTATAGTCGCCCATTGCATGCACTGGGGTGAAAGTGACTTCCATAGGGGGCAAAATTTGACAAAATTTGTTACAAATGCCTAAATATAAAACTCTTGAATATTCCGGTGGCTAGCATCTCACGGGGGAAGGGGGAGATGTTCCATGGAAGGTGAGGGGGATGGGAGAAGGGGGTGCAGCTTCCCCCTTGTCCCCCTGGCTGTATCAATGATGTACTGTTTAATTTTAAGTTTTAGGGGGAAAGTACATGTGGAAAGTACAAAAGCAAGTACATAAAATGCTGCATAACAGTTTTCAATAAGGTACAATATTTTGAATAATAGATGTCGTAGCAGCCAGAATCCACTGTGTGATCTGAATATAGCGTGTCACGTCAACAAGTGTGCTGCATGACGGCGTGATATCATGTACAAGCTCTATCCTATAAAGCCATGGTAAAGTATAGCCTGGAACCAACCAAATTCAATGCTTACAAACTGCACTCTGTAAACTGCTTAAAAACTATGAAGCTCTATGACAGATATACTGGACATTCAATATGGTAGCACTTATATGACATGAAATAGTCAGACAAGTAGGTCAAAACTGGTGGCATCATGTAAACTTAACATAATGTATAACAGGCAATATCTACTGGTAGAGTCTTCACTGAATGCATGCATATTCTTAACAGGAAATGGTAAACTACCCATGCAAGAGTGGTCAGTAGAGCCAGACTGTGATGTGGTCATCAAGATGGGTATTAGTATGAGCTATGGAGCATACCAGAGCTGGGGGAATGACCCCTGGGTAACCAATGTTTACAACATGCATATAGTGCCTTCTGTGTAATTTTCATTTGCCAGGTCATTTGCTTGTACAGGTTTGGTAGGATAGTAAAATGTCTTAAATGTCACCCCCCCCCTCCCATGACAAACCTAGGGGATTTCTATTCTTATGGCATGTAGCTTTCATACACCTGCTGTTCATTTGTACACCAGGTTAGCTATTGTACAAGGCAAGGTTCGACATTTGTGGACGTGCACACAGACACCATATGGACACATCTGGCCATTTACATAAACCAAGCCAATTTTGTTGTGCAATCTGGACAAAATATAATATAAAAAAGGTGGTTCTACATAACATATGCAGTTAGGGCCATTCAACACAGCTGCTTGCAGTATGGTCACCAGTAGATGGTCACTCTGGTCATTCAATATGGCCAGTTGGACACCTGCATACATAGCAGCAGCAATCATGAGGAAGAAATCTTATATTACGATTTTTAGAGTGATTGTGCAAAACAAATCTCCAAAAGGTGCTGTATATTTTGAATAATCTATGAACATCTCTCCAATGCAAAAGTTTCATCAACCTGTCACAACAGGTTGCTGTTGAAATGAAAAGAATCTGTTTCCAAATGTTGTTATTCTGTCTTCTGTCAAAATAAGAGTACATTCATCAATGTTGAAACTGTTAAATAGAAGTTTTTAAGTCACATTACTGTTATATCTGTCCTGAACGAGAGCAAGATATGAGTGGAAATTGCTCAAAATATCCTAAACATGTACCATAAATATAAGTACATAAATATACAGGGTGTCCCAGAAAAAATTACCGGGCGAACAAATTTGAACGTAAGTCGAGAAATAGACATCAGAATCCAAAAATCGAAACATCAGCGTGTAGCCCATTTTATTTTGCATCTTATACGCCAATTTCGCTGGAATGGGTTGACTGATCGCGAAGAAATGAGCGATTACATAACGCATGTGTCAATTCACTTCATTCCAAGTTTGAAAGAACGATCATTCAACATAATGCACACTAGTTGTTAACTGTCAATGGGCTTCATATTTTCTTCTGTGAAATCCTCGTTCTTTTTAATCAATCTGTTTCTTGCAATATATTTAATTAGGTTTTGTTCAAATTTGAAAACCTGCACTATATTGAAAATGAAAGCTTGCATGTAAGATGATGCTCGGTACATGTAAATATGTATTTTTCGTTAATGTTGCATAAAGAATTATTGCATAAAGAATTCCAGCTGGCTTAAAAATTTCTCACGCACATTAATGTTTTTGGAATATTTCCAAGAAATTGTAATGCAAAGTTTAAATCTTTTAATGTAATGATGTTGCATGGTATCAAAATTCACACGTAAAGCTGTAAGCACTTGATCATTGTTATTCTTGTCTCAAATGTTCGTTGGAAAGTTAAAATATAACATATGCACAATATGAAGAATTGAAGTTGGAAAGCTTCCAATTGTAGAAATCAAAGTTTTACGGACAAACTGTTATTCATCTTCAGTGAAAGCATGAATGACATAACACCGTCCGATTATAATATGGACTAAATTTAATGAGATACACATACTTTAGGCAGCGGTGAGCGAGTATGAAAAAAAGGGTTTGTTGATCAAACTTGGAATGAACTGAATTGATGCACACATTATGTAATCGTTCAGTTCTTCGCAACCAGTCAACCGAATCAAATAAATTGTTCGTATGTGATGCACAACAAAATAAGCTATACGCTACATTTTAAATTTTTTGATTTTGATGTCTATTTCTTGACTTACGTTCAATTTTATTTGCTCGGTAATTTTTTCTGGGACACCCTGTATAGTATTTTGAGAATGATCATATGTTACCCCTTTGAATATATGAAGTTGGAGCACCAGTCACAGCTATGATAGTTACATTCATGGGGTACGGTATTCATGCTGTATCATATTTTGCATAATGATAAAGTTTTATGCATTTTGTTTTGCATTTTAGGGATGCTTCTAACTAAACTGAATACCCATATTTTCAGCAGGCATTCAGGATTCATTTTAAAAATGTACTTCAGTTTAGTTCGATTTATTCATGTATGTAACTTCACATGAAAACAATTTATAAATAAAACGATAAGTTACAATGATTGCACATAATAGTAAATAATTTCTAAAAAATAAAGCATTGCAGCAATGGACAAGGTATTAACAACTATAGAATTATGATCATTACTATTTATATTATGAACAATAATATATTGTTTCACGAGATACATCTAGGCAGCATGTTTAAAAATACACACTAGCTATTTTTATATTTCACCAATCTTGTGCACCAAAACATTCCTTATTTTGAATATTGTGGTCTGTAAAGTACCTGCAAATGCCCTAAAAATATACCCTGGCCTTTTCCAGAGATTTCAGAATGATCATGCCATAGTCAGTGGGTGAACACCTTTGGGCAAGCTTCAAGCATACAGATGTGGACTGTGATCTTGGCAAAGGACATCACAGATACAATAAACCAATACAAGTCAATCACCTGCAAACTTACTAAATGCCCATATTTGTGGACTCTAAATTTTCACACAAATTTTGTCCAATTAATTTTCGCCATAGATATATGGCTAATGTATTTTGTTCAGTTACTGAAATAAAGTACCATATGATAGTGTCTTTACAGAATTGACAATTTGGAACTTTCAATATACTGTTTTTCCTTGTAAGTGCGATTTAGTATGAGTGTAAAGAATATGACCTCAAAATAGTCATGACAATGGTCAAATTGCTGCTAGTATCAAAATAACTTGATTTGATTTGGTTAAAAGCTGACAATATAGCTAATCTAACTACAGGCATATTAACCAATGATTGTCTTCTAGTAGTGTACAATGCATAATATTGTAATGGGGGTTGCATATTGGTCATGATTAGAATAAAGCAGATAATTACTTGTTCAAAATTATTAAATCTTTGTCTTAGGCATGCATATTATTTTGTTTGCACTATTTTCAAAGAGACAATAGAAATGTTATAGAAAAAAGATACATTAAAAAAAATCAATTTCGATGCAACAATGTGCAACTTTAAGATCACATATAATTTGTTACTCAACAGTGTCTATACAATTTGAGTTTATATGCACCTTTAAGGAGATTCGGAGGGGAGAATGACCTAGCAGCACATTCAAATATTTAGACAAATGAAGCTGACACACAAGAGGAATAAAGGAGATTCCGAGGCTCGATCAAGGGGCATAATTTCCACCACATGTGCATGATTTTTTCCGGGAGGGGAAACATGTCTAAAAACTTTTGTTTTGATATATTCTTGGCCTCAAGTAACTCAAGATCTGCAAGACCTATGGAGATATAAATGTGATTGGCTCATTTCTTATCAATGTGTTAATATGTACAGTTCAGCATGTTAACTTAAACTGGAAAAAAGGCAAAAAAATAAAAATTAAAAAAAATAAAAAAAAGCCAAAATTGAATACTATATACATTGCACACTTATATCATTTTGTTTGACGCAACCACATTAGTTATATCATGCCTTTAATGTAAACATTTATAGTTGATTTCTGATCTTCATAATAATAGTATGAACAATAACAAGTACAAGAGTAGCAGTAAAAATATGAAATTAAGTAAAGAAGAACGAGACAAACAACAACAATAATTAATGATGTTAATGATGATGACGTCGATGATAAAATAGTTAACTCCAAAATCCGAATGAAAAAAAAACCCACTATATATTTTCTGTGCAATATGTCTCTTGCCTCTTATCACAGCTCTGTAGTTTGGTGTACTGATTAATAGAACAAGCTCTATATGTTGTCTCAAATGCCCTGACTCTATGAGCGACTACGCTTGTGCGAGAATGACTGATATGACAGCACGTTTTCTTCATAAATTTTTTAGTTGTTGTCACTTCATACTAGATGTGCCCATGACATGTGCTGATGATAGCATAAGAGTTTATAAACCTTAGGACTTTGATTAGTGTATTCAACTGCAGACTCCTCTGGGTTAGATGTTATGCTGTGCAGTAATGATGTAGGAAATATATGATTACACAAAATAGAAAAAATATGCTATAGATTGTTAAGGGGTGGGGTATGAACATTTGGACAGTATTTATTGTGGGACATTAGAGCACATCAGACATATCGAATTGCATTCTGAACACGAAGAATGTCCTTCTGATATCAAATAATTTTGATTTTTTGAAATTCGCAATGTAATACACATTTTATGGCAAATCATTAAAAATTTATATTTTTGATATTTAACAGTACTCGAAGTAAACTTTATAAATCTGATGATTTCTACCTAAAGTGTATGTAGGTGGGATGAAAAGCCGACGATCAATTGAAAATTTTGACCTTTCGTATTGAAGATATGGATTTTTTTTCCCAAAACACACAAAAAAATTAGGTCTTTTGGGAAAAAAATCCATATCTTCAATATGAAAGGTCAAAATTTTCAATTGATCGTCGGCTTTTCCTCCCAGCTACATACACTTTAAGACTGTATCATTAAATTTATAAAATTTACTTTGAGGACTGTTATATCTCCAAAATGTGAAAAATATCAAATTTTAATAATTTGTTATAAAATTTGTATTATATTGTGAATTTCATAAAATGAAAATTATTTGATATCAGAAAAACATGCTTCGTATTCAGAATGCAATTCGATACGTCTGAGGTGCTCTCATGTCCCACAAAAAATACTGTCGAAACGCCATAAACGCTCATTCTAGATCCCTTAATGATCTGCATGCTCAACATAAAAATGTTTCGAGATATTTTCTCAAAATGTCAAGAGCTATCTTAAGAACCACTGAACTAACAATACAATATGCTTATTTGTACTCGTTTTAATTTGTATTTTTCACACTGATTCCAAATATGATCATGAAAATTCATAATTTTGATTAAACCAAGTAAATAATTCAATTGATACAGGTACCAGATTCAGTTGTACTCAGCTTAGAGTAAGGTGATAGGTTATTGGTTGGGGTGAAAGTTTGGGGTTACGGCTATAGAAAATTCCAGGTTCACCAATAACACATACCGAAAGTCCAGATATATGAAATCTTGAGAATTGTGAAATCTTGAGATTTGTGAAATCTTAAGACAATTGATACTCATATGAAATGGCTAGTACTACTGATGCAATTTAGTACATCAGTATATGATCTGTTTCTTGTTGTGTAATTCCTGTAACACTAGACACAGTGATCCATCAATAAGCAATGCTCTTCATTTATATATTCTCTCAAGTTTGATTTAATACAGATTGAAGAAATTAATGTTTCAAAACAATGTTAAAGCTATCACTTTGAGAAAGAGGTGTGATGAACATGTAATATACATTATAACCAAATTATATTCGACTGAATTAACACCTTGGGTGCTTACTGCTTAAGGTTGGTTTCAACTATGGAATCATAGAAACTATTGGGCCTCATTACTGCTAAATTTTTGGTCTAAAAGTATGTGTATTATTTAGAATGGATGAATCCAACTGACAACAGATTGAAGTAAAAATGCTCAGTTTTGAAGTATATTGTAAAACGCATGATTTTGACTTAAATTATTTTGGATAACATAACAAATCAAATTTGGGGAAGGGAAGGGGGCAGGGAGATGCTTTGAATCTGAAATTAAAATCAGAGTGTTTGTGTGTTTTGTTTTCTGGCATTTGTAACCACCTCACAACTGGGGACACACACATGAAAAATGTGGACCCACAGGAACTGCAGACATCCCCGGTTGCCAGGACATGCCCGGTTGGCCCAAATTGCATGTTAAAGCATTTAAACATGAGTCCGCAGTTACCCCATATAGGATGGTCAACAGTGGCCGGTTGAATAGTGATTTCTCAAATGTGGCCCGGTTGGATAGTAAAAAAATTTAATGTGTGTGTCCCCTGTTGTATGATGTTTTCTCAGACGGGGGTGTTTGTGTGTGTGTGTCCCCGGTTGCCAGTGTTTACAAGTATTAGGGGTGTGTTTACAAACACATTATACCGACAACCCCACTACACACACCCACACTTCTATTTATGCTGGTCATTCACAGGAACTCATCTGAGTTAAGGCATCAAATAACAGTAACACCTTATGCTACAAGACACAATGGCCATTACAGTGAAACCCTATACTACAAACCGTGATGTTGGGATATTAAGATGAGTGGTCGGCAGGCTGACTGTGTGTAGGAAATACTAAGCCATAGTAAGCAAGCCATGCGGTGCAAGGTACACTCAAATGCAAAAATCTTACCGGGATAACAAATAATCTTCAACAGAAAATAATTCTAATCAAACATACTTTGAAGTTTTACAATTATTCATACATTTATCTTCTTTATAAATGTGCATTATTTCTTATTTGATTTATTTTATATTTGAAATCATGAATCAGTTATGAAATATCACCCACCAATTCTGGCAAATTTACCTACAGGTCTGGTAAGTTCTGAGAAAAAGACAATTAAGTTTTTATATGTAGAAAGAGAAAGGAATGAAAATTGTGGCTACATTTAGCATATAACTTAATAAATATGACATGCCTTAAGGACTTGCAAGTTCTAGGAAGCTTTGAAAATACAATTGGCAAAACAAAAAAGGAAATAATGATTAAATATAAATTTGTGCTAATGTTTTTTGTCCTGGGGTTCAATTCCAAGGACTTTAGGATGGATTTATAAGTTTGATTTAAAGAGGATTATTAAATGATGAATTTAATTTGTAATGCTCCATAAATATTTAAGATTAATGCTTAGTCTATGTGAAATTGGAGAACCAAGATTTAAATGTTTTATGATGATGTAACACATAAAAACAAACCCAAAAATAGATAAATTAAAAAAAAACACCCAAAAATCCAATTTCAAAGATAAATACTGAGTACTACAAACATAATAAAATGCTTTTATTGTTGTGTTCTGCGTTTGATTTCTTGCTAGATGTTAACAGTATTTACACTATGCTTATGCTCACTAATGCTTTGTTGAATCATGTTGACAATACATAATTCATCCTATATGTTCTAATATAATTCCAAGTTCCCTAATCAGAAATCGGTGACCTGGTTTCCTTTTAAAGTAGGTACCTTTTATGTATAATTAAGTCAATTTTTCATCCTATTATTAATTATCAAGAATTAAGGCATAAAACAAAGCTTTATATTAGGTTATTAATCTATTTGCCACATGAACTAAAAAATACATAATTATAATATATATAATTTGATTATGTAAATGCTAAGTAAAATATCAAACAGTTGAAGCAGTTGTAAGTGTAGCAAGGAATCAAAGACAGAAAATAGTAGTAAGATGTGATCATGTTTGATGAGTGAACTTGCCCTAGATTTTCAGAAAAACACATTTGCTTCAAACAAAGAAAGTGAATTTGAGTTTCTAAACAAGCAATCAATCAAGTGAGTATACTACTACGGGCTATTCCAGTTGAAATACCTACACCCCCTATGGAAGACTTGATCTAAATCCCTCATACAGGGAGTGAAGATTTCAATTGGAATCACCCATTCAGGTAGCCCCATTTAAAAGTCGCACTCCCTGTGTGGGAGATTAAGGTCATGTCTTCCATAGGGGGGTGTATGGATTTCAATTTGAATAGCCCATTTGGTTGAGAGATGGCAATATTTATGGAGTATTTTCTCTTCCCTGCCCTGCCTATTTGTCGATGTTTTTAAGCTAAAACAATAAATTCACACTTATCTGAAGCAAATTATTTTCTATTATCATAGGTTGTAAAAACACAAAATGATGGAACTCAAAATCAAGGATTTCTTTTTCTTAGTAAAGGATTAGTAAGGGTGTTAATGGCTTAACTATAGTTTTGACACAAAAAGGATTCAATCAATACAGTTAAGGGCTCGGATAGTGACGTTTGCACATATTTTTTGTGGGACCTGAGAGCACATCAGATATCGAATTGCATTTTGAATACGATGAATGTCCTTATAAATCAAATTATTTTGATTTTTTGAAATTCGCGATATAATACACATTAATGGCAAATGATTAAAAATTGATATTTTTGAAATTCAACAGTCCTTGAAGTAAATTGTATAAATCTAATAATATCTATATACTTAAAGTGTATGTAGCTGGGATGACAAAAATTCATTGTATGAAAATTTTGACTTTTCGTATTGAAGATATATCTTTTTCCCTCAAACACACACACACAAAAAATGAAGGTCTTTTAGGGAAAAATGTGTATCTACAATATGAGAGGTCAAAATTTTCAACTGATGGTTGGCTTTTCATTCAAAAATATAAAATTTCAATAATTTGCCATAAAATTTGTATTATATCGCGAAGTTAAGAAAAAAAAATCAAAGTTATTTGATATCAGAGGACATTCCTCGTATACCTGATGTGCTGTCAGGTCCCACAAAAATTACTGTGCAACATTGCTATCTGATTCCTTAAGTGAGAACAAAATAACTGCCACATATCTTCAAACTGATTGCATACTATTATAAATGTACTTGCTTTTGACTTCTGATGTTCAATTTAACATGGTCTGATCCATTCAGAAAGTCAGATCCTTATTTATTTTTGGATTTGAACATATTCCAGTTATAATGGTTCGTTTTACAAATGCTATCTACTTAAGATAACTTGCATCATTTAATGCCAGAACAGATGTACGTATTAGGCAAAAACAAATTATCATGTCTCAAAGCTTGTGAACTGTGAAGATTTGAAATTTCAATGCAGAATGCATTTTCCCTTCTCTCCCCCTGACTCAAACTGAGCTCGAAATGCTCAATTCAACACTTACGCTCGAAGTTATCTACACAATGAAATATAATTCTTCCACTGTTACCAATAAAATTTTAAACATATTTTTACCAATAAAAATGGGGAATAAAAATTAAATGCAAAATGAACACTCTTATATACATAATGAAATATTTTCAATAATTCTTCCAACAATTGCTTTTAAAACATATTTTTACTAATAAAAATTGAAAAATATTTTTAGCAATAAAAGTGGGGAATGAAAATTAAATGCAGCAAAATGAACACTCTTATATAAACACAGCCAAATTAAAAAGTCGCCACTAGTTCCATCCCCATTTAATCAGAGTCTGATGAGTTTATGGCAAAATAATTTATATAATAATTTTCTATACACATTCCTTCGAAAGTTGATACCAAATTTGATATCAAAAGTTTAATCATCGTGAGCATAGGAACCGTTGTTTGGAAATTCTTGCAATTTTAAAAATGATAAATTACGAAGTGACCATGCAAAAGCCAATGCATGGTATCAACTTATTATGTGGCCCGAAGCAACCCGTACAGGAATCATTGTACACTTGCCTGCACACAATTAAAAGAGCGGGGTATTTGATTTGCATTTTGACATGCATGGGTAACAGCTATACACACACACACCTCGACATCTTATACCCGATTGAAAATTCCCGCCATCGCAAACAGTCATGCTTTATAATCGAGTAGCCTGCCGGCTTATTCAGGCGATGTAATTCTTGGCACTCTCGCTTGAATGAATTGCATGAATTTCCAAATAACGGTTCCTATGCTCACGATGATTAAACTTTTGATATCAAATTTGGTATCAACCTTCGAAGGAAAGTGTATAGAAAATTATTATATAAATTATTTTGCCATAAACTCGTGAGACTCTGTTTAACTGGGGATGGAACTAGTGGTGACTTTTTAATTTGGCTGTGTTTACATAATGAAAAATTTTCAATAATTCTTCCAACAATTGCTTTTAAAACACATTTTTTACCAATAAAATTGAAACATATTTTTACTATTAAAAATGGGGAATAAAGATAAAATGCAAAATGAACAAGCAAAATGAAAACAAAAGTTATGAGGTCCATTAAAATTCCAGGGTAAGACCAATCTTAAACATTATACATATTACCAAAGATAAAAAATATAAATTTTAATATACGTCACTAACATACGTCACTAACAACTGATATATGTAAAGGATAACATGTATATTTTGATAATGATGTTGCAATCATTATTATGAAGATCTGGAGTAGTGAAGTTGCTATGTTGCAAGCATCATTTATTAAAATATTATTCATTTAAACAATACTACATAATAGCAAGAGCTATCTTATATATTTTTGAAACATGCACTGTCACTTATCCAGCTCCAATGTTATACAAAATAAGTTTATATCAGGCTAAATCAAGTTTTTTTCTATTCCTGTCTGACTGTGTTACAGGGCGTCTCTGTCAGAAATGTACCATTAGAAACTGTAATTTAGCTTTAGTACTAATTATACAAAACAAGATTGACTAATATGTAATTGTATAATAAGACAGCTTTCATTTGGGATTGTGAAAATTGACTGCTTTGATCTTTAAATATAAGACTTTTATGATAATAGATCATTTTGAATCCAAGCCATGGATTGCACACAGTAACCACTAATCTGTACCAGGGGTGGTATTCTGTTGAAAAGGGCAGATACATATAGGTGTGGGTCCAGGGGGCTGAGGGGGAGGGGCATTCCCCTGTGAAACTAACAAAAGTAGGAAAGAGTGGGCAAAAATGCAAAAAAAAGGAAAGAGAGAAGGAAAAGGGGAAAAGAGAAGAGAAAAGGAGAAAAAGAGAAGAGAAAAGTAGAAAAAGAGAAGAGAAAAGGAGAAAAGAGAAGAGAAAGGGAGAAAAAGGTAGGCCCATGCCTAAAAAACGATACAATCGGGTCAATCATTATACATATACCTGTGATTATTTTAAAGCATTACTTGAAGGCAGGTCCTCTTGCCAAAAGCATGAAGTCCACGTTTACATAGTACAAAATTTTGTAAGTAGATGAAAGAAGGAAATCTCAGAAAGCATCTGAGTTAAGTGTTAATGTAAGGATTACCATTTCTATTTAATGCCATGATTGCGCCCCACTTTTTAAACAATGCATCAGTAAGATACCTTTTAACTCTACCTGGAGTCGTTAATGGGCGACTTAACAAAGAAACGTTTCTGTCTATTCTGTTACAATGAGAGCTCCTTAAGGCTACTGGGAAGAATGTGTGCTACAATATGTAACATAGTTATCTATAAATATACAAGTTGATTTCTTATTACAACACTTTTTCCATTATCACATATTAGGAAATAGACTACATTGTGTTTACCTTGAGTTCAGAAGTCACATCAGTACTTTTACGCAGTTGCGTTGCAAGCGTGACAACAACATGACATACCAATTAAAGACATTTATACACAAACATGCCAGAAAAGGGATTTAATATTTTATTTATTATGTAAATAACTTATTTCCATGTCCACAGAACTTGTGCATCTATTGGGAACTATATAACCTTTTGTAATGCTAAATAGCCTTCAGAATTGTGCGTGTTGAAGACCACATTCAATATCTACATACATCAATGAACATCAAAAGAGGAGCTTGGTTGTTTTCAGTGTAGAAAATGCAACAGAATTTCAAGTGCACATGTGAGCATTGTGTAATGCTGTTCTTATGGATTCATTATATTATAGATTTGTTATACATAGTTCCCTGGGTTGATAGGATGAGCAAAATAATTTTAATCTTAATCTCAGAGTGGCAAGCGCACATAAATATTGAAAAAAAGAGTTCATCTGGCTGGATTTGAACCAACAACAACAACTGCTTCCAAAATGTGTATAATAGTGTTTAATGTGGACACCGCCACTGTGCATTGCACAACAGGGCAATAATTGAATTTCTCCCTCCCTTATCAGCAGTCCTAATGAACCAGAAAACCTTATAACAGTAGCTGAAAATGGATTTCTTGAATTATGTCTTTTGAATAATCTTCGTACAATTTCATTAACCAATTGGGAATCATATTAAACTTGGCCACTTTTCTGCTAATGGCCTTAAATCTAATTTTCTTAATGGCATGCATAGATAGGTGAAAGGAATCAAGTCACATATTTCTTTGTTCTTTGTAGTGGTGCTGCATGGTATCACAAGTAGGGTTGTATGAATAGGACTTATAATAGTTGTTGTCGTGACTTGGCGATAATCATAACTTTCCACTGGCGATATTCAGCCATCTACTGTGTCCTCAAAAATAAGGGAACCATTCACCCGGGGATAGGTTTTTAGTGTACGGTGGCAGATTTGAAGTGCATTTCAGTCATTTAGTTTAGACTGGGTGCATATTCAGCCATTTAGGTTTATTGATGGCTCTCAATTTCATGAAAATTTGGTTTAAGAAATTAAGAAAGGGTGTTTCTTTTTCGAAAAAGTGCCAATTTTTCATCTCTTTTTTAGAAAAATTTATGAAAATTTTCCCCAAAATTTATATCATTTTGTTTATGTTTTTCATTAAATTTGGTTTAAAGTTGAGTAGTTTTCTTGGAGTCCCTGCTGCACATCCTCACCCAGACCAAAGTTGAGACCCCACTGTGTTAGGGGAAAGGGAAATGCATTCCATGTTGGGTTTTAAAATCTTTGCTATATTCTATTAGTGCTGAAATCAACCAAATGCATCAAAACTTTTTGTTTTGTTTAGAAAAATGAAGAGCTGTCAAAATATATCAAGAGATGAGAATAACCCTTAATAGTTTTTACCTGTTAGATATTGGATATCTCATCAGTAATATCCTCTTATCTGTGTAAAACCATCTTATGTCACCTGTTAACAGTAAAGGGTGTACTACCCACCCTATGTGCATGATTTTTCTTGGGAGGGGGGATAATGCCCAAAAAGTCCATGTTTCATATCGTCAGCTTGCTACGCTAATTGCCGAAGTCATTTTTTGTAATTTTGAGAACAAGTACAAAATATGGTTCAAGCATGCATTTTTAAAAACATTTTTATTCACCAATCTTTGCACAAGAACAAATGATAATGATACGTATAAAAGGGAATAATCCAAAATAATTAGGGTGATTACATAACTGATGCATGCTTCTTTGTTCTCAAAATTACAAAAAATGACTAAGGCAATTAGCGTAGCAGGCTGACGATATATCATTGGCCTTAACTTAAGAACTGCAAGGCCTACGGAAATATAAATGCGTCTATTGGCTGTCTTAACTCATATGCTATCAGATCAATGTATTAATATTAAGAAGTACACTGCACTTTTAGTGAAATGACTTAAACTGAAAAATCTAGCTCCTTCCATCCCATTCGGCTTTCTTGACCCGGTCAAGAGCAAATGAGTCATCTATCTAACATCAATTACAGGTTTAATCAATAATCTTGTCCACTGAAAGGCATCAATACACCACCAAAATCAAAATTGGTCTTCCTCAAGCATGCACGTGTGGTTCCTGAGGCATGATTTATTTTCATGTGGCAGAGTTACCACAGAATAATGCAAAATTAATTTGATTATTTCAGATTACTTCAACATGTTGTGCTCCTGAAGCACAATATTCATCTTCATCTCCTAGTGACACTATTCATAATGAATTAGTATTGCCATTTATACCATATATGTATTAATTTAAGTATTACAAAAGATCAACTTTGTGCCGACTAGAATTGCATGTTGCACTGCTATAGGCAATGGTTTCGGGTTTGAACCCGTGTCAGATTTTAACATTTCTTTAATTCAATATTATAAATTTCTGTGAACCCCAAATTGAAATGTAAAGATTAACTGAACTAAAAGATTATATCAATGATTAGCTGCCATATGAGATAGTAAAGTAGTTGTGCTCCAGGAGCACACCATGTTCACATCCCTGGTTGAAGGAGTTTCATACATGCAAATTAATTGCAACCACAAATGATTCATTTTGTATAATGACATCACATAATAGTTCATGACACTTCGATTCCCTGCATGTCATGTTTGTAAGTATTCATCATACATTTTCTGCTGCCAACCCTTCTCTCCACCTTTCAGTGAAAACAAGATGACTTAAAATAATTTGCTTTTCCAAAAAAAAAAAAAATGATTTGTACATTTATTTTCTTTGCTAAAACATCCAATCCAAAACTGTAACACAAACTATAGAAACTTTCTCTGAGGCTGTTTTCCAAGAAAACATTTCTAACGTGGGTTGAAGAAGTTCACAAATCAGCAGTACTGCCAAATGTCAAAGTGCTCATAGAACTCTTTGATTCAGGTAAAAATGCTATACTCTTAATTTAATTTTATATAAAGAATAAATTCGTATAATATTGATGAATTGATTCACAATGGATAATACTATCTAGAGGCTCAATACTTGGGGACAAATGTCAAAGATGGGTATTTTTCATTGATATAAAAGAAGATTATTATCATGCAACAGGTTGGCATGGTGATAAATAATGTATACTAGCTCTCCATCTCTATTGAAAAAAGATACTTTCTCTATAACCCCAATGGAGGTCACTATGAGACACTCTTGTAAGGGGACGGTTGCTCTTGGCAACCCTTCAGGTGTTACCATGACAACCACTCATCTTTGACGTCATTTATTAGAAAAATAGTCGTCTAGAGTTAAGTGATCAGGTATCCCATATATCAGACCTAAGAAAAAAACGGGTGATTAAGCTGTACTTATGGTCTTTTATACTACTTGTGAATTATTCATAGCATGGTAGTTTGAAAGATTTTAACATCGGTTGATCCTTCCTATTAATATCCGCTGCCTGGAGAGGTCATTAATTGTTAAACCCTTAAACTTCATTTTATTTAGTGTTTTGTTATAAAGAGCAATTTATTTCAATGAGTGCTCAAAGTTGATTTTTTTAATTGATGATATTTTAATCTGCATGTGTGCACACATTAGCTGTGAGGTTCATGTTAAGCTTATCATGCAGCTGTTCCAGAATGAAAGCAAATCTATTTTAAACTATCTTGTTTAGTATGTGATTTATTTAATGTGGTGCACCATCACCAAGCTACGTTATTTACTCACTATGTCTATATACTATATATTTCAGACAGACATTTTACATGCTAGCTGTGTATAACAGAGAAATTGCTTTATAATGTTACCAAAACCATTTAAAAAAAAGTGGGGGGGGGGGTTAGGGCTGTACCCCAGTTTGGTTTGGGTAGGGGCATCTCTGGAAGTGGGGTCCATATTTATATAATTTTTTAACCAAAATTGGACATTTTTATACCAGAGGCACCGATTTTGGGCCACATTTTACATAAATTTAACTTGTCAATTTTTCTCAAATCTTAAAATGGAGCCAATTTTCCAACTAGTTTAAGAAAATTTTGAACAAACAGGGCTATATTAAGCACAAGTTTTAGGAGTGTTCATTTTATTTGGCCTATCTTCACCCACGCCTCACTACACACATATGATTGACACATACATTGAAGTCTAGGAAGCCACATTTGCATAATGCTCACTTGACTGTGAAACAACTTGTTGCTAAGTTGCCAGTTCTGAAGTCATGCTTACTATGTGGTCAATAAAAACGTTTTGTGATCAATAATTTATCCGGTACACTGAACTTGATAACAATAGAATGTGGAAAGATCAATATTGAATTTTACACTAGCAAATACACAAGATGTCCATAATATTGCTTTATTAACTTTTCACAGACCTATACGCTGGCGAAGTTACGTAATAATCGGATTAACTACCATAGCAATAGGTGAAAACAATTTTTGAATATACCGCGCTGCACTGATACTTTCACGCGGTACCTCTGCATTGAACCATGGAAGTAAGAGACATGGAAGCTGGTCGATCCAACACCTATTGAATTATTTACGTAACATTCTATAGAGGGTACGTATCAAGCTATTGTGATAACAATGTAGTCAGCGTGTCTTTGGTGTGGATCAGACTTGCCGCCTTTATTGCCAGTTCGTTTATTTACAGGTTTATTATTTTGAGCTAAAATCGTGTTTTTCTTGATTATGTTTCAAGTATGTTGTAAAAATTCGGAAAAAAGTGACAGGGATGTTAGATTTGTAATCCATAATTACAGGAATCCATTCAAAATATCGATATCTACCCTATACTTACAGATTTTCTTAAACTTCAAAATATTGGAAATCATGTATTTACGTCTAAACCGCTAATTAGCGGTAATAATTGATATGCGACTTGGCACATGCTTTACATTATAAAATGAATCCCCATCTATTTGTGTGCCCGGGCTGCCTTGAAATTGCTGTTGACCAGAATGTTCCAGAGTCGGGTATTATCTTTACATTTTGCATAAAATAAATTGTATTTCATTTCATTTTCTGTTTTAAAACTGCTATCTGAAAGTCTAGCATATATATACATTTAATCGGTAGGTTTTCATATAATTACATACTTTTAATAAAATTGTATAAATTAAACTGATAGCATTCTGACCATTACGTAGGGATTTTATAAAATCTGTTTGTGTTCACAAAACTAGTCATGCACTGCGGTAATATAACACAGCCCATTGTCAGGACTTAGTACACGACCTCATACTGCTATTGATTTTTAAGCGGAACTTTGATTTTAGACATGGTACACGTTGACCATGCGATGACTCAATTGTTCCACTTTCAACTGTACTGCTTTTGTTCAGTATCGCGGCAAGTATGATACTCACTTTGATGTAGTATTTGACCAGCTTCCATGTGTATTACTTCCATGATTGAACCATATCATGCTGATAACTTGTACCTGTAAGATTAGTATCTTTGAAAAGACCAGTATTGTGTTCAAAATATGATTGCAGACATACACAGGTGATTAGTTCAATCTGCTTGTAGTTCAGCGATATGTTCAAAATTGTTTTCACCTATTGCTATGGTAGTTAATCGGATTTATTACGTAACTTCGCCAGCGTATATAGAGGCCCTGCATTCTTTTATCGATTGGCTCCAAACAAAGGATTTGAACCAGTGTCTTATATCACCGTAGTTATGGCGGAGTGCAGTCCATTCAATCAAATGTTGTCATCAACCTATTCGATCGTAGTGCAGGGTTATATGAGCGAGACGAACTGTCACGGTAGATTGCAATCATGCTTTTGTTGAATGCATTTGAGTAGTCCGCCATATTTACGGGATGATACGTCACATGCAAGGCCTCTATTGCTGCATGATAGTTTTGCTACCCTCAGTTATTTCCTTTCTTTGCACTTTCTCATATTATTTTTATTTTGATTAAAATAAATATATGAATAATGAAAATCATGAGTAAGAAAGCATTTTCTACTTTTTTAATTTCTGCATTTATCACAGCTTGCGTCAAATAATTATATGGGTAAAAACAAGGCCTATGATGTTTCATCTGACACAAAAATGAAAGACAAAAGAAACAATGGCATTTTTACTCAAAGCACCAACAAAAACATTGTTTATTATTACTAATCTTTAAAAAAATATACATGTAGGCCTATTATATATATATTTAAACAAAAAATACAGAATATTTACAATGTCCCACTTTTTACGTCTTCTCTGTGTAACACATTGTGTTAAATCAATTTTAAAAAACTTGTCTACAGCCAATACAGTCAATCAATACATTTTACATGTGATAATAATTCATAATGCAATAAGAATAAGAATAAGAATAAGAATAATAATAATAATGAGAATAAGAATAATAATAATAATAATAATAATAATAATAATAATAATAATAATAATAATAATAATAATAATAATAATAATAATAATAATAATAATAATAATAATGCAAGCAAGTTGTGGGTAGTTCAATGCACATAAATCAATAACTAGTTTTAAAATGTAGAATTGAAAGTAGGCCTAATTAGAAATGTCTCATAAAATTAATGTAGGGTCATGGCCTACTAGTACTACAGGGTGTCCAAAAAAAAAGAGGCCCCACATTGCCTCTTTTTCTCCAATTTTTGAAAAGTTGATCAAATATATTTTGGTATGTAAAGAAACCTTCAATCGTTAGCTTTAATAAACCAAAACAATTATTTCAATCGGCTCATAACTTTTGAAGATATGTCCTTTTAAAGAAATGTATCCGTTTTTCACTCTGTCCACGGAGGAGGTTTGGCTACTTCAAAGATTGAAAAGTGCATATACCATGCATGAATATAAAACATTCCTCGATGATAACTTTATAAAATAACAACTTTATTTAAGGGAATGGGCTTTACCGGTGGGCTTATGGGTTATGGATTTTGTTAAGTGTCATTAATTTGGGCGCAATTGATGTGGGATGGGACTTCTTTTGCTATACTTGCAATTACTTATGTTTTTCTCGTTTCTTGCTTTCTTTTTATTGACAACATATGTAAAGTAATTTCTCTTTTTGGAATAAAAGGTAGTCCTGAAAAGGGCTGTTTAGTTTGTCTTTGGTTCTTTTGAAGTGAGTTTACTGTGCTGCTCTGCCCTCTACCTGGTTGCCTCCGTGACAAATACATGTTTCAGCCCTAGTTCTCATTGCATTAATTGCGCTATGCATCATCCTTAAGGCCTTGTGCGCCGGATACTTGCGTAATGCAGCAGTAATACGGGTTGCTAAGATGTTTGAAGCTAGCTGGTGATCCTCGCTTATAGTGAATGCTTTCCCAAGATTAATGCTATTATCTATCCATGTCATTAAACGTGTGTTTCGTTTATATCTTTGATGTAGCCAAACCTCATCCGTGGACAGAGTGAAAAACGGGTACATTTCTTAAAGAGGGCATATCTTCAAAAATTGTGAGCCGATTGAAAGAATTGTTTTGGTTTATTAAAGCTAACGATTTAGGGTTTCTTTACATACCAAAATATATTTAATCAACGTTTCAGAAATAGGAGAAAAAGAGGGCGCAATGTGGGGCCTCTTTTTTTTGGGACACCCTGTATATGTATACAGCAGCAACGTGTCTGTGAATAAACATTGACCTAAAAATTGTTACATGAGCATGATGTTATGTGTGTGATCGCCCATGGTTGACCGATTTTCATTTCATAATTGGAAATATTTCCATTGTTTCTATAGAGAATTTGTTGAAAATTATAAAACGCGTGTGTTAAGGACCTGCTGCTTGGATGGGATACCACATGTGGATAATACAAGAAAGAAATCGAGTGTTGCAAAATATCCCACCAAATCCGCCCTTTTTTGTAAATATATAAATTTCTAAAGAAGACATTTTTAGGATTTTTTACAGAGGTGATGATTGTTGATTATTTCCAGTTTATTTTTTAAATGTATGTTCCTGTCATTTCCTGCAAACCTAGTAAAGATATTCTGATAATTGAAAACATTCTCTATCATAAATAATAGAGGCTGAAAGTGGCAACTAGCAGCAAAAATTATAATTTGCCATGGAACTTCAGTCATATTTTATCTGAAATCTGACTAGATGACAGGGTCTGCATGCATGGTATGCATGGCATGACGACAAGCACGCACTGACCTATCCCTAAAATCAGTTAGCTGCAACTTGTGTATCACACCCATCCCAGGTTCAAACCCCATTGTGCTATTCTATTGTATAAGCGTCTAAATAGGGTGATCATCATTTACTTTGAATGAGCCGTCTCACACATATTTTGTTTGAGGATAGCTGGATCAACCTCCTCTTTATTACATCTTCTCTGGTACATATGTACATGCTACACAAGTCAATCCATAAATCAATCAACACAATTTAACACAGCATTTAGTCAACACCTACCTCTGACAATGTTTGACACTAACTTTGTACGCTTATTTCGTGCTAAAATCAGTTAATAACAGAAAACAAAAGGACAACTAACTTGTATTTGTCATAATTTTGCTTTCTGCAAGCATGTAGCTTGATAATCATGATAATGAAGTACGCTTAAAACTATTTACTGTACACAATCATACGTTGCTATGCAAAACTGGTTCATCATGGTGTCGATAAGACTTTCGAAATGAAATGATTTCAGAAAAACTGCTGCACCCATTTTCACAAACATGGTATCATTCTGCTCTTGAATAATCAAAGAAACTCCATGAATATAAGTTGACTTAATATTTCAAATCAAAATGGAGAAATAATAAGTTTATTTTCATGTTATTTGCCACATGAAACTTCAACGTCCTCCTACTCAGCACTCCAGTACATCAGCGTCACCAAAACTGTTCAGGGAGCTAGATCAGAGTTCACATGAACCAAACATGCCATCAAACAAACTTTCCCATTCGCTAATTCTCTTAAACAATATCATTAATGAATATATCCAAATTACCAATATCAAACTTTCTACTATGCGCTCAACATAGGGATATTTAGTGGGCGGGGCCTAAAATTGGACACTCAAGTGGGCCCATTGAATGTCAATTTGGGTTGCTGTAAATTGATTTTACTCACAGTATTACAATAGAACCTAATGAAGCCAATATATTAAGTGGTACCACCTTTCTCTGTGTGGTGGCGCTCTAACATGGTTCTAATAATGAGCAAAATTATTTGTTTGTTAAACTTGTGTAAGGGGTGGGGTATGAACGTTTGGACAGTATTTATTGTGGGACATTAGAGCACGTCAGACATATCGAATTGCATTCTGAATACGAAGAATGTCCTTCTGATATCAAACAATTTTGATTTTTTGAAATTCGCAATGTAATACACATTTTATGGCAAATGATTAAAAATTGATATTTTTGATATTTTACAGTACTTGAAGTAAACTTTATAAATCTAATAATATATTCTTAAAGTGTATGTAGCAGGGAGGAAAAGCCGACGGTCAATTGAAAATTTTGACCTTTCATTATTGAAGATATGGATTTTTTCCCCAAAACACCAAAAAAATTAGGTCTTTTTGGGAAAAATCCATATCTTCAATATGAAAGGTCAAAATTTTCAATTGATCGTCGGCTTTTCCTCCCAGCTACATACACTTTTAAGAATATATCATTAGATTTATAAAATTTATTTCGAGGACTGTTATATATCAAAAATTTGAAAAATATCAAATTTTAATAATTTGTCATAAAATTTGTATTATATCGTGAATTTCAAAAATGAAAATTATTTGATATCAGAAAGACATGCTTTGTATTCAGAATGCAATTCGATATGTCTGATGTGCTCTCATGTCCCACAAAAAATACTGTTGAAACGCTCAAAACGCTCATTCCAGATCCCTTAATGCAGAATGCCAAAAATGACACACGATAAATAAACAAATACGTATAATACGAAATAAAATATATTATAACCAAAAAAGGACCAATAAATTCTGATAATTCACATGAAATTGGTTCAATATTACGAGAAAATTGGTTTTAAACAAACACTGAACTCTTCTGAAAACCCAGTGACACACATATCCATGCATTCATCATCTTTAATTGTAATATATACTGCAAGATAATTAACCGTTGCTGTGCTACAATCCTTTTTAAAATAAATGATGAGATGGCAAATACAAATTGGTTGCATCAAAGCCAATGAACCCTGTAATAGTCATTTATTGAACGTACTTGCTAGATTAAAATTTACCAAATACTGACTCCAAATGTGTTCTTCATTTCATTACAATTTACAAGGAAATTCAAATAAATTGTCAAAAATTATGTACCACTGTGGGCTAACACACTAACACAGTGCACCTATAAACCAACCCAGCAAGTGATATAAACACACCGAAAGTTAAATTGCAATTTAGATGTAGACGAAGTAATAAGCAGATTTTCAATCACAGCAGCGAGCTATTGGAAATCAATTTTGCCAATAATGTAAGGGAAACTATGTATTTCCTGTAGTAGCTTGCAGCATACGCCAAGCAGCAGGCAACACTAGAAAACATAAGTCACCATTCAAGATGTATACCGCACATTTCAATTGTGTCAATTTTGTCGGCAATATACCGCACCTCAACAAGTTGTTCTTCCTCCTTGCATCAATCATATAAATGCTGAACATCGTTTCCCCTCATTCTATGCGTAATTGGAGTCGGATTCTAATATATTTAGATATAACATATGTAAAGGGAAATAATCTTGCAATGCTGTAAGCTCTTGGTTGGTTAGGTTATTTTTTGTATGACGATCCTCTTGATGCCAATATTTTGAGCTTGTTTTATTTTTCATTTTGCGTAATGAACTGAATCAAGAAATATGGACCATCTCAGCACATTGTCCATGGCTCCAAAAAGAAGGAAAAAATTAAGGGATATAATTAAAGGCTTTATCAGTTGATCACAGCAAAAGTGCTACAAAACAATTCAAATTTGTAGGAAAAGCTTGAAAGCATAAGTCCATATTGATAATATAATGTTCCTTATGTATTTATTTCATATCAAAAAATTGGCAATGTTTATAATAATGAAGTTCCATAAGAAAGAAAATTGCTATTTAATACTAGCGCATGTGTCGCCAATGCAAGCGACTCCGTCGAACCTTAGAGTGAGGTTGGTCCTTTTGAGGTGTTATTACCTTCCCACACATCTTAAAGCATTTTTAAATGACATACTCTGTCGTTTTCTTCAAAATTTCAGATTTTGTTACAACTACAGCCTTGATTTTTTACAGGGTATGTTAGTTTACTAAAATACATTACAATCATGTAAAAATCAGCATTTTGAACAAAACTGAGGGCGTCCTCCTGAGCAAATGCTACAATATGGCTTTAAGTCATCTAAATTATTCAAATGAACAAGTGCAAGCTTGAACTGTCAGGATGTAATACTATCCGAGTGTGAAGAAAACTAAGCAGAGTGTGGATAAAATGGTAATCCATATGCAACATCATTTTTGGTGCATCTTCTAATAATCTACCTGCCTTCAAAAGTGTAGGTAGTACAGAAAAGAAAGTTAAACGGATAACAGAGAATTATACTAGGTTATTACAAGCTGACATAAGTAGTGATTTGATTACTGGTAAATAGGAAGCACTTGTAAAAACAGTACAGCACTCCTGCCTGATACCTTCTGATTTATTTGAGAATGATGCGCGATTGCACGTCGTAAACAGACTACATGTAAAGCACAGCTTGACGGGTGGCATGGCATACATCACTGTACAATCTAGCTAGAAAATATTTTATATGTATTTTTCAAAATTGGGTACAAAATATTTTCTGATTTATGCTTCCTGTGAAATAGAAACCAATACAAAGGTGATGCCAGTTTGATTTGAGTTAAAGTCCCATTCAGTGATTCCAGCGAAAGTGTCAAAAAATTCAACTTGTTTATAAATTGCTTAAAAGTGAAGGGTAGTCATCACAGGCTGATGCAGAGTGGATTCGTGGAATTTCAGGCAAAATATGCAAATAAGCTCATTAATATTTATAAATATGCAAATAACTTCACACAAAACTATACAGAACATCAGTTTACTTTACCCTATCAGCCTACCAGGTTTTCAAATATCGTATTAGACAAAGAGGCTGAGATGGTTGATGGTTGCCTTGAGAATTCTCCTCCTTTCCCAAAATGTTCCTATAAGGTCGGAAATCCTACAAACGTGTTCAGTTACTTGTAGAATTTCTTCTCACCCACTTAAATAAGAGTTTTGTTTAAACGGGGATGTTTCACCAGAGTTTTGTTTAAACAGTGTTGTTTCACCGTTTAAACAAGGTTGTTTCACTGTTTAAATGGAGTTGTTAACATTTTGACAGTGTACTATGCAAGTGCAAGAACATTACATGAAAAATATGACAATTGATTAAGTTCCTGCCTACAAGTGACTCATTTTGTTAGTATCACATTTTGTTTCTAATTAGGGGCTTTCCAAAAAATGATTGCCCCTGCCCCCCATCTCGACCTGCCAAAATTTGCATGCCCCCTCTCAGCCTGCCAAAATATCTTTGCCTCTCACCTCTTTGCACATGCCAAAAATTTTGGGATCCCAATTTGCAAAATTTAAATGGACTAGATATATATTGCGAGAGCAGCGAGCAGGAAAATTTGCATATTTAAGCTTATCTGTACAGTTTCCTTTTTAGAGCATTTTATTTAAAAGGCACCCCAAAAATGTGTGCCAAAGATTGCCTCCCCCCCCCCCTTGGCTGCCCGAGTTTACCCTCTCCCATAATTATTGCACATCCCCTTACTATATACTACATATTCCCAATGGATGCATTGAATGCATTTAGGCCTACCAGTAATAATACTTTCAATCCATTTCACAGCGCCAAGTTCTTAGCATAATTAACACAGATAGTCTGCAACCATGGAGATGTATTTTTCATAGAATCCCCTCTAATTTCTTTCCATTTTGTAGCTTCTGTTAGCAAATTTGACATTCAAATAACATGCCTACAGTGTCTATTTTTCCCAACTGAGATTGTCTTTGCTCAAATGTGCCAGCTACAAGATTAAATTGGTATAACTTATTCACCACTGTGACCATTTGCAAGCTAATTTGGATTTTCTGCAAAGTTTTTGTAATAAATGCACACACCACCAGAAGAAATGGCTGCTTGTCTAATTCTGTAGATGTATATACTATACAAAAAAAATCAAGCCTAAAGACTTGTACTAAGACTAATTTCAAGTTAAGCATTATAAATTTTAGGAAATACATTTTCTAATCTTTTTCATAACCAATTATCAAAAATAACATAAAATATTAAAATTATCTGCTAAACTCTAAGCTTAAACTCAAAATTTTGAATGCTTAGACTTGTGGCAAGTCTTAAAATTGTGTAACTACAAATGTAAGAAAACATGCAAACTTGCTTATTTTTGGCCCATTTTCAATGAAATCCCAAAAAATATTAAAATTTGACTTTCATTGCCAGTTACCATGGTTACAACTATCCAAAGGATTAGGATTTAGTTATGTTTCATAAGATAATATTTTTGAATTCCCAAAAAATTAGTGCTGTATTTTTCTGGAATGAGGAGTAGTGTGAAATTTCCAGATAAGCCCTACTAAATAGAAACACACGATGAATATATCAAACGGTTGTGTCTTGATGACATTTAAAAATTGGAGCCATGACACACTTTCTAATTTGTATTCAAATTCCACATGATGGATTTGACTTGTTAACTCAGACAGTTATGATCCTGATCCCATTTATTTGCAGGGCATACTGGGCAAAGGGCTATATCAGTTGAAATCCATACCACCCCTATGGAAAAAATGACCTTAATCTCCCGGGTTTTGATTTCAAATGGAATTACCTGAATGGGTAACTCCATTTGAAATTTACACTCCCTGTGTGGAAAATTAAGGTTGTGTCTTCCATAAGGGGTGTAGGTATTTCAAGTGGAATAGCCCAATGCATTATTGACAGGGATTATTAGTGATATCCAGAGCCAGACCTGCAGGACCGCAACAAAATATGATTCATCAAAATTCAGATTTCTGCATTTTTGGAACAAGCATATAGATGTGCTACTGAAATGGACAATTGAAAGATTTGTTTTATGAGACATAAATTTTGCCAATATCTCATTGTTGATGCAATTAGACAAAACATTTCGTACAGAAAATCTTTAAACAGTGCATACTATAATGGGGCATCTTTGGGTGATCAAAGGGACATTGCCTCCACCCAGTGGTATAGCCACAACTTTTTCAGAAGGAGCAAAGCAACTATCTGAGGGTGAAAAATTAACAAAAATTATCGAAATGTGCTAAAAAATACAAAAAAGGTAGAAAAATATTAAATATCGGGGCAGCCAGCGCCCCCCATTCAGACTGTGGACCAGATAGCTGCTCTTTCATTGGCTATTTATTATTAAGTTGTGTTTTTTACTCCAGCTCTCTTTCAAAAGGGTTCTCTATATGCCCCTGTTAATCATCTTCATAAATATGTGAGAAATACCTGCCCCTGACAACCACCGTCATAAATATGTGAAAACATAGCTAAATAAAAGTGGATATATAGAAAATACAAGAACCTCGACTTTACCTTTATTTTTCCTGATCAACAGACTTCAAGTTTACCCCGATATTTATCACTTTATTATTGATGATTTTCATGCCCTGATAAATTCATATCAGATTCTATTAATATTTCAAACCTCTATGAGCAGGATAATTCAACCATTAACAACATTAAACTGAAATCTGAAGGTGTTTTACATGATTATGTTTATAGGTCGCTATCGCTTGAATCCATGCAGTACAGAGATTCCGTTTTTAATCAGTTTTTAATATTAAAGCCATAGAAATTTATGGTGCATTTGTTTTCCCTATCTTTCCAGGGATATTTCAATGATGTAGTATTAGAATTACTAGAATTTTGTAATTAAAAAAAAATATGAAAAGCTCATAGCAGTATTATTAAATACATCTTTGTGTGATTTGTTTAGTTTTTACTGAGAAAAATTAATCTCTTGAAAAAATGATGGATAACACTTTTTAAACATGTTTATTTCTATACTCATGTAAAAGTAGAGGAGGCATTGCACTATAGCAGTGTATACGATTCATGAGAATAGATGAGATTCTGGTTGACTTCATGCTTTCTATGTACAAAGAAACCAAATGCTTGATTATGGTTAATGACAAGATCACTGAATGGTTTGAAGTAGTAAGTGGTGTAAGACAGGGATGCCTCCTCTCTCCAAGCCTATTCAACATTTGTGATGAAAGATATCCAGAACCAGTAGGCAGCTGAATCCAGATGTGCGACATGCCCGGGTCATTTTTATGAATAAACAAGACATGCATTCAGAAGTTAACAGGCCAAGATGGGACCAAGCATTGCCGGATAAGTGAATAATGTGTAATTCTCTGTTGAATGATCAAGTGCCAAAATTAGAACAACAAAAGACTACTCACTGCAACATTGAAAGATGGTATTTGAGTGACATTTTATGCTGCATAAAGATGTCGTTCTAAATGTTTCAGAGCATAAAATTAAGGTGTCAAAGCATTAAAAACATGACGAAGATCAAACATCCGGATAATCAAATCCGGAGATCTATATAAAGAAGTTCAGATAAGGTAGGTTGGACTGTCAAGGGGATGGTAAGCCTGTATCTTGGTGCCAACCTGTCACTACTACCTAGTATCATGAGCAATAGGTAACTGCTCTTAAGGGGGTACTACACCCCTGGCCAATTTTATGCCTATTTTTGCATTTTTCTCAAAAATTATAGCACATTGGTGACAATTAATTTATGTATATTATAGACTACAACTACTGTACTGAAAATTCAGTAACTCAAAGCAAGTAGTTATTGATTTATTGATCAAATATTGGTTTTCCCTCATTTTTGACTGTAACCCCACAACTGTTGTCTGTGCTGAAATAAAATTTACAGTGCAGTAGTTGTAGTCCTTGCCCCTATAATATAAATATCTTACTTGTCCCCAATGCGCTATAATTTGTAAGAAAAATGCAAAAATAGGCACAAATTTGGGCAGGGGTGTAGTTTGATGCGTTGATTACCCTTGACATGAAAAAAAAATTACGATTTATTTTTCCCAATATTGTACAAACCTATAATATATTTTATCTTCTTTTTGTTTTCCATGCATACTGCTTCTCCTCATATGTGATACAGGTAAGTCTCATTATGTTTTATTCCTTGTTACTACATGATACCCATCCCTTCACACACACCCCCACACACACCCACACTCCGCCACACATCCCACGCCACTTCTATGACATCCCAATTGTTAAGTTTGTGTGAGTTTCAAATCATGGAATTTCAAGCACCCACATTTTATCTGTGGAGTTTCGCATGTACACACCTGTACATAATCAACTTACTGTAGAAATGGGAGGTGTTATACCCCTTTATCCATCAAAGACACAATTTTTGAAGCTATCTCAACTGTGGACCTCCACAGTTGAAATCAGACTCCACATAGTATGTGTATAATATGCACACCTCCCCAGTTTAAATGAGGATACAAATGACCCCACATCATTGCCTACAACTTCCACAACTTGAAATGTCATCTTTAAAGAGGTGATGTGTTATCAAAACTGTCCTGAGGAAGACTGTGTGTTCAACATACTGTCCTTGGTTGAATCTATGCATATATATGTGTGATACTTAGAAGTCATGTTCTTTGAGCCTTCGTCAAATTTCACTGGCCCAAACTAGAAAGTTGTCAAATTTGGCAGGACTGCCATGATTTTCACTGGCTTTTTGGACCACCTTATTTTGAATGCTTCTCCGAGTATACTTACTTAGCCTAGGCTATGTTACACTATTTAAAATTACATCTGAAGATTCAGTATTCCCCTTTAAGGGTATACGAGGTATTGTTGGTCGAAGCAGCCAAAAACAAATTGATTTTCATTATCTGATTCAAAATATTATTGAAAAATAACACTTTGGTGTTTTGCAAAAGTTCATTCTACAAATCATATACTTTGAAAACTTGCTTAATTTATTGTTGTTAATGAGTTATGTACGTTTTACAAAAGTGTTGTTGTTTCAGCCCTCTTTACAACATAACTCAAGAACCACTGGACCTACAAAAGTATATCTGTGATATTTAAATTCTTCTACATGCTCGCTATGAATTGAGCAATGCGATTTTTGCTAAAGCTCACTACCATTCACAAGATGCTGCGAACTACTTTTTTTTTGCTGCTTCGACCAACAATACATCGTATATCCTTAAAATACAATTTCCTCCACTTATTCTTCAAGAAAAAAAGAAGTGAAAAGTGTACAATGGTTTAGTGACATTACTTCCGGAAATCAAAACATGAAGAAAATACATGCATGCCTGGCTTGGAAACTTGCAATCAGTCCTTGCCTTGCTGCTATATAACAGAATCTAGTTAAAGTGAAATCTCATTAGTAAAATTCACTCGTTCAAGACTAAGTAATTGCAAATTATTCAACACTGTATATGAGTGAGTGTATGTGCCAATTACAGCACATGCAATTTACCCAATGTGTCATATACATACAGATTAGTTGTTACTATCTGGTTATGTTACATGTCAATGTGTAAGACAAGTTTGACGATACCAACAATTACAGCTGTACGGGGCTGTCGGCTACTATTTGAGTGATTGAGATTTGTTACGCCAACGCTAACTTCTATATACATAATACGTACATAATCATATATTATATAGCGGGATAGCTCTTTACTAAGACGTTGAACAACTAACAAATGCCAGTTATATAAATTCAAACTCACTCTACTGTAACGCATTTTCAATTGGTTTATCCGGTGTATGCATAGAAATAAGCATTTGCGTAAGAAATCACAATTTCTAGTTTGCTGAATTCATAACTAAGACACAAAGTGTTAATAATTGTTTAGTTAACAGAAAATCATGATTTTCAGATGTTAAAGAAATAGTAATTTGACAGAAATAATACAACAACTATTATTGATGCCTGGGAGAAGTGTCTTGCTTGACTGGGTAACATAATTGTAAGCAACCTGTTATGGTGTGAAAGCTTGACTTCATATTAAGAGTTCATTGATATTATCTCCATACAGCACATCACTTGCAGAGTGAGGCCAGGACATACTGCTTGTCTGAACACATAAACACTAATTGAACTCACTGCCCAACAAATCATTCATCACTATCAGTTCATTTTGTACTCACTATTTTTTGACCACTGGGACGGATTGTTGTTTATTAGACCAGAAAGAAACTTCAACCTGATTGGTTGAAAAGTACACGCTGACTGCTAAACGATTGAAGTGTATATTCGCCTTCACCGCTATAAACACATGCTCTCATATGCTTTCAAATAGTTTACAGCATAATCTGACCTGACATAAGCATTTTTCATGATAAACATTTCCTGTTTTTTTAATATTTTTAGCAATGATGGACAGCTTTCATTTTTATTTTACAGCGTTATTTCGATTTTCTTGGAATAACAAATTTTACAACCATGACATAACTAATGGAGTGAGAGGTTAATGACCTTTTGACAGACGATGATACTTTTTATTTTGAAGAGAAATTGTTAATACCTCATACTTCAGGTTCATGCTTGATTTGCTCACCTGTTAGCAACTCATTGACTTTTGTGTTGCAATCATTTTGATCATGGTTCTATTGTGTGAACCAGTTGACCTAGCGGTGATCATTTTTGATGTCATACTACAACGGGGAAGAAGAAAACATCCAGGAAAACACAGTCATGCTGGAACTCAAAAGTTGTGCCACCATATTTGTTGGGAAATATGAAATTTCATGCTTTGTAGTAGCTATCCTTTCATCAGAGCCTTCACAGTAACCGAGAAGGTCCATCCAGGCTAACCAGCTCTAGCTCACAAGACTTGTTAATTTCTAGTCTGTGGCTAGCCCCAGTGAGAAAGACAGAGTGCAGGATGTATCAAAATGATTGGTACCCATCTGTTTTGGTGTTTATTGATGAACCTGCTTCTTCAAAATGCAACATTGGATCCTCTTGAAATGCTCAGGATTTATAGTTATAATGATTGTATATAGCATTTATCTATAAATAAGGTAGCTCTAATGCTGTATTTTGATGTGGTAGCCTTGTCCATAATCACTAGACAATTGTTTGGAAGATCAAGGTCATGTCTTCCTTAGGTGGTGAACGGATTTCAACTGGAATAGTCCATTGTAGCTCCTGTTACCTATCAAGTCCAGTTATCTAGACACTCCTCACTGACACAAAGGCCCATCTTACTTCATCAGATCAGAAGGGATAGGTCTGATGTAGTTGGTCTTCATTTATTTTTATTGGGTGGAAAAAATGTGACCTGTTATCACAGAATGAGCATAAAGTCGCAAGTTGGTAGTTTCGAGACATCCTGGTTGCTGAGTTGATGTTCTTTGTTTGCCATACACCTGTACAAGCCAGTATAGTATGACCAGTAGTATGGACATACTATTTGCTTGAACAGGTATATGTGAAACAAAGAACACAACCTATAGCAGCCATGATGTCTCGAAACTAGCAACTGGTGACTTAACGCTCATTTTGTGATAGCAGGTCACAAATAGATTTGCTTTAAATAGAACCTTGCTTTGTAGCTTTTATGTAGCAGTAGGTAACTATACTACATATAATTGAAACACACTTCCAAGCTCAAGGACATGTCTTTTGCATTGATGAGTGAACAACACAATGAGCTAAAATGAGTCTTGATGTCACTTGCTGTTACTTTTTGTGATTGCTATATGCATAATGATTCTCATCACTTGTTTTAGTGCACTGTTGTCCATGTATTCCTGTTCGTCCCAGTTGTTTTTGCAGGTTAACCCTCAGTCCGTGAAATTGGTAATTTTTGGCTATCAAACTTCACCTACCCCTCTGCATACCGTTGTGTGTTTTACTCTGTTTTGTTTCCCTTCAAGTTTGTGTACGTTTCACAAATTTGTCAACATTTTGCCATGTATAATTATATAACCTGTATTTTTGTACAGGTGTTTATTAATGGACTTCACACCATGCAATAGTCTACTCACTACTGTGCTGTTGGGATGAGATCAATAAATTCTTTTCCCTATCGAGGGTAATGGTTCAAGAAATGAAATTGGTTCATTTTGTTCAAACCTGATTTTTGACATACCTGATGCGATCAAGCTAAATGAGTCGTTTGTCGCTAATATATATTTTCAGACTTTGAGATATAGTCAACAATAGCAGTTAACTTCCTTTGTATTTTATTATTCTATACATTATACTCATATTACCATATTTCTGGAACTGTAAGTATAATTTTGATGCAATTTTTCATCAAAGTTCTGACAATGGTATAATGTTCTGAACTTGAAAACAACCAAAATAGTCAGTAGGGTTTCTTTCACTTTACCTTGTTACTTTGGCTTAAAATGGACAAACACCTTTCCTAACAGTTATTACTAATATAATTTTAGCATTTTGAGAAGATTAGAATTGGATGGAAATCATACCGCTTTAACCCTCTCCCAAGATGCCCACATTTGTGGTGTTTGCATACAAATAAAATTTGAAGCTGGCATTTTTGGATTTGGTTGGGTGATGCCGTTTTTAGAAAAATGTGTTGTTGATACAATTTAGAATGCAGAATTCAGTAAACTAACTTGCTTGATTCCATCTCATAATATAGTGGAGTATTGAATGAGGCCAGAGGATTGCCCTTGGTTCAAAGTAACGGTACAAAATTTACCAAAACCTGACCAAAACTAGCCATATCATACATTAGATCTGTAAAAAAGCACAAAATCATTCTTTTTTCATTCTTTTTGACCTAATTTGTGCACATTTTGTGCACTTTATTTGTGTCTTGCAGAGGGAAACTTGTTTGTTCCTTTATGCCTGTGAAAGACAATATTCATTTTTGTCATTTTTTTCCGTTCATAAATTACAAACACATGATTCATGGAGTGCTGCAAGATTTCAACTCTGAACATAATGTATCGCAACTGTGGAGAAAATTACAACTCATGAATATGGGAAATAATAATATGAATTTGGGTTTTATGTATGAATTGAATATTCAACCAACAGAGAAAGTTAAAAAAGGGAAAATGTTTTGAACAGACTGTACCAAAAAAAATGCTGATATTAATGTTTATGCTATTGTCTCTTTGTAATCTTTGTGTCATACCGCCATAAGCATCTTTTTAAGGTGGGATTCGGCACTTCATAAGTTTTCAATATTATTATTATTGATCAAAGGTCTTTTATCTATGTTTTGCATGTAATACATTGGCAATTGTCTCATGTGGCAATTGTACATGCCAGTACACACAAAATTAACTTTGTGCAAAGTGCCTAAATTTGCACCTGATCATGTGTCAAACTGAGGAGACACTTACAAACACATGGGATCTGCATGTTTATGGTATTGGCAAGAAAGAAAAAGCATAGCATGCCAACGAGTGTCAATTTTACCTTGTGTGTCATGCCAAAAGAAAAGTCAAAGACCTTTTGATTAGTATATTGTACCAATTAAATGACCATATGCCGATTTGTAAAAAAATAATAACAACAGAAACAAAAAGCACAAAAGCCTACAGTAACATATTGAGTTGATGAATGTTAAAAGAATGAAATAAATAATCCGAGTTGGCGACACAGAGTCAGGGACATATGCTGGGTGGTGTGAGCTTATAATATGTAATTAGGATTTGTAGCTAGTCTTTTTACTTAATAGCTTGGTAATTATTTTGAATCCATTAATTACAACAATTAATAGGAATATCTCAAAGAGCCGCTTTTTAATAATGGGTAACACATTGTTGGGAGTAATACATTAAGGTTACTTGGCCTAATGCAGTATAACAATATCTTCAGCATTTAAGGCATTTAACCCTAAACTAAAATGCCCTACCTTTTAACCCTTGATCCTTCAGACAGGGGTCGATCCTTCATGTAATTATTTCGTGTAAGCTAATCCTAACCCTAATCATAACCCTAATCCTAACCCTAATCCTAAACTAACCATAACCTTAACCCTAATTTTGTGTAACATTACATGAAGGAATAACCCAAACAGGACACATTCCCATTATTAGCACACATATCTTTGTTCCCAAAAATAAATATCAAAATCTGTAGTTTATTGTCTCTTAGTCTGGCAAACCACTGACAGTGAATTTAACTGTTTATTTCCGACACTGATCAATTATTGCAAACATTATACAATACAATAGGTAATTAAAAGCCAATTGTAAAAACACACCATTGACATCAGTACAGGTCACTTTCAGATAACTCAATTATATCAGGCAAAATTTAAAAAAAGCCATGTTTGCCTCAAAGCTCCTGAGATGTTCACAATCTAATGCAGAATGCATTTTGTTGTTTAAATTTTCATATAAAATAAATATTTGACACACTACTGATGGGAACAGGGTTGGCTTTATTATTGAATATGCTACACAAAATAAATAAAAGGAAACTGCAAACTACCGCTTTTTTTATATTTTGAGGTGCTTTGTTCATTGAGGTACTTTATGTCACTATTGACCCATGTTGCAGTAGATAGCAAATCAGTAAAGAAAATAGAAGAAATGCATTGTGGGTAGTGTAAGATATCTTCTCTAAGGAAGAGCAGGGTCATTCCAATCATGGGAACCAATCAGCTACATGCCATGATGCCATTATCATGCATATTTACATTCTAATTTGGACTTCTGCTTTCTATATAGCTTTAACAAAGCAAATGAGTTAATTGAAAAAATCACGATAGGACTGGGAATTGAATCTCTTATCACTGTACAATAAAGGGATGAGCTGCCAAGGTTGCGATTTTCATCCAATACAAAGCTTTATGGAATAAATCGCATTGTATGTTATCTGTACCATTCAGTAGACAATGGCATAAATGATTCCATAAAGGAGTGTGTAATTGATTACCATAATTATGCACTCACCCATGGTGTAAATAGTAAATACTCTATCGAAGGTATATTTTAAAACTGGTCAACAACACTCACTTTTTGAAACAAATATTTCAGAGAAACCATTCTCCGTCACCAGTGGTGTAATGCTTGACACTGTAATGATGAATCTCCAGTGTTTCTAGATGTTGTTGACAATGTCCTTTTTGTCCTTTGTAATACTCTTCTTTGATTGATGAAAAGTGCTATTTTAGACATTTTATTTTATTTTTCACACAAAAAGAAAACAAAATGGTGGCACAACAATACAGCCTAATAGAATAAAATTTGACACATCAATCATAGGTAATATAAATACAATAATAAATTTATTTAATTCATGTAATGACTTGATATTGTGATAACTATTTCTCAGCATAAAGATGGAATGATAAATTACTATATTAAGCCAAAGGTATTAGTACAAATGAATATGCTCGGTGAACATATGTTTAATTTATTTTTTCAGGACCAAAAACAATCTCTCTCGGAATAGTTTAAAAAAAATTGGCATTTCTAAAATGTAAAATGATGTTAATTATGTCACATGGTGGGTGTGGAATTGTCTTCATCAGAATCAATCAACCAACCAACCAACCAACCAATCAATCAATCAATCAATCAATCAATCAATCAATCAATCAAGCAAGCAAGCAAGCAAATATAACAATTATAATTGAATCAGTCTGTAATACTTTGGCTGTAGCAAACTTGAATACTACAAGACAGGACACATATTATAGCCCATAAATATCAAAGTGAATTAAATCTTTCAGACTTCAGCTCATCAAATAACCATGTCAGGGAACATTCAATTTGCCACCTTACATATGCATGTATCTTTTCAATGAAGTCTATAAACATGGAACATGCTGTTAAGCTGTGAACTTGGGGCTATTAATAACAAAACACCATGAATACAGAAAAGGAATGGTGAGAAAATATTCTGACAGATTTGGACTAGCAGAATGAAACAGCTCCTCCACTTGTAGATATTTTGTCTCTCTAGACGTCGAATAAGATCAAATTTTACTTGAGTCTTGGATACTATTTCACGCCACTGCTACACGAGTCCCTAGCTCTCTACTCCCAGCTTCTTCCCTTACCAATTCCCTGTTTATTATTTATCACCTTTTTACATGACACCAGAGGTGAACCATCCAATTTTATTTCGAGACTATTTGTGCAGCCTTTTGGGCAATGCTTTCCAGTGCTGTACAAGTGTAATTTTCACCACTACTAAATTTCGTTCTTTCTGTTGGCCTTTAAGTTTACAATTCTTTGTTACGACTATTAGTATAAAATCAGAGAAAGCTTGTCTATTCAAAGATTATCAGATTGGACTATATCATTTGAAATCCATACACCCCTTTTCGAATATATGTCCTTAAATCTCCCATACAGGGGGTGTGGGTTTCAAATGGTTTCACCCATACAGGTAACCCCATTTAAATTCATACTCCCTGCGTGGGAGATTAAGGTCACATCTTCCTTAGGGGGTGTATTGATTTCAACTGAAATAGCCCATTAATAGAATGACAACAAGTTAGAAATAAAATGCTATAATAGAAATAAATATGATTGAAAAAACACATGTGTAGTTGGAAATCAAATGCTACATGTATAGTATATGACTGAAACAATACAACTGCAGTTAGAAATCAAATGCTATAGTAGAAATAAATATGACTGAAACAATACAACTGCATATAACACTATTTTCTATGCTAGCCTGTGGATAGCTAGTACAATATCTGAATACGTAAGTAGGTGGCCTTTTGAACAAATTGGACATTCATGTATATATCCAACAGGTTCTTGTCTTGAACCTTAAAGCCATAATTGTAATATTTGCTCAGGACTGCCAGGGCACTCATTTTTCTAAAATTCTGATATTTACATGATTATTATGTACTTTAATTAACCAACACACCCTGTAAAAATCAAGGATTTGTAACAAAATCTGTGGTTTTTGATAAAACCACAGAGTATGTCATATTGATGAATTTTATGACTGATTCTCACAACTAAAATGAGCTTTCGGGATGTGGGCACTAAACCTCTTTCAAACTGATGTTATCGATCTTGATGAGTGTCACATGATGAGTTGGTGTGTGTTGTTGTCAACAATGTCATGTGACAGGCTGTTACTGTAGACTGGTCCTAAGTTGTGTCGTCCCTTGTCAGAAGGACATAGTTATGTCATTTAATTCATATGATTGAAGCATTATTTAAACATGTGTACATGCACCGTACCTACATTGATGTACTTTAACTGAATGATCTCAGTCATGATTGACTTCTTGACATAGTTACTCGTATTGGCAAAAATGGTGTTAGACTTAAGCGAGTTTCTTTGTTCTGGTTTTCATTCAATCTATCTTTGTTTGTCTCTAAATTAAATGGGGATATGCAGAAAAACTGACTTTCCATGGAAAAATATATCTATTTTTTAAAGAAATGTTACCATATTGAATTAACAGACTTCTAAAAATCCATAGTTTATATTGGGTTATGGGTTTCCTCTATGTCATTTAAAGCAAGACAAATAATAATAAAACCATGCGTCAAAGGGGCTTAACGTGAGTAGCGCTCCGGGGTAGCGCTGTATCAAAGTAAGTCAATTCATTACAAATAGTTGGTGCAGAAATGTAGATCATGCCTAGACCTTCAAAATTAACTAGTAAATGACATTTTTGTCAAATTCATTCAAGTACCGTAATTGATTTGAGCTTTCAGAAACATGGCATGTTCCTGACCTCATGTTTCATATTTTATGAGGCATGATCACATCAAGTGAGTCATTTTGTCCCTACAGGGTTGCCATTTTATCAAAGATCACTGCACTGCATGCAATTTAGTGGTTATCGCAATCACTTCCTCTACAACCACAGCCATTGGTACAGATCATATCTACACCGGGATTGGTACTATCCAAACAGCACCGGGGTTGCCACCCTACTCTTTTTGAAACTGGCTGGGAGATACATCGTCAGGTACACAGGACCAATGGCTTATCATCCCCTCCAAAGGATGGTGCACTCTCACCCCGGTCCCCGCACTCCGTGCATCCGCGGCTATTCATGCTCGTCGAAAATTTCGCGAAATACGGGGTATTTTCAGATGAAGAAACACGATTCGCGAAACACACAAAAAAAAGGGGTGTTTTTTCAAACCACGTGTTCGCGAAATTGAAAAAAAGGGTATTTTCATCGAGCAGCAGACGCGTTTTTGCCAGAAAAGAGTATATTAGAAATATCATTCGCATTTTAGCGAAAATAGGGCTATTGTCGAAGGGCAAATAATTCGTGAAATCGCTAAAAAAAGGGGTGTTTTCCCCTAAAAACTTCGCGAAATGAGATGCAAAAGGGGTGTTTTTAAAGTTCACCGACAAGCATGAATACCCGCGGATGCACGGAGTGCGGGGACCGGGACTCTCATGCTTCAATTACCTCATTCTAAATGTACCACGGAGAGAGAGGAAAGTTTGAATTTAAAATGGATGTTACCAAATAGCCTAAACTTTTCCCCAAGGAAATAAATACCCCAGCAAATTGACACCTTTGGTGAATGCACACAGAACCACATGATTTTAGGGTATTTAAAACTACCCTAATTTTTAGACCATGTTCTCCTTGCAGTTGATTTTGAGATAAAACAGTACAACAGTGGGTTATTCCATTTAAAATCCACAACAGTGGATTTTTCCTTGTAAAATACCCTGTAGTTCCATTTGAATTTCATACACCCTCTGAAATTAAAAGTGAAGAGAGGTTGAGTTTCATTGCAAACAGAGTTGGTTAATGTGCTAATTCCCTTTGAAATTCATACTCCCCTGTGGAAGATATTTCCAAACTCTTCCACTGGGGGAATGTGAACATTAAATGGATTAGTCCATTGACTTGATTAATGTTGTCTGTAATATGAAAATTAATATTCATATCTCGGAAACTGGAAGTCAAATTTCATACAAGTTCAGCATATTGTGGATTGTTAAATGAACAGAAACATAAAAAGTCAAAAAACAAAAATACAAATTTATTTTGTGTGATGAATGTTCCTCATTGGGCTTGATGGCGTCATGGCAACAATGATGATAATCTTGTCTAAAATACAGATTGGTAATCACTCATTGAGCTAAATATATTACACTGGCTTTCATTCATCTCCACATCTTATTGGCTCATTTAGGTGAGACTTTAATTAAGAATTTACTTTTAGATTCTTATTCCGGTGTGCCAGTCAAATCTAATTTGTTGAGCACGCTCATCATCAATATGAGAACATCCTGGTCTTGGGTTACAAATTTACTGCACGTTTATTTGGAGAAAGACGTCATAGTTGAAGCAGAATTGAATTTACATACACCTCCTATATCAGGTCATTAATATGAAGAGATGTAACAAGTTATAGCATAAATCAACAAAGTGTCTGACACAAATATATATTCAGATTCTATGTGGTAAAATGAAGTGCAGAATTGAATGAGCAATTAAATTTTCCCTCCAAAGCTAACACCCATGTGTTTCTCTCATGCAGTATGGTATCACTTTAAACCAAATCACAATATCTGGCAATATACGTCTAGCCCTTTTCTATTCACAGATTATCCATTGTATTCCTTTTGTTTGAGGTTCGTTGCCTCGACCATTACCTAGAGTAATGGAGGAAGCTAGTTGCCCAGAGACCGTTATCAACACAATAGCTCAAGATAACGGTCTCGGCAGCGAGCTAAACAAAAGGAATACCATGGGCATTCTAGAAACACTATGGAAAGGATCACAACATACATGTAGAATCTGAGTTGGTTACTAGTCTCAGATAGAATTTTGGAAAAAAAATGCATTTACAGCTCGATTTAAATGCAAATGTTACATGGCAAGAGAAAATTATAGAGGGCTCCTGCAGTCCGTATAACAGTAATTCATATAACACCACTGGTGCTCAGTTAGATTTATGCAAATTAAATTTTAATTAGCATAACGAAGAAAATATTCATAAATAAAAATTCACCGCTTCGCTGAATGTAAACTCAGTACATGTATATAAACTTGCCATTGGTTTTAGAAGGGAATCTGCCTTTATCCTTGCCCAACCCAAAACGCTCAGCGGTCCATGCAAATTAGCTGCTAGGCAAGAACCCCGGGATAGTACCCGACCAGGGGAGCTTCGCAAACTAACCTGCGGTACTCATTACAAGTCAAGAGGCTGGGAGTGCAAAGCCTTACTGTGACCTACCCATAATGGGGAGCACCATTGGACACAACGTTACTCGGTCTTTAAAATATCTGCTTATACTCACATTTTTCTAAGATATAAATTTTATGGTGTTGAAACAGATTGTAGTCCAACGTTGACAACTCTATATAATTTGCATTATTCATTAATCATTTGAATAACAATGGTCACGGGTGAATAAACTCCAGCGGATTAAAGCAAGTGAATAACCTGCCAAACCACTTCAAATACAATTGTCAATTGAGATCAATTCTGTATTGATTTGATTAAATCTCTTGCATTTGTCATTAAATAAACTCGCACGCAGGACACATGGGAAGAATATTACACTCTCTCGAGGTGTTTTTATTTTGGAAAAAAACCCAAAACTTTTACAAAATAATACATCAGTTTTTTCCATTTTGTTTTTGGAAAATTAATACACTTTTACAACAAATTCGTTTATTTTTGCTCCTCAGATATGTAAGATAACGGTTCAAAACAGACCATCACCATAGATAATCGGTGTCTTGTTGAGGTATGGTTGCATGTTGTCGCTCTGAAGGCTCGACCCCTTCGGGTCTCGCCCCGAGCGACTAACATGCTCACCATACCTCAACAAGACACCGATTATCTATGGTAATGGTCTGTTTCTCACCCTTTATCTACTACATATACGTCTAGCCCTTTTCTATTCACAGATTATCCATTGTATTCCTTTTGTTTGAGGTTCGTTGCCTCGACCATTACCTAGAGTAATGGAGGTAGCTAGCTGCCCAGAGACCGTTATCAACACAATAGCTCAAGATAACGGTCTCGGGCAGCGAAGCTAAACAAAAGGAATACCATGGGCATTCTAGAAACACTATGGAAAGGATCACAACATACATGTAGAATCTGAGTTGGTTACTAGTCTCGGATAGAATTTTGGAAAAAAATGCATTTACAGCTCGATTTAAATGCAAATGTTACATGGCAAGAGAAAATTATAGAGGGCTCCTGCAGTCCGTATAACAGTAATTCATATAACACCACTGGTGCTCAGTTAGATTTATGCAAATTAAATTTTAATTAGCATAACGAAGAAAATATTCATAAATAAAAATTCACCGCTTCGTTGAATGTAAACTCAGTACATGTATATAAACTTGCCATTGGTTTTTAGAAGTGAATCTGCCTTTATCCTTGCCCAACCCAAAACGCTCAGCGGTCCATGCAAATTAGCTGCTAGGCAAGAACCCCGGATAGTACCCGACCAGGGAGCTTTGCAAACTAACCTGCGGTACTCATTACAAGTCAAGAGGCTGGGAGTGCAAAGCCTTACTGTGACCTACCCATAATGGGGAGCACCATTGGACACAACGTTACTCGGTCTTTAAAATATCTGCTTATACTCACATTTTTCTAAGATATAAATTTTATGGTGTTGAAACAGATTGTAGTCCAACGTTGACAACTCTATATAATTTGCATTATTCATTAATCATTTGAATAACAATGGTCACGGGTGAATAAACTCCAGCGGATTAAAGCAAGTGAATAACCTGCCAAACCACTTCAAATACAATTGTCAATTGAGATCAATTCTGTATTGATTTGATTAAATCTCTTGCATTTGTCATTAACTAGACTCGCACGCAGGACACATGGGAAGAATATTACACTATCTCGAGGTGTTTTTATTTTGGGAAAAAAAACCACAACTTTTACAAAATAATACATCAGTTTTTTCCATTTTGTTTTTTGGAAAATTAATACACTTTTACAACAAATTCGTTTATTTTTGCTCCTCAGATATGTAAGATAACGGTTCAAAACAGATATCACCATAGATAATCGGTGTCTTGTTGAGGTATGGTTAGCATGAAGTCGCTTGAAGGCTCGACCCCTTCGGGTCTCGCCCGAGCGACTAACATGCTCACCATACCTCAACAAGACACCGATTATCTATGGTAATGGTCTGTTTCTCACCCTTTATCTACTACATATTCATACATTATGGCTATAACAGCAAAATACAAAATACAATGGAATGAGGAGATACTCAAGGCCGGATGGCCTGAATCAAGAACCCAACAGCCTAAACTAAGTTTCAAAAACACATATCAGCATGATACTTTTCCTGCCCCAATGACCAATAAGATTACAGAATCAATATTCACATAAGGATAAACGAAGATACAAAGTCATTGAATCTAAATATAGTTGACCATATCAGAATCCAACTCCAAAAAGCCTGCCAGACTCATATTAGTAAAGGAATATGTAACAGTCCTGACATTAAATGTGTACCCTATGCCTCAACATTGCTCAAATAAAGTATTCTGATATTAAGGTTTTATTTAGCTTGTCTAAATAGAACCAATTTACCTCAGCAGAGAATGGTCTGTCCCTGCGTTGCCATGGTGTTGTTTACATGGTTTACATCCGGGTTTGCAATGCTAATCGGTTTTTTTTGTGCCGTATAGCCAATGGGCTTTCTCCGTTCGTTTGGTAAATTGTGACGTTTGGTGTTTAAATCGTCACTATTTGTCTGTTGTCACTTGGAGAGGATCGAGGAAAATTTCCCCACCCACCCAACCCACATTGGGGTTTTCTATATTTGAGGCGAAATTTTCCTTCTACTATTTCTTAATCATGTTAATCATATCAATTCTGATCATATGGCCTAATAAGAAACATGTTAGCTTTCAGTGGTATAGTTACCGGGAAGTAGTGGCTAAGGGTAAATATGGTTCGCTCTTCGGATTTACTCTGGTCCTAATATATATTATTAGCTTTCAGTGGTAGGTTTACCAGGAAGTAGTGTCTAAGGGTAGGTTTTACTCTAGTCCCAATATATATTATAAATTACATTATGTTAAATTAGCCTTCATCGGTAGGTTGGCCTTTTTACCGGAAGGCTGTGTCCATGCGTACGGTTACTCAGGTCCCAATACTATATATTTTATGTTAAATTAGCCTCCATTGGTAGGTTGGCCTTTTTACCAGGAGGTTATGGCTATGGGTACGGTTACTCGAGTCCTGTTACATTATATTATATTAGCTTTCAGTGGTACTTACCGGGAAGTAATGGCTATGGGTAGGATTTATTTCCAGGTTTACTCAAGTCCCCATCAAAAATTTTGTAGTAATGTAGAAATATTAAGGATATATCAGCTGGTATATATGTATAGATTTATTAGTGGTATTTATGATTAAACGATCCTCTTTGAGGACAGACAAGTATCTCAAATTGTAGTCCCATGTTTAGTGATTCTCTGTCTAGGGGTAAATAGGGGTTAAATTTACATGTATCATATTTTATTCACAGTTCATGTTTTTTTGGATAAAAATGATCAAGTTTTACCACTGTACACCCAGGCTATGATGTTTATTTTTAGTAGTCTGTAATAACCAAAATGAATCACGCAGTCACTGACATTCATTGCACTTGGTTTATTTTTGGTCTAATATAAGCTTGTAACTTACGGCTTCAGTTCAGTCTATGAATAAATTCAACCAACATCATTTTGAGTGTATTCCCTCACCAATATATACCGTGTTCATGGTATTCATATAGGATTTCACAAAATAGCTTTGAAGATTTTGTTCAAATAGGTAGCTATTATGGGTAGATCATCATGCTTGATCTTATAATTTGTGAAACGATTCATCCACGATTCAGTGCCACTGGAGCTGAAACAGATAATAATATAGCTAAATTATTATACATTGGGAGTTTCTGAATTGATATCCTATACAAAATTTTGAAAAAAAAACTTTCTGAAAGGAACTCTTACAACAACATCACATCCTTGCCAAAAAATACATGTGCCACTTCTGCAATCAAATGTACAAGGTGACCCGCTGTACTGAAGGTCACTTTCTAGACTTCCTGTCTACAAGTTGTAATGGCAGCACCCAGCAGGATCACATTTTTTAATCATATTTTTTAATCATGTTTTTTTAATCGCCTAAGCTCACTGATAAAGAAAGAGTATGCCTCCTCAAAAGGCGAGTTGGAGTGGTGTTTGAGCTAGCAGTGTTTGCGCTCAAATATTAAGAAAATAAAGCACACACTCCTAGGGAAAGGTATGGGTTCAATATGTGAGATCCTAAGGCTTATTGTAATGGGTTTTAAATTTCCGCCATGTGCATGATTTTCACTGGGAGTGGGAAATAGCGAAACCATTTGTTTTGACCCATTATTGATCATAACTTAATATCTGCAACACATATGGAAATATAAATATGACCAGTGGCTCAATCCTTAACTCAATTCCAATACGACCAAACCAATATATAATATATAATACTCTGCCAAAATAAACTGTATGATTTAAGCAAAATAACTAAAACTGGAAAATATGACCTGAAGGTTCCAACTTGTCTTAATGAAAAATATCTGCTACCAATAATTACCTGTGTATAAAACCTGAACCAATCCTCCATGATAATTTCCCCTTGATTATAGTTTAAAATTGGCAACATTGCCACTTCTTGTCAACAGCAAACAATGTATTTATATATTTTGTTGTAATTAAAGTTTGTAGCCGACACAAACGTTTCTTGTTCATAAGGTTGTTGCAAAGCTTTATTAACATCTAAATTGACATGGTTATTTTGGGAAGACGATACTGGGCTAGCTCAGACGTCATTGTCTGCTACTGGATGATAGGGTTTATGCATGTCGTCTGCTCAGTGCCAGAAGTGGGTAAGTGCAATAGCTGCCATGTGTAGATGAGTACAATATACTGTGTGTAAATTTCCAAATGTTCAGAGAGTAGCTATTGCACTTACCCACTTCTGGCACTGAGCAGTCGATGTGTCATCTCATGTGCTATCAGTCTAGCTACAAACTATAATAGCAAAATTCATGTTGATTTCATCTTCTATATATAGTTTTTATATAGTTTTGTCTTGAAAATTTCCAAAATGTAAATGAAGAGGCTTACTTACAACAATTCCATCAGCATTTTCATGAGTATTGTCACTGTAAGGTTTATGTTGTAAGGAACTCTGCTGAACTTTGAATTGATGAAGTAGCTACCTGCTGCTAATAGGCATTGATGACATAGCTATCTACAGCGGTCTACTGCTGATATTGGTTTTAAGTAGTATCTAATGCTGATTTATGTATTCATGGACAGTGGCGTACCGTGGCCGCCCCAACCCCGGGGGCTGAAGAAGAAACAATTTTGCCGCCCCTTCCTTAACAGCCGCCCCTTCCGCCTCTTCCTTAATTTTTTTTCACGGTCGTTTGAAAAGTGAAGAGCAAAAAAAAAAAAAAAAAACCCTAAAAGCATCCTTTTTACAAATTTTTTATGGTTTTAACTTTTTTTCCGCCTTTTTTCATTGCTAATTCGCTTTGCCGCCCCTTCGCTTTTTGCCGCCCTGTTTGTGCCGCCTTCGCTTTTTGCCGCCTCTACTTTGACTCCCGGGGCTATGCGCCCAAAGCCCCCCAAAATATGTGCATGATGGAGTAGCTGTACTGCTAACATTGGTATTGATAAAATATCTATTTATGACTGTCTTGGTATTGGTGAAGTTCAGCATACTGCTGACATTGGTATTAATGAATTAGTTATCAACTACTGATATTTACATTGATGATGTTAATATTGGTATTGATGAAGTAGTTTCAGATTCAGATTCATTTATTTGGTTCCATCTCAAACATACAAATTCACAAATATACATAGTAATAATAATGATAATAATGATAATTGAATTGGTGTTGATAAAATAGCTGTATATTACTGAACTTTGTATTGATGAAGTAGCTATCTACTACTGATCTTTGTATTGATGAAGTAGCTGTACTGCTGATATTTAGTATTGATAACAAAGCTATATACTGCTGATATTGATAACATAGCTATCTACTGCTGATATTGGTATGGATGAAGTAGGTATACTGCTGATATTGGTATTAGTAAAGTAGCTATCTACTGCTGATATTGGTATGGATAAAGTAGGTATACTGCTGATATTTGTATTAGTAAAGTAGCTATCTACTGCTGATAGTGGCATGGATGAAGTAGGTATACTGCTGATATTGGTATCAGTAAAGTAGTTATCTACTGCTGATATTGGTATGGATGAAGTAGGTATACTGCTGATATTGGTTTTAGTAAAGTAGGTATACTGCTGATATTGGTATCAGTAAAGTAGTTATCTACTGCTGATATTGGTATGGATGAAGTAGGTATACTGCTGATATTGGTATTAGTAAAGTAGTTATCTAAGGCTGATATTGGTATGGATGAAGTAGGTATACTGCTGATATTGGTATTAGTAAAGTAGGTATACTGCTGATATTGGTATCAGTAAAGTAGTTATCTACTGCTGATATTGGTATGGATGAAGTAGGTATACTGCTGATTGTGGTATTAGTAAAGTAGTTATCTACTGCTGATATTGGTATGGATGAAGTAGGTATACTGCTGATATTGGTATTAGTAAAGTAGGTATACTGCTGATATTGGTATCAGTAAAGTAGTTATCTACTGCTGATATTGGTATGGATGAAGTAGGTATACTGCTGATATTGGTATTAGTAAAGTAGTTATCTACTGCTGATATTGGTATGGATGAAGTAGGTATACTGCTGATTGTGGTATTAGTATAGTAAAGTAGTTATCTACTGCTGATATTGGTATGGATGAAGTAGGTATACTGCTGATAGTGGTATTAGTAATGTAGTTTTCTATTTCTGATAGTGGTATGATGAAGGAGCTATATCATGCTGCTGATATTGGTATCAGTAAAGTAGTTATCTACTGCTGATATTGGAATGGATGAAATAGGTATACTGCTGATATTGACTGTTATTTAGTATAGTTTAACCTGTTTCAATTTTAGAAACTGTTTCTTTTAGTTCATTATACTGATAAAAATAAATCCTTTCAAAATAACCACAGCAACAATAACTACGTCATAAGTACAACAATACCAACAACAATGACAGCGTTTCAATGAAAAACATTTATTCAAAAGATAATAAAATGCAAAGCACATCAGCATCTTTATGTAATGAATTGTCAAGCACAGGAAAACATGAAAGGTAAAGTGAGCAATCCAGCAGAGCTACAAGGCCACACAACAAACCCTCTTGCAATAAAAATAGTCAATACATTCCCTCAAGTATCATGAACAGGAAGCCAAGAGACCATTGCGGATATCCAAATAGCATATACCGTGATTCAAGTAGCGTTTATCAAGGCCTGCATTATTTCCTGTTTGGATTTGCTAAGCTAATGTTTTCTTTGTTGCTTAGTACTTCATCTTAAGATTTTGCTCTTTTGACATGGTTGCCATGTGATGTAGTTTTAGAGCCCAATCAGTGATCTGCCCAATTAAGTCAAATATAAGTTGAGCTAAGATCAATGAATGCACCCAAAATCATTATTCCGATGTGCATACAAACAAACATATAAACCTTGCATGGAAGAATAGCAATTTAACAGGTTGAATCTGACATGTTATTGTTTTAATTGTAGAAAACATAAACGTACATACTTGTATTTATATTTAGTTATCATTTCCTCACAGGCTTAATAAAAACACCCAAATGTTGAGATCTTGGGTGCTTTCCCCCATTTCTTTATCCTAGGGTTGTTCATCATATCCACCATATACCTTTGTCTGATATTCTGCAATGCTGAAATCTTGGGTGTTTTTTTTGCTCACTATGATACACTTTCCTAATCCCCAACCCCACCTGATATGTTCCCAACATATCCACTATGTAAGCATAGTATATCTTAGCAATCTTCTACCGCCATATTTTCTGATTTTTATTTAGGAATTCAAGCAGCAAAGTTAAATTTTGAATAATTTGAATCACCAATGATTTGTAAGGGATGGATTCAAAACCCAACCACTGGTCAACCGGCTTCCTGGTGATTACTCCTGGTTTCTGTTGCTTGGAACAAATCAATGTGGTTTAAATGGCTGGTTCTGCCTGGGTGCCAGTGGATGTGTTTTGATGCCATCTTTAAGATACTTGTTTGTATCAAACATTGACTTAAAGACTAAAGCACAAACAACAAACTAATAATAGTACACATAATACTGGGATGGTCAATGACCACAAAAATATAGATATAAGAGGCTTTTTGCAACCTTATTTCAGCATTGTGCACAAGCTTTAGTCACATTATTGAATAATGATTACTTCCAGCATTTGCTTTATTTTTGTCCAAACCCAAGGTTTTCTTTTTTATTTCATGTAAAACACCTATTTTTGTCCATTATGCAAGGTTTCATTTTTCATTATTAGCAGGTATTATTATCTTTGTTATATATTATCAACATTATAAGTTCATAACCCATTCAAGCAAAAAAACAGAATTTTGCAAAAGCATTTCAGTATCAAGGTTCTTAATAATTGAAAATCACTCTCAACTATCTTCACCATCTATTTTCATAAAGATGGTTTGAAATCTATTGAACTTTAATACTTATTTAAGGTTCAAAGATTTCACTGAACTCATATTAACTCTTCCTTCTTATATTCCTAACAGCAGCACAGCAGCACTGTCTAATATTGGTGGTATAGTGATATTTTAGCTCTTTTTGGCCCAGGGGAGGGTACTCAAGTTTGGTTTGGGAAGGGGTGTGCTGCTGAGAATTTGAAAGTGGACCCACCAATATACCAATTTCTCAAGAAATTTGGAACCATCGATTGTTCAAAATTGGCTAAATTTAACACGAATTGTCATTTTTAGTGAAAATTTCAAATATTTTGGCTACAGTAAGGGAAAATTGGACATCTGTGACTTCCCTTCTGGGTTCAAATAGTTATTGCCGTACATAGTAAACAACATGATGTTGACTTGCTGCACTTGCAGTTTACAAGATTGGACAAATAGGAAGCATATTGATATGAAAACTAACGCCTCATATATGCTTTCATAACATCACACCATTTACTGCAACAGTCTTCTTTTTAGCTTACTTCATAGAACCAACTTAATAAGCTTTAATGGATACAAAACTCCGCTGCTAGAATGCCGGCAATGTAATGTGACGATGAAGTTCCATCCTGAATGACTTACATTGGCTTCCAATATCAAGACACATCAATTTCAAGCTGCTCCTTATCACATATAAATGCCTTAATGATCTGGCGCCAGTCTATTTATCTGAGCTTTTAACAAAACATGTTCCAATTTTGCAATCTCCAATCTTCATCTCTTGATCTCTTAGATCCTCTGCAAACAGTTCAAACACTCACCTATGGTGAAAGAGCATTCTCTGTAGCCGCACCCAAACTATGGAATGCTCTTCCCATTGCTGTTCGCTCAACTACGTCCCTTCAGCAGTTCAATACATCGATGAAGATGTATCTTTTTATTAAATAACGTCACTTGTTGTTCTCTAGTCTTTTTGATAGTGTATTTTTATTAATATTGTATTATTATTATCGCATTGAGTTTCCTGGTGGTAAAATGTGTTTCTTTAGATATGTATTATTATTATTTAAGAGCCTGTCCAAAATGATGGGTGGCTAGCTAACACCCTGTCCTGCCTCTGCTACCTTCAATCCTGTGTCATCATTTGGGAAATCTAATTGTTCAATGTTGAGATTGTGTCTATAATCTAAACACCAGCCTTCTTTCATCAGTCATATATCACTGATGTTTTTGGGTCACCGGTGTGTTACTATGACAGTATTGATGAAAGGAAGAAAAAAAATCACGCATTTGGCCCAATTGTTAACCTTGCTGCAAATAGATTAACTCACTCTGATTTCTCTCCATAGTACAAATGGAATTCATTTAGTTCGGATTCATTTCAACTAAGTCTCTCCTGGTAATGGGTCATGACTAAAGTTAGATTCAGCCCATTAACTCTCTCTGAATTCCATTATTTGTAATGTGCCAAACATTGGGGCACTGTTCGTACATTTTTTGCCGTGCAAAGCTGATATATCATTGTTGTTGCTGCTAAAAACAGGCTTGGAATTCTGGCTGAACACAGATATTTTGGGACATTTTGGCTGCTTAAGCAGTATATTTCATAAAAATGATTAGAAATGCTAAAATTGCAGTAAATAAATGTTCAAACTATATAAATTATGTCCTCAATGGGGGATTTTACTGACTTGTGAGTTCTGGCCATCTGTCCATTTCACCCTTAAAATTCTGTTGTGTGTCTTTCACAGGGGTTAAGGAATTGATATGGAATAGCCCATTACAGCACTTCACCATGGACTGTTTACTAGTAGACTTATCTTGTATTTATCAATGATCATCACTAAAGTTTGTTCGGCTTATATAATATATAAGGCGGAAAAAATAAAAAGACTCATAACACCGGTGTATTGATGTAGAATGGTGTGTACGCAGTTGACGCAGTGCTTAGGCTAGTTGTGCATTGTGTAATGAGTGACTTATGCACCTATATGTGAATTTACGCGAGTGAGAGTTGGGACTTAATTGACGCGTGCAGTAACAAAAGGGTTACAGGGTAACATAATAAGGATTACCACAGATTACAGGTTGATAGTCTGAAGGGTCATTCATCCAAAAACCCAAAAACTTCGATATAAACCGTAATACTTATCCTAACCTTTACCTTAATCTGTAACCGAATCCCCAATCCTAAATCTAACCCTAAATAATACCCTGACTCTAATCCTAACTGACCTAACCATAGCCTAACCCTGTCCCAAACATAACCCTAACCTAAAATGACACAACCCCTAACTTTAACCCTTTTTGGACTTAAACTAATGGGCTTTTCCCATAATAAGTTCATCATTTTTGATCAACATTGTAAAATACTTCTTAAAAACAGTACATCAATTATGTTAAATTCTTTTGGAGCAAAGCTTCAAAATAATATTCAAAATGGTACACTCATGCACACAGAGCACGAGCTGACTATCAATGAGACTTTGAACTCTCACATTTCGTTTCAATTTTAATTAAAATCTGGACTAGTTAAGTCATTTTGCCCACTATATTGTGCAGCTGTTTATCAAGAATATTACTGAATATTGAACACTGTGCTAATACAAAAACTCCAGTTAATTTTGGATTCAAAATATAGCTTTATCTGATGAGAATTGTAATTGTTTTGCATTTACGTTAATCCTTTGATCCCTGTGATATTTGATTGTCCAAACTGATTAAACTTATTTCAAAGTTCACTGAATAAATAAATAAAGAAATAGATAAACAATTCTTCGAATTGGCATGTTATATTCAGAAAATTACAAAACTGCGTGCCATGTCGGGATGTGACAAAATTAACTTTTCCATACAGTAATCTGTTTAGTTCCACACAATACCCGCATAAATCAATTCAAACCTAGCCAAACAAAATCTACATACAAAGTAGAAAATTGCTTCTTTTAGTTAAACAAATAGATGCTTCCGCTATTGATTTCCTCGGTAACTCACATAATACATCTCTCAGCATAACACTTTCACTTAATCAAATTCTTCAATTCACAATTTTTTTCTTTGATAAATTACCAGATTCTGAATGACGGGTCAAAAGCTTGGACAAAATTAAATCTCAAATTTGTCAACACAGGCTTTTGTTGAACAAGAGATTGCTATCCGCTCATTGCTGAAAAATCTAATGCATACACTATAATTTAAATGGTAAAATTGAACTGATAGATCAATAGATGGATGAACAATGTAAATTTTTAGCTGGGTAAAAAAATTGTCATCTGGTCAGAGGGCATGTGGTGAAATAAGACTGACTGGGGTTTTCTCTGCCCCACACCCTTGATGATCAAATGGATAGGCCAGATGGCTGGATGGATGTAGGGGAGACCGGGGCAAGTCCGCCCTCGGGGCAAGTCCGCCCACCCCTTGTTTCTGATCTCGTGACTGCTGGAAAAGTACAATGATGATGTAATTAGCTGGCACACGTCATAGCTAAGTAGCCAAGAAAACAAGACAGCCCGACACATCTCGCCACAGAAATTATCGTCAAAAAACGTTTCAGAGTCCAGGAAGTTTACATTTTTGAAATTAGTAATATTGTAATATTCTCAAGTCCTTACAGAGACGGTTTTCGTTCTTATATTTAATTGGAAGGTGAACGTTTTGCCCAACATATTATGCAATTAAAAGATCGACATATTGTGTTTAGTAGGCATAACACGAGGTAAAGAAAAAAAAAGTAGCGTTGGGGCAAGTCCGCCCTGTATGTGAAGGTGTAAGTACGCCCTGTGTTTTCCCCAGGCGGATTCGCCCCATCGGAGTATTATGCAAAATATTGATAATAATACCTTTAAGAAGAGTAAAACTACATGCAAGCATATTTATAAGGTATCATTATTACTCATACCACAGTTTATGCCCTAAAATCACAAATGCCGAAGTTGTAAATAAAGGTTTTGCTCATTTTGGACCCCTACATTTATTAGCTTACATTATGCCCCTCCAATAAATTTAGTAGACTCTTTGGAAGAGAGTGAGTACCTAATATACCCTTTACTAAACGGTTGCATTAAATTTATAATTGTTTTGCAATATTATAACCTTTTCTTTTTATCAGGGCGAACTTACCCCACCATAGGGGCGGACTTGCCCCAGGTCCGCCCTGTCATCGTGATTTTTATTTTCCCTTCTCCTGCCGTTACTGAAAGCTCAATGTCCTTACAAATGTGGCAGTATTTAGCTATAGTATACAGCTTAATAATGTACAAACTATAGCCTTCTAACATGAGAATTGTCCTCTCTAGGCGAGTTTGAAGAAAATAGGGCAGACACGCCCCGGTCTCCCCTATACTCGGGAACCTCATAATAAAAAAGAAACAACAGAAAAAAAAGAGCGCAGTGATTTATCATGCACTACGCACAGACACAATGCCTAGACGTTGATCCACAAGCCTCAGCACATTTTACAGGTTGTTGCCGACTACTGCGGCCCCATATCATACTACAAACCATTAAACAACAATACAGGGGTATACAGCTTAGGGGCTGTGCAATAATTATTTTCCCCCCCGGGGGGGTAAAATTTCCAAACGGCCCGCCAAAAATCGCTTGCCCCCCCCCCTCTCGGCCTGCCAAAACTCGCTTGCCCCCCCCTCTCGGCCCGCCAAAAAATCTTTGCCCCCCCTTACACATGCCAAATTTTGTGATCCCAATTTTCAAACCTTAAAGGGTCTAGATATTGTGTTGCGAGCGGAGCGAGCAGGATAATTTGCATATTAAAGCGTTTTCGTACGGTTTTCCTAAGCCTCTTTAGAGCGTTTTATTTAAACGGCCCCATGAATGTGTGCCAAAAAATCGCTTGCCCCCCTCTCGGCTGGCCAAAAATTGCTTGCCCCCCCTTTCGGCGCCAAAAATTTCTTGCCCCCCCCCCCCCAATTTTACCCTCCCCCAGGGCTCATAATTATTGCACAGCCCTTAGAAGTGCACACTCTAGACATTCCACAATTGACCTTCGCAGCCAGGATCCGCCCCCAGTTTCATATGGGTTACAACAAGATAATTAGCAGTATAAGCTCCTTTCAAGCTCACTTGATTTTTTCACGAGTGCATACTAAACCATCGCCAGGGTTCAAACCTGCAACCTCTTGCACCATAGTTGAACAGCTTATTGATTGAGCTAACTTAAAGGGTACGTACTGACAATGATCAGCACGCACCCTTATCCACACCCTTGATGGCCAAATGGATAGGCCGATATTTGGATGTGTACTCAGGAACCTCATCATTTATAATATTCAGCTTTATGCATTTGGTATTTAATCAGGAAAAATATGGCAAAATATGATAATGAACACTTTTTAAACAGAACACATTTACATAAAGAAGGCGTTTTATGCAATTTCAAACACTACAACCTGTTTATAAAGGTATTTTATTATCAAAGTAGGCCTATGTACAATTTATGTGACAAATACCTCTTCAGTATTTTATAGTGTAAACCAGAATGCACTGGCTCCTACATTTTAATGTGTTAAGTATATAAATAACATTCTACAGTGTGTATACAGCATTTCAATTAACAAGCTAACATGTTTAAAAAGTGTTTCCTATAATTTTTTGCAGTTTATGCACTTGAACTCGCCTCAAAACCTTTTATTTCATCTTAATTTTTGATAACCAGTTTATCATGCCCAAATCTTTAGCAGCTTAAAGAGGCTACATATCTCTAGGTGAGGAATGCCATGGGAATGCTATCAGAGGTGATGAGCCGATACAAAATGCTGGTGGTGCATTGCATTGAGATTGCTCTTGTGTTGCGATATACGTGAAAATGATTAGCTGTTTATATCCTTACTTGATTGGCCATCATGAAGATAGCCTTGGGCATACGATGGTCACTCTCTCTCTCCTTCTCATTTTCCTCTCTATCTCTCTCTTCCCCCTCCCTTTCTCTCTCTGATTCTAATCTGTAATAAGGTAAAAGATCTGTCTGCATAATCTTTATCCTATCAGTGCTCAGTGATGGCATTTTCATGCTAGGTGTGAATTGATGCATGCTATATCTTTCACTGTCTCTTTATACCTGTGTGGATTGGAATAGGTTTACTGGCAGCTTACAAAGGGTGATATTTTGGTCGAAAACAGTATTTATTTGATTTTCAGGATTATCTTGTCAATGTCATCTTGTCAATGTCAGCAAGGAAATAATAAAGGTCATTACTGGTCAAATGCATTTCGTCGGCAGAGTGCAACACTGTCGTATGTGCAGTAGAATGTAATAGCTGCCTTTTGTAAAACACCTATTGTTTGCAATACAGTCCCCTCATCATGTTCATTGCAAAGTGTTGATGTTCTGTATTCTTTCCTGATGGTCACTAAGCTAACCCCAAGATATCACCTTTACATGTATTTGGATGTTTTTTCAAGTGTTATTGGTTAAAAGTAAGTACATTTCTTGAAATGTTGCAAATGGCAGCTATTGCATTCTACTGCACTTACAATAGTGTTGCACTTTGCCGACGATTTATTTGTAATGGATCAATCAATAGGTTAATCAATCTACCATGGAATATATCAATTGATCAGCCAATCAATAAAGCAAGCAAGCAAACAACCAACCACCCAACATATTAATCCCTCAATCAATCAATCAATATGTACATCAATCAATCAATATGTCCATCAGTCCATCCATAAGTCAGTCAGTCAGTCAAGTAGCCAGTCAGTCCATCCACCATCATTCGATTGATCAATCAACCAATCAATTAAAATTGCTCATCACCATTATAAAAATGATCATCATTGCTACTACCTGGTAGCACTGCAAACATAGTCCAGCAAATTATGTCATAAGCTAGATACTTACTTATACATCATGATTAAGTTGCGTAAAAACAAGTCTAGTAAAAACAGATTATTGAAGTCAACTCTAATTGATATCCTGGTTTCTTTGCCTGGATTAATTTATTCGTGCAATTTCCGGTATGTATATGCATAACCTTGATGTATGTAGGCAGCTTTGGTGATACGAAATCCTAATTGATGCATACAGTCAAACACGTAAAAAGGAAATCTACACGAACATTTGAAATTCAGATTAATTTATTTTCATGTACGGTACTATGGTGATTTGCATGATGAATCCACAACTTGTTTGATGCCAAAATAGGAGCACACCTCCCACATTATATTGCATAGCAATATTGCTCAGCCAAAGACAATACATTCATGCTTTTGCAAAACTTGTTCAGTATCAGAAAGTTATAGTTACTGATTCAACTTTGTGGTGCTTTGCTGGTGTATATATATATTTTTGACAGTATTCAAAGGCGTATTCAGTGATCCCGTGAAAGTGTACAGAAAATTAGGCATAAATTGCTCAAAAGCGAAAGACAAATCATTCAAAAAAAGGGGAAACAGCAGTATTGACAAAGTTGAAGCCATCCCTAATTCAAATTCATGTAACTAACTTCAGTAGAGATATTACAGTTTCATGTAAAATGGCCTATTTTGTCTTTAATCCTAACACTGCCCATTGCTTTTTGCTATTGGAAGTTACAGAAGAAACAAAAAATGAGAAAAGACGTATAGGAAGAACTCACTTACTTAATAGCAATGATTGTTTCATAACATTATGTGCTATCTACAGTAGATAGCAAGCAATACTACTTCTAAGAACTATTTTGATTGGTTACAAAGAGGGGTATATCAATTGAGCCAATCAGAGATATGGTAAGAATTGTCAGTAGGCTGAAGGGGATTAATGCTAAGAGATCTACAAGCTCTGTTTTGATTGGTTACTCAGATGATTATATCATGTAATCAACCAATTGGAGGCACTGTAAAAAGGCACCAGTTCCCACAGGGTTAAATTTTAGAAATGAATAAGTACAATTATTGTTCTTGTTCTCATGAAATGAGCGTAAAGTCACAAGTTGGTTATTTCGAGACATTCCAATTGTTGAGTTGCTGTTGTTTGTTTGAAGACACTTGTATAGTCAGTGGTATGTCCTCTGTAAATGGGGACATAATGTGCTGTACTCTCTATTCAATTCTGTCCCCATTCACAAAGGACATGCCACTGCCAATACAGGTGTCTTCAAGCAAAGAACAGCAACTCAACAGTTGTAATGTCTCAGAACTCCCAACTTGCGACTTAACACTTGGTTTGTGACAGATCACATTTGTCATAGAAATGACACAGGTTCTGTTCTTGATCTATCATATTGCATTATATCCGTGAATTGTTTCTTGGGACATACTCTTCCTGACAGTGACAGATTAAACAAACATACAGATCAAAAGATTTTTTGTCTGTGCAGTGCTCTTAATTAATCATATCACAAAAACTAAATTAAACTTCATGTCAAAACCACAGATATACAAATCAATCATCAGAGTATGTTTTTAAATACTGTATTTTGCATATTGACTTGACTACAACATCATCTAAATCATGTCATCATAATTGACACCTATTGTTAGAAAAGACAGACATATGGTACAGGAAAATCTTGCATATATTCTGGGATTTGAGATTGGGCTATGCTAATTAAAATCCATATGCCCCTAAAACATTACCTTAATCTCCCACACACATGGGGTGTGAATTTCAGATGGGTTACCTGAATGAGAGACTCCGTTTGAAATCTACACTCTCTCTCTGGAAGTTTAAGATCATGTTTTTCACAGGGGGTGTATAAATATCAACTGGAATAGTGCATTTAACAAGGAGGTTTTTGAAATAAAATTGTTGTATTTGTTTATCTGAAAATAAAAATATTGTGTTTCCCAATTTAATTCCCATATTCCCCATGGTCATATCGATTGGTCCCTGCAATAACCAGCTTTAAAATGTCAACAGGCAAATTTACCTTTGGGCCATCAAGCAGGTCAAATGTTACTAATTTGTGAAAAAAAATAAGAATGAAGTTCAAATTGTCCCTCATGGACAGAGAAAACAAGATGCAATTCAAACATTTTAATTTAAATTTGTCAGCAGTAGGCCCAAGGCATACAAATCCTTTGCTTAAAAGATGTACACTCAAAAGCATGAGGCATACACGTGTTTTGCTTAAAAGACATACTCAAAAGCATGGATGGTATATAGTTTTGGAAATGGTGGAAATTAGTTCCAGAAAAGGGATTTTTTAAACCTTTCAGAATATTCTCACATTTCGGTTCTTCCACAAATCAGTGTCTTCACATTTCTAAAACTGATCTCAAACATCAAGTAAGAAACAGCAAAAAAAAGTTTAAACAATTTGGGTTTTTCAGGTTTAAACAACATAGCAAGTTGTTTAAACCTGGCACTTAAACAACCTGCATTGTTTAAACTATTTTCATCCTAGGCTATTTAATAAAAGGCACTTAATTTAGTGCCCGCATGACCCATGTGTGCCGCCATAAAAAGACCACCAAGTGATCAGTAGATGTGCTACAATGGTAACAGATAGGAATTAAATTTTGGAGCTTTTTACTAATGGAAAAAAAGTTATCAATGGAAACTCTTACAATAACACTACAAAGTTGCAAAAAAAACAACAAATTTGCTAGAAAATCTGGATATGCATGCCGTCCAATTGAAATACACAGGAAGACCACCCACTGTGCCAAAGGTCACTTTTCCAGACTTCCTGTTTACAAGCTGTAATGTCAGCGCCCATCTGGTCACGTGACACATGGGCATCAAATTAAGTACCTTTATTTAAATAGCCTATGATGACTGTTTAAAATTTGTAAACTATTCATGATTTCATGCAATTCTCTATGAAGCAATAAGCAAGAGTGATTTTGATCAGATTAACTTTGGCTTTTATGTTCATCAAAATACTTTTTCAAACGCATTACGAATAATTATAATGGTCTGATGTTACCATGACAACAGTGTAGTTCACAATTCCCTCTGTTAACCCCCAACTGACACACACTGATTCTGTGTATTTTAAATTGAAATCACACCATGTCAATGACACAGCCTAGAGATTCACATTTAATTGGTGTATACATTTATAAATATATATCAAGGAGATCGGTAACTTACACTTTGTGTCTAAATTACACAGTTACGAGTGCATATGTTGCAGAGCTATGTAGGCAGAATTGTCATCCTGTAGCTATAAAAAGCATACCAGCAAATGTAATATTATTAATTAAATACAAGTTTTCTACTCTAAAAATTAATAGTATTTGCCATCTATCGATGATAGCATGCATTGTGTTGATTTCATTGCAACAGGGATGCGGCTATCTACAGATGATAGCATACCTTGTCTTAAATTCATATAAGGCATAGCAGTGTTTGTGCAAAAGTGTTATGACCCACAATGTTTAGAAATGCAATCAAAAGAATTTGGAATAAAAAAAGTAATAACTTAATAATGATTACATGGAAAAACAGTGGCATGATCGATGGGAATTATATAAATGAACATAATTTTCACTAAGTTCGCCGTAGCAAATAATAAAGGTGACAAGCAGAAAAAGTGATCCCGCCCGGTAATTGAACCCAGGACCTCAGGTTTACAAGACCTGTGTCTTAACCACTTGGCCACGGGAGCTTCGTAATTAGGCTGGTTTGTCTCCTTTATTATTTGCGATGGCGAACCTGGTGAAAAATTATGTTCATTTAATAATGATTCTCAGCAATTTCTTATGTATGTTTTTCACAAACTAGTAAAATTGGTTTAAATTTGAAACCATTAGAGAAAACACTGATATATAATCGACGTAAGTCATTTGCTATCTACAGCAGATACATTGTCGCAAAATTTGTCCAGCATTGCAGATTTTATATCCATAATGCCGCAATTCATTTTTGTTTTTAAACAACTTTGTATGCATGAAGAAATCATAGTGAATTTACTAAGGCTCCATGAAATTTAAAGGGGTATTATGTGACTTGTTGCCAAAAACACACACACTCTCTTTCTCCACACTTTCCTTTATCACATTGCTTTTATCGGTTACTCACAGTATCTAACCCTATCTCACAGCATGGGAGTCAAATGTGCGATTCCAGTTGAAATCCACACAGGGAGTGTAGATTTCAAATGGGGTCACCCATTCAGGGAAGATTAAGGTCATGTCTTCCATATGAGGTGTATGGATTTCAACTGGAATAGTCCATTGGGTCAACAGGCATTTACCAATGGGGGCACAGTGACGCAGTGGTACGGGCTCTACCTCGCAATCGGAGGGTTGCGAGTTCGAGCCCCGGCGGTGCCATCGTGTTGTGCACTTGGGCAAGGCACTTTACCTCACTTTACCTCACTTGCCTCTCTCTACCCAGGGAGCTGTCGCCCAAAGGTTTGAGCATGCCTTAGGCATTGTATGGCAGCTGACATATTCTAACGACGGCGGAATAAATGTAAAGCGCTTTGATACATGTGAAAGGCGCTATATAAATGTCAACATTTATTAACCCTAACACTGACCCATGCTTTTTGGTATCGGAAGTCAGAGAAGATCCGAATTTTTCAAGAAGAAGAAGAATTTTTGACTTGTGGTTTTTACTGGTGTTAGGGTTAATGGAATAATTTGCAGAAAAAATTGAAGCTATTTTGACCAAATTGACCTATTTGCACTTTCACTATGGACCACGGCCTCATCCCAATGACATAGTTGAATAACCTCAATTAAACAATCATAGTGCAAATTTGACCTCAAGTTGCAGAGTATGAGTTTTTGTACCCAAATTTTCAAAGGTCATTCAATGAATGTACAAATGTATTGGGGTTAAAGAACTGTGCCCTGATAGATGAGCATGTTGTGGATCCTAGTGTTTCTGACCAATCCCTGGAGCAGTTAGGAAAAGTAATTTGTACAGAAAAATCTGAACCTTTAACCAGCAGTGCACTGGCCTATTGCTCATCATGGATTCTGTGCATAAAAGCGTTTCTTATTAGTGCTTATATTAAACTTTGGAAACACCCCAAGGAACATTTCTACAAATAAAACTATCTGAGTCACATATAAGCAAATATGACTACTACTGATAGATAGTGACTGACAATAAACTATATGCAAAAAATGTCATCAAAATAGAATTTATCATATGAAAACACTAGTAGCTGTGTGGAAAAATACTTGATTTGAGGCAAAATATAACACTCTGGGGAAGCAGATTCTTGTTTTAGAAAATACTGTAGGCACATGTTCAGAGTTTGAAATCAGAAAGAACATTTTCCTTTTATTATGATGAAGTTAATTGCACAAGTTTGCCATCCATCCTTAACATTTGTGTTCTACCTTTAAAAGGAAAATTTAGAATTCTGTAAGACATTGTAGAATTTCAAGAGAATAATTGAATTTGCTGGTAATGGTGCTTTCTTGAAGCCTGTCAGTCATTGTAAGATCTATTAAGGTCCGTTCATACTACGCCGCATTTGCGATGCGTTGCTTTGCGATGCGGTGCTTTGTCGCACGGCATCGTACTGCAAATATTGCATTTCGATATCGCAATAAAGTTAAATACATTTTAACTTGGAAATGCGACGAGTTGCGTTGAGTTGCGGCAAAAAGTAATCGATATATCGGCATTGCAAAGCAACGCATCGCAAATGCGGTGGTAGTATGAACGTGCCTTTAGAGTCAAACCAGCCCCTTATCCAGGAGCTTTATTGTTATTGCTAGTCCCAATATTTTACCTATGAGCATACATTGTAGGAACAGGGGCAGTTTCAAGAATTGAAGTTGGAAGGGGAGTATAATACGATGCATCAGGGGAGTTGTTGTGGTGGTGGTGGTGGGGGGGGGGGACTATTATATTGTCACTAAGTTCTTCATTTCTTTCATTATTCTTCCTTCTCCTTTTTTTTTTTCCTTTCTTACTTCCTTTTTTCTTTTTCTTTGAAAATTTTAGGGGAGTTTATGACACATTTGCTCCTATGTGGGCCCACCTCTGGGAACAACCTCTCACAGTCATGTCGGTTGAAAAGAAATTGAAATGTCTACCATTAAAAGTACCTTGACAATGGTCTGGTATTTACAAATGAAGGATGGATATGAACATGTCTGACATTCATTATATCCCTTAAAAGGACATGCAGCTATTGGACACTGGCGACACACACTTTATTAGCATGATCAGCATGGCCACTTGTTTCTCATTCCTGCCATGAATTTTTGCCCAGCAAAGTAAATGTTTTTATAACAATTTCAAAAGGGCACTCAATAGTTTCTTGAAAACGTTTAAATGTCATGGACGGTTATATAAAGGTTATACTATGTATCAACATTTTCAAAATAAATATTTAAAAGTTGCCAAAACATTGCAACCTAATGTTATTTGCTTCCCCTGTCTACGCCACTGCCTAGATGGTACTCAGTAGGGTCAAATGACTTGAGCATTTTTAGTAGTCAAAACCAAATAGTCATGACTAGTTGATTATTGAAGACTATTTGGAGGTTAATATTTGAGCAAAAATTCAGTTATTTTCACACCCAAAATGTACAAATCAACATGTGTAATTGCATGACACAGGATATATGTTACAAAGACACAAAGTATTGAACCAAATACAAAACTTGCTTTTAAAAATGGCTCATTTACCACAAGTTGATCTGTGGGATTCAAACTGGACAAATATACCAGGCATGACAGGTCTGTCTTGCACATATAACCAGTTTAGGCAACATTTGTATGGATGACAAAAATCAGTTGGCCAAACTTTATGTATTTTTATCTAGTTGTCTTATTTAATATATCTTGAAGACAAAATAGATAGTCGTCATTAGTCGACTATTACCAAGTCATAGTCAAAAGTCATGACTATATATATTCGCGACTACGACTATTGATAACTTTAAGTCATGAACCCTAGTACTCAGAACTTTTTGGTCAATTTTGGTATAAAACTATGATTTGTTTCATATTTTTTGACAAATATACCAAATTTTACCTAACTGGAGCCCAAATGTTTTGGAAATTGTGTAAAATGTTCACAAAAGTGTTATATTTGGCCAAAAATATGGGCCTTAGGTATAAAAGTGAATCAATTTATTTCTTGCAAAACTTTTACACTTTGACATTCTTGGGAGTCACATCCCAACCCAAATTAAACTCAAGCAGCATATTATGATCTATATCATGCGCATCAGTCAGCGTGTTTACGGTGTTTATACTGAGTACCACACCTTATTTCACCTTCATCCGTATTTTAAATCCTCTCACTATCATCAGGTCGTTTCTATTGCAAATACAGGGTAACGATTCACTACTCACATATCTAGTGGTGAGGGCAGAAGTCCACAAATATTTTTTGGGACCTTCAAGGTCAAGGTCAGATTTTGTCCCCACAAAATTGTCACCCAAACTGTTTATACTGCAAATGTTACCGCCTATTCACCACTATTAACCACCTCAAAAGGTGTTTCTACTGGGGTCGCATATTTCTCACATTAACACCCCACAAATGAACTTGAGTTCACTGTTTACTCGGTAGAAACACGCTGAATATCTATCTCTGCATTTCCCCTTAAGAAAGGCCTTTGTCTTTTGGGTCATGATTCTATAGTACAAAAAAAAGTACATCTGCTTATTAGCAGTTTACAGTAGGCCAAGCGTAACTATGCATTGAAGTCATGTAGAAAGACACACTGCAAGTCACGTTGTGTTCCATCCCCATGGGGCAAATGGACATTGCACTCGTAATACCCAGTTCCTTAAACGCTAACTAAATGGATTGCATCAAAAACATTATTTTCCTAAGAATCGCACATGGGAAAAGTTTGTATTTATTTATACAGACATGATCCTCATTAATACAGGCTACTGATGGAAATGTTGTAAATAGTTACTTATTTAGGTCAAAATTAAACTTATATTGATCTACAATCACTACAATGTTTCCCTTTAAGCATATCAAAGGATAAGCAAACTAAAACCAAAGATACTGGTCTAAATAATGATGGCATGGTCGTGATAGATCATGCAAAAGTAACGGCTGACTAGAATAATCAATTATGTCGCAGACAATTGCACGGCGAGTCAGCGCTTTTATGCGGCCTGTCCTATATTCAACTTGTTTTCCTGACATTTTTGATAACGGATGAAAATGAAGAAGCTGTGGTCGACTGATATGCTCTAAACTCAAAAAAGGGAAAACTTTATTAGGATCAGTAAGTTTGAAGCAACCATGCATTCACCTATTACGTGTGGTCATTAACTCTATAGCAATGTATCACTTAACTTTCTCTATCCTTATCTTCTCTCTCCCCTATAGTGATGGCACCAGAAATTTCTGGGTGTGCAAAAAATTCTGATTTCTTAATGCCCCCCCCTCCCCATTTCCCCTGGTGTCACCACTGTATCTCTCTCCATCTCAATATCCCTCCCTCCCTCTCGGTAACATGGGTTTACACCACATCCACATCACCAAAAACATTTCTTTCAATTGTGGCCCTCACAACAACAATGTGATGTGTAGGGTTTATGTTAGTCACAGATGGTTGATTGGATGTTTACGTGTCCAGGCAGAAGCAAAATCATTTTACATGCAATAACCTATAGACTTCTAACTTGGTTGGGTCATAGAGTATGATGACCTTGTGTGCTGTATAGTTTTGTGTCATGTTATTTATACATATAGGAATATTAATGAGCTTATTTGCCAGAAATTCTGTCTTAAATTCATCATATCCACTCTACAATTTAAATACAATAGCAGATGAACTTTAAACCTTAATTGGTAGGGTGAGAGAGTATGATGACTTCTTATGCTGAATAGTTTTGTGTCATGTTATGTGCATATTTATGAATATTTTAATCATAAATGTACAAATAACATGACACAAAACTATTATTTACATATTACCTGTATTTATAAATCATTGTTGCGGGAGCCACCTTAATTACAAGTTTACAACCCACATAATGCTAACAGGTTTCTTTCCCTTTTTTTTTGGTGGCAACATTCAGTTTTAGAAAATCATGTATGAAATTTCAGTTGATACCTACACACAATTTCAATTCAAGCAAATCAATTTCCAGGGAGCTTGACTGGGCTCAAAAAGAAACTTATAACTTTTCACATGGTCGTATCGTGAAAAATTCAAAATCTGTCTGTCAAAATGAACCAAATGAACACACAGGATTACTCCAATACTCCACTCCAATGGCATGTCAATATCCAAACGGTTACCTTACTGACATGACTGAAAAATGCACTGGCATGGAACCGCTTGCTGTATCACATGTCACAGCCTGGAAATTTCGGCAACATAGTGTTTAAGGCACATCATGAAGAAGTCAAACCAAATGAAGGTATTCGTGAGAGAGTGCCGGTGCACGGGTGCGTATGCGTCCGTGTTCGTCTATGTAGGGGTGTGTTTATGTTCGTTGGATATGAGTGTTATTTTTGGGAGGCAATCCTTAGACAGGAAAGTCCACATTACTGTTACAATTGCTTTACATGCACATCAAATGAGCTGTGACATGTGGTCCAGGAAGCTGTTCCATGTTAGAGCATTTTTCTATTGTGTCATTTGGGCAACTGCTTGGTTTACTGACATGTCTTTAGAGTAGAGTATTGAAGTAATCCTGTGTGTAATTTTGGTTCATTTTCATGGACAGGTTAAGATATGACCTTTTGAAAAATTATAAGTTTCCTTTTGAGCCCAGTTTATATTCTGATCTATCACAGGGCCAATTATAATATACATCAGCCGCGGATCCAGAGAGAGAAAAATACGGGGGGCGCAATATACATGAGATGTTTAGAGGCGGCGAACCATATGGCGCTGAAAGCGATCATTGCGCCAAGGCTTATGCATTGACGCAGGGGGTGTCTGAAGGGGATGTGCCCCCTGAGAAGTTAGAAACTTTTCAAAATGGAGACCCAATTGAAGCCATTTGGTGGACCATTTTGACACTATTATTGTGCAAAATTTGAGTTTGAAAGAGCCCAAAATTTGCGAAAAAACGGCCCAGTTGAAGCCATTCGTAGACAGGTTTTGACATTTATTGTATTAATTATTGCTTTATATGTAGGCCTACCCATAAAGTTGCGCCACGCAGGGGGGTGTCTGAGGGGGGGATGTGCCCCCCTCAGAAGTAAGAAAATGTTGGAAAATGAAGACATAATTGAAGCCATTTGGTGGAACATTTTGTCACTATTTTTGTGTAAAATTGAGTTTGTAAAATGACCATGACGGCCCATTTCCCATTCGTGAACAAGTTTTCAATTTTATTGTAGGTCTATATATTCAATTGCTCTAAACATAAAGTCCCGGGTATCTAAAGCATAAAGTAAAGGGCAACCTCTTTACACATACGCAGGGGGGTGTCTGAGGGGGGATGTTCCCCCTGAGAAGTTGGACAATTTTGCAAAATGACGATTTTGACACTATTATTGTGTAAAATTTTAGTTAGATAAATTTCGGAAATGTGTGAAAATGAAGGCCCAATCGAAGCCTTTCTTGGACCATTATTCACTATTACTGTAGGCCTAATCAGTAAGTTATTACTTAAAACAATATAAAGTGTACGGGTGTCCAAAACAAAAGCGAAAATGGCCAGTTGTTTACGCATAGGCCTGTGTAGAGGGTGTCCCCGTAGAAGTTAGAAACTTTTGGAGACCCAATTGAAGCCATTTTGTGGACCATTTTGTCACTATTATTGTGTAAAATTCTAGTTTGAAAAAGCCAAAAATTTGCGAAAAAACGGCCCAGTTGAAGCCATTCGTAGACAGGTTTTGACTTATATTGTATTAATTATTGCTTTATATGTAGGCCTACCTATAAAGTTGCGGCACGCAGGGGGTGTCTGAGGTGGATGTGACCCCTCAGAAGTAAGAAAATTTTGGAAAATGAAGACCTAATTGAAGCCATTTGGTGGAACATTTTGTCACTATTTTTGTGTAAAATTTGAGTTTCAAAAATCAGAAAAAATTAAAATTTTTGAAATTACAAGCCAATTGAAGCCACCTTTTTTTTCACTGTTATTGTATAAATTATTGGTTAAAACACCAAGTGATGGGCGTGAAATACAGAAGCGAAAACGAACAGTTGTTTATATACGCAGGGGGTGTCTGAGGGGGATGTTTGAAAATTTTGAAAAATGAAGGTCCCATTAAAGCCATTTTTGGTGCATAATTTTTACATTATAGGGCCCGAACTCATTTTGCAAAATTTTAAATGTTTCACTGACACTTTATAGGCCTAAGATACGCAATTAAAGCATGCATGGATCGATGTTGAAGTCGGCATGGAGTCCGTCTTAATGTACTGATTTTGGTGACAAAATGTGACGGCCCTGTATATTTTGACATGCTTTTGGGCGGTGGACCCGCCTTCAAGCAATGCCTAAAATAATCACAGGCCTATATATAATTATTACAGGGCCTACTTTTGATTGACCCGTTAGTGCGGTTTATTTAGACATGGACCTACTCAGTTACGTGCAATTTAACTTTTTCCCTTCTCCATTTCTCCCTTTTTCTCTTCTCTTTTTCTCCTTTTTTCATCTTTCTCTTTTCTATCCTCCTTTCCTTTGGGGGGGGGGGGGGAGGGGGGCGGGGCCGCCGGCCCCCTGAATCCGCGCCTGAGTCAGTGGTCCAACGATTTATATCAGCGGGCTCGCAGTACTATGATTTTCACATGCTTTTGGGCCGAGGACCTGCCTTCAAGCAACATAAAAAAATAATCACAGAGGCCTTCGATCGACCCGACTGTGCAGTTTTTTAGGCACTGGCCTACTCAATTACGCGCAATTTAACCTTTCTCTTCCCTTTTTCTCGCTTTTCTCTTCTCTTTTCTCCTTTTCTCTTTCTCTCCTTTCCCTTTTCCCGTTTTTACGGGGGGCGCGCGCCCCCTCTTTCCTACTTTTGCTATTTTTACGGGGGGCGCGCCCCCCCTCTGGATCCGCACCTGATTACAAAATATAATGTACAATCAAATTGTTTTACAAAAAAGAAATGCTAGTAAAATTTAAATAGAATTCATACCAATTGTGTGAAAAAAGCCGCACCTGTTTATAGTTTATTAATTGAACTCACATAACCTAAACGATGTCCCATCTGTTCATCTTATATATCAGCCATCATGGACAATTACAGAGATAATAAGAAAATGACACTGATGAACTAGATTACATTTAACAATATTAATGTTCCAATCAGGTGTTGCGGACATATTAGTGTGCATGTATATATGACCTTTAAAGGCCATATGCTGACGAAGGGTTAGGAAACGATGCTAATTGTCTCCGAGTCTGACCTTTAAATACATGTGTCTAATCACATCAAAATGATGTAACATTTTTCAATTACAACTCGCCTTCTTTCATGAGGAGATGGGTATATTCAAGGTGGGCACATAACAGATTCATTTGACTGGGACTCTTTTAACCATACCGCAGAAACATGGCATGTTGCCTCAGGGGATCGACGCTAAGTCAGGTACCGCGTGAGCAAACTCAAAAATAGCGCAAACAGCGTGGCGTACACAAAAAAGAAACTTCGCAGCGTAAGATAAGCGATGTCGCCAGGTCTGTACGCTGTACCAGCGTCAGCTGAATTCGAGTACGCTTAGAGGGCACAGGCATGAAAAATTCCAATCTGTGTATTAATAATCTAAGCTTTTAACTCTCTTCATACGGGTGTCAACTGCAGATGACAAGTGGTTTTGTTTTTGATTTTAAAATGTCAGAATTGTACATTTTCAATGGCATATTTGAAATCGGCATGTAAAATGCATTAAAATGAGTACAAACAAGCCTAGTATTGGTTCAGTGGTTCTTAAGATAGCTCTTGATATTTTGAGAAAATATCTTAAAACTGGGACTGGGAAAAATATCTTTCAAATGTTAAAGCCTATAATAGCTATCGCTAGCATGCAGAACATTAAGGGCCTGTAGATTCAGGTGAGATGAGGATCAGCTCAAAGTATTTCAATGCAATCATATCCTGTAATAAAAAATGAAATGATAAAGATGCTCATAATTCAAAACAGATTATTTGGTCAGTCCCCAATATAGATGTGCCTCATCTGCACCTGTGAGATTCACTATTTCAAAAGGATCCAGTTCAGTGGCGTATATTTAATTTTGATATGGGGAGATGGGGTGGAAGAAAAATTTTCTTGAAGTATAATGAATCCAGTACTTTTAGGAGACAGAAAAAGTTTACAGTACAAATGTGTATGAAGTGCACAAAAAATATTGCCATATTGAAGCTAAAAAGATGAAATATGGTACAAAAGTGGAACAAATTTGAGTGAAGAGCACAAAAATTAGCATTTTTTAGGCTAAAATGGTACAATATGAGGAACCACCCACCTTTTCAAAAATATTGTGGTGATTCATCCCCCATACGCCAATAATCATGCAGTTCTATTGGAAATTTGTCAAATTTTACAAATTTTCATGATTGCATTCTGTAAGTACAATTATCTGGAAAACTCACTCTATATCTGTTGAGCATGATCAGCTAGCATATGAATGCTGTCAATGTGATATTGCAGCAACATTAATCATATTGATGTTAGCGTTATCATATGGTATATTAATGTTCCAAATTTGTCATTATAGCTCCATGTTATAGACTTACTAATAGAAGTTGATCTTTAAAATCATCCCTACTACAACATTAGGTCTGCCTGATTATATTTTCATGTGTTCATATTTCCAGGTGTTTGTTTTTAATATACAGTAAATAACACTGCTGTGGGTGTCCAGTCATGTGCTTAGAAGTCAAAACAATAATATTTGAGCCAATTCTTTATATAATTCACAGTTTTCAGCAACATGAAAATATATGATAACTAAGGAACATCAGTAAGTCGTTGAGTCTTGAATTCTCAGTACATTTAAAGCCAAACATTACAATTCCCCATTTCTCAGGTAATGGTCAGACAGACACATGAGTAAGTGTAATGCACATGGATAGTCTTACAATTAAGGTCTGATTGTCCCCAAGGGTAAGGCTACCCAATACGCCCTATAATATAGTACGACTGCAGCTGGTCAGTTAGACCAAAGTATTCGGACTCTCACATCCATGGTTGTTTTTTCAAGTGATGCCTTTTAATGAAGAAACCAAAATAATGCCTTACAATTATCTTAGAATTTGTGTTTTTTAAATGTTTGGTTGCACTTATAGGCCTTCCATCAACAACAATGTTGTTGAAGCATATTGTTGCACATATAAACACATTGTATGTAAGTCTAAATTACTTTCTTGCTTAGTCTTTAATTACAGTAAAGCCAACAAAATATCCTTTAGAACAATTGCTACATGCTTGACATAATTCAACAAACATCAATTTCCACTTGTTACCAAGTTTTCATCAAAAACAAATGATGCAAATTATTCTACAGGTGTCCTTACAGCAAGTCTTCTTGACAGCTTTACATCCCAGGATTTTTCTCTGTCCCTGAAGTGAACAAGTTACCAATTTGTCATACAGCCAAGGACAATACATAACCCAGATTGGAATAACTTGTTCAGTCCAGCTATCCAGGAAGTGACCTTTGCCTCAGGCAATTAGTTGTCAAATGTTGACAGTTTGTAACAGGTGTCATATTGGAAGCATTGTATGAGTTATTAGCACCTTTGTTCAGCTAAAACGTTGTTAAATAGGACTGATTTGTGTTCATCCTAATCAAAATGCCTGTCATGGTACATTAAAGCCATAATATATGATTTACTCCACAGCGACACCCTCAATTTTTCTTGAAATTTGACTTTTTGTATGATTGTAATGCCCAATGGTGTACTAAAATATACCATGTGAAAGACTAAGCCTGAAGTGCTTTAATTAGAATAAAATTTAAGTTTTTATATTGAATATATCAAATCCAGAGATCTCCGGTTTTATTCCGAGTTGTGTATCATATTGAATCAGTGATGTATAAACTGTGTGCATATCATAATATAATAATATGATCGGCGAGCTAATACATGAAACTACGCTCAATAATAATATGATCGGCGAGCTAATACATGCATTGTAGGCGCTGGAATGAAATAGCAATTTTCTTTGTTTAACCTCATTTGTTTGGCTCAAAATTAAACGGGACAATGTGATCAGTGAAAAACAGTATCATACAGAATCTATATATTCTTTATGTAAATCGCATATTATTGCTTCAACTTGTTGCTTACAAAATGCGATGGGATCAAACAGGATTAGTCATTGTATGAATTTTATTTTTTTGAAAAACAGGCCTACTTGTCAAGGAGTACATAACACAACTTAAGTTGACCCAAATTATTGGACAACATGAATTTCTTATGGTATACACTGCTGACCCACTTGGAACTATATCGATTCAAAAACTATCGCCCACGGCAACAAATTAAATTTTCATTCTGATGACCAAGCTGGCCTAGATATGCGGTACACCTTTGTAGTCAAACAAAAACCCTGCACAACAAGTGAAATATGTAAAGATTGTGTAATATATTGGTCAAACTGTTCACTTTGTTTTGCTTTAAAAAACACAAATACAAATAACATACTTTATATTATAAAAATGATTCTTGAATTTGAAGGTATATTAGATAATTAAGAACACATTTGTATAACCTTTGTGTATACAAATAAATAGAGCACATGAAGTGTTAACCCTCTTCACACGGGTGTCGACTGCACATGACAAGTTCAAAATTTTCTTTAAAAATTCAAACATTTCAGAAATGTTCATTTTCATGACCATATTTGGAATCAGCATGAAAAATGCATTAACATGAGTACAAACAAGCCCAGCATTTGGTTCAGTGGTCCTTCAGATAGGTCTAGATATTTTGAGAAAATAGCTTAAAATGTGAAGCCTATGGTCAGCGCATAAAGTCTAAAATGTCCGACCTAGTCTTCAATACCTATGCAATGAGCTCATTCTGCAGGTGGATAATTTGGGTCTGGGTCCAGCCTGCACTGAAGGGAGTCAGCGTTTCCCCCTAGGGTTACATTTCATTGTGCACCAATCAATAAAAAAAGGTTAGAGATAAACTTGCATGAGAGCCAGGTGATATATGGAAAGGTCATTTGGTGCGATATCTGTGGCCGGAGCCGACCAGAGTGGACAGAGCGAGCATGAGAGGAAGCTTATATTACTTCACGACGGGTCATTTGCAATTTGCTCTAGAAAAACAACACTCCGTGTTGGCACATAGCTTATGTTGATTTGAATTTTAATATATTTTTTCCAGTGAAGTGGAAAACAAAATAGGCTAAACAAGACCTCATTGATTTAATTGAGTTTTGGGTTTCTACTTGATGTTTTTACAACAGGGCCGTGACTAGTTTAACAAAAGCAATGTTTCAAATGTGATTGGATTTAAAGTATATAGTTCAAAATCTGTTAAATTTAAGGATTTTAAAAGAACCAAGAAAATTGTAACACTTTCAATGGAAACTAAAGGCAAATAGATAAATATTTACCTGCTAATGACTGGCTTAAAACTCATAGCTCTACCAATAAATTCAATCGATGCTCAATCGTTCCAATTTCAATTTTTTACCCCCTTGAAAGTTGCCTTGCTCCCCTTTGAAAATGTCCCAGCTATGCTACTGTTGATGATATTAACATTATGGCTTTGGTCATGAGCACTTCATAATTTCTTCCTTCTGGTCTTGTGTTTTTTATTTTGTTGGCAGGATTTTCAAATACCAACTTCCTGTACCTTCATTGTAACATTCATCTAATTCCTCAGTGGCATAGCATCAAAGGGACCCCAATCGATTGAACAATTTAGAAAATTCCATAGGAAAATTGGCAAAAAATGGTTTGTGCCCCCATCAGGCCCTGGTGCCCCCCCCATCATGGTCGGTGCCCCCCCCTCCCCATAGGATGACTGACTAGTACGCCACTGTAATTCCTTATTTCCTATGACTAAACTATCAATTCAAATAAATCACTCAAAGTACAAAGTACAGCATTTCAATATACCGGATGTTTAGCAACAACTGAGATCTATGAGTTACTTTCGCAAAGCTTTTGATAATTAAATAAGTGACAAGCATTCTCTTAAAATAAACTAGCATTCCAAGAAACTGTGATTTCCTGTACACCATTAAGAGCACAAAGTATTATACAGGCATGGGGGAAAATGCCCCCAGTCAGAACTCTTGTCCCCTAGTAAAAACCCCAAATAATGAAATTACCACTTTTTGCGGCAATTTTGCACAAAATTGGTTGATTTTACCCTCCTGAAAGTCACTTTTCCCTCAATGCCCACCCCCCCAAAAAAATTTCCTGGTGCCGCCACTGATTGCCCATTACATTTATCTTATATCTCCTTCACATGTTTCCTCCCTTTTAATTGCTCCAATTGTTCTCATCAATTGTTGAAGGTTATATATTTAAGACAACTGTAAGCCCATCTGTGCTGTGATTCTCCTGCCCTCACACTTCATCTCCATCCTCTCTTGAGCATGTTCTGATGAAGCAGTTTGAGGATATCTAGATATTATCTAAGATTTCTCCCTCATCAACAAACAAAAACACTCTCTGTGAGGTCAACAAGGGTGCACTTGACTTCACCCAAGGTCAGCAAATAACTGATGAAAACCCTTAATTAGTGGATATAGAAGCCAAAACTAAAACTAAATATTCTTGGAAATATTCATTAGGTTTGTATCAAACAATTATAGAGGAGAAGTTCATCTTGTGAAAACCAATTACTGTGACCAATCAACCAGAAGAAAGGATCAACCACTATTACTCCAATGATGGTCTCCATCCAAGATGGCCAAAACTGTCAGGTCAGTTATAGTAATTGGTTTTAACGAGATGAACTTCTTTAAAACTAAATAATATTCTTACAGCACACACAACACTTGCACAGTTCTTTAACACTTACTTTCGAACTATATGACTGTTTCTAGTATAAATCTGGACCCATGTTTACATCCATTTGGTAGTCTGATGTACAGGTGCTTGAGTGCCTGCACTGTAAGAACACACATAATTATATTTTAATAATGAAGCGCAATCGAACAGGTTAGACTAGGAGAATCCAGGTTCCATGATATAACCTATAACACTCTGGGAAATCCACCATACTGGATTGTCACACATGAGGAAATAGTAAACTGTTGGCATTTTCCTCCAAACCCTAATGCAAAAAAAATAAATCATGAGCATTATACAGGTGTTTGCTCATGTAGCATTTGAAAATAACACTCCCTGTGTGGAAGATTGAAGTCATGTCTTCCAAAAGGGGTGGTATATTCAACTGGAATAACCCAATGTGCAACATCTGTTGCAAAATCCGACACAAGCAATTTTGTTTTAGAATAGTCTCACTAACAGTAGATGCAAACTGAAATTACTTGCTAATTATAGACGATAAAGGCCCGGATAAAGGCCTAATCAGAGAAAATTGATCAAAATTCAGGTTTTGGAATTTTTGTGGCAACAAGGAAGTTTTGCTTACTTGCTTGCTTATTTTGGGTGGTTTTCAGCTTTCCATATCCTCCTGTCCTGCATCACAGTTCCCAGGTCAGAGGGTCAGTTTTAAACATGCTAATAGATGCATATGTGATACCTAAAAGCAATATAATAAAAGCAAGATCTGACATTGAATATGAAGGTAGGTCAAAAGTATATGCATACATTTATCATCAGTGAGGCAACTTATATATAGGCTGTCAAATATGATAGCATCTACACATATGAATTTTAGCATGCTATTGACAGCCATTAACATTTACAGAATGAGTTATTTAATGTTTTATGAAAAAAAACTTACAGGTATTATGATAAAAATTAATTGACCTTTTCAACCTTATTCAGAAAAGCATTATGCACATGAATTTGACCTTTCATCTTCATCAGGACACAATAATTTGAAGGTAAAACTGTAATATTTGTTCATACACTCCTATATGCATAGCGGCCAATCAGAAAAGCGATTAGATATTGTATTATGCACTCAGTGCACTATATGCAGTACTTTTGAATGCATCATTTAACAACTTTCCTTGTGGGTTGATGCATTTATATTTGCTCATATATATTTGCTCTACCAATGAATTACTTCTCTCATTTTAGTGACAATTTTGTAATATAGGAATAGCAAAAATCACAGTTTTGTTCTTGTGTATAAAATAGGTTTAAACTGCATATTACTTATTGCTTGAGAAATTATACAACATTGTACAAAATAAGGCACTTGTACTTTACTGAGATATTGATGCATCTAATGGGAGGTGCACTCCCCCTGAGTACAAGTACAATTTTACTCTCATCAATACAGTTATAAACCTGCAAATAACATTAATTTCTCTAGTGCATGTAAAATTATAGGAATGCTTAAAGCCTTGTTATTGATCAATAATTCATATAGCAGTTAGGCAAAATGTTTTCAACAAAAAACTTTGACCAGGTGTTTTACTAATACCTGACACTCCAATGGTGGGTCTTCCTCTATATACCTGACACTCAAATGGAATGTTCTTGAATATCATGTCGGATATATTTCTTTGGCTTGCATGGTTTGCCCCATGACATCTTGTCATCTTGTTAAGGCTGTAATTTGCCAAACTTGTCCTACAAGAGAAACAATAACAACATAAAAAACAGTAGTGCTGTTGATGAAACAATAGATACCCATCATATGTATGACACTTAATCTGTGAGACATCACTCTAATCAAATTGTCTTAAGAACGTAAGCCGATTACATGTGCACAATAGATGTTGTCAGCCAACTTATCAACACAAACAACAGAGTTGGATGAACTCTGTTTGCAGTTGATGTATACCTTTTATGCAAGTTTATAAAAAAACGCCGGAAGTCTTTAATAATCTGCGTTTCTGATCAGTAGAGACGTGGCAAAAAATGCAACAATTCAATACCATTTTAGCATCTTGATTGATGTGTTTATTTTAAAAATTTTATTTAGATGGAAAAAGTTCAATAACACAAGGTTTTGTATACACAAAAAAGATTTAATATTCAGTGATCCCAGTGAATGCATAAACAAATTAAAATTGTATACAAATTTCCTAAAAGTGAAGGATAAGTCATTAAAATTGCCATTAGGTATTTTTTAATGAAAAATTTGGCAACAAATATTTTTATGACCTCTGGATGAGCACATCCCTAAATAGGCCTCTAAATGCAAAAATAGCACAAATTAAAAGCTTTAGGTTGCAAGTTAAAAATAACAAATAGAATAAATAAATCCCAGTGTTTATAGGGCATCTGATGTGCTAAAATTTGTGACTTTCTCTCAGCTCTTGATACAGGTCCAAAAGTTGCCTGTAGATAAATATTTTTCTGGATCAGAATCCTAGCTGAAATTGCTCTCTTCTTATCTTAAAGCCACAATTTATTGATCTTTTAAAATGAATTTAGTTTATTTTTGCCCAAACCTGAATTTTTAGCATATTTTAATGTTTCTACATGTCCCAACTTACACCTAATTAGATTCATTCAAATTCATTGTGCTGAAAACAAGGCAACTTTTGAATTAACGTAAGTGTGTTTTCTTTAATTTTAACTCATTGTTTTGGCTTAAAATGACCAAAATGACAATTGTCATTATATATTTGGCAAAGAATAACAAAATAAATATTTGACCAAGATCATGTAATATGGCTGAAACCTTTATTCCTCAATTGTTATGTGACTCAAAAGTATTTGTTTTTAATGTTTATTTAATTTGCCATAGTTACACTGTAGTGCACCCAAACAGTTTTCTTGTATGTGCTAGGTTTGGCGTATAGTTCAGTATGCGTGTAGAATTGCAATGAATAAGATTGAAATGTAAAATTGCTATATCTTTTGATTGAAATAACAAATTTTTACACTTCAAAATAATTATGTGAAGGACAAAAGAACACTTTATCACAGGCACATCATACTTTTTATTCAGAGTATCCATGATTCCAAAACAAAACTAGTCCATGTAAAGTTGGGTACCAATCATTTCTACTCACCCTGTATATTACAGCCTACATGAGCAAAATTGTGAGGAATGAAGAGTGAGTTGCCAGTGCCAGGCCACCTGTCACATGTGTGCAAGGTGCCAATCGCATCTCTATCTCTGTATTCACTACAATACATCATTTCTTGTCTGTAAGCAATCTATTGAAGAATAAACACCTGCACTGCAAGAAGAACAAGGTGATAAACAGAGAAAACTTGACTACCTTGAGGGAGATCATGACCAATAGAGTACACACAAGTCATTGACTTTACAAGATGCGTGGAGGCTAGTTTTGATCTCTCTTATTGTTTTCATGTGTGCAATTAACTATCAAGCGCCTTGTTCTACGAGGACAAACATACACTCACACATATTCTTGAAGAGGTTCATTAGGTAATACTGTCGGTAATAAAGTTGGTAATACCGAATAAATCCCGGTGCGGTTAACGCTCATAGGACATTAGCTATAGGGTAATACAGTATAAGATCTTGTTTTTCAACGTTTCCCATTCCCAAGGAAGTGTGTCTATATAGGTCCTCGTTGTACACAATATCCTTGTTGTGATGTTCAGTTGAAGTCCTCAAAAGTGATGGAAATTCTCCAAAACACCCCCCTACACACCACCACGCAGCCTACAGGTATTCACCACTAAACATGAATTGAATGCGTATATATATTATTTTTTGTTAATTTTGACCAGGGATATTTTTGAGATTTACATTTTATATTACATTTACATTTATGAAATTTATGATACACAATTGTTTATGACATTTATCAATAGAGGATGCACTCTCAAATGCAGTTTTAGGTCATTTGCAGCCCATTGCACATACTAGGGCACCTGTAATGGTCCACAGTTTGACAAATGTCCCCGGTTGGAATGTAAAGTTTCATAAAAACATTTGTGCTCAAGTTCAATTCTTTATGTAGACCTACAGTAAATTTAACATACCATGGATGTTTTTTGCCTTTTTAAAAATCTTTTTTACACAAATGAAATACAATACTATGCAATGAACATGGACATGTATGGTATTATCCAATAGGGCTATAAGACACAAATATATACCATCCTCATTTTGATTGCATATTTACAATGCATTAAAAATGAGTGCTATTTACAATATACTTCAAATTACATATGTCTATATCATAAATATTAGTTTAGAATAAGACTAGCAAGCTTAGGTTTACTGCACAGCATATTTTAATACATGAATATTTGTCATTTCATATCAAAAATAAGGTAATACAGTAATAATGCTAGTTATAATAGTAAGTGAATGATTGCTGTCTACTGAAGATAGCACTTAAACAAATGAGAATGCTGCACACTTAATGTTTTCCCAATCTTAAATACCAATAAAACAGCTTCGTTTCCCATTTTTAATATTTTAGAAGAAAATATTGATTTTGTACGTGTAACATGAGAAAGTACAACATATCAAATAACCCCAGACAAGACAAATGCTAATCTAGATCCTTTCACTTCAAAACATGAATGTTTGAAAAAAATCAATAAACTATTCTGTACTTCCCCAAAACCTTTGCGAATGTTAAGAATAGATCATGGGAACATTGTTAGTACGGTAAATTGTTACTGCACTGTTCAATGTTTATAAGGAGGTATATGAGTAGTAATGTTTGAGATCCAGTGCCTTAGAGTATGTTTTATGATTTCGGCACTATATAAATGAAACTGATTGATTGATACTGCTTATTGCATTATGATAGCAAACATCATCAATACCATGGCTGTACCCTGACATCTTTACACTTGCAAGTTGTAATGGTTATTCTTAATGGTTATTGGCTAGTTCACAGCAAGAGCAAAATGTGCATCACTAATACTGATATATATCATTTTTACAATTACATGCATTGCACTAACTATTGCTATCTACTGAAGACATCACACGCTACAGTACTTATGCAATGAGCTACATTATTATAATCGATATCAGTTTTGAATTATGCATTTCACTAATTATTGCTATCTACTGAAGACAGCACACATTACTAATGTGTTGAGCTATATTGTTATATATCATTTTTGAATTATTTATTACACTGATTATTGCTATCTACTGAAGATAGCACACTAATGCATTGAGCTACATTGTTATATTCTATATCAATTTGGAATATATGCATTACACTAAATATTGTATTGCTATCTACGAAAGACAGCACACACTATAGTACTATTGTATTTAGCTACTCTGTTATAATACATATATATCATTTTGGAATATATGCATTTACAATAATTATTGCTATCTACTGAAGACAGCACACGCTGCTAATGCAATGAGCTACATTGTTATAATCTCTATCAATTTTGAATTATGCATTTCACTAACTATTGCAATCTTCTGAACACAGCACACAGTTCTCATGCATTGAACTACACTGCATTGTTATAATCTATATCATTTTGGAAAATATAACACAATCACACCAGGTAACCAATGAAGTAAAGTATTCTGATCTTTCACTTTGTATTTTTTTTTCTTATAGGAACAATTTTCTTACAATAAAAATGGTACAAGTTAGGAAAACAGGATTACAAAACCACTTTGATTGAACCTGAATAAATTCATAAAACATGAAGCAAATACTACAAAGGCAGGCACCTAACAAGGTATAAAACGTACACCTACTAAGCTGAGCTCCTCCACTATCTCCCTAATGATTACCGTTAATGTGTCCTATAGTGCTTTTATAAATGTCTATCAGCCTTAAGCCTTTTATCCCACCCACGAAATACCTCACCAAGAAGTTCACCCACTTGTGTAGTGAAACAACTTTGGGTGTTACCAATGCCATGCTATACCCACTCACTTGGGCTACATGCAATCTGCATGACTTAGCTCTTGAATTTGCTTCAAAGCTGCAGAGCTTTTTGATTGTCAAAAAGTAAATCTTTTAAAGTTTTTTTGTAAATCTTAGAGATGATTTTAAAGAGGTATCCATATTGGTTAATGCTTCTGGAAGAAGTTGGGTAGACTGCATACAACTGCTGGGTGAGTTGCTGTGGCAGTGTGTGCCGATTATTTTGTAAAATCAAGTACATTTAGGATCCTTGGGCTACTTAAGGGTTACGGTGGCACAACACCTTGGCACTAATAGCTTTTGGCAACACTGTATAACTTATGCCCTGAAATGGGATGCAAATTCTGTAGAGTAGACTGTTATCTATTTTCAGTGTGCATCTTTAATGGTTCCCATATACATGCTGTAATCAATACAGCATAAGTTTGATTGTAAAAATCTTGTATTTGTCTCAATACTGGTACGTGAGCCAGATATCTTTAATTATATGTTTTCTTGAATTGATACAACAAATGCATCTGTCACAAGGTTGACATTTGTAAATTTGGGAATCCTGATGAAGATCAGATACACATCTGACATAAGTTTGACCACTCACTTATATGAATTCCCATAGAGAAAACCTATCTTCTTTTAAAATATTATGAAATATACTTGGATAAGAACAACAACAGCAACAACAACAATGCGACATATGTATAGTGCAAAAACATCAGATGACATCTCATTGCGATACATATTATATTACAACCTTATTGTCAAGAGAAAATGTATCTGAAAGTATTTTTAAAATACTTTTGTTACAGACTAATTAACAAGACAACAAATGAAATAAGCATTTATGTGCTTATAATAAATTGAGCATGAAAATCTGACATCTAACAAATGATTGCCAGCATGGTGGTCAACTATCAAAATCAACTTCAAGCTCAACAAATGATGGCACATGGGGAAGTAATGGGGGGTTTGAACATTTGGCATATTTTGCTAAAATAGTGGGTTTTCCGTGTTCTGACCAGGGCAATGGGAGGGGAGGGGAAGGGGAAAGCCCAAGTGGGGAGGAGGAGGGTGTTTGCAAATGACTTGCCACTGAGCTTAACATATGGTTCCAAGTATGTGAGCCATCACCATTCACAGAAGGAGCTACTAATTTGCAATCTTCACACCAAACCATGACATTCAACATTATACCTCTATCTCTTTTAACCTCTGACCTCGTTAAACTTGCAAGGAGCGCTCATGCTATTACAACCATGTACAGGGGACGAATGTCACAATATATCTGTGCAAGTTATCATATAGACCTTTTAGGTAAATTATTTTGTGCAGCTAGCAAAAGGGCTACCTGGGCAAAGGCAATACCTAGCGGGCAATGTGTGCCCGGAACTGATGATTAAAGATAAATATACAACACTTGTGTGTCAACTCTGGTCACAAGTGGCTTTATCCTGCATGCCTGGCTATATTGATCTACATTGCTCAAAAATATAAAAGGATCAGAATCTAACTTTCAAAATTTGTATTCTTTCTCACAGTGTCAATCAGAGTGTTTTTCTGTGTCTTGGGACTTCAGTACTTGGTAGTGCAAGCAAGTGTTGTGGCCTGAAAATTTCTGAATGAAATGACACTTATCTGATTTAAAATTTTAATGCTGTGTTTAAAAAATGCTGATGCTATTGTGTACATCATGCACCATAATACAGTACTGCAGATATCTAGATCTGTTAGCGGATCCTATATATCCTGGAAGAGGAGGGGGGGTATTAATCTTAGTACAGACATCCATAATGGGATGTGCCACTGAAATGAACATTTTCCGCCTTCAGGTGCAACAAGGATGTGCCCTTTTTGTGTGAAATTGGTATATAGATTGGTTACACTTTTGTTGTTGGGAAATTGCATGGCTTCATTTCATGATCCATAATTTCCTATAAAAAATATCAAATTTATGTTAATTTTGGCCCAAACTCTGTACATAGGGTAAAGAAATAGTACCCACTTTTGGCAACAATTTGTGCAAAATGCAATATGATTCTCAGAGGTAAAGTCCCTACCCAAACCAATACTTAAGAAACCCTCCTAAATGATTCTTCCCATTTTATGTTCACATGTTGATCATTATTACCTCTGTTATAATCAGATTTCATTTCTGATTCAGGAAATTTACTGCAGATACCTGAAGGTAGAAATAAATTTCTTCTACAAATATGTAAAAGCTTTTTTTAGCATTGACATTTGACAGCATTAATTTTCATTTTTGCGAATCACCATATCTCGTAAAAGCTTGGAAATTAAAATGTTAGAAAAACAAAGTAGTTTTAGAACCTGAAGAATAAACAAGTAGTAGCTGCTTGACATTTGAATGACAGGACACTGACATTGTGAAACACAGTGCATTACCACTAAGTCAACTAACTATTAGCTGCGAGAAGTTTGATAGTAATCCTTGATATTGCTTAAAGGGGGTCTCCAGCAATCACAACATTATGCCTTATATGCAAGAAAAATAATTATCAAGCATGGATCACATGGTTTTATTTAAAACAAACTCATATTGACCATAAAAAACCAAATAAAAACATCCGTCTCTCAACGCGCGATATCCAAATTCCCGGGCACTGAAATTGTCAAGTGCAATGACGTCCCAGTAATACAGTAAAGGCTGATGACAATTGAATATCGCGTGTTGAGAGGCGACTGTTTTTATTGGTCAATATGAGTTTGTTTTAAATAAAACCATGTGATTCATGCTTGATAATTATTTTTCTAACATATAAGGCATAATGTTATGATTGCCGGAGACCCCCTTTAATGGAATAAATCAATACTGTCCACGTAGGCCTAGGCCTATCTAAAGTATGAAGCTCAAATAGAAGGATGAACTGAGGATTTCCAGGGTTGATGGGTGTCCACTGTTATATGAAGTGTATTCTGCTCAACATCCTCAGTTGAAGGCATATACCAATGTACATTGGCACACACCCACACACACCTTCACTGACAAACAGACAGACAACCCACATGTAATGCCATGGCACTTTATGCAGCATATATAACCTAACCATCAGAGCTACCCATCTACACACAGTCATGATAACACCATGACAATTCACTGTGACACTCCCAGGTAACCTAACCAGTAGAAAATACTTAGAAGAGACCGCACATAAAATCCGATATAAACGATGTGTTCTGCCTTGTGTTATTTTCATTGATTCTGACAATGACCCTGTACACATTATGGATTTTTCTTCGTTTAACAGAGATTGAACGAAGATTAAAAATGCTATTTCCCTATGTGTATTGTGTACACATGCGTTTTCATTCAACAAAGATTAAAATTGCTTTGTACAATGAAGCAAAAAAAAGATACTTCCAACAAAGCAATTCTTAATTTGATGAAGCTATTTTTATAAAGTGTATGTTGGCTTCGTTCAATGAAGTAAAATGATCATGTGGCAGGTGAAAATTGCTAGCCTATGTTCAAGTTCATATGTACCACATCTGTGTTTATTGACATGTCAACTTGAATCGATTTCGCTAACTTTCAGCATTAGTTTTACCCATTTAGAAATTTGTTTTTAGATCTTAATTTGTTACACCAGACATATAGTATTGTTACATTGGCATGGCTGATGATTCTCGCGGTTAGACATGGTCAGAAGATGCGGAATTGGCACTAATTAACGCTTTCTTCATCTAAACCATGTTGGACGTTAATTAGCTTCCTTTGATCTTCATTAATGTTCGTCAAATGTCTTTGTTTGATCTTCGTTCAGCGCAGTGTGTATGCACATGTAATTCATCAAGATTCAAATGAAGAAATTTTTTATGTAAACAGGGTCAATGATTAGGCATATATATTTGTTCAGAATGGCTATACTATCCCTAGCCTAGTTTTCAAGAGATGTTTATTCTCCCATGAATTAAAAATGTTTTCCAATGGGGGAAAGGAACATTTCTTTCTAAAAATTCCTGAAGTTCCATTTTTTAAAGGAATTTGCAAATACCTGTAGTGTATGACTCCAATTCCCCAAAGCCATTACAGAGGCATTGCTGCACACAAAATAACACTATTGATCAAATCAGACACACAAGGCAGCCATATGGGATATTTACATCCTAACGTTTCACAATCAAGTGAAACCAATGACACCGGATTCCCAGTGGTTGTTTGGTGGCTTTTGTTACAGTATAGAGGCGCATTTTGACATTTTGAGCCAAATGCGTTTCCACACTGTAGCTGTCAAATGTCCATAAGCTAGGGAATTATTGCATGTAGCTAGTGTAAATCCTGTTGCACTACGGCCAGTGGGATGGCAGGGACCATATTTTTCCAGAATTAGCCATTTAACTAAAAAACAGCAGAGTACTTGATCTTATAGGAAATGAGTAAGGAAGCCAATAATCGCATCTTTATTTCCATTATGTCTTGAGGTTCTTGAGTTAAGGTCAGTAATATATCAAAAAGTTTTTGGCAATTCCTCCTTCCCAAGGAAAATCATACACAAGGGGCAGAAATGACATTCCTCTTGTGTGTCAGCTTGATTTGTTACAATATTTAAGTGCAAACACTACTATGTCATTCCTCCCTCCAAACTGCCTAAAGTTAATGTAACTCTGATGAACATAGGTTTATTAAATATTGGTGCATTTATTTTCTTAACTCTCAGCATGCAGGTGTCGAGCTGCAGATGACAAGTTGCAATTTTTTTTAATTCACAAATTTCAGAATTGTACATTTTCATGACCGTATTTGGAATCAGCATGAAAAATGTATTAAAATTAATTCAAACAAGCCCAGTATTGGTTCAGTGGTTCTTGAAATAGCTCTTGATATTTTGAGAAATTATCTCAAAACTTGGGCCTTTTATGTTGAAGCCAATGGACAGTACGCAGAGTGTCAATCAATAAAAAAGCCGAGTTGAAACTAATGAAGCAAGCTATAACAAATTACGAGAAAAATGTTTCACCTCCCCTAGAAGCCTGAACCATCAATAGAAACATTGTACCATAATATTTCAAACTAATCAAAAGCATCATAATTTTCAAAACATGTTGATAACAAAAAAAAAATCAATTTTGTTTAATTTTGTTTAATTTTCTATTCCTGTCCATCTAACAGACTACAAAGCGGTGAATTTCATCAAAATTCACCTTGCGGTCATTGAGATATGAGTATTTTTATTTTGTAAGAAAGAGTCAAATACTAGAAAGTATTTTAACTCTCCCTATCAATCAATCTATCAATCAATGTTGGAACACATTGGAAAACTGCTGAAGACATTGGCATTTCCCAACATTGCACAGGGAGATGGTGTGTCAGTTTTCCGTTCTTGGCATGAAAGTGTTGCAAGACTTTATTTCAAGATTGTAGGTATTTCAGGGTGGGTGACTAATTATATTTGCTCTCTAAATAGTCTAATACTGTTCAATACACATTACAATTCCATTAATTCACTAAACTATTCTTTCCTTTTTTATTTTCCATGCATACATTCTTCATGTCCACTTCTTCTCATCAACCAGGTAAGTAATTTGCACAGACTTAAATAATCTAATGTTAATAAACATAGCGGTGGACAGTGTCAAGTACAATTGTCCGGGGAGGGGGGACTTGTAGGTGGATATTAATGCTCATGCATGTAATTTCAAAACATGCCCTAAACAAATATTTTTCCAGGGCTTCCATAATACCTTGAACATGTTTTCTAAAACAGTGGAAATTGTCTTTATTTTGCAATTTTTTGATGTTTCATCCTCAAGGTCATTTCAAACAGACCCTTTTTTTCTAATTTTTGACATTTATGACACCCTAACTTTTTGATAACTCATGTTTGAGGTAACATGCCTTTCCTGATTATGTTTTTGACACCCTAAACAATGTACACCCTTACATTGCTTGCCTGTGAAAAACTACCTCTATTACACAAGCATGATATCCACCTCAAAATACAAGTGGCCTTCCCTGGAATTATCCACTTTAAACTCCAAAATAAACTATACCATAAAAAATACACCCAAAAAGGCATCTAAGATACATTTCTGCTTTAAATGGACACAAGAGAAGGTGCAAACCACAATATTGTTTGTCCTCTGTCAATTGTAGTAGTCTTGTAGTAACCATTTGGTATCAAGTTGCTGAATTCTTTCATCTACAAACATTTTCTCTCAGAAATTTACAGCCTTACATGCCTCTCAAGTTACAGAATGTTTCAAATCAATGTTTCATGTGGCTGAATAGATAAATGTTTGCGAGAAATTTAATGCACATATGCATGGCTAAACAAGAGTGAAATGGCAATTTGGCAATGAGTAAATAACGGACCGAGTTTTACGGGTTGAAAAATACATGGGACAATACCCCAAAGGATGGTACACTCTCATGGTTCAGTCTCATGGTCAATTCTAAAGTGTAAAGTGAAAGTCTCAATATAATCTACAGATGTTATCAATCAGAGGAGATATCTTACTCTTCCCAGAATCCTTTGCAACATGATACATCGCCTCATTACATTAAATGACAATCCTATTACTTTGTGCAAGTTCCCTTTGTTTTTATGTTGAGAATAGACTAACTTAGGCTAACCATGGGTCGATATAGTCAAGAAATAAACATATTGCAAGATCTGGAAGTGCTTTGTTCATTGAGGTACTTTTTGAGGCACTAGATAGCAAATCAGTACAGAAAATTCAAATGGAAGAAACCACAGATATTGGAACACAATACTCCCAACATGTGGATTGAACAGGAGATCACATGCACTAGAGGCCGGTACTCTAAACATTGTCACTCTCTAGATACAGAACCTCTTCCTCTTTAGCAATACAACAGCCATCATTCATATCCCCCTCTTTTACATATAATTATAGCTGCTTGCTTGCATGCTTGTTTGCTTACTTGCTTGCTTGCTTTAGACAGGTCTGTGGTACTAATCTATAAGCCATTCTCCTCTGACTTCAGCTCTTTGATTTAGCTCCACGTATGATCACCTGTCATAGTTCATCAAACACTCCAATTTTTCTTTTTTCCTCCTCTTAGTCTCTCCCCTTCCATCCGTCCTTTTATCAAATCTTCTCATATTCCTTAAACCCCCACATTTTTCCAATCATCGTTTCCCAGGAAATCAGCAGACCAGACCATGGACAGACAGATTGACTCACTTCCCCTATAGGCCATCCAATATGTTGTGCATTAGTAGGACTACAACTGGTATCTACTGATCAGTTATACCATCATTTCCACCTGTTTTTTTGAAGTGTTGCTTTAACATGTGACCAGTCCAATTCTTCCTGCTTCTGACGGTACATCATCCTCTTTTCCCCCAGCATAAAACTTCCTGATTTGTATTTTTGTATTTCCAACTCACTTTTTCCATTCTTCTCTACACCTACAGTTCAAAAGCTTCCAGTCAATGTCAATAAAAGTGATCCAAACTACTGACTTTTCTTTGATTGTCCTTATTTTCAGCTTCCTATAGATGCATGGCAAATTTGATTGAAAGAAAAACACAGAATACCCTGACCACTCTTGCTTTTTCAATTAAATTCACCATCTGCACCAAGTTCAATTTGTGTGTTCTGACTTCACATTGTTTACATCTTTTGCTGAAAAACGAGATCCAAAATAGTCCAACTCTTTGTTTATTCTAGGGTGGCCAACAGGCTTTATATAGCCACATCAATAGGCATGGGATGCATTTGAAAATATATTGCTGTGCAATATAATACTGCTTGTAAAGGGCACCATGAGATGAAGACTAACTAGACAAATAAACTGGCCTGAAGAAGTGACGAAGATCAAACGTGGTTGGAGGGCAAGTAATAAAATGCCAAGATGATGTGAGCAGTGTCTGAAACTAGCTTAATAGTTAACTATAAAGTAAAGTGAAATTAGATGAAATTAGGATTTCTGCAGTGGCATAACAGGAATAGTTGTAATCTTTTTGGAATTGCTTGGCATGAGATATTTTCAAAAATGATTTATTATAGTTGATTAAAAATGTGTATTCGGCATGTTAGCATGCACCCTTCACACTTTTGTGACACAGGGGTGTCTGAGGGGGGACACCTTCAGCCGGATGAAAAATATCCAAAAATTAAAGTCCAAATGAAGTCATTTGGCGCGACTATTTTTACACTGTTATTGGTTATTTTCATGTAATATTTTGATGATGTGTGAGATTTTTAGAGAATAAGCGATAGAATTTTTATTTTGCCTATCCTCTTCGTGTGATAGCGACAGGCAGGTCCAATATTTTGAGTAGTGGATGCGGCGCAGCCGGTATCCACTACGATAAAAATATTGGACCTGCCTGTCGCCTATCATAGGTAGAGGATAGGCAAAATAAAAATTCTATCGCTTATTCTCATTCTTAGTCAGTTAAATATTATTTTAATAACTGTAAACAATTTTTTAAAGCAAAAACTAAGTTACCGTCATAAAACTCCCTCATTATAAAATGAACGAAACTTGTTTACAACTTCACGTATTCTGTTGCGGCGTAATGCTAGCGCGTCGCGTATTCCGCACTAGTCTCACATTACAGCGCAATACATACGCGCACCTCTACAAGCGTGTAAGGCATTATCAAGACGCATGATGACGTGGGGTCGTCTACGGCCTGATAAACGGCACCCGAAATCTTGCGATTGTCCAATCAAAAATGTGTCTACGAACTAGACCACTCCCACTGACTAAGAATACTACTTAGGCAGCGCTTGGCATGAGATTTTACTACCATGGCATGACAGCATGAGAAAGTGCCCAAATGCATGAGTCTCATGCTCAATGCATAAGAGTTGACAGGCATGGTATCAGGGGTCACTTGTTGGGGTGGGGGGGAAGATAAAAATTATACTGGGATGCATTCATTATTTTCTGCCAGTAGGTTGGCATAATTTATACCAGTCAAGGTTTCTAGAGGGACTGTAAATTCTTAAAGCTGACCTGCTCCAAAAATTATATTACTGCAGGGACACTTGTGTGAGGGCATGGTGGCACAGTGGTACAGGCTCAAGTTTGAGCCCCAGCAGTGCAGCTATCATGTTGTGCACTTCGGCAAGGCACTTTACCACACTCTCTACCCAGGGGTGAAATAGGGAGCTGTTAGGGATGTTGCCCATTGAGCACCACCCAAAGTTATGAGCATGCCTTGGGCATTATATGGCAGCTGACATATTCTAAATATAGCGGAATCATAGACCATTTATAAATGGTCTACATGACGGAATAAACGTAAAGTGCTTTGATACACATGAAAGGCTGTATAAATGTCAACATTTATTTGTGTGTGAAGCATGCAAACAATTGCAAATTTACAATATATTAGCCCATAAATCAGTTGAGTCTGGTGTTAACCAGACCAAAAAGAAAACCATGCTGCAATATTGGTCCATTTTTTGCCTCATATATCAAGTTGGCTAGCCCGGTAAAACAAGCCACGGTACGTAGTTCTGATTCAATACATTTTACCTGAAACTGTAGAAGACAAATTTGTATCAAGACATCAACAATAGGTGCAATGCAATCAGGTAAAATGAGCTAGAAGTAGCAAAAGTATCGATAATCCAATTTGAGATAGAGCCAGATAAGCATGCAGGGCCTTTTGTTTTCTTTTGTTTAAGAGAGAAAGTATGACTAAATCTGTAACATTCTATAAGCGACTTTCACCCCGTTTTGGCACTATCATGTTTTTTATTTTTTGCTTCATAAAATATACCGTGCCAGTGTTTTTCATTTGTGACAAACAGATATACATCATTCATTTCATTTTAAACCTCCATTGTACACAAGCATCTCACGAAATTTGATCTTTCGAGTTACCATGGTAACCAAGTAATGTCTGACATATTTTACTCCTTAACTCTGAGAAAAGCCTCAATGTGAGTAAAATAACAAGTGCTCTAACACCATACCTTCTAACCTATGGCTGCATAGTTTACATGCCTGTTTGCTTGAGCTTCCGCTCCATTCATTGTAAGTTTGGACATGTACCTAGCGTCAAGCCTTTACATTATTTAATTTCAACCCATATGATATGATCAGGCCAACAATATGAATTATCTGCAGCCCATGATGATGATGTGATCAAGCCAAAATAAATCATTTGTCAAACAAAATTGATCTATTTCATATTTTTTTCATTTGATCCTTTTTGCCCAAGGGAACAAACTAAAAATTTGATGATGTGCTATAAATGAAAGTGATTTCATTGGGAGGTTGACTCCCTCCCTCCCTCAATCCCTCTAATGTAAGTTTGAAATGTTATAAATTCTAATTGTTTATTTAAATATCTGAATTATATCTCAAAACAACATAGTAAGTCTGGAAAATCTGAAATGCAAATTTTATGCTTTTATTCAAACAAAAAACATTATTTTCATTTACAAAAAGGCCCTTTTCCCAAAGACTACTTCACAAGTAGGCTTGCCCAATTTAGAAACCACCTAATTTTATTCTTGATCATGAAAAGACAGATATATTTTTTTCATATTATGGACCAAAATGATCAAAATTTCAATTTTATTTTCAACTTTTTGAACAATGTTTTATTTTCAACTTTTTGAACATTTTTGAATATTTCCATAAAACATTTGGGGATTAAACTACAAAATTCAAGTAGTAACAGGAAATTCTCTCTAGATTAAAAATATGCAGGTTTGATAATTTGGAGGTGTGACTGTGATTTTGAGGCAATCTGTTATGTGGCCCAGTTTTCCTGCAAAAAAGCGAACATGAATATTTCATAAATGTCAACAGGTTAAAGTCGTGTCCTATTGCATGCAATTGTTTCTTGTGAACCCACTCAACGCTTCAAGTTATCCTATCATGGGCTTTTCTATTTAAAATCCACAGATCCCCCTGTGGAAGATTTCACCCGGATTTCACTGCCATCTCAGTTGCACCATATGGTCAATCCAGGAGGAAAGTTTTGCTAGTTTTATGTAAAATTCCAGCTGAAAATTGTTGTAATTGATAAAGTTTTGCATAATTTGGCCTAAAATTAGACAATTTTGATTGAAATTCCATACAAAATTGTTCACAACTTTACACTTTTTATGGATAAAAATGGTTCACAGTGGACCTGGACTAATCTAAACTGATTAATTTGGTCAGAATTCCTAGATCTTCCACAGTAGGAGTGTGATTTTCAAATGGAACAGCCCATACCATAATAGGGCGGGATATATTGCACCTATCAGGGCTATCATTACAATAATACATACATCTAGCATTCTATGAAACTAAACTTTTTTACAAAGCTCCTGTAATAAATTCTCTATACTTGTACTATTTTTTCTTCCAAATTAATAAATACCAATGATAACAACTTGATAGAAAGAGAAATATGCTATTCCAGTTGAAATCCATACACCCCTATGGAAGACATGACCTTAATTTCCCACATAGTGGTGTGTAGATTTCAAATTGAGTTACCCATTCAGGTATAACCCCATGGAAGATTAAAGCCATGTCTTCAATAAGGGGTGTATGGATTTCAATTGGAATAGCCCAATAAAGAAGTGTAACATGTACTAACTGATTTCTGGAAAAAATGGAATTCAATTAATGTCAATGTATCTGCTTGAATTGAATACAGAGTACATGCAGCAATACTACAAAACATTCTATTAAAAACAAGACAAAATCTAGCACTCTTCGATTATGAGCAAAATTCAACAGTGATTTCCTTCCGTCAGCTTCACTTGAGATCAATTTGCTGAATATACACTAGCTATAGCAGTTGCAGACGTGACTTCTTCACAGAGGAGCCAATCTTGTTACACCCTGTTAAATCACAAGACTTTCTTAAGAGATTTTGCTCGGAAATTAGTCCTCTTTTCCCTTTACTGTATTTGTTATTGCAGTGAGATATTGCACGTAGACTAGATCGATATGAAACTATGAGATGCACGTATCATAGATTAGAGGATGATCCTAGCCAATCTAGGTCAGGACGGTTAAATATGCTGTATTTGATATGATATGGGAATTAATCAAACCTTATACAATAAATTGATGCCCAGATTGGATGATGAAAAAACAACAATTCTGTGAACCAGAATTAATTGATACCTTTTTTATTATTAGCAAAATTGACATAGATATTGGGGAAATTGTATTTGAATCTGATTAGTGTTTTGATTGTGGAAATTAGCAGTCCCATAATACTTTGTGTCATCACATGTGTCATGTAACTCTATACCGATGAAGACTTTGCACTAAAATTCATCTAAGAGCTTACAAAAAAGTGATAAAAAAGATGCTTCAAATTCTGGTATAAACAAATCTGATCAATATAAAATGGATGGTACAAAGCAACAGAGCAATGCCAATGTCTAATAGCATACATGCATAGTTCATCATCTTCATGTGACAGTGATTACTCCGAATTGACCTCTAGTTGATGGGTATGAGTTTTTGTACTTAACCCTAACACGCCTGAGTACTACAAAATACTACACTGCAAAATTCCTGGCGGCAGAGTGACTACATCGCACTGGATCTCTGCAGTCACCACCGCCGTCACGCCATAATAACCTACCTTATGGTGGCCGACGGAGTCACTACAAGAGAGTGACTACGTCGGAAACAAGGCAGTAGGGTACTATGCAGCAGTGTCATCACGCAGTGACTACAACTGCTAGCCTCCGATGTGTTATCTCCTCGATGCCGCATCGGCGACTCATGATGTACACCACTGACTAGATTCCGACAGTGGTCCACATCTTGTAGTCACATCAAAGTGACTTCCGTAGCCAGTGCCCCCATGCGCTGCCTGCTGGGTACCCAGTCGGCGAACTTCAAGGTGACTACGCTGCCAAAAGGTCATTGACCGAACCCTGTTTATGAGTTCGAACACTTGGGGGCGCCAGCAAGATATCTATAAAATACGCGCCCGATGATGACAAATACGCTGGCGTATCATGCTTGTTTACTGCTTGTATACGCTCATGAATGGAACTTGAGTTGGTGATCGGGTTGATTGATTGATGCTGCATGCTGTACAGTGCATGGGTGTGTGGCCGTACTGCCGTCTTTGTTTTTATCGTGCCTTTACATTCTTTATCATTTATATTTCAACTTTCGATTAATTTTGTTTCATTTATTTATTGTTCTCTTTTATATATTTTTAATTATTTTCGTGCTGCCTGTTTAATAATCTCGTCAACTGTGTGTGTTTTATTTGCAGTTCTTGTTCTTGGTTTATTTGTTTGTTTCATTTCAAACATTTTTATTTTGTTTATTTGTTTGCTTGTTTTCCTACAAAACTTATATCATTGCTTTGTTTACTTCAGTGGTTAGATGACATGTTTTGCTATTAAAAAAGGCCTATTTTTTCATATTTTGCATGATAACGTTATATAGGCCTATTGAAACTTTTTTTATATTTAAAACGAATTGTGTTTTTAAATGTTTTAAAAGAGATATTAATTTTCAGCGAAGTTCATAAAGTATGCCTATTATAGGCCTAGCATTTTCAATTTATACATTTTGATTTGCCAAAACTTTTTCTGTTATATTTAATATTGATTTATAGGCCTAGCATGCATTTGTTTTACTTCTTGTCACTTTCCTGAAAGGTCTACTGCAAATTTATACTTTTACTGCCGTAAGTTTATGCAAAACTTTGGCTTGTGCTATTTTCTTTTTCCGTTTTTCAAAATGGTGTTTTGATAGGCCTATATTAGTTTGATTTGTTTTTCATGTTGATTTTTTTTTTATGTTATCAAATTATGCCTATAAATCGGTGTCACATCAATATAGGCCTATTGCAATGTTTGTTTGAAATTGTCTTATTTTTTTTTTCTTTTATATTAATGTTGTTATGAATTATTATTGTTATAATTATTTATTTATTTTACACATTTAATATTTTAATTCATCAATAGGCCTACATGCTTCTTATATTCCTACTTTTAACTTCTTTATTTGCAATTTTTCTCAAGTTGTTTTCTTTCAAAGTGGTTCTTTGTTTCTTCCATTCTTCGTTTATTGGTTTCTTCCTATTTATTTATTTCTTAACTTTTTATTTATTTAGTTATTCAAATAGGCCTAACCACCAATTAACAAAAATGTATTTTATTCATCATAATTTAGTTTATTGAATTATAGGCCTACTTTGTTTACTGATCATGTTTATTTCTTTTACTAACAAATTTATTTTATTCATCTAATATTTCCCTTATTTTTAAAGTCCAGTTTGCAATTTCCCCCTCACTCCCCTAAAAAAAGCAAGAAATAAAGAATATTATTTGAATAAATCAAGAGAATATAAAAATATGGCAATAAAAGCAAAACCGGCAACCCAAAAGCGCCGGTACTGAGCACCAGGCCCAGTCGGCGTAGTCACACCGGTGTGACTCTCCCTGAAGTCACCGCGCCGCAAGTCACTCTGTAGAAACCTAGGAGGCTGGCTACCCGGCTATTTCGGACCGGCGATATGGAAAACCGAGGTGTAGTTTCCGATGGAGTGACATTGTGGTGACATCGGCGTCACACAGATGAGAATCTTGCAGTGTACTTGATATATGCGCTGTTCGTGCGTGCATCCCACGTGATGTGATGACGCAATCGCTCAAAGTGATATATAGGCATGGTTTCGCTGGCCAACAAAGCCCAAGACCCATGGCAAAGTGTCACAGAGCCAGTGCTTGGCATGCGAGGGGTCTCTGGTTCGAATCCCACCCAGAGCAAACAACTCCTTTCTTTCTTTTCTCTCTTTATTCCTTCCTTCTTTCCCTTCCTGTCACCAAAAAGCCCCTGGCGGGTTAGGGTTAATATATCCAAAGATCATGTGGATTATTACAGATGTTTCCTTTCCAAAGAGATTAGACCCAGAGACAACCGACTCCATCATGTTTGTGTGTCATAAATGGAGGGCAAAATTGTGACCATTGCAGTATTTTGCCATGTGCAAGTGCTTGGTTAACTTTGACTTAAAGTGTGTGTTTGTGTTTAGTGTCTATTACATATTGTGCCAATAACACACTCTAAGTACTACACATGCAAATCTTAGCCAATAACGCAAGCTAACTACATCCAAAAACCTTTGTAACACTCAAGCTTAAATACGGGAACAAATTATTAGCTATTATTGTTAGATTTTAGGATTTGCCAGTGTGCCGGAGACACACTATATGTGACCCCTCGGCACAACTGAGCCCTGAAGTCGCCAATCATCATTTTTGAGATATTCAACCAAAATATTCTGCTTGAAATTAGCTTTAAAATGATGTATATCATGTCTATAGTACTTGACATTTAAGTAGTGAAAAATCAATAAAACAGTCAATAAATCCTTTGTTTCCTATTGTTTATTGTTAAGTTCGATGGAGCATATCTCAATAGTGGCACTGGCGACATCCGGGCTCAGTTGTGCCGAGGGGTCACATATTTGTGGTCTTCATGTATTGTGGTCTCCATACATGACACACTAATATGCTAGATTTATCATAGTGTTATGCACAGGACATTCACAATTTAGATCTTGTTGGGACTAACCTCTTTGGTCCTTACAGATCTGTCCTGCCAAGTAACACAAAGTATTCATTTGATTAATTCCTAGGTTCCTAGGATATTCTGCCTTTAAGTTTGGAAAGACTGGTCAAAATATTTGCCTACCAGAATTATATAAATATAGCATCTGCAACGACACCGCATATTGACTTTATGGGCAGACTGATTCAAAAAACATTTGTCTCCCAAGTCAGAAAGCTCTATCTGTTTTGTGATACATATGCAGATACTTCCTTTTAAGTTGGGATGGTAGAGATAGGCCTAAGTGACATCCGTAACATTTCTGGCCTACTTTCTTCAGCTGCTCTTCTCCAAATTGGCTATTCCAGTTGAAATCCATACACCCCATATATAAGACATGACCTTAATCTCCCACACAGGGGGTGTAGATTTTCAAATGGAGTTACCCATTCAGGTAACCCCATTTGAAATTCACACTCCCTGTGTGAAAGATTAAGGTCATGTCCTCCTTAGGGGTGTATGGATTTCAACTGGAATAGCGGTTTAGAAAACAAAATTCTGTGAGACTTTTAGCTCACTTGACCTATAAATACTGCATACCTGCCAAAAGTGTGCCATTTTCTATTCATACTAAATTTGTTGAGCAACATGAGTTGTGAGCAATACTCCGGATAGACAGTGTTCCACAAATTAACACTATTTCGGTCAGGATTCATACTTAATTCAATTTGATATCCGATTCGAAAATTACCAGTTTGTACTTTAATGGCGGTTTCAAATTAAATTTTGTCAACTCAAAATGTGGACAGTTAAATCAAACGTATTAAATAAAACGGTTAAGCACTCCTATCTCTGAAACCATTTCCATAATATAGGTCTACCTAAATTAGCTGAGAGCTGATATGTCCAAATTATCCACACCGACTTGACTTGTCTAGAGGTGAACCAATAATGGATCTAATTGAGATTACTTTCAACATGTTATATGGTTAGATGGGCAATATTACATGAAAAGTTTCAAATTAATATTGTGTGTGACTAACAACACATTTAGTTTGTTTGAAAGCATCATGTATGATCCATGACAAAACCTTTCACCTTAATCAACTAATGTATATTTATACACATCATGCTTGTTTATAGTAGATTGAAATATAAATCATCCAACGTCAAATCATCATACTTTCCTGTGTCATCTTCATGCGCTGATTTGTAAAGTAGTTTTTCAATCATTTCCCGTACCCAGCAAGATTGAAATCAGTGATTGTGTGCAAAGACCAGATAGGTGTGTGATGTAATAAATAAAAAACAAAAGAAGCCTTGGTGATGTATTGAGTTAAGTAACACCTTGCATTATTGCTCCATACATGCTTGGTTTCACAAACCTGTTGAAATGCATTGGACTTTGCTTGAGATCGTTTTAATCAAGGTTCAATAAGCATTTGTATGCTGCGCTGGGTTTTAATATCAAACAAGTTGTAGGTTGTCACTTTGCTGTGATACTATGAAAATTAAACTGCAATTATAAACAACATTTTGAATGTAAGTTGATGATGCATTTACAAGATTTCCATAATTATATGTTCCACTAAGAATTTGCCATTTTTATTCATCACTGTTTTGTACTCTTATACCTTGGCATTTAGAAGATTGCCATTTACCATAATTGACATATGGCATAAATTTACAGGTGTACGAGTGAAACTCAAGCTTAAATTGACTCATTTATCATACAATTTCCATTTCAGTTGGTTTGTATTCAATTTGTATTCAATTTTTGATCATTTAATAAGCACCAATATGATGAAGATTCTATTGAACTTGGACTTAAAAAGTTTCCTTAAATATCAATATTTTACAAATGGGAAAAATCAATGAAAAGAAGACCAATGCTTCTTCCCGGGCATTATGTGGACAAGGCCTTAACAAAATTGTAAGCAAAAATACCTGTGAAAAAATAATCACAGGTCATATAATTATATTCATCATCCTAATATTTCTCCTGTTTTAACCAGTCCTTAGCACAATAGGGTTTGGTGCTAAACAGGTGAAAGATTAGTTTGACAAATTATAATGGCCTGTGATTTTTCTTTTTTTTCACAGGTCTTTCTGCTTAAAATTGATTTTACTAATTCTATTTAAGCAAGGCTACCCAACTCAGCAAACACAAAATGTAAAACATTTAAAACATTTTCAATAAGTTATTATATTTTTAATTACTTTTTAATGTCACCTTATTACTAAATACCCAGCAAAGACAAAATGTTTGCCAGAAAATCTTTAAATTTTGAGTAATATTAAAGTTTTAAAAAAATCTAATAACATTTTCAACACAACACACTGTTATTTAAGTGTTGGCAAAATATTTGTTAACATGTTGACACCATTTCGTTACAGAACGTTCTTACTTCTATTTACATTCAAGTATCAACATTTGATGTCCTAAGATGTGTAAGGGGGGAAATGTCAGTGATATCAAATGTCTGATTTAGATGATATGGGGTTTACAATTGTGAGGAAAAATATGTCAGTGATATCGAATATCTGATTTAGATGATTTGGGGTTTACCATTAGATATGTGGAGGGGGAAATGTCACTGATATCAAATTTCTGATTTTTTAGATGATTTGCACTTTACATATGGGCCTCAGATTGTCAGAGCCACGTCCCTACCCAAACGAGTATTCCATGGATGTAATTTATAATAATGCCACTCCTTAGTGACAAATTACAATGGTATCTGATTTAGATAATATAACAATATAAATACAAATATTTCACAAGGCAGCTTTTTGCATCTTCACAATTGCAGATTCATTTGTGAAAAGCATCTTAAAGTCATTTCCAACAAATATAAGATATACGTACATGACTGTATGCTATGATAAGAGATAGATTTGAGTTGCCTGTTACGTGCTGATCTGAATTCTTTGTAATCTGCTATTAAAGTGATATGCATTGCTCAAAATGTCAATTAGGCCCCTATATGCAGAAAAAGATTCAGAATTATGTAAAAAAGACAGCTACCTCTCCTATAATGGAATTAGTGACATGTTTTGGAAAAGAAATACATGCATCATTCACACCCCTCTCCACAAAACACAAACACCCCTACATGTAACCACCATCAAGCAAGGACATGACAAACATGGTAGGGCTGTTTTCACCTTACTGTGATGTGGTTAGGTTTTCACTGTCCAAGTGCCTGCTGTCATTTGCTATAACACTTGTTTTTGCATATTTTGCATCTAGAAACACCATCTAAAATCGTGGACATCTATGATTCCTGTACATCCACAAACATTTCTTGTGGGGGTGTGTGTGTGTCCTCATTTGCCTGTGTTTGCAAACACACAAACACCCATTTGTAAATGCCTGCAAACGAGGACCTCATTCTGTATGATTTAATCCTATAGACACACACACACCCCATTTCAATCAAACACCGTGGACCTACCCCACACACACCCGACAACTTCCTATTCAACCGTGACCTGTCCTGAACCCCCCAAAAGTAGACCACTTTTAAATGTCATTTGCATTGTCCTGGTTATAGCCAGCAACATGGACGTCCACGGTTGCAGGAGTTTCCACGCTTGCAATGTGTGTATCCTAATGTAGGTCCACATTTGCTGGTATTTTACACACGCACCCCCACACACAAAAAAGACAGACAAACAATCAATCAAAGAAATAACAAGGATGCACATGTTTGCAAACGAGTGACTACAAAAACCTCAGAAAACTAACAAGAAAACCACATACTCATGGCTGCCATCCATATTCTTTATATTAGCATACTAGCAAAATAACAATGTGTACTTGGTAAAATGATCACCAAAGAAAAAGTCGATACTGTGGGTCAAATTACCCATTGGTAGACTCTTGCACAGTTGCCTTTATGGCTTCATTCAGGTCAATTTGTAATGTTTCCCAAGCAAAACATGACTGTGGATCAGTTAGTGCTTTGAATACTAGATGATCCTGTCAATCTTCTAGACAAATATTATCCTTGCCACAATGGTTATCATTGAGTTCAATCTCTTTACAAATGTTGTGTCCCAATCAAGTATATTTTCACAAAATGGGTTAATCTAGGCAAAAAAATTGTACGATTTTTCATGCAGGATGGCAAGCTGGCGCCAAATCTTCTTTTTAAATGCGCTCAAATGGCAACATTACCGGCCTCAGAGAGAATGACTTACTGCATAACATCATTTGTGAAATGATCAAGTGGAATGAGTTACATGTCGACAATTTTCAATTTTCTGGTAGTTTATGAATGCTACTTTTTGATGCAAACCCTATCAAAATTGGACATTTGATTACCGAGTTATGAGCAATTTATCAATAGCTGAAAACAATATAAAACACAATAATTTGAACACTGTTTTTGCCAATATCTCAAAATCAATATTAGCGACATCCGACTCATTCACTTTGATCATGTCACCTTTATTTGTAGAAACGCATCATTAGTTTCTTTAAATCAATTTAACTTAGTGAATCAATTTGCTGACATGATCCATTAATATGAAGTTCTTTCCTATCAACGTAAAGGTCACATAGCCTATAGTAATCAACTCTGATTTGGCAAATAAACATTATTTCTATATATATTGCATTATGAGTTAATTAACATTTTATGCTAATAGCTCCACTCATCTTGTGCTGGTACATCTTCAGTCGATAACATCATATACACTTGTTTTCTGCTCTTATGTAATAATTAAAATTTAATAAGAAAGTAACTAATAAGGCTTATAGCAACTAGAAATAATGAATAGCATAATTAGTTTTTCCTTTAATATACACTATACCAAATCCACCAACTGTAGGCCTAAATCTCATGTATTAAAAATGTGGTGTAAAGGTGTTATCTTCAGTAGATAACACATAGTATCTTCAGTAGATAGCAGTATAACTGTAGATATTATGTTTAGTAGGGGTTGAGATTATGTTTAGTAGGTAGTGCACTTAGTAGGTAGTGCACATGTGTTATCTTCAGTAGATAGCATTTACTATCTTCAGTAGATAGCATTGTAACTGTAGATATCATGTTTAGTAGGTGGTGAGATTATGTTAAGTATGTAGTGCACATGTGCTATCTTCAGGAGATAGCATTGTAACTTTAGATAATCTTAATTGGATGTAAATATGCAGATGCTATTTTCCGTATCTAGATAGAATGTAGTATCTTTCATAGATGTCATTGAAACTGCAGATCGTATGTGTGGTAGGTGGTGAGTTATATTTAGTAGGTGGTGAACAGGTGTTATCTTCAAGAGATGGCATGTCAATGCAGATTTTCTTAATTGGGTGTAACAGATGCTATCTTCAGTAGATAGCACTGTTATTATAGATCTTAAAACACTACCAGATTCACATTGCTACCACCCCAGAGGTACACTGTCACTCAGCTACTTCATTGGTACTTTACAGTGCCAGTGTGTACTTTAGAGTACACACATCAGAATCACACATACAGTACACACACTGGTACTGCACTGGTAGCCATACAAAATTTATGGCTATAGCAGGGCAGCTGAGTGACTCTGGGGTCAGCAGAAAATGAAATCTTGTAGTGTATATTTAGTAGGTATGAATAGAAGCTATATAGCATTGTAGGTAATGAACAGGTAGGTGCTATCTTCAGAAGATAGCATTGTTACTGAGGATGATCTTAATTGGCTGCAAATATGCAGATGTTATCTTACCTTTATCGTGTTGTTTTTATTATTCACGTCTACTGCATATCTACCAAGATAAAACCCAATATAACTCCACATTAGACATCTGGTAAGTTTGACGGAAATTGTTGCATGCGTGTAAAATCAGCTGTTTATAAAGGTACATTTATGTAGACTGAAAAAAAACGCGCAAAATGAGAGAAAATTGCAAAAACAAATTGTAATTTATTTACAGATTTTGGTGATTTTTAAGCGTCATTTGCTAAAAAAAAAAAAAAAAAAAAACGCCAGCCTGACACTTCTTGAAAGGTCTGTCTGCACATAGAATAGATTAATTTTTTCGCCACCTAATGTCAGTAAAAATGTAGGGTGCATAGATGATAATTTGGGATATACACTTATCAAGACATAACTGTTGTTGTCACAGATTTGGATGAAGTTTATGCTATCCAACCATTGATATTACCTGCATCTATTTGCAGTATGGTTAACTGAAAACAATCTTGACTCAAACTGTAATTTCCATAAATTTACCACATCATGTATATGTCCATTGAGAAAGAGTAGAATAAGCCTTAAAACAATTTCCAAATCTTTGTTTCTTTACTTTTATTCATTCATTGATTTTTACCATTTGATCTCTCAGGAAATTAACTGAATTGATTTAACAAAATGCTATGGCATGTAGTTTAATTTTAAATACAAATACATGTAAGCAAATATATGTGGTGTGATCAAGCAAAATCAGTCTGAAGTCGGGCAGATTAAATTTTCAGATTTTTACATGATTGTGTAAAGCATTTGCAAAGCTATACATTTTGCAGAAAACAACATTGAAATTGAACATTTAGTTCCAATTATATGAACAGTTAGTGTTTCCAAAGCAATATGCAACAAAATAAATTATTGTCTTTGTTTGGCTATATCTGAAACTCAATATATCCGACTTGCGACTGATTTTGCTTGATCACATCACATATTACAATGCATTTGTTAAGAATCTTTGGGCAATCCTTCAATCTTTTGTCTTATTCAATATTGAATCTGACTGGCTTTGTGCCAAATCTTATAAATAAATGAATAAATAAATATTCATAACCTCATTAATATACGCGAAGCCTGTAATCCAATCAAAAGAAATTGATTGCCTGACCGCGCACTAATTGCGAGGTCATTAATAACTCACAATGACTGCGGACGCGCAACAATGACTTCTGCTTGGCGGCGTGCGTGTATAAGCTACAGCGTTATGGCAACGCACACGCCTACGCGATGCCGTCACGCTTCTGTGATTGGTAGCTCTTGTTGTCGGCGCGAATGTTATATTCGCCTGGTTGATTTTTTTTGTAGGGTAGGTTACAACAATGATTAAAACTGGTTATATTTAACAGCGTTTTATGGCATAAAATAACATAAAATGCCATTTTGATTTGTTCAAAATATTAGATACGACGGTAATGAATGACAATAATAACTTTGCACCATCTATTTTGTGGTCATTGTGTGAAATTGTCGGGTTTTGTTTTGGGCCTCGGTATTTTTCCTCGGGAGCTACCGCTCCCTCGGAAAAATACCTCAGCCCAAAACAAACCCTCCGATTTCACACAATGACCTCAAAATAGATGGTGCGCAATTATTATTGTCTAATCATATAATACTAAAAAAAAAATTATATTTAAAAAATGCAATGAAATTGAAAACAAAAAATAAAATAAATGTAATAAAATCTCACAAATTAAAACAATATTTCTGTGAGATTTGCAGATCAATTTTATCAACTTTGTTTTAAAGAAATGTACGGAAATGCTTTCAAAGGTGAAACCAATTGTATGACATTTTAAACTTTTGCACAGACTGACAACAAGTAGGTGTGACTGGTAATGGAGCCAGCCAGCCAGCTATGTCATATAAATCCTATCAGTATATCTATCTCACTGTAGACTAGTAATCATCAATGTTGCTACTGGTATGTTTTACCGACAGAACTAGGAAACATTGAGCATTATATATCGAGCGTCATGGCATGCTATGCAACATTATCCTGATGTAATTTGTATTTGAATTTGAATAGTTTCAGCATGGGTGCCTGCAGCAAAAGCAAATAAAAACACATTTGGAAAAGTCTGGGCCGTGAACAACTACGTTATTAAAAAGCCATTAAATGTATTTTTACTCTGGGGGAAAAATGACAACTTACGATAGCTTACCACGATTAAGCCTGTAATTCTTGGCTTCCTAATTTCTATATTGATGCATATGTTAAACTGGTTAAAGTAGTTTTAGATGGAGTTATATTTAAAAATGAAAATATCGGTCAATACGTTGGATGATTCAGGTTGGTATAAACAAGCATACTTTATTTTGCATTATTGAATAGAGTTAAAAGCCTTGGTCTTTTCTATTTTTCAACTGCAATGGCTTTATTATTTTTTAATAAAAAATCATATTTATTATATTCTACAAATAGAATGGCATGGCGCTTACTTAAGGATTTAGTGAATATTTTATGACTCCATTTCTCCAGATCTAGTAACTACATAACAAAAAATTCACCATATCTTTTAAAGTGAAAAAGAGACACAAATTGAACAATCATAACAAATTATCTGATACTCCTTAAAATTATTAGTTATTATTAAAGTAGAGATAACTTTGTGTTTAATAATGTATCATTTTAGTTAGATCTCGAATGTGTTATAGATTCAAACATTCAAAAAATTTGTTTAAAAAATGAAAAGACAATGCAATTTTTATAATTTTGTTTAATAAAATCTATGCCTACTTTGAAAAATTACAAATATTCAAATAATTTAAAAAAGAAATTACTAGAATTTGTGTCTGCAGATCAATATACGGTTTCTGTAATTTAGAAGTGCAAGCCCAACATGTTAAGGTCCTTCAAAAATGTTGAGTAAAAAACACAGTTTTAAGATTTTTTCTTTTTAGAAATAATTATATTTTTTCTCCAATTCTAATGCTTAAATATAGTTCCTCTCCTTTCCAAAGATATTTCATGATACTTATCCAAAAGTGACTTCAAAAACTTTATGTGCACAATTGTGTGCTGCAGGTATATTTAGGCCATGTTGAACTTTTCTTACCAGTCAACTTTCATTTTTCATTACATTTATATATTACTTTAAATGAAATAGTGAAGAAGATTAAGGCAAAACGGTTCTCTGAAAGTGATATGCTTTGCATCCTTAGATATATACAATCATTTAATTTCAACATCCAAAATGTAAGACCAATTAATCAATATTTGGACAGAGACAGAGAATGACTCTACTAATATATTTGAAAGCGTATAACATTTACGAAAGGGGGTGTTTATTAGAAGTGAATTTTGAACAAAAAATTGTGTTATGCAAGTTTAGAAGTCTGCAAAAATAAATTTCCTTCTAGTTTACTTCCTTATTTTTTATTGCAAATTACTTCTGGATCTGTCACTTTGGCAATCATGACACCCAAGCTATCAATTTCTGCATTTTGGTCACTTTTACTTAAAAAAATATGTGGGGGTGTTTATTAGAGGGGTCATTTATTAGACAAAATGCAGTATTCTTTCAGTAAATTAGACCCTTGAATGTCATTTACTACAATGTGAATTTAGTTTAGGACTGTCATCTTATTGTCCACCTCCCTCCCTGAATTGAACTTGTTGTGAAACTGCAATCTAAGGAAAAAAGTAGAACCTAAAACATTCTTGAGCTAACCTGAATGTAGACCCTGATGTTTCGGCAAAGAACCAAAAAGTTTCTGAAAATGTTAGAAAGAACCATTTTACACCTAAAATGATTCTGGAAAGGCCATACAGAACCAATTTTCAAGAACCCTTTTCTCTTGAGGGATCTACTTACAGGACAACCAGTAACCCTTTCTAAGCTCTAAGGTTTGGTTTCACATGTGTCTGACTACTTAAATTAGATGCACAGGATGCCATGTCCCCTTCCCCTCTGCCAAGTGAGCCTCCTCCATTCTGTCTGCTGCTTGCATATCTGCTTCCTGCGGAGTCACTCCCAGGTCCCTCTGAATTTCATCCTTCCATCTGATTGGCAGACGACCTGGTGGTATTATTTCATATAAAATGGGTGTCAAAATTTAAATCTATTTGCTGGTAAAATGGATGTATACCCCTTTAAGCATGATCTCAAAATGATAGTTGCCTGGCAACAGGATGATCTATAACAAAATTTTGTATAATTTGCATAAATGGAAACAATAAACAAGTTGCGCATTTCCTGAAATGCAGCTTGAAATGCAACATAGCATAACACTATTAACAGAGGCAGGTGGGTGGTGATCACGGAGCAGAAAAACGCAGTGAGAAAAATTAAGGTTCCTTCTAAACACATGGAGTTTGATAAATGTCACCAAATCTAGTCAACAGGGGCGTGAGAGTTCAGCTTTTTAGCTGATTTCAGCTATTTTTATTGCCAAAATTTATGTGTTTTCTTTAATTTTCAGCCCATATTTGGCATTTTTACACTGATTTTTTGCTGTTTTCAGCTATTTTTTAGTAATTTTCTTCTTTTTTTGCCTGAGGCCTCTCACACCCCTTAGTCAAATGAGTTGTTTATTGTGGCCCAGGGGCTATTTTAACGTGCCTCACTGTCACGTTCGTGCAATGAGATAAAAGTGTTGATGAAGTAGAGTGCGTTTCAAAAATAAAAAAATTGACATTTTTACCTGAAAATGACCGTAAGAAAGGCTCTACCATTGTCTACTATTAAAGCATATCTACACGGATTGTTAATTGTCACTGTACGAATATTTTATCTCGACACATACGTGACAGTGAGGCACGTTAAAATAGCCCGTTGTGGCCACAATATGTGGTCAAATTCTTTGTTTCATTTTTGTAGCAATATACATGTAAATCATACCTTAGTATCCATAATCTTACTTTTGATTGAATTTTTTTAGCATATCATTTGGCTATTAATTGGACACACATGCAAAATGAAGATGTGATTTATTTTTATTTTGCGACAAACAACTCAATTTGCTTGATCGTGTCTTAAATAGAAAATATCTGATCACCTACATCACTGAATGTCTCATCACTCTACGCATAATTAATGATGTATAATGAGATGCATCTCTAGAGAATAAAATAATAACAAATCTGGATTTTCAATTTAGCTTTGCCTTTCTGCATTTGACTGCTTGTAGGATTCCGTCAACTGGGAAAAAACTATGATATTTTCACCCACAACATATTAGGCTAAGAAACAACAACAAGTTTGTTTCCTCTTGTGACCTGAACACTAAAAATATGATTTTTAATATAATATTTTTGGTACTTTTAGAGTCAAGATTTATGGAAACATAGGTCTCAAAGTGTATGTCAAATCAGTGCAGAGTCAGTTAGATATGAAGTTTTAGGATATATTATAGATCAGTTTTCATAGGATTTATGGGTTTCATATTGCATGTGAACAAAAATATTTGAGAATAGGCCTAAATCTTTTGAAAAATGATGTCATTAATTTTTTGCTTGAAAATGTATTTTTTTCTATATTTCTCAAATAAAAAACAAAATACGGCAACATTTTACAAGTCCTACAAGAAATAAAATATTCGGGGTCTATAGCACTAATATAACTGGGGTGGCACCAAAACTACTGTTTTGATATTGGCCTTAAAAAACCGCAAAACTATCAAAATAAAAATGTGATAATTAGCTTCCTTAACTAATTTCTGATAAGACCAATATATTATTATCCTGCCATCCCATTTGCCTAAGACCTTGACAGGAACTCTTTAATACCCACAACATAGTTTTGAAAAGGTCTGTTTCTCTAGGAGTAAGAAAATGTCACAATATCTTGTTAGACTGATGAGACCTTTATATGAGATATATCAACCTATAGATATATCCGGGCCCAGAGTCAGGCAAAACTAATATTTTCCTTTGCATTTCAAGTCCAACTCAAAATTTGAATTTGGCACAAAAATGGATTTTGTTAAAGTGTAAAGAATCCATGTAAACAAAGTTACCACAGGTGTTGAGATGGAGTCACGATGAAGGGGAGACACCAAAGGTGGTTGCATGATGGAGCATTTACTGTATTTTTGTTTTCTTTCAACTTTGAATGGATTTTCCCCAAATTTTCCACTTAGGTCGATGAGGAACAGCTAGTGCATGGTGGCCTTGCAATTAGGGCATCCGGCTAGTGACTGTGAGGTTGTGGGTTTGAACCCTGTTGTGTTATTGGGCAAGATACTTTACCTGGCTTGTTCCACTCCACCTAGGTGTATAATGGGGAGCTGTTACGGGGTAGTTATACCAGTGCTATTATTTTTGGCAGCCAAATGGTGTGATACAACCTAGTGGCAGCAAATGAGCAAAATGAACGTAAAACACTTTGACATCCATTTAATAATGGATCTAAGGCGCTATATATATGCCTACATTTACTTACTTTAACACGTGCATCTCAACTACCTTAACCACCTGATACAGGAAACAGGCAGGTTTCCAGCTATAAGTCCCTATTTGATTATTCACTTTCACTTGTAATCGTCTAACTAAAAAGTAACACCTCCAGGAAAGGTTAAAGGTTGCCTACCAAATGGCACATTTCAGTAAAAAAGCATTTAGAGTGTGCCTAGGCATAATACCAAAGTTCATTGGCCCTGCATTAGAGGCAAGATGTATTACTCAACGAACGAAGTAAAAGTGCATATTGTAAGCACAGAAGCTTGTGATAATGCCATCAATTTAGCCGTACTAATTAGGCCATTAAATATGCCATTTACTGCTAGGTAACAAGTTTAATGATAACATCCACTCCATTAGGGGTTAGCTTAGATGATTGGGGAAGGGGTACGGCAGCCAGGGACTATGGCATATATATTCCATCACATGATGGGACCCACTCATCATGTACATAATGTAAGCTTAATGCTTTAATGAGAAACTTACATAGGAATGGGTTGAGAACAGGGTACCAATGCAGTACTTGCCCATTGCCAATAGAGAGTCCTTACCCTATGGAAGACATCTTAGACATGAACTTAATCTCACACACAGGGAGTGTTGATTTTGATTGCAGTCACCCAGTGACAAGTCACCCATCTGTGTGGAAGACTATGTCATATCTTCCACAGGGATGTATGGATTAGCCATACAATTGTACCTAAATGTAACTGTTTGTGAAAAAAATTCCAGTTTTTGGTATCAAAGGAATGATGGGAATCAACTTCCAATAATTACAACCAGGCAAGTGAGTATTTTCTATGCAGAGAAAACTGACTGGAACTGAAAGGCCCTTTACAAACCAATATGGATTTCAAGAGTATTCCATTGACAGATGTGTGGCATGGCAGGGTAATTGCCTTAGATGGAATAGCACCGACAAAGAGAACAATAAGCATGGTTTTCAAATTTGACTGCCTTCCTTGCTCAAATGTTTTTGTCACTGTCAGCAAGAAACAATGCCAGCTCTAAAGATCATTTTATGTGTTTTGCTTATTCATTGCAGGGTGAAAAACTGTTTAGGTAACCTTTACATATATGCATGTAACAAACTGGAAAGAGTAAAAACAGTATGTTTCCATGGCAACCAATTTCTGCCATGGATACAAATTCATTCTGCAGTCACTGAATTAAATATTTATGTAAAACAATTGTTGTTTGGATAATGGTGTTTATGAGTTAGAGAAATCAACAAATCATATCAAGAAGGAATATCACTTCAAATGTACACTAGAAGTACTTCAGTATAAAATGGAGTTTTATTGAGACCAAGAGGACTCCAGGGCCTGTGTTAAAATACATCTTGAATCAGTCAGTATGTTAATTCCGCATTCAATTATCCATGGAAATGTCAATGAGAGAACTGGAATTCAATCTGTGCATATTTGACACCATATAAGGCCAAAAGCCATTTATGTCCAACTGTTAAGTGGACTTACCCACTTGTAATATTGTCCATTTGCCATACTATTGGCGCCCACTAGTAAATGCCTGCATGCATGCCATGCTGTCATATACGTCTTACCTGCATATGTGTGGGGTTATGGATCTGAAAAATAGTTTTTGCTGTAAATGAGCTGCAAAATTAGGTCGGTCAGTCAGCTTTTAAAAAATATCTGTGCTATATGACTTCTTTTCTATTAAAAGACAATTAAAATAACAATTATTTGAAAAATTATTTGAAAAAAATTAATTATCTGAAAAATTATTTGAAAAATTACAGAGGATGGAGACTTTTGGTTATTGTTAGATTGGTAGTTTTTCTTGGCAACAGGTATGGATGACCCACTGTGCATCATAACACTAAGCCTAAAGACTAAAGTCAAGACCAGGGTGGTCTTTGCAGAGCAGACAATTGGGGTTTTTTTTTGGGGGTGGTTGCCATGCCCCAGATAGCCTCAGCTATCCTCAAATGATGCTCTAGCCCCTTGCCCTTGGTTTATTTTTTTTTACAAATTTTTACATATATTATTAACAATTTCACCCCCCCAATAAAATTGATTAAATACCATATTGCAGTTCACTTGGTCGTGCAACCCTATAGGAAACCAGTGTGACATTGAGAACAAAAAATGCAATTTGAAAAAAAATAACTATATACATTCCTTAAATCTACCCAGTCTCATCATAAACACACCTATATGGCAGTTGAGATTGGATTTAAACATGATTAAGAATCTTTTGACCACACTACACCACTGGCTAGTGCCAGGGAAAATATCTTACCCTTCCCAGAATCCTCTGTAACATGATGCATCACCTCATTAAAACAAAATGACAATACTATTTATACTTTGTACTGGTTACCTTTGTTTTCATATTGAGAATAGACTGGTTAAACACTAGTCGAAAGTCATGTAAAAACATATTTTGCAAGATCCGGATGTGCTCTATTTACCAAGGAACTTTTTGTCACTATTGACCATGTTGCAATAGATAGAAAATCAGTACAGAAAGTTGAAATGGAAGAAATGCATAGTGGGAAGTGTGAAATCTTCTTTGGGCTAGTGCAATAAGCTTATGTACTAGCTGATAAAGTTACGGTCACCTTCCACTATCACCTTGCAGTAACAAGATTGGTAAATTACTGTCCACTATGATCCACCTCTCCTTTTTAAGCTTATTTACTTGATCCTGTTTCAAATCAAAGACAATTATCTTTTACTCAAGAGGGGCAATTTGCTCAGATTTGGACATATCTGTGAGGTCATGAAGCACCAAGTTTGAGATGTTTTAAGAAGCAGGAGGATAATTAAATTTTAAATGCTGCAAAAATATTCCTTGAAACCTAACTAAATGTTCTTTTGTATTTTGTTTTCACATTATCACAATCACGATATCTGTCAAAATAATTGTACAAATTTAGCGATTTTTACAATAATTTTAAAACACTTGTTCAGTCGAGTGCTGCCCTTGGAATCTTTATAATTATATTATAAAATATGGGGAAAAATAGCTCTATTGCTTTGTTGTGTGGGTGATATGTCAAACTGTTATTTTAATTTTGTTGACATATGCACAGTGTTTTATACCTGGATTTCCAGTGCTGTCAAGTGTATGGATATTGATAGTGTGTAGCCTACAGGCTGTCTAAAAATGCTTAGTAGGGGGACTGTGCAATAATTATGTGTATGGGGGCTATGGGGTGCCACAAATTGCTTGCCCCATCTTTTGATGGGCCAAAAATGATTCTGGCCTTGTCCTCTGGGTTGATAGTTAAAAACAAGACCAAAACATACAACTCTTCTTCTCTCTTCCTTCCTTCTTTCTTTCCCTTCACCAAAAAGTTGAAAATAAGTTAGGGATCAATTGCTTACTCTTGATATAGTTGGGAGGCCACATCAGTGGCATGCGCAAAGGGGCAGTGGCCCCCACTAATGCTGGTAAGTCAGGGGAAATGATACGGCATGTGAAGCAAGCAAAACATTTTTGAACAGTTGGAGGAATTGATTGCGACCTGTGGCTCCCCCCATTTTTGAAAACCTGCAGATGCCACTGGGCCACATAGTGATTTTGTGCAATATTTTTAACAATGGTTCTAATGGTGTTAAAATTAATCTACACAATCTGTTTGTTTCATTTTACCTGGCTCTTGTTTCTGAAACATCATCCGTATTGAGATATTTTTAAAGATCTAAACCCAATTTTTACCCATAAATTTCACTATTAGAATAGCTGTAACTTTGAAAATAAAATGAAATATGAACCTCATATTTGCTGTGGAGATACATATCACATATTAAGCTGACTATCATAGCCATGAAAAAACAAATGCATCACACATATCTTGATGCCATATGTTTGAGGAAATGCATTGTTTTGGTGATTTCAGCCATTTTGACAGATTTATCTCATGCACAGTTTGAATATTTGCACTTTTTTTCTAGAAATAATTGCATCTTTTCCTCAAACAAAAACACCCACCATTCTGTCAGGTTATATATATCCAGTCTCCCTATGGTAATACAGCCATTACAAGTTGTTGTTATAAAGCAGTATTAAATATTGCTGTTCTTATTGCTTGAGTAAATTGTTTTGAAACAAAACATTGAACATAGTAACCTTTATATTGCAGCCATAACTTCCTATGGACGGCGGTGTCAGTCATGCCTATCCTCTAGGTATATATATTAGGATTCATTTTTATGCGATACATAACAAATTAAAGGTCAAGCCACAGGAATATTATTTCAATTTGATGTATACGTGTATGGAAATATAAATCACTTTTGTGGTACAAATTGCTTACACAGAATTAAATTTTCTATGAAAATATCGATGCAGAGTGCTATTGAAAATAAAAACCATTTATTGCTATCTTCGGTAGATAGCTAGAGTGTCCTATTTTTAGCTGTAATGCTCTATTTATTGCTATCTTCAGTAGATAGCTAGTGTACCCTGTCTATTGCTATCTTCAGTAGATATCTACAGTGTCCTATTTATTGCTATCTTCAGTAGATAGCTATAATAATAATGCTCTATTTATTACTATCTTCAGTAGGTATCTATAATGCTCTATATTGCTATCTTCAGTAGATAGCTACAGCATCCTATTTATTGCTGTCTTCGGTAGATATTTAAAGTGTCCTATTTATTGCTATCTTCAGTAGATAGCTACAGTAGATAGCTACAGCACCCTATTTATTGCTATCTTCAGTTGATATTTAAAGTGTCCTATTTATTCGGGGCATAGTCATGGTTTTGAGATCACCTTGGGCCTATAATTTTAACCATGCCCCTCATAGCAGTCAATATTTGTATACTATCTTCAGTAGATAGCTGGAATGACCTATTTATTGCTATCTTCAGTAGATAGCTAGAATGGCCTTTTATCACTAATTTATTGCTATCTTCAATAGGTATTTTAAGTGTCCTATTTATTGCTATCTTCAGTAGATAGCTGGAATGACCTATTTATCACTATCTTCAGTGGATGACTGCTGCATTTCTGAAGTCATTTCTTCGAACTTCTAGTTCATTTGTTTTTTAATATCAATATAAAAGAAATTAGGTTTATAAGCTTTCAAAAAGAAGCCACAATTATGGTTTTGATTGGAACCCCTGGAGACTAAAGGGATTTTCTTAATGTGAGAACTTCCTTCAAAACAAGATTATAATGTGTATGAATCCTAGTGTTGTCGCTATTGACTGAATGGTTCAGATAAATCACATTATCATGTCAATCAAGTGTTGACTTTCAGAGTGGAATAAAGCAGCTTACTAAAAAGGTCTTCACCATAGAGCTGTATTAATACAGCTCTATGGTTTTCACGTTCAGTCTTTAGGTTCTGTAGAATTGAGTTTCCTTATTCTCTAAGATGTCAAATATCCTCAAATACCATACACAGTTCTATAGCCCAGTGTGCTTGCATATACTCATAAAATGACCTTCACATGTATTGAGTACACATACTCATACCCTACAAACTGAGGTCAAGTTTTAAGCTATGAATGTTGATGGAGGTTATAGAACTATGCCATCACAATGAGGCCATTTTGCCACATCATACTTACATTTGTAAAAGGAACTGATCAAATAATCCATAGCTTTGTGTCAGGTCAAATTTTATTGGAACATGACACAGTCACTCCTGCAAGCAGTGTTTCATAATTTACCACACATTCCAAATTAAAGCAATGCACTGTTCATTTAAAAGTCAAAGTGCTTTTATCTGCCTCCAACCTTCACCAAAGTTATGTATTTACTAGGTTACTTCAGTTATAAAATGCTATTAATATCATCATGGAATTATTCATACCATTCTTATGATGATGGTAACATCTACTTGTTTAGGTTACAAATGTGGAGCATAAATTTGAACAAACTGAATAGCAAATGTGAATGAACAAAAATATATAGTATTAAAATGTAGATGAGTATGTATTCACTGTGTGACTGCGCTGTAAGGCTGCTTCTATATAATGTAATTTAGCAGTGAATTTGCCGTAAGATATGAGATAACGATCTGTGATATAACTCAATTGATACTCTAGTTGGAAGGGCAATACATGAAAAGAATGAAGACAATATACAGGATGAGATGATATACACTATTAAAACACACACGCCATCCAAACTTGTCAAATTACTGCTGACTGCATCCAGGTACGTGCACAAAATGAGGACTGATCAGATCCAACCCAGGCTTGTTTCTGAGGAGACACAGGCTATTCATGTTGAAATCCATACACCCCCTAAGGAAGACATGATCTTAATTAACTTCTCACTCAGGGAGTGCACATTTCAAATGGAATCACCCATTTTGGTAATCCCATTTGAAATTCACACTACATGTGTGGGAGATTAAGGTCATGTCTTCCATAGGGGGTAAGGATTTCAACTGGAATGTCCCAATGTGGAACAACTGTCACTGATGACATTCTCTTTCCATATATTAATACATTTATCTACTAAATCTGTAATTATGCGTTGTTCTTATTCAAAGCAGCATCATTGTTAACTGAGTTTGACAGATTCACTGTTATTTATATGGCTTCTGTGTGTGTTTTTCCCTGATCACATGAGCAAATTTTAATTTGACTGGAGCAAATTTTAATTTGACTGGAACAAATTATTCTTTATAAACAGAGTGTAATTATGATGAGACTGTTACGATAGCTATATTGGTGCTAGTACAGGAGGATATCCTATGAGACACTAAGCCTGGAATGATTTAATTGGGTGTTTTCACAATAAAATGGGAATTCTGGTTTTATTTGGCAACACATTGACACAGTGAATGATGTAGGCACTGGTCGTCATCGTCTACACTTTCCGGTTATGTTGTCATTGCGCATGCTGCTACTGTTCACCAGGCTTTTCTGTCTTTGGTCTGTGTTAGAGTTTGTGTGTCTACTTCTTTCTGAATTTGCACCACTCATGTTGGTTTTGGTCGCCCGACATGACTTTTAGTTTTTCATTGGAATTCAATATGGAGCTCCCACCACTGCAATAGATATGCCTTGAATTTTATAATCTTTCTCTGTTTTATTATGCTAATGTCACAATTGTTTTAAAGAAGAAAATTGTATCCAAACAGTTACATTTCAAGCTATTTCAGCACATCACATCAAATCAAAGCTCCCATTGGGCTCCCCACTCCTTTTTAAAGAATTTTTATTTTCCATTGACATCACCAACTTGCTCGTAGTAGGCTGGTCATGCCACCCTCCAACTGCCTTAATTAGTGTATCTCCCCTAATTAGTGCCATGCAGATATGTGTAATTTATATCTCTTACCTGACCCTCCATTTTCGGCAAAGTACTTTTAGTAAAAAACATTTGATTTTTAAAATTGATGATAATTTTATAGCTTTCACTAATAATACTGTTATGTCTTATTTTCTTTTCATGCTAATTCTTCATATACACTTGCTTGGAACAAACACCCTAACAGGTAAGTCTATCATTTTGATTTTTAAAGTGCATTATCTTGGTTTTATTTGCACAATCAAATTTCAAGACCATCAGCTGTTTAGATTTGTTTTTACTTCAATGTTATTATTGATTGAATTTCCCCTATGTCTGAAATGATCAATGTCACTTGAAGACAAGGTGCACTCTAGTATAATGTTATATGTTGTTTGGAAAATAAATGAATAAATTGCATAGCGTATAGCTGACATTCGTGAGGGAACAAACCAAAAGTTTGATGACATTCTATAGGAAGTTGCCCCCCTCCTCCGTCCCTGAAATGTAGTATTCCAAAAATTCAACTGTGACTAATATTTCAACTGGTTTTTTTTACAAAATGCAATCAAACATTTTGACCCCTCCCCCCTAATGAAACGACTTTCATTTCAAGGGCAGCTGCCCACTTGCAACCGACAAAGGTGAAAATAATATTTGTTTTTGGTCAAAAGGTCCAAATTTGCCCATTTGTGAGTGTAGCAAGTGAAATAAATTAGGTTCTTTTGCTTTCTTGGTCAAAAAAGTCCAATATGTTGGGAAAAGGTATACTTTTGGTAAAAAAAATCCACTTTTTCAAATTGATGTGATTGGAAAAGATATTAATCCTAAATATTTTTGTAGTTAATATTATTCACTGAGAATTCACACTAGAGCAAACTATTATTTGCACACAAGCAAATTGAACGTGAACATTTTCCACAAAAAAACACTAAGAAAATGTGAGCTTATCTTTAAAATGACATTTTGAAGCCTGCTGTCAGAAAAAAAATCTTATCTGACTAGAGCAGGACTTTCTCACAGGAAACTAAATGATTAGCCTATTTTGTCTTCAATCTACAAGCCTAGTTTCAAGTTACCATGGCAACCGGACTGTCATATCAGCATTTCTCATCAGGTTAAAATAAGACAAAACAGTGCTATACACCCAATGCAGACAAAACCTTGTTGTTTGATCCTATACTTGGAACAAAAACAAACAAACTATGAAACAAGGTCAGAATATGCTGCAAGGACTTGATGTAAAATGGATGAAAAAAGAAGGGAACTTGTACACATTTTGCTGTAAGTAAAAGGAATGTGATGTACTATGACAGAATAAAATCAATGACAGACAGACAGGCAGACAGCAAATCTATTTTCTGTATAGCCCATTAATTCAACATAAAGCACAAGATTTTGGCAACATAAAATATTTCTGATTCAGAAAAAAACTGAGAAATTTGCTATATGGATTCTTGCCAAATCATTACATTTCCTTAAAGCCAGCACTAGTGATTCTCAAGACAGCATAACAATGTTTGAAATTAAGAATGAATAGTTTAGAAGTGAAGGATAAATTCTTATTAGGTATTTCATTCATATGAGCAATTGAAAAAAAGGAAACATGCTGTGCTCAAAATTGTGAAGCCTCATTGAATTGTGCATTGCTCTAAGCATGCATATATATGGTAAGTGATAACATACACAACATAGTACCTCCAACATTGACTAAATGTCAAATCATATCTCTAATAGGTTTGGTCTATCCCTTGCAGTGTATTTTAGGGACTGATCACTATTTAAGTAGGGTGAATGGGAATTTTGCATTCCCCCTTCACTTCCATTCAAAAAAATTACACATTCCCCCTTTATTTTATGAAATTTCTCCATTTAAAATGTCACATTCTCCCCTCTTTCCTGGCAAAAGAAATAGGATTCCCTCCTCTTGCTCACAAAGAATTGAATTCCCCCTAAAATCACCTATTCCCCCTGGTGTAAATAATGACCATTCCCTTATCAGTACATTCATGCTTCTTACATAAATGAAAACATCAATGGAATATCTCCATGGAATATCTTCATGAATGAAACCAATGCAATCCTTGAAGATTTCACATCACCAAATAATGTCTCTTGTGGGATTCCGTCCTGATCTGCGGTGTTTTTACATTTCGGTAAAAGTTAACCAACTATAAATCAATATTAAAAACCAAAAAAAATGTGCAGATTTTGGGAAAAATTTGTGCCAGGTAATGAATGTAGGCTTGAATCTAAGCATCTGCCAAGATTGGAAAAGATTCTGGGCTTTTATTCAGATTTTTCATGTATTTCTTAAACCGGCTGCTTCTAGGTAAAATCACAAGTGCTTCTATTTTGAAAATTGGGTAAAAAAAGTGTATTGCATTCGTGGTCCGGTAGCTCGAAAATTCAATGGTCACCAATATATTTAATTTAGTTTGTTTACTTGCTTGTGTGTTTGTCAGTCAGGAAAACATCACTTTGAAAAATTGAGTCGCTTCGTAAGGTAGGTAGAGCCATTTGAATAGAGGCCATTTTGTACACAAAGTATAGGGAAATTTATTACTATTGTGCACCCTGTAGTTAATAAAACATGTGTGTATCTACTGTAGATAGCATTTAGCCTATATATTTCTCTGTGCAAAGCTCTTATTTGCTATGATGAAGATTTACACTGTTACTGACTGACACCATAAATTTGCTCACATTCATGAGAGCTTTTGGAATATAGCACTATTCCTTGTTTACTCAGTTGATGGACTGGTTGAATGATGCTTGCTACTGGTCAGAGGCTGTTATGTGAGTCATGTGACATGTTCTGACATAGCAAGGAGTTGTAAACTCTGGAAAGTTTATGATGGCCCTGGTCCCTGTTCATGTCACTTTTGTTTGTCCTGATGTGAATAGATAATATGTGTAGCATTTGTTGTATTGTAGTGATCTGGTTTAATCACAGTGCTTAGTCAAAGGAACAAGTTGGCTTTTCTTGTAAATTAAATTAATGTTTTCAAAGCAAATTTATAGAAATAATTTATATAGACAGCAATGTTGAAAATATACTGGAAAATCATGACACAATGATATTACATGCTTTAATTTCAGACCTTAACTACCAAGCATGTTTAATGTAAGATTTTCAATAGTTATTAAGTTTACAATATGATTTGAGCATCGGCAATATTCTTATTTGCTCAAGATGTACTACCTATACTAACAATTATTATTTACAAGGGAATTCCCCAGTTTCATATACCGTATTCATCATTAAGTGCATAACAAAGAAATAAGAAGTGCTTGACATCTTGACATTACCATTATTACTTGGGCCTAAAAAAATTATATTGCCCTTTTCAAGTGACTCTAAAATCTGAAAAAAAATTCCATATTTGAATTTTCATATAGTTCAAGTGAAAAGGTTTTTTCTGGGCTTTCAAGGAGATAAATATTAAAATGGACTTCCAATTACAAAATTTTGAACAAAATTCAGAGAATCAAAAGAATCTTCTGAAGTCCATTTTACTTTGACAGTGTTTTCTATGAAGCCACCTGCATTGCAATATAATACAGTTCATTCCTACAGTAGTGTCATTTATAGTCAATCAAATTAGGACTCTGTAACAATACTTTTGGTAACCACTTCTCTCCTTGCCAGTTTATTTAACTAATCAAATGAACCAATATGCTTCAGGTTATTTTATGAATTAATTCCTATCTAAATACTTCTCCAACCACCATCTAAATCACTATGTGCATTACTACATTATTGATATAAGATTAGTGTAATAACATCGACTCAAACTTTTTGACATTAATATGGTACGGCAGCACAATTAATTGACAAAATATTTGCCCTCATTTTTCAGACATACATGCCAACAGCAATAGCGTTCAAAGCATCAACAAATATTTTCAACATAGATGTAATAATCAACAATGACAATGATGGTGATGGAATGTCAATTACAATATTTCTCAGTTTCAAAATTTTAATTTGTGAAATATATGCTACTATTATATCAGGTGTTTGCAGAGATGAGAAGACAGGTTAAATCATCAGAACAGAGAGTTGGAATCACCTGATCCAGATCTTTATATCACTTTTTACAACATCAAGGAAATGATATTGTTGTTGTGACATAGGCACATATACTTATGGATTGTCTATTTGGGGTGTGCATGTGGGGGTGTGTGCATATTAGTTTAATTATTATGTCCAAGGACCAAAATGTAACCACACTTTTTTGAGGACATAAACCCAGAGAGCATTCTCTCAAAATTCAGTCATTAATATGCAGGGCAGTTTTAATCACCCTCAAACATAATCATTAATTAGTATGCAAAACTCTAATTGTCATATCAATCCTAATGATGCATATCAATAGGTCGGTAAATTAGATTTGAAAACTTTCATATCATCAATAACACTAATTGAAACAAACAACAGATACGCAGTATACAAATCTATAGAAGTCATGTTCACACACAAGACCAATACTCTGGAGTATTATTCTAAACCAGAATTACAAAAGAAGAACTATACTTCCTTCAACACCCTACAAAACCGGTGGTATTAGTTTCGGCTCCCAGGTATCCACCAAGTGACCACAAGATCAGATATATGAATTTCACTAAGTGGGGGAAGGCAAGGTCTTGAATCCCCAAATTGATATGCCCACACTTCCTGCATGACTATTCTTCTTCATGGGGGTTAGTCCTGGGTGTCAAAAGAACAGCAAAATCAACACTTTTGCCATCTTCTGCAACTGGATTATGCTAAATATCACCAAATCTCAGCTGGCAATTCCTTACAGAGTAAATTTAAGCTCAGTATTGGTTATTGCATATGCTGGTGTTTGGGCACATCCTTCATCTGTGAGTGGGATACGATATATACAGTCAGTCTACTCTGAAGTACAAAGTTCTGACGTGGACGTACGCATTGTGCCGACTTTGAAGATATGCAGCTGCAGTAGAGATGCAGCACTACGCACTGTTTACACGCTGTATACGTTGTCACTTTGTACTTCAGAGAGGACAAACTATAATACTTGTAGGTTCACAATCTTAGAGCTTTCCTGTCTCTCTGAACATAACTACACTCATCATGTCTAACAAGCATCAGAGTCCCGGTCAATTCTTGTTCAATAACAAGCATGTCGCATTTGTTTTATTAGCTACTAATTTGATGGCTAGCCAACACCAAGTATAATTTGATAGCGGCTTATTACATGTCGTAATGCTTTGTTTTCTGCTGCCTGAACACTGCAGTGATCGTCATCAAAAATTCTTTTTAATGGTTAATGACTGCACATCAGTTGTTTTGAAGGTATTGTTAAAAATCTAAATATTTTGCTTTTGGAACTGAAGACATATACATGTGTGGCATTTTCACAACACCCAAAATATAACTGATGTACAATTATTAACCTCATTCGTTCAATTTGTTTGGTTCAATCTGTATAATAGGCCTATTATCAAATATTTTTTAAACAGAATACAGTTTAAACTTGACATTTCATTTTCGAAAATCTAATAGCAAACCTGAGGAAAAATGAGATGCGTCTTTGAAGGGTTGACTTCTCTCTTCTTGAAGTTGTTTTCCAGTATGAATTGGTCATCCAATGTAGAAAAGGCATGTACTTGTTGCCAAGAGGTTTGCAAAGAAGTTCTATTCTGTAAGCACCTACATTTGTAAAGAAAATAACATTACATTGGGAATAAACAAAAATCAATTATAAAGTGCCAAATAAGGTAGTTGCATGAGCATTAATTGTTTGTTCACAAAGAAAATGTCTACATGGTAGTCATTGTAGCGCATATAGTTCCATATCATCTTGCAAATGGACTGGTCTGCTATTAAACATTACTTTGCGTTTTTGCTTTCTCAAGAGGGGGGCATTTTCCTGTTAAGCATGCTTGGGTGAGGGCATTTTCCTGGTAAACTGCCCACCTCTTCCAGTAAAAGCAAACCGAAATCAAATAACATTTATATTTTCCCCGAACTTCATACATCAGAAACTAGGACGTTAGAAATAGTTTGGCAACGCATCTACAAATAAGTCTGCTTAAGCCCTCATAGATATGAAATAAAAACAATTTTAATGCTGAAAGTAAATTAAATTAAACTTCAACACTACTTGTTTATTTTCGCTTATCGGGAGCACTTTCGAGGAACTTCCTCATCATCAACTGATGTTATTGGCTCTGATGTATTTCTTGGAAACGACTAGAGACCAACCTGATCAGGTGACATCACACTTGATGACGTCACCAAAGTCGGAAAGGGAAAGTCCTGCCCCTGGTGCCGCTGGGTTTGATCAGGTTATCCCACACAGGATCTAGTTCCAATCCTGTGTCTCGGTTAAGTGAAGGTCCTTATTTCTTGATCTGGATGGCTTCCAGGACCCTCCTGGGAAAGTCTTTTGTTTCTTTCTCCAGTATTTTTACATAGTCCCAGTCTATTTGGTGCGTGTTCTTACTTGCTTTTACGTGTTGGAGCCAGCTGCTTTTGACTTGTGTTCCACAAGTTGCTTTTCAAGCTTGGCCTCACTGATGTACGTGGCGTGACAATCAGAACATGAAATTTTATAGAATGTTCCCAACTGTTTCAACTTATCGATCTTGTCTTTTGGTGCAACTAAGGTCTGTCGTAATGTCTGATGAGGTTTAAATGCAGTTGGAACACCTACTGTATTGAATGCTCTTCATATATTGTTCCATTTCCAAGAAATACATCAGAGCCAACAACATCGGCTGATGACGAGGAAGTTCCTCGAAAGTGCTCCCGGTAAGGGAAAATTAACAAGTAGTGTTGAAGTTTAATTTAACTTACTTTCATTTTATTATCACTAAGTATGAATCTGCAATTTATTTAATTTTAATGCTGCCTTCTGCAATTCTATATAATTTTGATGCTGCCTCAATAACATGAAACATGACTGCAAAAATCTGCTGGTAAACATTAATGACCTGAACAGTGATGCTTTTATGCATGCTTTTATCAATGGACTTCAAAGTGGTGTTCCAAAATGCAGTGTATTTAATAAACTGTTGGGATCAACCTATTTATATTTTGGTGGAATAAATTGGAGATATATTGGTATGCTTCTGTTGAACAGAGCTGAACATTCAGCAGTGATTGCAGGTAACTGCATCACACACAGGGCCTCAATACCAAACTAAAAGAATAAAAAAGTTAATAAAGTATGCATTGCATAGAATACAAAAAAAAATCAAATTATGTGTAAAGCAGGTTTACTGGAGCATGCTTCACGAATGCCCCTCCTACAAATCAGACACATGAATGACATTAAATTTCCCTCCTACACACAAACACTAGCTATAAGCAGAAAGATTTTGCTATTTCTATTATCGTACATGACATGTTTACATTTGCTTAAACGAATGCTGAAAATGTTATCAGTACCCTACAAGCAAGGGGATGTACGTCAGAAGTTGTCTGCGCCTTTTCCTCACAATAGCTGGTTTCAGGGCTTTGTTATTCATAAATGTGGCATCAGTTTGGTTGTAGCAAGATAGTAAGCGGCTCTAGGGCTGACACATGTTTGTATAACGAAGCAGTTTGTGTCTCATGAATTGGAAATGGTCGTCTCTATCATTGCTACAAGATTGCTTGCCTGCAATTGTTTGGATTGTATAATGATGTGGAAAAAACAGGAATTATCGTTAATGGGCGATTTACTGTTCATACTCGATACTTTGCCACACATTATACGAACCATATCGGATTGACTTGGGGTTTTCTGTGGTTTGACTAAGTCAAGCTTACTTTATCCTAATCTAATTATGCTGTCACTCAGTGTTATAACCAACCTATATATTTAAAGGTAAATTCAGTTTATTATTCATGATATAGGAAATCTTTACCAAATCAATTACAGCCATATAAATCAAGGTAAAGGATTGTTACTGAACACCCAGGGCATATTCAACCAAAATATTGGTGAAATGTCTCCCCAAAATTGTGTTAGCACTGTGTTGCAACCACTTATTATTATTAACAGATAGATATTAAATTTTCCCCTGAATATGGACCCAGTATAAAGAAGAAATAAACAAACAAACAAATCTGTATTTTTCTTATTTTACAGGTGAAGCATTTCTGTGTTCCAATTTGGTTACTTATTGTTTTTAACATTTTCATTATTTTAATTAAAATTTAATTGATTCAAAGATTTTTTTAAATATGTGCATTTACCTATACTTTCATAATGCATTAATAACTGAACTGTTCTTGCACTGCAGGGGCGGATTTAGAGGGGGACGCACCCGGCGGCCGGCGCGCGCCCCCTCTAATTTTTGCAGAGCGGCACCTGACTATGTGTATTTTTGCAGAGCGGCGCCTGACTTTGTGTGGGCGCCGAGCCGCCACAGCAGCGGCGGTGGCTCGGCGCCCTCTCTATTGAAAATTCCTGGATCCGCCCCTGCACTGACCCAACGAATCACAATTCTCTAGTTTCTTTGCAAGTTATTAAGAAATTATACTATGATCTTTATGTAACTACAGATCAGCAACCCGCATTTTTTAAATTGTACCGGGTTACTATACTATTGCATGAATTACTGCAATGTCTCATTCCCTTTCATAAAATATTGAGACAAAATTATTAGATTGCATGAGTAACGTTATGTGTCATTCACTATTCTACAGACATTCAAACAAACTGACTTTTATAATCTAACACAATTTCATGTTCCTTGAGCAGTTTAATACCTCAACGTGCTATTCATCATCGACTTGTGTAAGGAAAAATGACAAATGTAAGAATGCGTCCTTTTAAGTAATTTTCTCCGGCAAATCCAATCTATCGCGCCTCATTCCAGTCAGTCAATACTATGTACCAAAAATAATGAAAAATCACTAGATTATTATAAGCTTATATGAATTATGTACTCCTAGAGAATTTGGGCTATTCCATTTAAAATCCAGGCTCCCCCTGTGGAAGACATAATAATAATAATAATAAGTGCCATCGATCTAGTAGAACTATTCCGAGGTGCAAACATGCATGATCTTAATCTCCCACATAGGGGGTTTAGATTTCAAATAGAGTCACCCATTCAGGTAACCCCATTTGAAATTCACACCCCCTTTATGGAAGATTAAGGCCATGTCTTCCATAGGGGGTGTATGTATTTCAACAGGAATAGCCCATTGCTACACTATCACAATCGCTATCATTCATCCTTGCCACATAAATAAAATTGTCAGATGGGACTTCTGTAATAATATAAATGGATTGCAAAATGTGTCAAATATAAAGCAAATGGTTTGATAGATTGCAGTACTATCACTATTTGTTACTGTAAGGTCTTACAAACTTAAAAATTCGATTTCTCTCTCTCTCTCTCTCCTTCTATCTATATATACATGCTTAGTAGCGTAGCTATGAGTTGTGTCACCTAGAAGCAAGGATGCAGAATGGTGCTCCTTCAATTCCTGAAACAACTGCACATGGAGTGCACGAAAATGTTACCTTTCACCGTTTGAAAAGGGACCAGAATTGATTTTGGTGGCGCCGAATTTGTCGATTCAGGCCCTCTAAGACGGCACCCGGGGCATGTGCCATCCCTTTCCCCCTAGCTATGCCACTGAGTTTAATACATTTTATCATATTATTATGTGTGATGTATTGGGAGTGTGTAACTTCCTTGCAACGGCCAAATATCAAGCTTTCCTCAGCATCTAAGCATATAGAGATACAGAGATATAAAAAAAAAAAAAGAAGAAATGCAAGACTAAACCCTACTCTCACTCTTTGTACGATTGTTAGGAATTGTGTGTAATGGTATTTTGCACCCAAATGAAAGAAAGTCGGTGGTAACCATGGCAACAGCATTTACAGTCTAATCATTTGAAAGTGCGGTTTGATTACGAGTGATGTAAAGAAGATTGCTGCAAATGATGAATCTTAAGCGAGTAAATTTAATGAAATAAACCTATCTTGATATGTCGATATGATCACATATATAATCAAATTACTGCACGGATTATTGGAATAAAAATGGGTTGACTTCTTTACTTCTTTTTAAGCACTACACAATTTGGAAAATTAGTTGGTAGTAAACGACAGAGAATATGATATTTTCAGATGCAATAAATGAGTAAATTTAAAATTAATATATGCATTGAAAACATATAGAGGTATTAAGTGACCTATATCCTATCATGTTACTGAAGAAAATATCTGATAGTTATACTCTTTACTGTTATGAGGGAACAAAATTGCAAAAGTATGAATATTATATCACTGTCACATGAGAAGGAATCAAGGGAAACAAGTCACTTGTTGTGCACGCCCTAAATATTCTGGTTTTTTTTATGTGATTGTAATGTACTTTAATGAACTACAAATACCCTGCCAAAAGAAAATCCTAAGGCGATGTATTTGTGACAAAATGTGAGATTTTTAATCAAATTTCGGGATCCAGAGAATTTAATCAGAAAATCAGATTTGCCAATACCTATATTCACAATATAGGCACCGGAACAAAATAGTAATGTTCTTTCATTTTACCTAAATTAGTTCAGCTTAAAATAAAAAAGGAACATATCTGATGGTGAACTCTAACATTTTGTGGGAAAAAATCACATTTTTAAAGGAAACCTAACAATATTGGTTTCAGGGTTAAAACTTTTTTTCTGAAAAACTCATTGAGTATTGACTTACAGTTTCGGAGTCATGATGAATATTTCAATGTTGTGAAAACTATGAAATACAAATGAAATTCATGAATGAAAAAACTTCATTTTGCTGTAACTTAAAATCCATTTGAAAAACAACATGCATTCATTTTTACCTGGATATCTTAAAATGTTGGTTTAATTGATTAAAAATAAATCAAATGCTTGTTTTCTTTTCATTAACTTACTGTTCCTTGTTGACGAACTTTGAACTGCTTCATACTTGTAACAACCTGTAGCGAATAAAAAGAACCATGATCACATTGGTTTAATGCTCAATTAAGGTCTCATAGTTATAAGAGGTAAACTTTCAGTTGATGATGAACTGAAAATGAATTCATATAACAACCTGTAGCAAATACAAAGAAGTCACCATCGTGTTTGTTTAATGCTCAAACAAGGTTTACGATAAATTACCATTAATTTCCTTTCATTAATTTAGCATGGCAACCATGAAGTATCATGTTTCCCTATACTATATTGAAATCTGTCCCTGAATAGCCTGTAGTAAAATCCCCCTGCTGGTAAATATGGCTAAACATTGTGTTTCTAACTTGACTGATGAGAATGGAATATAACATAATTATGAATTCCTATGAATCGGTGTTAAATTTGATTATATAAACTAATGCGCAACTTGTGTGAAAACATTGAAATACAATCACACCAATGATCAATTTATTCTTAAAAAACAATATTGAAGATAATGATTGAAATATTAAAAAAACTGTTGTATTAAGTTATCTATTGATTTTAGTTTTGATGAAGTCGCTATCTACTGCTGATATGTGTATTGATGAAGTTGCTATCTACTGCTGATATGTGTATTGATGAAGTAGCTATCTACTGCCGATATGTGTATTAATGAAGTAGCTATCTACTGCTGATATGTGTATTGATTAAGTATATATCTTCTGCTGATATTGTATTAATGAAATGGCTACCTACTGCTGATATTGGTATTGATGAAGTAGCTATCTACTGCTATTACATGTCTTAATGAAGTATCAATTTTCTGCTGATTTGTATATTGATGAATCTTCTGCTGATATTGGTACTAATTAAATGGCTACTTACTGCTGATATGTGCATTGATAAAGTATCTAATGTGTATTGACGAAGTGTGTATTGTGATGTGCCCTGAGTAATTTGATTTGATTATTCATCTTTGTTTACAATTAAAATCTATGTCATGAGACATTTTAGGGATTCCCCTTTCTTGCATCAACTTGATCAAAAACAAATTGAATCATTTCTAATTTTGGATCATATGGGAATACCCCTAGAGATTGTAAATGAAGATGATGTCATGGGATTCCCCTCAGGAAGTGATGTCAGGGGATTCCCCTCAGGAAGTGATGAAATGTAAAAGATTAATGTTATAATTAAGACTTGGGAATTTCCCAGACTGCAGAATAGTGTGAAGGTAGTAATAGCCTATTGATAGAATGGGGTTTTTCCCAGTGCTTGATATATAAGAAAATGTAAACACAATTATTGACACAGTTTATAGTGTTGATCTGTGCTAGCTAGCTAATATGCTTACAGTCCAATTCCTTCAAAGAGAGGAAATTGCAAACCAGAAATATTTTATGTAGTCAAAGTACTACTATTTACCAGTGTTGTCGGAAAAGATCTAGAATACGTCAAAGAACGTACTTCTTCCAAGAAAGGAATATATATTCTTCTGTCGACTTACTGAAGTCTGGTGTTTTGATTCAACGCAACTGTCAATATAAGTGGGGACAACTGCATCGCAGTCCTGCTTCCTGAAGATATTGTGTGAAAGGTGGAAATAGCACCAAGTTTGAAGAAAGCAGCGCAAGGATTTAGGCGTTTGGAGAACGGCGCAAGGAGATAAGAGTTTTGTGTGAGGATTTTATTCGAAAGGATATTTATCAATGCAAGTGTACAAAGGACTTCGCTGATTTTTGCAGGACAAGTGAATAAGGATATATTACATCAGTCGTCCAGAACATTGCAAGAACTTTATGATCACCAAGAAGAAAAATGCTGGCTAAGTACTAAATAGTTAAAGAGTGATTATATTTGATTATTGTGTATGTACATTTGTTGTCATATATTGTACCAATCATAACATGCTTTCAATTAAAGACTTAGGTTTTGTTAGCTTAATCAAACAGTGTATTTGTGTTGTGCATTCGTGTGAATTTGGGTAAAAGGTGATTTTGGCCTTGAGTCAAGTACAACTCGTAACAGTATCTACTGCTGATATGCCTATTGATGAAGTGGCTATCTACTGCTAATATATGAATTGATGAAGTGGCTGATATGAAGATTCTTGATATTGGTACTAATTAAATGGCTAGCTATTGCCTATATGTGTATAGATGAAGTGGTTACCTACTGCTGTAATGCATATTGATGAAGTGGCTATCAACTACTGATATTGGTACTAATTAAATAGCTACCTACTGCTAAATTATGTGTATTGATGAAGTAGTTTCCTATACTGCTGATGTGTATTAATGAAGTAGCTACCTACTCCTTATATGTTTGTTGTTGACGTAACTATCTACTGCTGATACTGGTACTAATTAAATGAGTTTTGATAAAATATTTATCTACAGCTGATATATGTATTGATGAAGTAGCTATCTACTGCTGATATTTGTATTGATGGATATTGGTGTTAACAAAGTAGCTATCTACTGCTGATATTTGTATTGATAAAGAAGCTATCAACTGCTGATATTGGTATTAATGAAGTAGCTATCTATTGCTGATATTTGTATTGTTGAAGTAGCTATCTACTGCTGATATCTGTATTGATGAAGTAGCTATCTACTGCTGTTATTTGTATTGATGAAGAAACTATCAACTGCTGATATTAGTGTTAGCAAAGTAGCTATCTACTGCTGATATTTGTATTGATGAAGTAGCTATCTACTGCTGATATCTGTATTGATGAAGTAGCTATCTACTGCTGTTATTTGTATTGATGAAGAAACTATCAACTGCTGATATTAGTGTTAGCAAAGTAGCTATCTACTGCTGATATTTGTATTGATGAAGTAGCTATCTACTGCTGATATTTGTATTGATGAAGTAGCTATCTACTGCTGATATTTGTATTGTTGAAGTAGCTATCTACTGCTGATATCTGTATTGATGAGGTAGCTATCTACTGCTGTTATTTGTATTGATGAAGAAACTATCAACTGCTGATATTGGTGTTAACAAAGTAGCTATCTACTGCTGATATTTGTATTGATGAAGTAGCTATCTACTGCTGATATTTGTATTGATGAAGAAGCTATAAACTGCTGATATTGGTATGAATGAAGTAGCATTATATGTGAATTGATGAAGTATCTATCTTCTGCGAGTGATATTGCTACTAATTAAATTGCTACCTACTGCTAATATGTGTATTGATGAAGCACCTATCTACTGTTGTTATGTGTATTGATGAAGTAGCTACCTACTGGTGATATGTGTTTTGATAAAGTAGCCATCTACTGCTGATATGTATATTGATGAATCATCTATCTTCTGTTGATTTTGGAATTACTTAAATGGCTACCTACTGCTGATATTGGTATTGATGAAGTAGCTATCTACTACTGATATTGGTATTGATGAAGTATCTACTGCTGATAAGTGTATTGATGAAGTATCAATCATCTTATATTGGCATTGCTAAGACAGCTATCTACTGCTGATATTAGCATTGATGAAGTAGACCTAACTATCACAGCAGCTGTCTACCATTGATATCAATATGAGTAAAACTGTGCTAAATTGACATGTACATGCAAATCACTTTTAGAGGTTGGATTTAAGGTTTGCAATTTGGTGTTTCAGGTATTTAATATGCAGACAGACATGTGGAACCAATGTGTGAAACTTTAAAGTTATGCCCTGTTTATTGTAAGGCAGTATTATTCAAATATTGTGTTGATGAAATAGCTACAGGATAATTGATTATAGTGTTGATGTATTTACTGCTTACATTGGATTTGATGACATAAGTATTTACTGCTAATATTGGTGTTGATCAAGTACCTAAGGTGGGAGTAGTACACTTTTCTCCCACATCGTCATCTACAAAATATATAGTATGAAATGCACATGTCTTAGGCACAAGAGCCAAATTTGTTTGTTCTTTGGATTGCCCGTTGACGGTCCTTCTATGAAATGCACATGTCTTAGGCACAAGAGCCAAATTTGTTTGTTCTTTGGATTGCCCGTTGACGGTCCTTCTATGAAATGCACATGTCTTAGGCACAAGAGCCAAATTTGTTTGTTCTTTGGATTGCCCGTTGACGGTCCTTCTATGAAATGCACATGTCTTAGGCACAAGAGCCAAATTTGTTTGTTCTTTGGATTGCCCGTTGACGGTCCTTCTATGAAATGCACATGTCTTAGGCACAAGAGCCAAATTTGTTTGTTCTTTGGATTGCCCGTTGACGGTCCTTCTATGAAATGCACATGTCTTAGGCACAAGAGCCAAATTTGTTTGTTCTTTGGATTGCCCGTTGACAGTCCTTCTATGAAATGCACATGTCTTAGGCACAAGAGCCAAATTTGTTTGATCTTTGGATTGCCTGTTGACGGTCCTTCTATGAAATGCACATGTCTTAGGCACAAGAGCCAAATTTGTTTGATCTTTGGATTGCCCGTATGAAATGCACATGTCTTAGGCACAAGAGCCAAATTTGTTTGTTCTTTGGATTGCCCGTTGACAGTCCTTCTATGAAATGCACATGTCTTAGGCACAAGAGCCAAATTTGTTTGTTCTTTGGATTGCCCGTTGACAGTCCTTCTATGAAATGCACATGTCTTAGGCACAAGAGCCAAATTTGTTTGATCTTTGGATTGCCCGTTGACGGTCCTTCTATGAAATGCACATGTCTTAGGCACAAGAGCCAAATTTGTTTGTTCTTTGGATTGCCCGTTGACGGTCCTTCTATGAAATGCACATGTCTTAGGCACAAGAGCCAAATTTGTTTGATCTTTGGATTGCCTGTTGACAGTCCTTCGATGCTTGTAATTGATGAAATATCAACTAATTAATCATAATTACTGGTAAATTTGTGTTGGTTGGTCAATGTTGTTACATGAAAAGACTCACATATGTATTAATCACAATTAACAATAGTCAATGAACTTATTATATAAATAATAAGGATCAACCAAGCAATGATAGTTCGAGGAGATGACCAATATATTTTACACAAGCAAGGGGTGAAAAATTGTGAGCCACTAATAACACATGCAAGGATTGTAAGTCCAAGAATTCATTATTTAGATGACTAACAATGCTCGGCAAAATGACATTCCAGTCAGAAGAAATCCATGTACTTGTCAGAATATCACAGATGTCCCTAGCAACATACTCCAGGAGGCTATTCCATGGACAGCAGAGAAGGTTACTCCAGTCTATAGAGTATGTCCTTGCATCTGGAATGGTTTATTACGCTGTCATCTGCCTATGCTATTATGGACCATATATAACTAAACCAGTACATCATAAACAAAATAGCACCATTAATGGACCAATAAAAACCTTACTTAGTTAATCCTTGCTTGAAATCTATTGACGTATATAATATCCCATCAACTGCAGCCTTTGATAGTTGCCATCATGTGTGTCACTTACGTAAATGACCATTACAGTAACCTTTTATTATTTATGTGGCAGCAAATGGACTTGTGCAATCAGGCAAGAAACCTAGGTGATCGCCGCATTCTACATTTTTTGCCGGAGAAAAATTGATCGGTTGGTGTCTGGTGTTTTGATTTCCTCTAACCTTGTGTGTTGACTGTGTCGGAATAGATTTAAATCAACAGAATCTTGCATTTTATCCCCAGGTTTGTTATTGGATGGCAAGAAATGGAATCAGAAAATGGACAACCTGAAAATAAAACCCTTTTGTGTTTGTGTCTTGTATTTGGTTGTATTCAGTATAAAAGCATTGTCTAGTTAGATACAAGCATGAATACACAGGATTTATTCCACTACTAAAGAAGCTTGATTCGATTTTTGAACTGAATAAAGGCTGTATTCTCAATACTGGGTGGATCTTATAGAATTGCTCTCTCAAAAATAATTCTCTGAAAAAACACCCCATAATTTGAGAGTACAGCTGTTTCAGGCTCACCCTGTAGCTTTAAACAAACTTTGCAAATACACGGGCAAATATAGATCCAGCTTACAAATATATGATACAAATTGGCACCAGCAATTTTCTTGTTTCTCCCTCTCTCTCTCCTTACCTCCTCGGGAGGGGGGGGGGGTTGTAGGGGGCACTCAAATATGAAAATGATGCAAATGTGCTTTACGCACATGGTTCGATACTGAGAAATACACACGTATGTCACTAATGAACTTGAGGTGGACCAAAGAATATCTTTGTGGTTTGGTTCAAATATTTGTATAAAACAACAATAGTTTTGTAATTCCTATTGTTAAGGTCCCATCCTTACTAGACAGGGTGTATTTAAGTGCTTGTATGCATGAAACATCTCAATTAAAATGGAATATCATATGCCAAGGCTTAATATATTTTGTACTGCTTTATTCCCTTCAAATTCCCAATTTGATTTACAGCTGAATAAATTACAAAAAAAACCTTTGTTATTTAATGAGGTAAATTACCAAAGCCTTGAACTGAATCTGTCCATCTATCTATTTCTCTGTCTATATGCCTATGTATTATCTACTGAAGAAGAGAATATGTATATTACTATTAGCTTAAGGGGTACTACACCCTGTGGCAAATTGTGACTATTTTGCATTTTTCTCAAAATTAATAACACACTGGTAAAAAAAAGGTATGGATATTATTGGGGCAAGGAATCCAATTACTACACTGAAATTTCAGTGCCTCAATACAAACAGTTCGATACTTGTGATAGGAAATGAGGTACATTCTAGCGGTACCTCTTTTCTTATCATAAATAACGAACCGCTTGTCTTGGGTCACTGAAATTTCAATGTAGTAATTGGATTCCTTCCTATAATATACATAACTTTGTTACCAGGTCCTTATTAGTTTTTGAGAAAATGCAAAAATAATCACTAAATTTATGGAGGGTGTAGTACCCCTTAAATGCAATTTGGTATTTTCATTAAAGAAATCTTGCCCCCTGAATGTAAACATCGTACAGATACTACATATTTTTGTGCTCCTTTTTCTTAAATTCCCAATTTGATTGACAGCTTTCTATAGTAGATTGCAGGTATTTGCTTTATATCCTTTTGGCGGAAACTGAATAAATTACAAAAACTTAGTTATTTAACGAGGTAAATTACCAAAGCCTTAAACTGAATCTGTCCATGTCTCTATCTTTCTCTCTGTGTGTTTGCCTATGCATTATCCCCCTAAGCATAACTGGAAGAAGAGAACATGTGTATCACTATAACTGTAATTTTTTGCTTAAATTCAATTTGATAGTTTCATTTCAAAAAATCTTGGCACCCTGAATGTAAACATTGCACACATGCTACGGCAATTCTTATACCTTCATTCTTAGCATACAAAGAGCTATTACAAGGCTTTAAATTCCCACTTTGAATGACCTTTAACAGCAAACAGCGTACCTCCCCAAAGCGATTCAACTGAACAGTCGAGGTAGTCCATTCTCTGAAGACGAGTAAAAAGTAATCATATTGGCATCTAGCTAATCAAACATGCAAAATGGTGAGAAAAAATCTCTGTATCTTGGGGCTTGGTGATGTGGGCGGAATGTGTGATTGGTTTACTGTGTAATGCTGTGTTATAGCAAGAAAATCCCCCAGGGCAGCTACCACATAAGATAATTGAATAGGGAATTATTTGCATTAATATTAATTATAATTGTAAGCGTGTAAAACTATAGAAAAAATAGCTGCTGTGTATGCACAATTGGTAATATCTTGAAAGTTTGAAAGGAATTTGTATGCAACTGATGATACTGATGAATAGTCTTGTATGCATGATATTAAAATTAAATTGATTAAAATGACAATGATATGTGTTCATTTATATCTATATATAGCAACATTTTCATAAATATGTTTATTGAAATCTAATATATACCTGAAGCTGTATTAATTTTGTAGGAAATGTAATTTATAAGTAGTTTCTGTTTTCAAGGAAACTTGAATTGAAATTTAATAGTAATCAGTAAATCTGATAAGTTGAAGGATGACCCATATAAAGTAGGTTGTAACACAGATTCTGTGTTGAGAATCTGTGGTTGTAAGTGTATATCTGGATGATCTTAAGTGACCTTTATTTATTGCATCTCAGTTTTATTTTTTACTTTAGCTTCAATACAATTGTGCTCTTTATCATGAGGTCATAAATTCGTTTTTGTCATTGTCTTTATTTCAGCAATGAACAGAGAAAAACCTAGCTGATACTAATAAAGTCAAGAAAAAGATTGTTTCAGCATTTGTAAAATCATAGCTTTCAAAGTTTACGTACTATTAGTGCATTTCACATTTCTTCCCTGACTTTATAGATATATTTTTATCAATCATCAGAAAAAAAGGATAATTGTCACAAATTGGCAGAAAAAAATGAGCCAAAATGCAATAAACAGAATCATCTTGTATCACACTTACTAATTATTCAAATAATAAAAAACAAACTCACATCACTAAGTATTTAGGACAATAAATAGGACAATGATACCTAAGGGTATTAAAAATATTTCAAAATTTGATGAAATCTGTTAAGGCGAGATGGAGAGGAGCATGACCTAGCAGTGTTTGCACTTAAATATTGAGACAAATAAAGCCGACACACAAGAGGAATGGTATGAGTTCTGTAAAGGAGATAGGGGTGTTATTTACTATCCATGTGCATGATTTTTCATGGGAGGGTGAAACCCAAAAACTTTTGTTTTGATATATTATTGTCCAAGAATCACAATTCACAAGACCTATGGAAATATAAATGCAATTATTGGCTTTATTTACTAATTTCTACCAGATATCAATGTACAGTATTAATATTAAGAAGTAGACTGGGCTTTTTAGGTAAATGGCTAAATATAGCTGCTGCCATCCAACTTGCCTTAGCAAATTATATCAAGATTCCATCACTTAACTAAGTTGCTTCTAGCCAACTCCAATTAAACCATTTATCTCCCCATTATCAAATCATTTTCCTAATTTTATCTCTGTATTTTCAGGTGTTTTTTTTAATGTAACATGTTGAATTTGCATGCACTATATACCTAAATCAAATTTTGCATTAAGAACAAAATTACATCAAATATGCAATTTCAATCAATTTTACTTCTTAGAGGATGTTTCATTTAAAGGGAATGCAGAGATTTGCCACTGCTGAATCAAACTTTCCACAGATTTGCCATTTGTTTCAATAATTATATAATAACTGATCACTGTAATGAGTAAGTCCCAATATGTCAGTTACTGCAGTTGTTCTATCCATTTACTCCATGGGCATTTCTTACTGTTCGCCTGATTGGTTAATTGTGTGATAATAATAATCTGAGCACTTTTTCTAGGGTCTGTGATCTGAGTAACCATTCAAAAGAGCTTTTTGATCTCTTAGCAATTTTAAGCTTAATCCCCAAAGAATGATCATTAAGTGAAAGACTTATTGTACGGAACATCACAACCTCCTGAATGTCCCTTTAACTTAAAACCACAGAGGAGAAAGAAACAGAGCGCGTACAACCAGTCAAAGTCCCCGTGTATTGTATGATGTAAGTTTTCGAATATTCATGAAGGCCGATTGTTCGATCGTGCGTGTCTAACAATCACACCAGCGCTATGCGTGCCTCGCGATATCGCGATAGAGTGTTTGCGTGCTTTTGCGATTACATGATAGACCGTGAAAATACGCGGTAATTGCGTAGCAGTCTCGCCTGTCGCATTTCATGGAACAATCGGCCCTCATTATCGGGTGATGCTGATTTTTGACTGGTTGTATGCGCTCTGTTTCTTCCTCTTCTATGCTTAAAACTTAAGATTTAGAAAACTCTTGAAACTAAATCTAGATTCATAAGGGATGAGCCATTATCTTGTTGACCAATAAATGAGGTTGTATCATTTCTGGCAAGAACTAATAATCTATTTCATTGGACATAAATCAATTGCTCATTGCTAGTGACGTAACTATAAATTAATCATATGAAATAGGTTCCTATCAAGCTGCCCAAACAAGTGTATCTTCCCGTAGGATATAAAATAATAATAGTAGATAGCTAAGAAAATCTTGTTATACTTTCCTTAAGCAGTTTTGCTTATACATGTCATCAATTGTGTTAAATATGTGCATAATGGAGTGCTGCATTAATAGTTAGGACCACCTTGAGGGCCACAAGTTTTCTGTGTCAATTAAAGACAAACTTAATTGGTGACTTCATATTCATGGGCTAAATAATCACGATAATTGTTTAGCCTTGCCATCTATTTAGTTAAGGGAGGGGGAATTATACAATGTTTGAAAAACAGTTGCAGCATACTGTAATCAATCAAGTAGTAAGATCTTGGGTACAAAATGTGTTGCTGTATAGGTTATTGGTCAGTATTTGCACACAAAATGCCCGGGAGGGGTACTCACGTAAAGGTATACAGGGATGTGCCACTCTAATGACAAAAGGTAGTTTCAAAAGTGAGAACCAATTTGACTCTTTCCTGTTACCTTCTGTATCGGGCCTATGCAGCATGGCAAACTAATGCTCACTGCCCAGTGATCATATTCTATGTGCTTTTGAAATGCTCTTTTTTCAGAACCAATTTCTTTATCCATCAACTACTTAACTTGGGACTTCAGTTTTAGTGACTTTAAAAAATAGCTTCTGTTTCAAGTGTACTAATACTTTTTGTGCATAGTACATGTATAGTTCAATTCATTGAAAAAATGAAAGAGTGTTTCTTAACTTGGGTTCATTATACGCTACTGGAAAGTATGGCTTCATCACCGATTAACAATGTTTGGCTCCTGTACAAAGGTATAGAAAGCATTGTTGAAGTATGTATGTACCATGTCTTTAAGTTATCTGATTTGTAAATTGCCTATATCCACATATAAACATATTATTATATATTGTATATTAACGTCATGAACAGTAATATTATATATTACATAGATTATGTATTCAAGTTATATTAACCATCACAAATTATTATCAATATATCTTTTGTTAATATTATTGCAATTTACTCTTATTATTAATTGTTATTATATTTATTAAACTATGTCTATTGTACTCAATGTTATTATTATATATGCTATGCTATGTATGATATTGATTGATAAAATAAATTTGAACTTTGAACTTTGTTATAAGAAAAAACACAAAAACATGATTAAAACACTGGTTGACTTGGGGTGAAATCAAGTAGGCTGATAAATGGAACTCAAATGTATTTATCTTAATGCACAAGATTTCAATCAGCTTACAGCCCAAAATGTGAGGAACATACTGACATATTGCTTATCTCTTACAGATATAATCTGGCCCCGCACAGCAATTTAGTAGCATTAACAAAATCACGGTCTGGATAATGTGACAGCAAATTGAGCAATGTTTAACAAGTGAAATAAATATGGTTATTTATACAATTGATGCTGTTGAAAACACATCATGAGAATGAGGATTGCTACTTGGATCCTTTGGGATACGCAGTACGATAATACAGGGATATGCCACAAACATGGGTCACATTTACATTATCAATGACACCTTTGTAAAGCCAACTTTGGAATATGCATGGGTGATTTTTCCAAAATTGTCTCAATTTTGTTTTGAAAATAGCTACAATTTTACCTCACTGTAGCCAATGAGTTTAGAATTCACCAACAATTTGGGTTGTACAAACTCGATATATATCGATGGGTCCATATTTTGAAAAATTGGTAGAGTGATGGATCCCCTACCTACCCAAACCAAACTTTAGTACCCTTCTGCTCCATGGGAGTTGAATGGATCCTGGAGACAAACCTTCATATTAAATTATCCACTCTATCCATTACTACATTTGAATTATGAGGCAGATGCAGGAGATGACAAAGACCTCACTGTCAGTTCCGATCAGGAAAATGCCTGGCCTTTCGTACAACCCTACCATGATCCTTGGGCATTATGGGAGCGCAGTGTTTCAACACTCAATGATTAACAGCTATTAATGCAGTTTATGTAAGACATAAAAAATCCATTGATTTTGTTGGTGAGTTGTTTCTAGCAATGCTTGTTTGACCTATATTTGTCAGTTATTCCAGACATGGCATTATTTAATATTGATACGTCTCTTTGTCACAATATTGCTTCCTATTATGCATAAATAATATCCTTTGAGTGGTATACTATTCAATGCTATTTTATACAATCTCTATAAAGCTATATTCAATTAATTATCTATATGGTGGACACAATGAAGGAATTGTTGGATAGTCACAAAATGCATTTGGATTGATTTGACATAGTTCTAGATTTACAGTTTATTTCGGATGGACACAATATTGAAGGATGTTCTGTGTGTAAAAAAAGGATACATTTGAATCAATTTTGATCCACATCTGGAATGAATTATCTATGGTAAGAACAATGGAAGAATGGTTGAGTGTTCACATGATGTATTTGGATTGAATTAATCTACCTTTGGACTCACTATCTGGTTGATGCTAAAAGAGTGCTGCGTTAATGCCCTATATAGCTCAAACACCGATAACATAACAAATTTGTAAAAGATTTAGAATGGATTCAGTCTTACTGATAACTTATATAAGATTCATTCAATATTTATTTCATGGGCCAATTTTAAAAATATCACTAAAATCATCACTACTTAAAAAATTATTTAATTTATTACTTATTCATTTGACTTAAAAAGTAATAAGAGAAAAAAAAAAAATATATGATTAGCCAAAGATTGGTATTTTCCTTTAATAACATGAATGAATGTATATTGAATAGACATCCACATGTACATGTCATGATACAACACAAGCATTTTTCTCACATTTGAATAGTTAAGCCAGAGGGAAAAACTAGCACTTTTATGAAATTAGAGCTCTACATTCTTCTTACACCTCATGAAAAGAATAAAAAGGATCCATTTACCTATTTAGTAGTTATAAAAAGGATCCACCGGTGCAATAAGCTAGCTTTTGAGTAGCCGTAGGGCAGACATTACTGTAGATTATGACGCAGGTATATGGTATATAGATAAAGGAATGAAAGCGTAAGAGGTCACTCACGTTCTTTGGTTTGCGAATATCGCTAAGCATCCATTCATCGGCCTATTACCTGTACTATATCTTGAGGGGAGCACTGATTTGGGTGACGGATTGTGTTTCTAGCAGCGCCTATACACTAGACTGGGATATCAGCTGCATGGATACCCACACACAGGTGTTTATCAAACCAGTGACTTCCGTATCAAGACTTGCATCCCTTCCGTTGCAACAGAGATGCCTAAGCAGGAAAGCTAATCGATTATGTTGACAAAAATAAAAAGTAGGTTTGGGCTACGGGATTGTGACATTATCAGCTTACAAGATGTTTTTGTTTTCGCTTTGCCTCCAAGTCATAATTCTAAACATACAACAAAAGAAGCCATCTTGTTGAATTAATAAACTGGTAAATGAATGACAGAAAACATGTGCCAAAAAGTTTTCCTTTTTTTTTAGATATGGGGCAAGTTTTTACAAAAAATCCGTAGACAAGGGTTCATGTTTCAAAAAATCACTCTAAAATAGCAAAGTTCAGCTGTTTTATAAAATAAAAATGAGCCCTAGAAATGGGAGAGGGTTTATAGCTCAGTGGCACACTTTTGTCAAAAAAATAATTCTGGCATGGGGAGCATTTGCCTAATCCTGGGGCTTAATTCCCCTAACTGCGGGTAATGTGGCCTTGCGTACATATCGAGTGTGTAGCACGAGAATCAAGCTAGAAGTGCAAGTAGCGAATCACCATAACCTCTCTGGATAAAATACTAAAAGCAACAGAGCCCAAAAGTAGTGCTACTACTAGTTGCTGATGTAACCTTTCTAGATAGTATACTGAAGCAATAGAGCCTGAAAGTAGTGCTATACACTTCCCCCAATTAACTTTGCCCCCGTGGTGCCGTTACTGCATCTACTGACATATGCAAGAAAGTTACCCATTTGTTGTTATTTTAACACACAACCCTAGTTTTCAGATAATAAAAAAATATATTTATGAGTGAACTGCAAGTGTGAATAAAGTGTGGTTTGTTAGAATCCCAGGTTAGAATACACCTCTGCACATCCCATAAAGGATACAAAAAGGTTTGTTTAATAAAATTAATTTAATATTCAAGCTTGAATGCTTTCAATGAGTATAATGGTAGCAACAAGTTTGTTGTATCAGTATCAAAACCTGCATGTTTTCATATCGCAGAGATCTGAACTTCACAAATAAAGCTAGCGTTCTGATCCTCAAGCATTCTCATTTTTTTTCCATTGTACATTTTTAAATTAATCTGAATTTTTACCCACCCACACCAAATTTTATTCTAAGTATCTTTGTCATTATATCTGTCATTGTCAAAGACCCACAGGCACATAAACATCCCAATTAAATTAGCATTCTGATCAATAGTGACCTTATATTCTAAATCAGAACCAATGCTATCATCATAATATAATAGTAATAAAATACATCACGGATGCATTGAAATGATAAGAATCCCCTCCAGATAGTTTCACTCAAATCAATAATAAGCTTATGATAATAATAATATAGTCTATCAATTATCTGCATAACTACATCTTCATGGCTCTAAGCGAGAACATACATCATATATCTACAAGTATTTCTTGATTTCAATAAGGAGCGCAAATGTCTTAATTGAGTGAGGTCTATTATCTATGTTGCTATTGCTGAAAAGCAAAGCAAGCATAGTCTAGATATTAGTTAATTTTAGATTGTGCCAGATAGCAAACACACACACACAGTAATTGAAAAGTGCTTTTAGCCATGAGTAGTTTCTCTTTACATAGTCCAATTTCATCATGCAACATAAAAGGGATGTTATGTAGGTTTTCACTTTTAAACTGTCAGCCTAATAATTCATTTTATGAAGAGATAGACATAAAAGAATGAGCAAACATGCTACTTATATAAGCCACACATTCATTCATTTAGATACCAAGGTAACAAGTTTTCTAATGGCATATCAAACTAAACCTGACAATATTTCTGAATTAGAAGTTGGTATTAAACAACTGTACATGACCCAAATTTGGTGTTCTAAATTAAAATTTTCCCGTTTCTATTTGCATTATGCTCATTTAAATTCATCATCATCTCATCATCAGTTGACTGTGAAGCAAGTGGGAGCAGGTGACCACAAGTTTCCTCAAACTGCTGCAAGCTTGGACCATTGAAAGAAATTGGTCCACCTGTATTGTATTCCATCAGATCAGCCAACATGTGCTAAACATTACTGCAAAAAAGGTGTGTGTTGTCATCCGGGTTTCCTCTTCCTGTGTGGTGGAACATAAATGGCATAATTATTATATTCCTTCACAGCACAGTCACATTGTATGGTAAACAAAGTCCATGGGCAAGGAATTTGAGGTGATGGGCTTGGATGACTAGAGGGGTAATGTTGGTCAGCTTGCAGATGGTTTCACTGGGGATTATGGTCCACCTGCTTGTGCTTGAGCATGATCCTATAGCAAGATTAATCTATTTAATCAGGCTATTGGGGGTCACCTTGCCATACCAACTCGAAATATCCTGCATCCGGTTCAACGGTCAACTAGACTAACTTCACCAAACTCAAGAAACTTCACACCAATTCAAGCAAATAAAAACTGTTATAAACAATCATTCATTCCAAGAACACTGATTGATTTGAATAATCTGCCCAAAGAAGAGAAACAAAAGTTCAAATCAGCAGTCAACAAATTGTATAACAACACTGAAGAAGAATAGCATCAAATAGCACTATACGCGCCCACCTAAACCTGCTTGAGTGACTCCTGCAAAGGGGTGTTAGGCAGTATTCATCAAGACAAGACAAGATGTAGCAAAATCAGTTTGCTTCCTTTCCATATCTTTGGTGATAACACATGACTCACAGCCACAAAGGAGCACTGTTACACAAGCCATCTAAAACAGTATAACTTTAGTAGCGATTGGTAAGGAGGACTTAACCTTTGCATTTCTACAAATCTGTTGCACTGGAACCCAGCACTTGAAATCAGAAACATGGTATTGATGGTATTGCCACAGCCTTCAAGCTGGGTCTTCAAGTGCAGGCTGAAGATGATGTACAGTTTGAACTCGACCATGTATTCAATCATAAAAGCACCGATGCCAAGACTGCTACTGCTGTTGCAGTCCTAGAGGAGCGAAGGCAATTGAAGATTCTAAAAGGGCAGAGTCATCCACAAACTCAAGGTCATTAGCTGTCTTTGCTGGATACTGTCTTGACTGGAGTGGTGGGTTAATGGAAGACTTTAAATTTTACTTGGTGGTATTAGAAATATTTTAACGAAATTTTAATACCAAAAGAAATTGTCATCTGTAAGCACTGTAATAACAGTATTTAATACAAAAGCAATGAGATTACCCATCACAAAATAAAAGCAATACATTTTAATTGCTAAATGATCAAATTTATTTCAGCTTTAGTTGAGGGTAGTACTGTACCAGGTATATGTATGTCATGTCTTGTAACTTCTAAAATTGTCCTGTCTTGATAGATCTAACACAAAATAAACTTCTAGGCAAAGATTTGTACAATGTAACTGTTTTTCCTTCAAAATAACTCCTTTAATGTGGAAAGAATAAAGTTCTGTTTAACCCGCATTTGCTTGTGAACCCTAATGAAACTGTTGTTGGCATCTCTACTACATTACATGTCTTTCAATCTGCTTCTAATATAGCCTTTCAAAGTTGCTTCATCTTTTAACAACCATCCCCAGGGAGCATTTCAGACATTATTTGACTATAGTTTTTGTGTAAAGGGAAAAGGTTGTCACGCCATGACAGGTTTAAGTTTCAAATTAATGAGCTTTCATATCTAGCAGTGGTGTATTAATACTGACATAAGCATAACTCATATGTCTCTATGTTTTCTACTAATAGCTTTGGGGCATATAAGATAGGTAGTCAATTGTACATCATGACTGTTGTGTTTAAAGGGATATGGTCCATTACTATTAAACAGTTTGTTTCAATTCTGATTTTAATTTTCTTGACTCATTCCATCCTACCTGTAACTGTGATGATTTATATTCATTTTATGTTCATATCTCTTTTGCATTGATAGGCAAAACTGTGCATGTTTTACCAGAGATAAAACAAATTGGGATATGGCAGCTCATTATAAAAGTAATAAAAGTATGGGAGCCGCCATTACCCTGCCATCGCGTAGGCCTGGAACACTACCGCGATTTCCACTGGCTATATCACATCCGCGTTCAAGTCATGAAAATTACCCGTAAAATCGCGGCATGCTGTATCCACGGTTAGATTTTTTCAAGCCTGCTACAGTGCATTTGTTTTCAAATGTTGAACGGCATTTTTAATACTTTTAATTATACTTTTAGCGCATCCATGAACTTAATTTATCAAATACATTAAATCAACCAACAATCCCTCTATCCGGGCCAAGATTTATACAAGAAAAATATTGTTTCAATCACGAAAATTAACCTAAATTTCGCGCTACACGTAAGACTTGGCGATAGTCTATTCAGATATCCGTGTGATATCGTTGTCAAGCTCAAGGTGATTGACCCCCGATGATTGACAGTTGGGAACGCATACGCGATGCTGAACGTGTAGCCATGGTAGCCGGGTTCTAAAGTGGGTGCTAAAACCTCAAATGGCGACCTCCATGCGTGAACCGGGGGGGTGCTAAAGTGGAACCAAAACAACAGCGGGAATCGTGTGTTAAATCGACATAGAAAAGAACATGAGGGATCAGCGAAATTTACTGTCAAACCTCTGGTTTTACCATCAATCACAGGAAAATCCCCTAAGAAATATGAAAACATGGTATTTCATGGACTGTACTTTCATCAGTGACAATGTTTTGCAGGACAATATAATACCTTCCAAAGATCTGATATGACTGCCAGAGTTATACTGACCAAACATTTAGTAAATGATGAACATGTTGGTGGTGAACTGACTGTGCTGTCTTCAATTTATCTTGTAGTTCTTTATCAAACATAGGTGTACATATAGTGCCATTGGATCACGTTTTTATAGAATCATACGGTCAACTGTCACAGCCATCCAATGTTAGCTGTGCTCATGTGGGCTGAAACTCTAAGGTATTGACCATTAAAGGTATTGTTACTGCAAAACCTACATAATTATTATCATGTATTCAAAGTCATAGCTGCATTTGTCAGAAAAGACATACCATAATTGGAAAAATGGGTATGAGGATGTGGCAGATTTACATAGCATATTCAGGCTCTCAAGTTAGCTATGGGTCACAAATAGATAATTAGTTTATCTTTAAAAAACAAAGGTACATTTTTGATCCCCCCCCCAAATTTGCAATGAAGTTATGACAAAGTTTGCTCCATTTTGAGAGTCATTTTATAGTCCAGAACATTAGCATATGTTTGTGGCCTTTCATCAAAGTTTGCATATTTGTCAAGGTCAGTTCAGAATTCCATCAGTACCGCCTCACCAAATATACAATCATGAACCTCTGTGCACTATTATTAAGTTTAAGTGGGTCCACACCTTTAGAACCACTGATGCATGAAATTCTCTGACACCTAAGATGTTTAACCACTGTGTGAACACACTTTTGTATCTTATATGAGCAAGGTATCTTGCATATAGTGCTCCTCTCTACCCCCAGGTAAACAATTTGTAGTGTCATTACTAGAAAGGTGTCAGGTTTTGGAGTAGAGAAGAGAGCGCCTGATACCCACTGGCAAACATCATACAATGAGGAGAACCAGTATACTCTATAATATTTTCACAGAACAATATGTTTGCATTTGGGAAAGAACCAACGTTTTTGCAGAACAAAATTGTGTGTGGCATTTATTCATAAATGTATATTGGAGCAAATTTAGGTTGATGCTGGTAAAACTTTTTTTACATTTTTAAGGACCTCACTATGGACTTGAGAAAGAGGAAGGACAGTGTGAGGTGAGACCAGGCCCGTACGCAGGATTTTTTGGGGGGGGGGCTGATTTTGAAAAAGTGGACTTTTTTCCAAGGGGGGGCAATTTTGTGAAAAGTGGACTTTTCCCCCAAATTTGGACCTTTTTGACCAAAAAACGTAAAAAAAACTGATTTTTTTGCTCGTTACGCTCGCAAATTCTTAAATTTTGGGACTTTTTGTATACTTTTGCAAATTTGGGGAGGTGCGGTCGCACCCCCCGCACCCCCCCTGCGTACGGGCCTGGGTGAGACGTGAACTAGGAAAATGACTTGCTTGTTGCTAAAATTGATTTTGAGAAACACCAAAACATGAGGTCTATTTTGTGGTTATTTTATTGCTTCATGAACATGGAATCATCACATCTCAGGAAATGAAAGTCATGTTTTATGCTTTCCAGTATTATTACAACATGATGCCTGTACAATGGGTGGGAGTATTGGGTTTAATTAAAAATAAATACTGATTTTTGCTTGATTCATTTTAGGCATGCAAAAAGGTATCACGTCGTTGGGTGGGATATTGATTTGTTTCAAGAATGGAGTTTGTCGCTAATCAATTTCAATATGTAAAAAATAAGAATATTTTGATTAATATTTTTTTATTTTTCAAAAAAAAAAATCGTAAATGTAAAATTACAATGTTTTCTTACATATGAATGGCCCTTAGGAAACAAGCATATTCTGAGTTTCGAGGGCGACTCTGCATATTTAACCAATTATAGTCTGTATACCTCTCTCAAGTCAATAATTTTGATGTTGTTTTTTATTGTATCTCTAAATTTAATGATGAGAAGTATATAAAAGTATATATTTTCAGAAAGCAAGACAACTAGCATAACAGATTTCTGTATAAATTAACAGTTTTTAGGAAAATGTCAAAATTTGATTTTACTTTAATGACTCGAGGAAGGTATACCAACTATAGTGATGTGCAATTGAAGAAAGAAGAAATGATATGATTTCCATACAACATCTTGAGGGAAGCATCAAGGGCCAGATAGGTGATGTACCCATCAAAAACAATCATCAACATACCAACTTTTGATTTTTGGAATGAGCATAATGTGCTTAAAAATGTATGCAAAGATTTATGAAACAATAGGTTGCTGTTTTGCCTTCAAAATAACTCGCAGCTACACTATTCTTGCACATATCACACCATCCTAATCTGTTGTTGGCATCTCTACTACATTACATGTCTTTCAATCTGCTTCTAATATAGCCTTTCAAAGTTGCTTCATCTTTTAACAACCATCCCCAGGGAGCATTTCAGACATTATTTGACTATAGTTTTTTGTGTAAAGGGAAAAGGTTGTCACACCATGACAGGTTTAAGTTTCAAATTAATGAGCTTTCATATCTAGCAGTGGTGTATTAATACTGACATAAGCATAACTCATATGTCTCTATGTTTTCTACTAATAGCTTTGGGGCATATAAGATATAGTCAATTATATTGTATATCATGACTGTTGTGTTTAAAGGGGTATAGTCCAATATTATTACAGTTTCACACATTTTGTTTCAATCCTGATTTTGAAGGATCTGGATTCACTCCATCCTACCTATAACTGTGATGGTTTATATTCATTATTGCTTCCCTACACATTGAAAGACAAACCTGTGCATGTTTTACTATCAGTTACAACAAAATCCCCTCAAGAAATTGGCAAGCGTGGCATTTCATAAATGACTTGACTTTCATCAGTGAAAATGTTTTGCGGGATGATATAATATCTTCCCAAAAAGGATTTGATTTGGTTGCCTGAGTTATACTGACCAAACATTTACTAATATAAATGATGAACATGTTGATGGTGAACCAGCTTGTAGTTCTTTATCAAAACACAGATGTACATATTGGATCTCATTTCTTTAACAGAATCATAGGGTCAAGAGGTAGAGTCCTGTCACAGCCATCCAGTGTTAGCTATGCTCATGTGGGCTGAAACTCTAAGGTATTGACCACTAAGGGTATCGTTACCTCATACCCTACATGCTAACTTATGTTCACACAATGGTTTCTGCTACTGAAACCCATAACCCCAAGTCATTGCCAGCAAACACTTTCCGGAAGTGGAAAAGTGGATATGGGGATGTGTGGCAGATTTGGGTAGCATATTCAGGCTCTTTAAGTTAGCTACGGTTTTTACCAACATTTAAAGTTAAAGTTATGGCAAATTTAGTCATTTGAGCAGAAGTCATTTCAAAGTCCAGAACATCAGCATATTTTGTAGCCTTTTCGTTGGTATATTATAGGTCAGTTCAGAAATCCAGCAGCACATCATCAACAAAATATAAAAACAAGGACCCCTGTGCACTTTAAGGGAGTCCACACTTTCAGAACCTCTGAATAACATCAGAAATTCTCTGACACCTTAGATGTTCAACCACTGTGTGAACACACTTTTGTATCTTATATGAGCAAGGTATATTGCATATAGTGCTCCTCTCTACCCCCAGGTAAACAATTTGTAGTGTCATTACTAGAAAGGTGTCAGGTTTTGGAGTAGAGAAGAGAGCGCCTGATACCCACTGGCAAACATCGTACAATGAGGAGAACCAGTATACTCTATAATATTTTCACAGAACAATATGTTTGCATTGGGGAAAGAACCAACGTTTTTGCAGTACGAAATTGTGTGTGGCATTTATTCATAAAGGTATATTGGAGTAAATTTAGGCTGTAACTATACTGGTAAAAAGAAATTTACATTTTCAAGGACCTTACTTCAGTATATTCATTGACTTTTAAGGGGAAGGACACTTTGAGCTTAGATGTGACCTATGAAAATGACTTGCTTGTTGCTAAAATCGATTTTGAGAAACACCAAAACATGAGGTCTATTTTGTTGTTATTTTATTGCTTCATGAACATGGAATCATCGCATCTCAGGAAATGAAAGTCATGTTTTATGCTTTCCAGTATTATTACAACATGATGCCTGTAGAATGGGTGGGAGTATTGGGTTTAATTAAAAATAAATACTGATTTTTGCTTGATTCATTTTAGGCAAGAACAAGGCATGCAAAAAGGTATCACGTCGTTGGGTGGGATATTGATTTGTTTCAAGAATGGAGTTTGTCGCTAATCAATTTCAATATGTAAAAAATGTGAATATTTTGATTAATATTTTTTATTTTTCAAAAAAAAAAAATTGTAAATGTAAAATTGCAATGTTTTCTTACATATGAATGGCCCTTAGGAAACAAGCATATTCTGAGTTTCGAGGGCGACTCTACATACTTAACCAATTATAGTCTGTATACCTTTCTCAAGTCAATAATTTAGATGTTGTTTTTTATTGTATCTCTAAATGTAATGATGAGAAGTATATATTTTCAGAAAGGAAATGATGCAAGACATCCAACTAGCATAAGATATTTCTGTAAAATTTAACAGTTTTTAAGACAATTTGATTTACTTTACTGACTCGAGGAAGGTATACTGACTATAGTGATGTGCGCTTGAAGAAAGGATTTGATTTTCATACAACATATTGAGGGAAGCATCAAGGGCCATATAGGTGATGTACCCATCAAAAACAATCATCAACATACCAACTTTTGATGTTTGGAATGAGCATAATGTGCTTAAAAATGTATGCAAAGATTTATGAAACAATAGGTTGCTGTTTTGCCTTCAAAATAACTCGAAGCTACACTATTCTTGCGCATATCACACTATCCTAATCTGTTGTTGGCATCCCTACTACATTACATGTCTTTCAATCTGCTTCTAATATAGCCTCTCAAAGTTGCTTCATCTTTTAACAACCATCCCTAGGGAGCATTTCAGACATTATTTGACTATAGTTTTTTGTGTAAAGGGAAAAGGTTGTCACGCCATGACAGGTTTAAGTTTCAAATTAATGAGCTTATATATCTAGCAGTGGTGTATTAATACTGACATAAGCATAACTCATATGTCTCTATGTTTTCTACTAATAGCTTTGGGGCATATAAGATAGGTAGTCAATTATATTGTACATCATGACTGTTGTGTTTAAAGGGGTATAGTCCAATATTATTACAATTTTATCACATTTTGTTTCAATCCTGATGGTTTATGTTGATTATTAGTTCATCCTACTTGTAACTGTGATGGTTTATATTCATTATTGCTTCCTATCACATTGAAAGACAAACCTGTGCATGTTTTACTATCAGTTACAACAAAATCCCCTCAAGAAATTGGCAAGCGTGGCATTTCATAAATGACTTGACTTTCATCAGTGAAAATGTTTTGCGGGATGATATAATATCTTCCCAAAAAGGATTTGATTTGGTTGCCTGAGTTATACTGACCAAACATTTACTAATATAAATGATGAACATGTTGATGGTGAACCAGCTTGTAGTTCTTTATCAAAACATAGGTGTACATTTTGGATCTCATTTTTTAAAATAGAATCATAGGGTCAAGAGGTAGCGTCCTGTCACATCCATCCAGTGCTAGCTGTACACATGTAGGCTGAAACTCTAAGGTATTGAGCACTAAGGGTATTGTCACCTCAAATCCTATATGCTAACTTATGTTCACACAGTGATTTCTGCCACTGAAACCCATAACCCCAAGTCATTGCCAGCAAACACTTTCCGGAAGTGGAAAAGTGGATATGGGGATGTGTGGCAGATTTGGGTAGCATATTCAGGCTCTTTAAGTTAGCTACGGTTTATCTTGAAAAATGTGAAGTTTTCCTTGTTTTTACCAACATTTAAAGTTAAAGTTATGGCAAATTTAGTCATTTGAGCAGAAGTCATTTCAAAGTCCAGAACATCAGCATATTTTGTAGCCTTTTCATTGAAGTTGGTATATTATAGGTCAGTTCAGAAATCCAGCAGCACATCATCAACAAAATATAAAAACAAGGACCCCTGTGCACTTTAAGGGAGTCCACACTTTCAGAACCTCTGAATAACATCAGAAATTCTCTGACACCTTAGATGTTCAACCACTGTGTGAACACACTTTTGTATCTTATATGAGCAAGGTATCTTGCATATAGTGCTCCTCTCTACCCCCAGGTAAACAATTTGTAGTGTCATTACTAGAAAGGTGTCAGGTTTTGGAGTAGAGAAGAGAGCGCCTGATACCCACTGGCAAACATCGTACAATGAGGAGAACCAGTATACTCTATAATATTTTCACAGAACAATATGTTTGCATTGGGGAAAGAACCCAAATTTTTGCAGTACAAAATTTGATGTTGCATTTGTTCATAAAGCTATATTGGAGCATATTTAGGCTGCTACTATACTGGTAAAATGAAATTTACATTTTCAAGGATCTTACTTACTTCACTATATCAATGGACTTGAGAAAAGGGGAAGGACACTGTGAGCTGAAACGTGACTTAGGAAAATGACTTGCTTGTTGCTCAAATTGATTTTGAGAAACAGAAAAATGGGTTAAAAACCAAATGTTTTTTATTTTGTTTTAATACTATTGCTTTCATGAACATGGAATCATCACATCTCAAGAAATAAAAGTCATGTTTTATGGGTTTTATTGTTATTACAACCTGATGCCTGTACAACAGTATTAGATCTAATTAAAACATGAACACTGATTTTTGATTTATTCATTTTGGGCAAGAGCAGCATGCAAATGTTTCATGAAAAGCACATTCTATTGTGATTAAATTGATCTGTTTATGCTTTCTGATCAATTATTTGTGCAGTTGGGTATGCATTGTTGTACAGAAAAGCTCTGATTAGCCTTGAGAAGTAATTCATTGGTAGAGCACCAGCGCAGTCACCTTCGGAGCCTTATTTCACCCTTATACAGATGAGCACTCCATTATAATGGCATTAATGCCTCTTTGAAGGTGTCTTGGAAGTATTTCTTGAACTGCATATCTCCTTGTCTTGGGTAGGCATCAATCAATTCTCTGAGGTCTCTGGACTTAGGTTTTAAGGGTACCAAGTACTAGGACCTGAGGAATATACTCTCTATTGTTTTTAAAGTTAAAAACTGAACTGTTGGTAACTGCTCATCCATAAAAGCTTGTGTAACAAAAATAAAGTTTTTAGTTTGTGGTCAGAGCTTTTGATCCTAGCAGGATTTTAATAAAGATTCTGCTAGAATAGAAAGCTCAGGCCACTAACTTTAAGCAGTCAAGGAAATTTGGGGCTTTGGTGAATATCATCTTATTGAAAGAGTCCAAACAAAAGCGTGTAAGTTTTTCCTTGGTGTAAATTCATCAACTCCAAATTGTGCAGCTCTGGGTGAGTGTGGTAGATCATCTTTATACACTCGTCAAATAATCAGGTTTATAATATATTGGCTGAGGATTTTGCGACTTCCCGATCATAGATATCCAAGAATTGCATATAAGATGCTACTTAGACTTGATGAAAATGGTAAAACAACTTGGGCAAGCGCTGTTAAAGATATTCTGTTCTCGTATGGCTTTGGCTATGCATGGCTTGCACAAGATATAGGTAATGAAATCGAATTCTTAAACTCGTTTAGCCAAAGAGTTTCTGACATCTCTCATCAAGACTGGGTGGCAGAGGTATCATCAAGCGGTCGTCTTATTCTATATCGGGAATTTAAGAACATGCGCATTTCTGAACACTATCTTGATGTATTTAATGATAATCGATTCATAACTGCCGTGGCAAGATTACGATGTTCTAGTCATTGCCTTGAGTCGAGACAGGGACGGAGAGAAAATTTGCCTTATGATGAACGTGTTTGCTTTTTATGCGACGAAGAAGAAGTTGAAGATGAATTGCACTTTCTCCTAAAATGCAGCTTCTTCGATGATCTTAGAGCAAAATATTTCCCCTCCTGTTTGGACTCGAGGCCAACAATTGCAAATTTCATTTGTTTTATGACTTCATCAAATGAACACACTTTAAAAGAACTTGCTTCATACTGCCATTATGCACTGCTTACCAGATACAGTATTGAAAAAAAATGACTGACTTTGTTTGTATGTGTTTCTATAATTGGTAAATATTGTAATCATTGATTTTATAGATGTGAAAAGGGCCGGTGGCCTATATTTACAATGTAATAAAACTCTCCTTTTGGGGAGGCTGAAACTGAAACTGAAGTTAGCCCAGTCTGTAGAGTGTTGTATTGGGTGTTTGACTAGGCTAGTTCGAGCCCTGGTGCAGTCCTTGTTTGTTCTCATGAATTTAGCTAACTTGAAATTCCCTGAGGAAGGCTGTGATGGTTTATTGTTTATGCACTTCTTAGCTGCAAGCCTCCGAAGGTTAAAAAATGGTTTATATGGTGTGTCTTGAGCAGCAGTGGTCAGCGAATTCCTGTGCTGAGGCTTGTGGGGTTTTACTATATAACACTGCACTTTTGGCCATAACCTTGAGAAGCTTTTAATCCCACTAAGAAATTTACAAACACATTTGTGGGATTAATGGAATCAAATCGAGGTATGGATGGCCAAGCAGTAGATAATTTGTATCGATAACCTTTCAGTTTGTGTCCACTGATGAGTGAGTGACCCACATGTAAACTTAAAGTTCATTTTAATCTACTATCAAAATGATTATATAAAGCTGAGAATGAGGTTAATGCCTTATATACTGAGTACTTAGTTTGTGCTAGTAAGAATCTGACAGGCACCAGAGTGTTGTTTTTAGGACATGTGAAACAGGTGACGAAGGCTGTTATTTTGATGGTTTATAAATTAACTCTCTCCATACGGGTGTCGACTGCAGACAATAAGTTTCAAATTTTTTTTAATTCAAAAATTTCAGAATTCCATATTTGGAATCAGCATGAAAAATGCATTAAAATGAGTACAAACAAACCTAGTACTGGTTCAGTGGCTGTTAAAGCAATGGATGGATACATTTTTGCATATATTTTGTTTCCTTTTGGGGAATAAGAAGCCAAATGTTCATGTTTATAACAAAATGTGACACGTAACCATATGAAATGGGCTGTTCCAGTTGAAATCCATACACCCCTATGGAAGATAGGGACTTAATCTTCCTAAATAGGTCACTCTGTTTGAAACTCTGTGTGGGAGATTAAGGTTATGTGTTGCATAGGGGGTGTATGGATTTCATGTGGACTAGCCCAGTGTGTCCTACATCTGCTTGTCACCTGTAATACTTGTCTAACATAAACACTAATTGGCTTTGCCTCTGCTTTATACAACAATGTACCTACCTGCAACAAGTCAGTTTGTACATAGTATAATTATTTATTTCATGGGAACTTTATTTTACAAATTCAAAAAAGGAGGGTAGTGTTGCCATATGTTTGAATATTAAGCTTCGTGCTATAGAGCATAATATGTTTTTTAAATGTGAGAAATATGTGAGCATATGTGAAATTATCATAGTCATAACATGAAATTTTTTTTTAACTCTCTCCATGCGGGTGTTGACTGCAGACGACAAGTTTCAATTTTTTTTAAATCAAAAATTTCAAAATTGAACATTTTCATGACCATATTTGGAATTAGCATGAAAAATGCATTAAAATGAATACAAACAAGCCTAGTATTGGTTCAGTGGTTCTAAAGATAGCTCTTGATATTTTGAGAAAATATCTGAAAACTTGAAGTCTAGCACATAAAGCATTAAGACAGTAGATACATACGTAGGCGTGACTAGATACGCGGTGTAAGCTCGCGGTGTCACCAGTAATAATGGTAGGAATTTACTGACCTAAAACATACATTCGCACACCCACCTAATTCTGTTTGTTCCAAATCACGACTTTGTCTCAGGTTTACCTATGCTCTATATAACAAGCAAGCAAAATAAATGGTTTGCCGTGCAAAGTTAATTTTCAGGTTTTTTAAATATTTTAAGGGCATACTACACCCATATATTGGTTTGATTGGTCTAAAAAAATATTTTTTCATTTATAGCTAGGCGATATATGCACGGATCATGTGAAATGAAAAAAAAAGAAAAAAAAAAAGAAGAAAAAAAATGCTTTATCACATTGTAGTAAGTCATTTTAGCCCTATATATTTTTTGTTTACTGTGTATCCTAGTAACTCAGATCTGTGTTTCATAACAAACTATAATTTATTCTTTTCAACATGTTCAAGTAGGGTACATGAATAGAATACATTAAATCCTTTGTTATACTCTCTATAGAAAATCTATAGTGGTGCATGCAAAATATATAACACTGAATAAATTAAATAAACACTTACACAATGGATGAATAGTCATTAGTCAATTTAATTATATAATGTGTTGTTAGGAGAAGAAAAGGCTATTAGGTCACCGTATGTCAGGTTATAGGTCAATTGGTTCAGGACTTCAGGTCAAATTTAAGCATCAATTTTGAATACACATGTAAGAGTCTGTGATATCATAATGAGGAATAATTTTGATATTATGTCTTTAACTGGATATATATCGAGAAGTGCAAGGTGGATATACTATATACCTTGGGATGTAAATGGTGAGTACAATTTAGAATGCCTAGTTGACATGGATTTCACAAATAAATATAAAATAGTTACCAAAATCACAAAAGCTAAGCTTACGGAAAACTACCCAATATGGTGGTATAGGTGACAAGAAATACAATTTTTTTCAACATTGCTGCAGTATGGTTGTGGTAACCTGTTACCTGGGGCTTAATTATGTTTCAGTGAAATAATGTCGCAAGTTAAAAATACAAAATATAGCTCAACATTGAAAATAGAAGCATTTTAACCAGTTCCTTTTTTGATAGTTGTGGAGCACCAAGTTCATGAAGTCATAAAAGAAATCAGGAACCACTTATTCCCATTTTACATATCAACTTTATTTCCCTAACGTGTTAGCAACACATATGCAAAATTTGAACGAAATCCGTTGATAGTAAGCTTTCCAAAATGAAGTGAATTTAAATCATCAGTGATGTACCACCTTTTGGCTTCTACTTTTAAAAGCATGTAAGCTACGTTGATACCGATGCCACCAATAAAACAAGAAGATTTGCCCCTTCATTTTGCATACCACTTTGTCCAATTTTTTTTGTAATTTCTTCACAAAAAAAAAAAAAATGCAAAAAAAAATCAATGGGTGTAGTACCCCCTTAAATCCTTGTTTATTTGATAGGTAATAACATACTGAAAAGTGCATCAAAATTGGAGCTCAGTTTCTGAGATTTGATATTATCTAAATTGTGGAAAACAATACAAAAAAAATGAAAACTTCTTTTCACCATAATATCAAAGCAATCTTTCCAACACACAACTTTCTGTGCTTTCATCACTAGTTGGTAGTGGGTTGATTCGTCAATGTATTCCAGAGAGGTTTAAATTTATTGTTACCATCGATTTATCAAACTAGTTTCAGCAACACAAAGATGAATTTCAGTTCTAACAATAGTTGTAGTTTATATGGAACACAAAGGCAACATTCTACTTGTTACAAAAATTGTAGGATTTCATGCCGGATATTGTATTTACATAGATAACAAAATATTCATGAATAGGCCTACATGCATGGATAACATAACATTAATGAACATACATATCTTGTGTTTGCATGAAGATACTGGTGATACATTTGGAATTATCACACATTTACATATTGTGTACAACAAACAGGGTCCGTAAGTCTTATGTAAGTGGATCCGGAAATTCCTCCTCAGAATACAATGAATTAACTCACCATGGTACCAGTATTGGGCTATTCCAGCTGAAATCCATACACCCCCTATGAAAGACATGTCCTTAATCTACCACACAGGGAGTATGTACTAGTATTTTAAATTGAGTATTAACCTGGATGGATGTCTCCATCTGTTATGTCTTCTATATAGCGGGTGTATGGATTTTAACTGGAATACCCCCATTGTAGCTAGGATTAACAGTGTGTTTATACTGAGCACCTTGCATTACCGCACTTCATCTTCACCTGCATTTTTAATCCCCTCACCATCATTGGGTCGTTTCTATAATGCACTGTAAATGTAGGGTGACAATTCACTTCCCACTTATTTAATGGGGAGCGTGGATGACTTTCAAGGTCAGATTTTGAATTCTTGCTCTGTATTGTAGTACACTAACTTCTGATGTTACCCACAAAATTGTTACCCGAACAGTTTCTACTGTGAAAGTTACCGTGAAGTCATCATTATGAGGATGATAATGAGGTTCACTTGTATGACCGTGCAATCACCTTTACCCGATCTGTTTGTACTGGGGTCGTTACCACGTATTCCTCTCATCACCCCCAACCACTCGAATTCAACATCAACCGTGCTCAGTAGAAACATGCTCAAAGTTGTCCTGAAAGCTTCAACAATTCTTACAACATGGGAACAAGATGTGTTGTCAACTTTATTCTGTTTTAAAATAGGTGAGATATATGTCCGTTTTTTTATTGGGACAAACTATACTTTGAGCAATGTACTTGATGTTACAAATAAAATGATTCAAAGTCAAAGCCGGGTCTGAGAGGTACTGGTTACATTCAGAATTTGGTGTTGCAACTTGTCACGATTTGATACCATCCATCTTCTCCGTAAGAAATAAATTGGATTATTTCACAAAAATGACACATTTCTTAAGGTTTTCCTTTCTCTGGAGGGAGTGAAGCAGGCATAATTGATCACATCTTGGTGTCACATTTGTAACACAATTTAATTTTAAATGTTTCACGTCAAACTAAACTTGCTTTGTTATCTTAATCTATAACTGATGAAATTGGAGAAATACTGCCTGCTTGCCATGCAAATTTCTTACAGTACAAAAATAGAATACTGAAATTAGGTTTTAATCCTTTTACAAAATTGCAATATTTATCATTTTCCCTGTAGCTGTTTACTTCTAATATAATACCCATATCAATGCATCTTTAAATGAAAGTATGACGTGAATGTCTTATGTTTCTTTGATTTGAATAAGCTGGAATGACTGATGGGAGAACCAGATAAAATTTTAAGTTTATTTACATTCTAGAATCTTGACAAATACATGTACATATCTGAATTCATCGTATTCACCACATCCCTAATATAGTTTACCAATCCCAAAATACATAACAGACTTTGCAGTCATACTCAATCACAGAACGTACACCAATTGTACACAATACAACCAATTATAAATAAGTATAAATTATTTCAATACTTTGTTTATTTTGCTTACTGGAACTCACTGCAAATTGCACTGTTATAATATAACCTGTATGAAACTAGGGAGCTGGAAAACTGGGGGAAAGAGTTCTGACTGGGGCATATCTAATCATTGTTCTGAACAATGGAACCAGGCAAATAGAACCAGATTAAGGTTAGCAACTATTTTAAACTGTTGCAATTTGGTAGATCACCGCATATTGTGAATGGTAGTAAGCTTTGGCAAAAATTGCATTGATCATTTCATAGCGAGCATGTAGAAGAATTCAAATATCACAGATATACTTTTGTAGGTCCTGTGGTTCTTGAGTTATGTTGTAAAGAGGGCTGAAACAACAACACTATTGTCAAACGTACATAACTCATTGATAACAATAAATCAAGCAGGTTTTCAAAATTAAGATTATTTGTAGAATAAACTTTTGCAAAACATCAAAGTGCTATTTTTCAATAATATATTGATTTACATAATGAAATTTGAAAATGAAAATGCTTCGACCAACAATACCTCATCTACCCTTAAACTACCAATTCTGCCAGGGTCCAGAAGCCATGCCTAAAATACTTAAATATTTAGTAACATTACAAGGAGACTAAGAACTAGCCTTGCTAAGCCTGTTGCATTTCATAGAATCATTTAGCCGCTTTCCTAACAAGGAATACCTGCAAGATACTTTTAGTTACTACTAAGAGAGGTGAAACATGTTGGCGCAGGTTGGTCAATGAGTCTATCCTGTACATGACTGGTCACTATTAATTAACTCACTCGCTCTCTTGACAGTTTTCTTAATTACAAACATAAATGAATGATAGCTTCTTGACTTTAAACTAGGTCAATTCGGCCTTGTAATTTCAAATGGATTTACTCATTCAGATAACCCCATTTGAAATTCACACTCCCTGTGTGTAAGATTACGGTAATGTCTGCTACAGGGGTGTATGGATTTCAACTGGAATAGCCAATTACGTTATTTAACCCTCTGCCCACATACATAAACTTCCAAGATAATCATATAAATACTTTTTTTCAACAATGCATTAGAAAAGAGGAAAATGACTGGATTTTTATCACACCTTTGAAGTTATAAGTTTAATACTAACATGTCTTTACTTTCTTTTATGTGAATTAAAGTCAGACAATATTATGATTGTGATGTGCTTCCATTTTGGCTCTTTGTATACAATCACTGTTTGTAGCAACAGGAAAATAGTGGTTGCAAGATAAATACTATGAAGTCTGATGGGCGCCTGTCATAGAGGCCTACAGGTTATTACCACCGTTTAAATGCAGATGCTGCATATAAACAGGTGTGAAGTAGTTATCTACTGCTGATATTGGTGTTGATGAAGTAACTAACTACTGCTGATATTGGAATTGATGATGTAGCCATCCAAAGTGATATTGGTGTTGGTGTTGTAGGCATCTACTGCTGATGTTTAACTGTTCTTATTTCTAAAATGAATATTAAATCTGTTCATCTGGACTTACTATTTTTGATAGCGACAGTATCGCGTCTCATCCAAGACGCATCATCAGGCTGACTGACCAGGTTGTTGACTATTGACCAGTCAGCCTGATGATGCGTCTTGGATGAGACGCGATACTGTCGCTATCAAAAATAGTAAGTCCAGATGAACAGATTTAATATTCATTTTATTATGTTTATCTACCTGGATGACTGAGAATATTCACAAATTGTTCTTATTTCTCACAAACTTGAAATTGCTTACCGAGAGGAAGCTTTCATCCAGTATTCTCTTGGACATCTTCAGCCCCAATATTTGGCACGTGGGGGCGCTGTTGGCTATTCTGAGCCACTGACACCAGATGATGATATTATTAGTATTGATGAAGTAACCATCTACTTCTGATATTGGTATTGATGAAGTAGCTATCCATTGCTGATATTAGTGTTGATGTTGTAACTATCTACTGCTGATATTATATATATATTAATTAAAGTTATGTCTTCCATAAGAGTGTATGGATTTTAACCGGAATAACCCAATATACCCACACTGGTCTTTTCAGCAACTCACCACAAAATCTACCATATACACCTTGTAAACACCTTTACCTAAATAATGTATAATGAGTAGTCACTTCAATGGAGCAGTCACACTCATATACTTGGGCCATCTAAAAATACTTCAAACATCAACTCTACCAATGTAATGACCACTGACCAGGCAACTCAATCCAGAGCAGCACTTACAAAGAATAACAATATGAAGAGGCCTTTTGTTCCGCAAAATGCTTAAGTCTCACATGTTCAATGCTGCTTGATGTGAATTCAGCCTCTTCTCTAAAAGCATTTCAATTTTAGAAGAGATATTGTTTATTCTATGCAGCAAGCAACCTACATGGGCCTTGAAGGGACCAGACTCAGGCTAGTCACTGGAGCCAGGTTTAATGGTGTACAATCATGGTGGCCTTAAAAAGGCAAGAAGTAGACTAGTAGACTGAAAACTAGATCTAAAATAAAATCAATAATTTTACTCTTAATTGATGATGGGTCAAGATCAAGGGAATACTTATTCCAATATCAACTACTACATGGACTCGCTCTAAAATGAACAAAATCTTTCCAAATTTTACAAAAGTATTTATGAATTCAAAACTTGTTTCACCGGAAATCCACAAAGCAGCCATTGAACTGGACAAGAAAGCATTTAGGAACTTAACTTTTCATATAAATGAGATACAGCACTAAAGCCTGTCCACACTTCTGGGTCAGTGTCAAATGAATAAATAAATACCTGTCACCTATAATGTGTGGGGGTTTCAAAGTGTAGAACATAATAATTATAAAAGATACAAAAAACTGCATAGTATTATAAGCCAATTCAAATACACAACCAAAAGAAAATTAGGCAAATAAGTGTACCTAAGGACAAGGATGTTTAGTCTATCACTATTAGCATGTTTAAATTATAATAAGTACTTATGAATCTCATAAGTGACAGTGTCATACAGAGGCACTCCCCTCATTACAGACTATTGCCCCACAGTGCTACCTCTTACTTCAGGATTATTCTACATAGTAAACAGAGAGACCATGTCTCCAATTCCAGCATATATGAGCCTCTTATCCACTGCATAAGGAATATGAGGCACATTCTTTGTCTTCCAGGGGAGGAGCCTGCTAGAAGACATGTTCTCTACATCATACCATCTAATGGCAAAAGAAGACCAGAATGTACACAAATCTCTTATGTAACCTACATTCAACATGTACTAGGGTATGATGAAGGCATTCAATCAGAACAGATAATTTGTACCTTGCCTAAGATCACTGGGCATGGAGATATCTTCAGGTCACCTGCTCCATAGTCGAAGGATGATGATGATTATGAATATTGGAAAAACAGCTTAACTATATTGATGGTATGAGATGAGTATTTACCGATCAAATAACATGGTAGTTTGAGTTTGGTAGTTTCCACATTCACTTTTTAAAAGACTTGTAGTAATTCAATGCCTTTGAGACAATGACAGTCATGAATGTCCAAAATGTCTGGGCTACATACATTGAAGTAAAACCAACCAGTACCCAAGTCCCGGACCCAAGCGCATACATTTTTATTACCTTGTCCTACATTTATGGTGAATTGAGACTTTGAGGGAGATGTGTGTAAATTATATGCATATTCATACAGTAAAGAAACCCTAGCCATTGGTATGACTTCAATATGGGCATTGGGAATGGGTTGCTCAAGAAGGACGAAACTTAATAATAAAGTCCACACGCACACAATTTTTATATTTAGAGTTAAATTATAGTTTTGAACACAGTTTTGGTTATGTTGTGGACCTGAATGGCAATATATTAGTGTGTAAAGTACATGGGAAATGGATCATTTGCCATGCAAAATAAGTTTTCAAAATTTGTCTTTCATTTTACACTCTTCCTAAACAATATGTTGAAAATCTTCAGGTCAAAATTCCAGAGATATGAATATTTTCCTGTTAAGATAGAAGGTACGGTAAACCAACCCAATACATTTCCTTGCTTTTTCAGTTGGGTTGTGCGCCGGCTAGGATTTCATTTATATGTTGTCTAGTTTAATTGTAACACTTTGGGTTGGTTAACTGTTCACTCTTTCCTATAATTTATATTCAGTTACCTCTTATGGTGAGCAATAGCAAGCAATCATTCCCCACTGTGTTTATATGATCTTGTGCAGCATGAGTAAGCTCGTTACTTACTTTTCATGTTGTTAAAAACAACTCAATAGAATTAGACCCCTTTTGGGGGCTTAACTCAAAATTGATATTAGCAACAAACAACTTTAATTTGTTTTCAACAGGCCATTCCAGTTGAAATCCATACACCCCTATGGAAGACTTGATCTTAATCTCCCACACATTTGATCCTCAAATGGGGGTTACCTGAATGGGTGACTCCATTTGAAACATACACTCCCTCTGTGGGAGATTAAGGTCATATCTACCATATGAGTGTATGAGTTTCAAATGGAATAGCCCAATATCTGGTTGATTCAGTTCTAGTATTCATAGCCCGTAGGACGATGGCTTCATACCATTGACTGATGTCCAGGTGCATATTTTGCTCTTGTGTCATCTAAAGAAACATTTCCAAAATAAACCTGTCACATACTACCAAAGACAATACTGACAATTTATAGTAAAGGTTAACAACCTGACTGGACAATGTTGCTAACCCATCAAGGCCTCCATATCACTTGTTGTGTGGACCTCATAGTCCCCCAATACTAACTAGACACACATGAAATTAATTAATGAAATGTCACATAATGCATTATAATGTCTTCTTGACACGGTTATTGAACTTGCCAATGGAATTATTGAGGTACAGGTATGAGATAATTACAAAACAGCAGACAACATTTGTAAGCTTATTATAATGAATACTTCATATTACATGAACTGACTTTGCTCAAGTAAAAGACAAAAGCATGAAGTATTTTTTAAATGAAAAGGTTATTTATCTTCTTCAAATTTAAATCATTATTTCAAAAGTATTGATCATGGCCAGACAAACTTGAGTAATCTGCACATCTCAAAAGCAGCAGCAAAAATATTTGTGGGGTATTGTCCATTAGTCTGTCAAACAAAATGTAATTTATCAACATCTATTTTAAATGGCATTTGCTTGACCACTTTGTATATATGAGCGCAGTTAGTGGTGGCATTATAGGAGCACAAATGGGCATGTGACAAATTCCAAAGAAATATATAATACCAAAAAACTAGCATTGCATGCTTCCTCAGTCAGACCTAGTGCCCCCTTATAAATCAGTCCTGGTGCCCCCTCCCCAATTGTACGGCTCATGCTACGCCACAATGCAATACTCAATGCGATTTGTTGACTTCTTCTAATCCATTTGTAGACAGTGTCCATTCCCCTAATGACTCCCCATTCAAGTATCATATGTATCACTTGCCCCTCTACCATTCGCAGCTGCTATTCATTCTTGTCTCTAATTGACGCCAGCTGCCGAGGCTCATTTAAGGAATCATGTTCATCCTATCTCATTCACCAACTGAAATGTCTTATCAAATGTTCAAACATTGCTAAATGTCACTGAACTTCTCCTTTTTCTAGTTTAAAATTTTGTGTTATTGTAATGAAAACTTGTTGAATTAGCTATAGTATTTGGCAATGTCCTTCAGTGGTGTCCATCTGCTCTTCCTGATTATCACGTAAAAATGTAGAATATGTGTTGCTACGCAGCTTGATCCGCGATCGGAACCCAACTTCTGTATTTACTTTACACTATAAACAGCGCCAAATCGGCAGACCATTGAAGAGCCTTGCCGAAAACTATAATAATTTTGAAACACACAAACCTCTGATTTGATCAAATTCAATGGAAAAAAATAAACACAAAGCACCTGCAGAGTGTCAGATCTTGAGTCATCTGATAGGGAACGGGCACTCAACCCAATGGGCAATATTACCTTTCTTACAGTGTTTCCGATTGGTTAATTACACAATATAATCACCTGAGTAACCAATCAAAATAGAGCTTTTTGATCCCTTCAGCCGTACTGGTCATTCTTACCATGTCCCAATTGGCTCAATATATGATATAGGTATCTTTGTAACCAATCAAAATTATCAGTTCTTAGAGGCAGATATTTTGGCTCGTAGTGCAAATGGGGGTTAACATAAATGAGGGCTTTTGTCATTTTGCAGCAATTTATCCGTTGATTTTTAAGCTTTATTTTCACCTCTGTAAAAGCATGCAATCATAAGAGGAACTAGGCATATCAACAACTGTGTCTCTGATCCCTGTACACGACAGCAAATTACTGCACAGTAAGTGTTAGCACTACTTTCGGGCTCTGTTGTATTAGTATACTATCCGGAGTGGTTGCGTCAGGAGTGCAAGCTCGGTCCAGCCCTTTGGGCTAGCCTTGCGCTCTGCAATTGTTAATTCCATAGGGCCTCAAATTGCGGCTGTGCACTCTCCAATTCATCTACTTGTCAGCAATGGGCTATTCCAGTTGAAATGCATACATATGACCTCAAGTTCCCAAACAGGGGTGTAGATTTCACCCATTCAGGTAACGCCATTTGAAATTCACACTCCATAAGGTCTTGTCTTCCACAGGGGGTATGGATTTCAAATGGAATAGCCCAATGGCTGTGGTAAGTACAAGCAGCTGTTTAGATTCACCTTCTACATCAGCCATTTGGGACTTCCCATGATAAAATGCAGATTCCTGCCCTTTGTGTATTCACTGGGTATGCATGTTCAGCTCAACCACAAGCTTTGCAAACACCCTTGCATCTCATTATGGTTGATCCAGGAGCATGATTGTATATAGGTCAACACACCGCACAGAATATACATGGGCATAATCCATCCTGCAATGTGGATCCCTAGCGTGTCCTCATCTACAAAGAACATGAGTACTATTAAGTAGTTGCTATTGATCCCTTGTTTGTCTCAGGTGGGTACGTAATACCTGATATTTGAACTGCTCACAACAGCCCAACTCAACCATAGGATGTACAACCTGCTTAATAGTACTATATGACGTACACAATTTGATTCAATTGGACTAAAGCAAATTTTGAAAATTAAGTTATTACCATTTTTTGCACTTGCTCAGCACCTAAGCTTACTGTTATCATCTTTTTTTACATCCATTTTCTTTTGTTTATATTGTATTTTTGCTCCATATTTTTGTCTATTTATCTCAATTTCATTATTGCCGACTTTGGTCTGATTGATGGGGTTGTGTCACATATATTGATTGGAAAGCAATCACTGAAGTAAGAGTCCACTAGGGTATCAGACAATTAACACCTCATTTATTGCTTGCATAAATGTCTATAAATGTACTATAAAATGGGACGCCTACGTTGTTAGAATTCATGAACATTGTGTGTACAAAATGCAGATAAAAAGGCACGTACATTGTTCTTATATATTAAAGTCATGATGAAAAGTCTAATTATGCATGTAATTTCATAGCCTATATCCAAGAAAGTACAAACATCTCTGAAATGGCAACTCAAGAAAACTCTCTCTATTTGCAAAACAATGCCTTTTTTCCCCTTTTCAGGTCTTGACATCAAATTGCCTAAAATAATATATGAATGTTTTTTGAACATCAGATCAAGGCTAGTTGCCACGGTAATGCACAGAAATTAACATTTACTTGATGCCAATTAAATAAACAAAAAAAGAGGGAGAAGAATAAAATTGAAATGATCGATACCTCTTGATCTGGTGATGCAGATTTTTTTAATTTTTTTTTTATGTCTAAACTATGCAAGGCATTAACAGCTGCTATCGGTATGATAGCGCTGATGGGTTGGCGCCAAGATAGTTGTTAACCTCCCGTTTGAAGCTCAGCCGATTCTGGTTAGAGATAATTGGACCAGGTAGATCATTTTTACTAAGCCTAGTCCTTGAAATCAAACATGCATAGCTATTTGACTTCAAATGTCCCTAATTAAATGACTTTAAAATCCTTATATTTGTGACCTTAACCAGTTTTTCTTTCTCAAAAAGTTTCATGTAAAAACAAAAACATGAATTTGTTGACTTCAAATGGTTCCTGATGACCTTTAAATGACCATGCTGATCATTTCCACCAATTAACATGGAAATTCAACAACCATTTTGACCTCAGCTGACTGTTCAACAGACCTTTTTTGTCTGCTACATACAGCAAACAGAAACAAAACAGTTGTCATATAAGGTAGGGGACAAGAACACATCTCTTAAAAGCTTCACTGCATTAGTATTCCATTTTTTGAAAATAACAAAATATAAGTGTCAGATGTATGAATCATGAAATATGTTATTACTTGTCAAAACAAAACCATTTTTTCATGCACTTTGAAAGTCATATTGTAATTTAAAAGTTACGTTGTAATTTTGCTACTGCTGAAACACAAACCCTTTCAAAGATACCAAATTTCAATTCAATTTCATTTATCACCCAAAACCAACAAAAATTGGCTGTTCTATATGAAATCCATGTAGCCCCTATGGAAGACATGACCCTAATCTTCCATACAGGGAGTGTGAAATTTAAATGGGGTTACTTGAAAGGGTGACTCCATTTGAAATCTACAACCCCTGTGTGGGATATTAAGTTCATATCTTCCACAGGGGTGTGTGATTGTCAACTGGAATAGCCCAATGCTTTGGGGAATACCATGTTGGTCCCCTGTGTGAATAATTCCATATGGCTGATTTCCCTAGCTATTTTCTGCTATTGCTATCAAATCCTATGATCCACTCTGATCTGGGTTTTAAAAAGCAAATACAGCTCCAATGATAACAAAGCTAATGTACATCATGTTGGTGTAGCTAATGTATATACATAATAACATTTTCCAGCAAACACTTATATTCATTCTTTTTGTTTTTTCTTTTCCATGTTTTGCCAATGACTGCTGAATGAGTAGGTAAGTCTCTTAATTCTCTATAAATATCACACTTCTAAAACCAAGTATTTCCTTCAAAGTCTACTACATGGTATAGAGAAACAATCAAATGCCACAGTGATTGAATGCTATTTTGAAAGTATAGAAACTTAAGTAAAAATATTATGCTTGGTTTCATGATGGCACATTAAGTGACGTACACACCACCAGGTAAAAATCTTTAAAAACCAGCATTGCTCTTGACAAATTACATCAATATGTGTACTTATGACTATTTTTAACAGCTAATGCTACTTCTTATAGTGTATTATCCTTTCAGTTTTCCATGTTATCCAAAATAGATGCATTTATTGCACTTGTCTCATACATATTACACTTGTATAAAACCAAGTATTTTCTTACATGTCTACTTCACATATACCGTAACAATATAAATGCTACTTTTAAAGTATAAAAACTTCTAAATAAAATTAAACATTTTGGCTTCTAAAATTGGTGGCACATCCAGTGATGTATATAAAGCTTTGAAAATAGCATTGCCCTTGACAAAATACCAATGACAATATGAGCACTTGCAATTGAAGACAGCTATTTTTAACAGCTAATGCTACTTTTATCTTTTTTTTCCATGTTATCAACAAAGAATTCATGCATTGCATTAGTTTCCTAACAGAACCTAAAATAGTCATGAGATTATTGAGATTAGATGAAGTGAGAATAACATGTTTTTTTAAAACATTATTGTGAAACATTGTGTGTAATGAAATGACGCTAATAAAAAGATGATTCATGAGATTCTGCATTTTTGACACAAATCATGATGTTAGTCAATAATAGGACTCTAGATACTGTATTATCTGTTTCACCAGGGATGTGTGTTCTAGTTGATCAGTATTACTGATGAATAAATTGTCAGTGTATGTAAAATGACAATATCTAACACAATACACAAACACAATGTTGAAATACAAGGTAGATAAGTCACACAGATCTGACCACCATAATTTATGTATGTATGTCCACCAACTAGAACTTGAAGTTGAGATTTTGAACAAATATATTAAATATGTGAATTCTTCTGAAAATGAACCATGCTATCTTTTAAGATAGTTAAACTATGCTATCTTCTGAAGATAGTTAAACTATGCTATCTTCTGAAGATGGTTAAACTATGCTATCTCCTGAAGATAGTTAACCCATGCTATCTTCTGAAGATAGTTAAACTACACTATCTCCTGAAGATAGTTAACTCATGCTATCTTCTGAAAATAGTTAAACTATGCTATCTTCTGAAGACAGTTAAACTATGCTATCTCCTGAAAATAGTTAACCCATGCTATCTTCTGAAGATAGTTAAACTACACTATCTTCTGAAGATAGTTAACTTATGCTATCTTCTGAAGATAGTTAAACTATGCTATCTTCTGAAGATAGTTAACACCCACTATCTTCTGTAGACAGTTAATCCATGCTATCTTCTGAAGACAGTTAATCCATGCTATCTTCTGAAGACAGTTAAATTATGCTATCTTCTGATAATAGTTAAACCATTATGTCTTCTGAAAATAATTAAACCAGGCTATCTAATCTTCTGAAGATATTAACCATGCTATATACTGAAGATAGTTAAGCCATTTTATAATCTAAAGACAGAGCAATCAGCTTATTAAAGGTGAGACTATGCAATCTACTGATGAGAGTGTACATTAATTTACTGTTCAAAGATAATTAAACTGTGCTGTATTCTGCATTTAGAAAGCTAAACTGTGCTCCCTACTGAAGATACTTGAATTGTGCTTTCTAGTAATGTTAGTTACACTGTGCTAGCTAATGGAGATACTTCAATTATGGTATCTGCTGATGAAAGTCTACCTGTGCTATCTACTGAAGATAACATGACTCTGCTATCTACTGAAGATAGCAAGACTGTGTCATCAACCATGTCAACTGAAGATAGTTCAACTCTATTTGATTGTATTTGGTTCTGTTTCTCTTAATTTTTCTCCACATAGTCCACATGAACCAGCATGCACATTAAACTTTACTGGTGTATTTATTGGCCCCATGAAGACCCACATGTATTTCCACATGTATATGTCCCAATACCCAACTTGGGCATCTGACTCAACAACTTATTCCCATTAGACACACATCATAGAGGAATTCCAACTCTATCAGGGAATATACAAATGTTTACTTTTAGTGGAGTTCAAAAAATGACCTAGATTAGAAATGTAAATCCAATAACCACTGATGTGGCTAGTGATTTAATCATGGATAAGGCAAAAATACCTGATGCCTATTTCATACTAAGCAAAAGCAATTGCCGATATATAGCTCAGAAGTCGCTAGCATCAAATTTTAACTAGTCGACTTCTAGCAATATCGCTAGCCATGACGAATGCTGGTATAGCATTTTTCAATCGCTATTGGCGATTGATCATTAGCCATTTTTCTGTCCCTTGACGCGACTGCTAGTATGACATGGCCATAAAAGTCAGCTCATACTGTAGTACGGAACACTTCGGGACTTTGATATATATTTAGTGAGTCCATGCATGGTATATTTATAAGCCATCCAGTAAATAAGGTCATTATGTCGGCACTTTTATATGACTAACAGGTGTGTCTGGAGAAAATAGAGTGAGATATAGCGGTATCTTGTCGCTATGCCTGACAAATAATGTGTTGGTCTGCTGTAACATTTATGAGATGTGTTTGGTTAGCTAAGCCTTGGGTAACAAATTATTGGCTTTGCTTAAATCGGGTACTTTACATATGCACATTGCCCCTACTTGTAAAGAGTACTTACAACTTTTTCCTACCTAACCGTGGACCTTGCACACCCAAACTAAAGCTCTAATCCGTGGATCTACTTGACTTTTTACTAGCCAACTGACACCTGACTTTACAGCTCGTAACAGGTGCATTCCACTACAAAATTTTTCACCCATAAGGAAATGAAGAAACCTGTCTGCTTAAAATTCTTTCCCCATAGATCTCTTCTCAAAAAAAAAAACATACCAAAGAAGTCTTCTCCATTCCCCATCAAAGTTTCTGGTTAAATCACTGAGCCTGAAAGGTAACACAGACACTATCATTGATTTAATCATATTTCCCCTAAAATTCACTCATGTTAAATATGTAGATATTGTTGTCACGCAGTCATATACTGACGTCATGCGTGTTGACGAACACACTTTTGATTGATGTATTTGAAAATTCATTTTTGGAGAGAATAAATCATCAATATTTATCAACATATTCTATCTATTGAAAATGGCAGGAATGAGAGTCACAATAATCAGAATTAAGCAACATAAATGCAACAAAATATATTGTGTTTTAAGGTGGGCTGACTTTATGAAGGTATTCACGAAGCTATTCCTAAGATTAAAGTGGATTCCGTATCATTTAGACAGTTTAAATGCTAATGTGTAATCTGAATTTATTTTGTTTTATTTTAATTCTTTATTTTGACTAGAGGCAATGTACAGGTCAACTGGTTTGAACAAACACATGTTATATAATAGGAGATGAGGAGACAAGGTGTTTTTACTGAATTAAAACACATTTTGAAACGGCATGCTGGGGCTTTATTAAACACTAAACAGGTATTCAAAGTTTTCCCATTTTTATTATAAGTGGCCATTTCATTGAAATAAATATTAAAAGGGAAATAAAAAATTAATGTTGCATTTCCTAGTTGTATAATGCACATGATATTGTGGGGAAGTTTTGAAACAAAGAATTAACCTAATATGGCCTAAGCACTGCAATACACTCCCCACAAAAGAATTAAGATTTTAATGTATCTGGAAATCATAATGGCACTATAGGAAATTATTTGGTTACACAGAAATCGAACTTCTTAACAACCAAAAAACTGAGGCTATTATGATATGTCCAAAGGCATTTATTGCTTTTGGTACCTGGGTGAACCTCCTGTGCTTGGGTATCATTTCAATTTTCCATCATATTAAGTTTCTCTTTTCATATCACAATATTTCCTTATTTTAGTATTCTATCTAGTCATGTTGTCAAATACCGTAGGTTTGTTTTCAATGTTAGATGTAGTTTACAAAAGTCAAAACAAATACAGGCTATTTGTATCCAAAATTCTGCTCAAAAATACTCTTTTCAAAAGATATTCTCTCAAAATAATGCTATAAAGTCAGTATCAACATATGTCATGCTGCAAAAAACAACCTGAAGCTCGATATAAATGATGTATAACTGCCCCCATCATCGATACAAGTCATCACCGATAATGCGATAATATTAGCACAGGATCTAAAAATACACGCATGTGAGAACTGGAGCCAAAATAGCCATATGCAAACACTCAAAACAGTGCAACACACTCCACAAGTATAAAATATCACATGTATTAATATATCTGAATAATACTACTAAAAGGAAATGATTTGGTCGCACAGAAATCAAGTTTCTTATAACCAAAATATGAAGGCTATTAGTATCATGATATGTCGTCCAACGGCATTAACAAGCTTGCATCATACTAGAGAGTGATTCGACCACTCGTCTAAGCATCATGAGTAATTGTCACACACACCTCTAAATTCTAGATGTAAAGGCCTGCATATGTTGCTTTTAGTGCTTGATGCACCTCTGTGCCTGGGTATCATTTCTATTTTCTGTCACATCAAGTTTTTCCTTATCATATCACAATATGTCCTTGTTTGTGTATTTTATCTATTCATGTTGTGAAATTGGTATGTTTTCATTGCTATATGCATCTTACATAAGTCAAAACAAATACAGGATATTCTCTCAAAACAACGCTATAAAATCAGTTTCAATGTACGTCATGATGCTAAAAACAGCCTCAAGGTCTATATATGTCTAACCACCCCTATCATCGATACAAGTCAACATCACAGATGATGCGATAAATTTAGCATTGGATCTAAAAATAACCGCATGTGAGAACTGGAGCCAAAAATAGCCGCATGATTGCTATTCAAGGTGAAGCTAACTTGTTGTTATGATCAAAAATAGCTCTTGCCTCTAATCCAGCATACATCAGCTGCTAGAGAGAATCGAATCATAGCGCAATGACGATCAAGCCGGTCCTGAAATAGCGCAAGCACAAATATTGGCCAGGCACTCTACAGCAGGCTGATTAGGATACTTTAATCCATAGAGATACTTGGTGACGATCACCTTACATGAGACAACTACAGATACACTTTTACAGCAATACTATAACAATTGTGGACCTGGGAAAAACAAGACTTACATTATTTCTCATGAAATGAAAATTGTGTTTACTTGGCGTTTAGTATGATTGTGATTGAGCGAGTCAGTGAACTGCAATTACATTATTTTGCTTCCTGCGAGTTGCTTGCCTCATCTCTCTCTCTCTCTCTCTACAAACAAATACTCTCTTGCATACACACATTAGGAACAGATGGATATTGAATCAAATCAAACGGTTTTTTTCCCCAATTTATTTATTTTACTCAAAACAACACATGCTTTCAAATATGCAGAGATGCTTCCAAAGTATGAGCAAACTTGTTTTATATAATACAAAATCATGACGTGTGGAAAACTTACCTCTTGAATTATAGGTAGCAAGTAATTTGCACAAAAAAGAAGAGGTTGTGGACATTGTTTTTACTAAAACTTAGAGACTGGGTAAAAAACCCACTCATTTTTGGAATAAAAATATATTGTCCTGTTTTGCCAAATTCTTTAGTTTGCACTAACTGGCAACAAAAGATAAATTTTATATTGTTTGTGATTTGAGGGAAAATGGGCGAAAAACATGCCATTTTGAATATTTTCTTGCAATAAATGTAAGATTCTTACAATAATTGCAATTAATTCAGTCATAACATTCAAAGACTGGGCACAAGTCCTAAGCATTAAAAATTGTATAACCTATCCTGCTGGAAATTATTTGAGAACGTTTGTGCTTTGACATTTACTTCGCAGATAATAGCCAATGGATCTGTAATTTTTTTAGATTGAAATTATTTCCCAATACAACTATCATTTTCCATCACTCAACAAGCTTCATTGTTACTGAATAAAAATGGAGCTTCTTCAAAAATTGTGATGCCATGGATTATAGGTAAAATTGGGGCAGAAAAAAATGATGTTAAATCAGCCTGCTTTTGCTCCCTTGGACCGCTAAAATTCCTGTGGTACATCCAATATACCCCACCCTCATACCAGCATAATCACCTTTGACCTTCAGCTGAAAAAGCATCCTACTGGAATCTAATTTTGTTAAAAGTTTCCCTCTGCCTAATTGCCAAATTATATGCTAGTCACATTGAAATTACACTCAAATGTTGCATGACATGTTAATTGCTGCTTCATGTAGGATTTTGTAAAATTTCATATAACCATAACAAGAAAAAAAACATTCCAAGCAATTCGTAGCATGAGTGCAAGAATTATGTGAAATAAAGCTAGAGTTGAATACGAGTTCAGAACAAGATGTTGGTTTTCTCTAAATTGCATCCTGGTGATAACACGTTCTATGTTGCTATTTCAACATTGGACTTTTTATAATAATACAAATGGCAGCTATTACATGCATGTCTGTGCACATAAGATATTCTAATGCACTTACAAGATGGTTTATTTCCTGGATGTTAGTATCCGGTAACATCTTCCACCTGACATATTACTCTACCTCAAGAGCCTCTACACTAAGACTTAAGATAGCCATAGGGCTGTAGCAAGGATTTATTTTGGCTAGGTGCAGTGGGCTCAAAAATGCACCTTTTGCAATTTTTTCTTCAACAAAAGGCTGATTTTCAATGTTTTTACAGAAAAAATAGACATTTTTTTATTCAGATTGGCATTATGTTATCTGGCTACAGCTTTGCATACAGAGATCCAATGTTGATACACCAAAAAGCAGCTGTTGCTTGTCCATTCTTTTTCATCACTTGACCACTAATTAATCAAATAATATAAGAAGGTAGAGAACCTGTGTGCATCTTTGACACAAATTAACCTACTGGATGTGTCCATCGTTGCCCTCAGTGGGCTAATAAATCCATATTGACACTTAGCTGCATCCTTGTTTATTTCCAATTAACCTCTGCATATAGGTTGAATACACACAGCTGAAATTGGAAAAGGTCAACAAAGACCCTCTAAAACTGATCAAGCTAGTAACACAATATCTCCAATATTCTTGAACTAATAAATACACAAATACCCTCGTAGAATTGATCTAAATCCAGGGTTATGTAAGCACAGCAATTCAGCAAAAATATATTAAACTATACATATTCTGGAATATTCTCAAGAGCTGTTGCTTAGTCATTGTTAAATCTACCTTTGATAACTGAAGATCGCAGTTACTTATCCTTATTACTGCTATGCATTTGCCTCACATCAATCATGGGAGGATTTAATTTGATAATGTCATATTAAATTCATGAAAGACTTAATTTTGAGAAAATTACCCACAACCCACTGTGACTAAGTAAGCTAATGTAAAAAGCCAGCAAAATGAGTCCCTCCCAGACCCACATTAGGTTTCACTGCCTGTACAAAATTGTGTTGTAGCTGTCAACATTTGACCACAAATTGCCTTAGCCAAAACTCACTTCTTGGGGAACTTTGCACCACGCAAGGTCATTTTAAGTAACTCATGACCCACCTGTGTCATACTGTCTGAAGTTAAATGACAGCCTGGTGACCTGGTCACCTCATTCCTACAAGATATAATTAAAGTTGTGATCAATTCTGTTAAGGCAGTGACACCTAATGAGTACAATGACCATACAGGAATGTGCTTCAATATGGCCCTCTTTTATAACAATGGGTCTAATTTTTTTGAAAGAAATGCCTAAATTTTACTTCAAGCCTTAATACATGTACGTATATTCAGCCTGCTACGCTAATTGCCTAAGTAATTTTTACATATTTCTCATTTGCAATTTTGATTTTGAGTAATAAACCCATAATTAATCAAATTTCCAGCCGTATTTTTCATTAACTTGTGGAATTCATCTCTTTTGATGTACGCAATTAGCGTAGCAGGCTGACGATATACTGTATCGCTCAAATTTTAATTTGGTTATTCTTTGCCAAATTTTGAGATATTCTTGACATATCAAAGTGTTTAACTGCTTCTGTACTTATATTTCATTATTACTTGGAACATAAAATGAGTTATATATTATGAGCCATAAGTTTCGATTTTGATGGAGGTTTCGGCACGTTGAGGCCTGTATAAAAATGGACAAGTATATTAAAATGGTGTCACAGTTTTCATGTTGCACCACCGAGACAGCCAGTGTTTTAACCCCATGGGCACTATACTACCATTCTTACTTACAGCACCCCTGATTGGTTAATTACATGATATAATCATGTGAGCAACCAATCAAAATAAAGCATTTAGATCTCTCACCAAAACCTGAAAGAAATTTAAATTTGCATTGATTACAATCAAACTTCACCTATCCGGATATCTGTGAAATTCAAAAGAATGACGAGACAATGCTTAGTACGCCAAAACCAAATAAGATGAAAACCAATTGGAGACCTAGTTTCAAGAGTTGAAACTGTCACCCAATTTTGGACTTCTCAAAATAGAGTTTAATTCCACAAGGTGTCATAGTTGATTTAATCATACAGCTAGCACTAGTTGGTTTCATTGTAGCTACCATGGTTTCATGTATAAGGCACAATGGTTTGCGCAATGCAAAATCCTAGCTGCCACTCTCTGTGAAATGTCTTCTGTGTAATCTAATTCTTACCTATGCAATTCACCTTTTTTAATGCCAAATTTAAATGATAAAATGGAATGATATCTTTCAAATGCCAAATTTCAACAACGTGGGATGATATTTTTCTTGGTTTTTATCATTTTGCACACTTTTATTTCAAAATGTTAGCCTCAATTAGATAAGTTCACCTTTGTAAAGACTCTTCTTATAAATTTCGTATTCTGTGATTTTATTGTGCAAATCCTTATGAAATAGTCTATTTTTTCATTTTCTTCTGCATAACTGTAAAAAACATGCTATTTTCAAACTATATTTACAAATTTTTCCCCACACATTTCCACTAAGCTTGCTTTTTCCTATGTATATATGATTTCTTAAAACTGGCTTTTTTCTCCCCAATTATTTGCACACTTTTTCCGCAAATTGTTGGACCCTGTTTGTGTCCTATGTGGCTTATTATGTATATGTGTCAATTGGGCCTTGGGTTTCAGTTTGAATTGTGTTCAAAAGCTGCTCAGTTTTCATACCTATGATAACAACACTACTAGAATCCAATTATACTGTCAATCTGATATCCCAGTGATGGGCATGCGGATGGATGGGAAATTGGGAACGACTTGCTTTATTAGCGCTGGATAATCAGTGCACAATACATTGTATGATAAGTACTTTATTCGACCTAATAAATAGCGCCCTCCTTATACAAGCGCCCTATGAAATTTTACAAGTGACCACTGTTTAAGCGTCCTCTTTTCAATGAATCTGAACAAATAAATCTGGTCAAATGTCTAAATAAATGGACTGCTACTTTTTTTAGCTAGACCACAGAAATCTAGATGTTTTAGTACTTTTTAAAACCAATTTTGCAGCAAAAGAAGTGGTCATTGGGTGAAAGAAGATTGGAAATGAGCAATTGGGTTTTAAAAAAAACAAAAGGCAGTTTTTTTCTCTTTTTTGTAAGAAATCTGTCATTGACACCCCTGCAGTGTCATATCCCAGTTTATGGTTACCTGGTTAGACACAACAATATGACACTATTATATTCATAAATTAGTTGTTTTTCCTTTAATTTAGTCTTTGCCGTGCGGTATGAGACGAAAGAACGGCTGGATGTGTATTGAACTGTGTGGTTGTATATGTACTGTTTGTGTTGTAAGCAACATGAATGCAACAGAGAATGTGCCCAGTGATCTTGTGCATTGGCACGGCGCGGTGTTTTGTGTTCGCATGTGAAGGACTCAGGGGATTCACCAATTTCATGGATGGGAGTGACTTACATTGAACATGATAAAAAATGGACATAAAAAAGTGGATGTAAACCCCGGGATGTAAACTACACCCAAAACTAATTTTACAGTTTATTTGTTAAAGAATGATGATAAAAGTATCGTTTTGAGACCCAGCTGTGTATCTATTAACTGATAAAACATGGAAGATGTGAACAAGTTGGTACGTACTCCGCCTTGTTGTTCTACTTAAAATAATGGTATCCCCTATGTACGTTCTATCACGCTATAAATACCTGGTTGGGTCTCAAAACAATACTTTTATTCTCTAAATAATGAGTAACCTCTCCCCACAGTCTAACATGTCACATGATTATGTACACCTCTGTGTCAGCGCACAGCAAATAACTCAGAATGAATATTTAAAATGCCTGCAGGTGCTGTGAAGGTACACTTTTAATATTGTAGATGACAATCATTGTTACCCTATACCTAGCTTACACTAAGTCACTTTTTGGAAGGTGTTAAGATTTTTAAGAAAGAATTCAGAGAAGTAGTGTGGAAGTATTAACTCATGGATCTTATTACAAGTGTAAAGGTACTTATATAACTAAACTACTGGAGTGACAAATGTGGAAGAGGAAGATGCATGAACTTTTTCTTGCATGGGTATCAAATTTGTAAACCATGTCTGAACATACTCATCAGTCCGGTCCGACTGCCTGATCAGTAAATACTGCCGAATCAGGCAGCATGTTGCCGAGTCAGGCAGCATGGTATCCCACAATGCAATGCTCTATTTCAAATAGAGCATCTTTTAATATACCATTATTTTTTGGTTTAGAGTAAAGAAGTAGGTACAATATATAAAATTATCAATGGATGTACAATTAATAGTATTTTTTCATCAATTTTATAATAACTAAAATAAAGTTAATTTGCATATATTAAATCAAATTAAAAAAAAAATGTTAGAAATTGTTTTGTTATTTAAATTATTTTCCTCCCGGTGGAATTTTTTTTCGCCCGGTGAAAAATTGTCAACTTACATGTAGATCATGTGTGTCAAAGTAAAATTTCCACTGATCTTTTATAAAATCACCATAACAATTTAGTCCTTAGTCTGTCAAATTCGGAAGGGTTACCAAAGCCAGTGTTGCCTGACCCGGGTGCCTGACTCGGCAACATGCTGCCTGATTCGGCAGTACTTCTTGATCAGGCAGTCAGACCGGACTGCTCGATCAGCCTCGATGAGCTAATTATTTAAGATTAACTTTACTTATGTGATGTGATCAGCTAAATAAGTTGTTTTTCACCAATATTGATTATGAGATATACATGTAAAGCAAATAATTGTGCTTAACTTCCTTGGTATTTCATTGTTCTGAGCAACACTAAAATGACCATATCTCTGGAACTAGTAGTCCATTGGTGATGGATTTTTCATTTAAATTTTTGATTTGACGACAAATGTCTCATTTTGCTTGATCATATCACATATGTGATGAATTCTTGCCAAGTTAAGTCATCTACAATACATAATTTTAAAGTCCCAACGGCGCTTGAACTTTTGAGATACATGTACAAATTTAGAAACAACCACTCTGATTATTTGCTTAAAATTACGAGATTGACAGATCTGTGAGTGCAAAATTTGACATCTGTAATACATTATCTCTTAAGATACAGGAAGTAATTTTTATGAATATTTACTTTTCGATGAAATTGTCACTGTGATGCCAGCATGGATGGTAAAAAGAAACAACTTTTAGCCCTGCAGTTAACTGCTACTTTTCTGTTTTATTTGTTAAAACTTATGCAATATGTTTAACCAACAAGTTCAAGCAATATTGTACTGAAGATTTGCTCATTTTTACACAATTGTATTTTACTTCCAATGAGTTAGTTTGCTAACCACACAAAGAAAATTCCAAACCTCCTAATTCTCCCAACTGATATATAGTGCAACAAAATTTTTAATGTGCCCCTCTTATATTACATATGTCCATCAGTAAATTGCCATGCAAGGGAGGAAGGGTTCAGACTTCACACCAAAGAAAGCTGAGTATGTCAATTATAACGGATATACGGTTTCAAACAGTCCTGCTTTTACACAAGTGTTCCAACTACTTTGACCAGGATTGTAGTTTATAGAACTTGCGATGCACTGTAAATGTTAGTGAAATTCTGCACCCATGATATACTTACTTTTATGTTGTATGTTGCTCCAATTTTGTCATCTGTACTTGATTAATGATATATATTTACCACAAAGCTGTGAGATAAATGTTATGTGGAATGATAAACACGAAATAAGGCTGTTAAGCTGTTGATGCCATTGGCAGCAACCACTTTGCCAGCTGGCAGGTGTTTTCTTCTGAGACACCTTGTAGTCTTCATCACGCCTGATGGATCATAATACTTATTCTGTAGGGAAAAACAGTGCTAGTTGAAAGAGCGTGGATTTTTGCTGTCACATTTGGACCCAAATAAGGATTAAGTAGCCGTCACTGGGAATTAGAAGAACATCAACAGCCATAGTTTACATACATCTAGTACTTTCCTTGTCCCATCCAGCAAGTTCAAGCCTAATACCTTGGCCATATGCCAATCTAGTTTCCAACTCAAAAAATTTCTCCTTAGAAAAACAAAAATAGTTCTTTTGAACCCTGGGAAAGTCCCTGGGAAGCTTATACTCCCTACTCACAAGTGAATTGTGAGCTATCTTTAATCCAACTCAAACAGAACTAACTGTGCTTGGCAACTGATACATAAGTAATACTCATTGCATAAAACAATATATCTGCAAAGTCAATACTTGATTTCATTTGTCGCAAACAGACGTATCATTTATTTACCTCTTTTAATACCATACATCCATTTGGCATAGCTATTATACTCACTTATTGAATTGCAGATGGAAAATCTAGCACATAATACTACAGGAAAATGTCATAGTATCATTTACAGCAGGGGTACTAAGCTCCTGTTATCCGCCTAGGATGGTTTTACCAGGTATGGATGACATCAGCAAAAGTGGGAAATCACTACAAAAACAGATGTGTCTATGTATGTGCAAACCAAACTGTTGCTATGTAACAAGGCCAGTAAAATTTAGTTTATTACCTTTATCGCACAATAAAAACATCAAAACCAGACATGTGGTACAAAAGGATATCCCATATACAGGTACAGAAATCAGTGTCCACCCTGAAGCACTGGCTGTAAAGGGGACAGAAAATGGCACATGTATTTCATCTGGTCAAATATATCCACTAAGCTTGCCTCCCAAGAGCAACAACTATAATGATTGCCATCTAGCGTCTCAAAGGAATGAAAGGATTTTATTTGTTCTATTTTAAAGTAACCTATGAATTTGATATTACAGTGTTAAAATCAAAACATGCAGCAGTGTTCAAAACTTGTTTACTGATGCTATCAGGTCACCTGGAACAGGTCATCAACCTTTGGCTACTTAGACATAAAATCTGTAGTTGCTGATGGTAATTAAACTAAATACCTGCTGCTGATATTGGCAGTTATCTAACATATACTGGCTGATTCTTGTGTTGATAAAGATGTTATCTATTACTATAATAGCCTAGGTGGTGCTTAAGTAGCTATCATCTGGTAGTCTTAGCTAACCACCAGTCTGCCCATCATTTTAGACAGGCAGTTTGCTCCTGGGACTGGCAAGATTTCACATTTGACAGATGCTGAATTTTAAAAGTAATGCTTGTTCTGTGAACTCAAAACAAGATCAGACTAATAAATCAAAAGCTACAGCAATAGCTATTTGATCTGAATGAAACCCCATAAGGGACAAGAGGTCTAGTTTATGTTTACAGGGTCAAATTTTTGGACAGGTAGTTTTGGTGAAAATGACAGGCACTTGTCAAAACCCAGTCCTCTGCTGATACATTATGGGTTTTGATTAAGTAAGTGTATTTTAAGTGTAAGGGTATTAATGAAGTAGATATTTACAACTGACATAGATATTAATAAATTACCTATCTAGCACTGACATAGGTGTAGATAACACTGGTAGAGTGAAGCTGCATTAATCTGATGATATAGGTGTTGTTGAAGTAGCTGATGATGTAGCTATTTACTGCAGATGAGTATACATATTGATGCAGCTGATAGGTCTGTATCAAGTATCTATAGCAGATTTAGAGTTGTTATCTTATGCTGATTTGAGCATTGATAAAGGAGTTACTGACTGCTGATATGTTGCCGAGTGTTGCAGTAGTTATCTTCTGCTGATAAGGTTTTTGATGAAGTAGTAATGAGGAGGCTAGTGATAAAATTGCTATCTACTGCTGATATGAATATTGGTGAAGTTGCACCTGTCTCCTGCTGATGCAAGCCCAGTTAAATATAATCAAATGCTGATATGAGCAATGGTGAAGGTGCTATCTAATGCTGGTATTGGTATTGGCATTGATGAAGTTGGTCTCCATCACTGTTATCTGTATTGATGAAGTGGCTGTCTATGGCAAATAACAATTTTCATGAACTAGTTATCTACTTCACAGATATTGGAAATGACAAAGTTGCTATCTACTGCTGATATTGGTATTAATGAACTAGCTACCTACTGTTGATATTGGAATTGATGAAGTAGCTATCTACTGCTGATATTGGTATTGATGAAGTTGTTATCTAACTGCTGATATTGGTATTGATGAAATATACCTACTCCTAATATTGGTATTGATTAAGCTTAAAGTAGCTAATAGCATTACAACTTGATTGATGAAGTAGCCATCTGCTGCTGATATTGATGTTGAAGTAGCTATGATAATGGTTTTGATGAAGTTGCTACCTACTTCTGATATTGGCATTGATGAAGCTCAAAGTAACTATAAGCATTACAATTTTATTTGATGAAGTTGCTATCTACTGCTGATATTGGCATTGATGAAGTTGCTATCTACTGCTGATATTGGTATTAATGAACTAGCTACCTACTCCTGATATTGGCATTGATGAAGCTTGAAGTAGCTATGAGCATTACAACTTTATTGATGAAGTTGCTATCTATTGCTGAAATTGGTATTGAAGTTGCTATCTACTGCTGATATTGGTATTGATGAACTAGCTACCTACTTCTGATATTGGTATATTGATGAAGCTCAAAGCAGCTATGAGCATATTTAAAACTTTATTGATAAAGTTGCTATCAACTGATGATATTGGTATTGATGAATTTGCTATCTACTGCTGATATGGGTATTGATGAAGTAGCTATTTACTACTGATATTGGTGAAGTAGGTATCTACTTCTAATATTGGTATTGATAAAGAGAAGCTATCTACTGCAGATATGAGTATTGATGAAATAATATATGTCTGTGTCCTAAAAGGTTAAAAGTTTATGGACAGTAAAATTAAAGTTGTAAATGGAAGCTATTAATGAAACAATTTTTTATGTTTATTTATTTGTTTAAATGTATAATAAAGCATCAATAAATATATCAGGCATATTTAGAGCTTACAACATCAGGTTTGTGTACATAGTATGACCATCTCATGCAAATAATAGGACACATTTACTTTAAAGCACAATTTGATATTCTCCTTGGATGTAAGTACTTTTATTTATGGATTCTAGTAAATGGGAGGTTATGATCTGAGCAAATCAATGAAATGGTAATGTCAGGCAGTGGTCTAGCTAGATGGCCATACATGCCTTGTCAAGTTCCGGCACTGCCATAGAATTTCCATAGCTGCTATGTATAATACTGATATTTGTTTCCCTTTTCATAGTTGTTGCTGGAGATGTCTTTAAATATTCTTTCCTGAGCTAGGAGGTCTCTGTAGCTTGCATATTATCAGCCTTCTGCACTAACAAGGGGTGATAATGGTCTTGAAAGGGAGCATATTGTTTATAATTCCAGTTAGGGGAGCACCACTAGATTTCTGGAGAGGAAGAAGGTTGTGAAAAAAAAACCCAAAACAAACAAACAAAAAGTGCCTGTAGACATGAGATAAAAAAAAGACTTAAAAAATGGTCCGATCTAAACTTCTATGCCTCCTCTGAAAATGCAATGGTGCTGCCCAATTGTGCTGCAGGGAAAGTGCAGCAAAACAGGCAGATTTTCATGAAAACAATTTATGGCCAAAAGGGATTGGAGGGTGGAGTGACTGCACTTAGTCCCCTTATATCCATGTTGAATGGCCCCTCTTGGCTAATCCTATGAAACTATTAAGCAATCATCTTGGTGTCAAGAATATGAGCATCATGTCAGAGAACTAGTCACAATGCATGATCCACTGTGTAATACTGAGCATGAGTAACAAATAGAGGTGTGTTGAACATTCCACAGGGGACAGCCAAATCAAGTATGCATGAAGAGCAGAGGCATTGGAGTTTCCAACCTAGAAACTCAATAATCTATGCTTCAAGCTAATGATGTTCACTTTTATTGGTAGTCACATTAATTCAATAATATCTTGGATGCAACTGATGTCCTTACTCCTGACTATCTATCACTGTCTAAATATCTAGAAAGTGTTGCGTCATTTCATTTGGATATGAACTCTTGCCAAAGATCGCTGCTATACTTCTTTCACATTAATCCTCATTAACTGGTAGAAATCATTATTTAACTGAATATCTTGCACCCAGGGTTCGCATATTTTTGTCGCAGGTGGAAAAAATGTGGTTTTAACTGCTTGGCAAAAACAATTTTTGCCAGTTTTTGCCGGAAAAAGTGATTTATAGTTCAGTTTTTTCATCTCAAACCAAATTATTAAGTTACAAAAATAATTTTCTTAGTGTAACAAGGCCAGATTTTGTAATTATAAGTAATATATTAAGAAATTAAAGGCATGCATATTCATTGCTCAAGTGCATTTAACCGAAATGTGGCACATATCAAATTCAAAACGTTTTCATTTTAAGGATTTGATGAGACAAAAAATATGTTGAATGATTCATTAAAAGTTGTGTGCTACTGTTGATGAGCTTTCTCTGTTACCTTTTAATATTTGAGTGACTATATGTGAGTTTTTGCCATTTTTTGCCATTTTTGCCAGTTTAAACTGGGCAAAAACAGGTATTTGCCAGTTTTTGCCACCGGCAATGGCAAAAACCGAAACCTGCTTGCACCTTGCTTCTTTACATGCTGACAATGACCCAGCAGTTAGTAACATGTGCTAAAAAAACTGGCAGATAATTTACTTTTTTAACAAGCTGAAGTTAAACCAAAAATTGCTACAGAATTCTGTGATGAAGAACTTTGCCAGTGATTTTACTTGTATAACATGCTGAAGTTGACCCAGATATTACTGTGCTGAAGAACTTTAGCAATGATTTTCCTTTTTACAAAACACCACAGAGCAGATATTGGACATTATGCATGGAGCATAACAGATATGAAGATGACACAGCCATATTAAAAGCAATACAGTATTTGAAGCATATCGTTTTAAATTGCACTTAAGCACTTCGACTCCACAAATGTCTATGAAGCGTAAAGAAAGGAAGTTATTATCGAACAAGAGAAAAGGGGAAGTGACAGAATAGTAGGGAATACAAACTTGGCTTTCTGTCTATTAACAGCCTTGTCTTTGTTATTGGGTGCTTCCAGTTGAAATACATACACCAGCTAAGGCAACATAGAATTAATCTTCCATGCAGTGAGTGGGAATTTCAAATGGGGTTACCTAAATGGGTGACTCTATAACATTTGATATTTGCATTCCCTGTGTGGGAGATTAAGGTCATGTCTTCCGCAGGGGGGTATATGGATATCAACTGGAATAGTCCATTAATAGATGGAGTGCTTTCTGTAGAAATTGTATACCAAAGGAAAATGTTACAACGATTATATGTGACGTGTCATGTCAAAAGGAGACACTTTTGGGCAGGTTATCGATTTTGAGGTTTTTACATATCTTAAATATAGAGATATTTTGCTCCACACTGCAGTTTTCCCCAATGAAATCGGACATTCCTAAGCGAAGATATTGAGTTTGGAAGTTATGGTATGATAAAATTAGAAATTGAGATATCGGCCTTTAAAAATATTATTGACAATGTTGAGAGTGGGAATTAATTTGAAAAATGTCTCAAAAAATACAAGATGTCAGTTATATTCCGGTCTACAACTATCAGACAATATTTTTAACTAGAATAACATCACAAATTCGCAACAAACCTAAATTGTGAAAAAATCACCCACCAGTAGATTTTTGGCTATTTCTCCATTTACGATCCTGCCCAAAAGTGTCTCCTTTTGACATGACACGTCACATATGATGATATTTAACTAGTACAAATTTGTTTTTCCAACATAAGATTTGGTTACTATGGGACAGTTCATACGTCTCATCAAACACAGTAGTGCTAACATAATACACCAGGCACAAAAAGAAACTCGTCAGTTATATTCATCCTTGCTGTTCAATAACTTGATAATTTTGGATTATTCTGAAATATACATTTTGTTAATTGGACTTTGCTTTCTCATTTGACACCCTGTTCATGAAAAACGAACAAGAATTGACCAAGTTGCATTTTCAACGATTTTTAATGGGAACGCATCGTTATATCGCACACAAGCACCACGGGCCAATCAATAAAGCACACAGTGTAACAGGCACAATTGAATCGTTAAAATTGCAACTTTTCATTTTGGGGTTTGAGAGTTTGGAGGCGCATATCTTGGTCAATTCTTGCTTAATGTTCACGAAAAGGGTGTCAAATGAGAAAGAAAAGTCCAATTAACAAAATGTATATTTCAGAATAATCCAAAATTGTCAAGTTATTGAACAGCAAGGATGAATATAACTGACGAGTTTCTTTTTTTGTGCCTGGTGTATATTGTCCAAATGTGGCACCTATTTGATTTGGTTTGCAAAAATATTAATGCTGTCCATCAGATGGATAAATTTGAAATATCACACACACTTTTCTCTGGAGGAAGCAGGAGGATTAAGTGCTTATAAAGCCAGTTTAATCCACCAAAGTCTTGCTGGATGTCCAGAGACCTCAAATCTCTGACAGAGAGAAGAAGTATTGTGATATGAACCAGTTAATGGGTCATTTGTAGCTTGGGATGATTTTTGAACTTTTGCTCAAAAGAAAAGCTTATGGTATTTTGTTTAGAAGCTTTTGAATGAAAAAATGAATAACTAAAACCTCTCTTTGAAATAGTATTAAAATATTCATAATGACTACCATATTGGTCATTGGTATTGTTTAAAGGAAGCTAAAAGGGCAACTATTCATTATCATATCACAAATGAAGTATAATTATCTTTTATTTGCAGCTTTAAGCTATATAATTAGAATGTTTCTATAAATAAATTCAAAAAAATTCTGTGTGGCCTCATAATGCTGGTCATTAACAATCTAGAATCTGGCCATGAGACTCGACAAGATAGTTTGCTCACATAGGGCTATTCTAGTTGTAATCCATAACCCCTATCAGGGTCGGATCCAGGAATTTTTGATAAAGGGGGTGCCTTTTGGTCGACGACGAAAAAAATGTGTTAAAGGGGGTTACCCCCTCGAAAACTCGTTTGCTGTTCATGGCGAATTTGTTCCTTTTTTAAATTTCTTACAATTTTTGTATTTTTAAGTTACCGCGCCTTTGATAGTAAAAAAAATAGAGGGGCAAGGCTGCGCCCCCTAAATCCGCCCTGCCTATGGAAGACATGACCTTAATATTTCACATAGGGAATGTAGATTTCAAATGGAGTCACCCATTCAGGTAACACCCTGTGTAGAAAATAAAGGTCATGTCTTCCATAGGGGGTGTATGGATTTCAACTGGAATGTCTCATTTTACTATGTCTCCCTTCATTATAGTATTCCTTCAGAGGAGTTTGACCTGCAAATGTCCTATAATCAGTCCCAATTTATCTGCATTTTACTAAGAAAGATTTGCCCTAGGGAGAATGTCTTTGGCTAGTTTCCTCGTTGGCAACTGCACATCATGACCCAATGCCATCAACTAAGAGTAATTTCTTATCGGCAAAAGCAATTTACATTTTTATCACGTGTAGCTGTGTCCATTTTTGATCACAATGTGCTGAAAACTGCATCAAATCGAACCAAAGTCTTGTGATGTATGATCATATTCAAGCTTGTTTTCAAACAATAAGTTACATAAAATTGAACCTTTAAAGAAGCTGTATTTTAAAATAAATTTGTCCAACTTCAGACTCATCTGGCCTTGTCACATCACATCATTTCCTAAGGTGCATTATATTTTTCTCTTTTTCATTTATTTTTGAATAGGCTTTGCATTGTTTTGAAGTATTTATGCACATTTTAAAGACCTGTATGTATGTATCAAATAGGCTTATCATATGACAAGTTCATCAGATGGTTACTTATCATTGAAATAGTATTGAATGTCTCTCCAGCATACAATGGGTTAACAGGCCCACATATGGACAGCTGAATGTATACAATATAACATGTATATGGTGCATTTTAGTTATAGGATCTCCTCTATGTCACCCAATGTAGACTGATATTATGATATGAGATTTACCTAACCCCAGCCTGTCACCCTCGCTATACACTGATTCTGAATATTGACCAACGTTTGTTATTGCAGTCTATATTACTTCTATCTCATACATACAGCAAGCAAGATACATATCATAGTTTCTTCTCTCCAATTTACTCTTTCATGAAGCACCTGTAGTGATCAATTCAAATGAGCAGGATTTGTGACTGTAAATTTCATTCATTTTAAAGTCTATAGGGAATGTTTGAAAATAAATTTTTTACACTTTTAAGAGCAAATTTTAATGCATTTTGCATACATTAACATGGATAATATGTTGTGATCAGCTTTGTACATTACATGGATCATATGTTGTGATCAGCTTTCGCAGGTGCACCCTGTACATGATATAGCCCATGTTCATTAATTTGTGACAATGTCACTTTATACTTTGCTTGACCTACAAGTGGCAAGACTCATAACCAGGACAAGGTTACCAACACATTTTATTTCGAATTGTGGGGGGAAATTATCGAAAAGTCACCCAATTATTACTCTTAACCATTGGTTTCTATGGGACAGGAAACTACCGGAAGTTCCGTAAATAAGTTCATCAGGATTGTCAATAGATACCATTTCTTGTTATCAAATCCAAGTGAATATTCTGTAAAATTATGTTAAACCGGAAGTTGATAAGTTCAATTTCTTATCATTACACAGAAAACGTATGTATTGGAAAATCAAATAATAATGATGGACTTCCTGGTTGCCATTACACATGCAAGCAGTCTCTAGTTTGTCATTCAAGTTGGTTTTATAAATAATCAACAGTAAATAATTGTCAATTGTCTTAGGATACACAAAAGTTGCCCTATAGCAGCATATTTGAGTGTAATTTGATTTGTAAATGATCATCACAACTGAGTGAGTTTAGTCAGAGCCTTGGTGATACAGCCATACCTGACATGATACAGGAGGTGTATCCAAAAGGTCTGATCACCATTTTTCTTATCGACATCTCTGGGTACAGAAAACTGTTTATACTTGAAGAGAAAACATCTGTAGAATTATTGTTGATATTGAAAAAACTTGTTATTTTTCTTTTGTAAGACACAAGAGTAACCTTAGCAAACTAGAAATCAATCTAAAAGCATGCTTTTAAAAGTGTACAGATGGCTTGGGAATATCTGTTGCACATCATCATTATTAATCACAGAAAAGAGTTGGATAGCTTCTTATATGGAAGGGGAAGGGCGTGGGGGCGTATCCAGGGATACTATGCATATAAACAGCAGGTGTCTTTCATTGATTAAAAAGCCCTGGGAAAGAAATGATGGAAATTATTAAAAAACCTCAAAATTTGCTCTCAAGGGTTGTCTATCTTAAAACAATGATACTTGCCATTTTGATTTTAATCACAAGGATAGTTTAGTGCATTTGTTGATGTCCAACTCGCTTCATCTACTACGGATTGGGTTTGATTCCCCCAGTGCGGTAATAGTTGCATATTCATGACCATTCTGGTAGGTTTTTCTCCATTAAGTATACTAAGTTTTCATCCTGTCCTTCTTACCATACTGCTGTCCTGTCTTATTGGCGACTGGAAGGGAAAGAAGGAAGGAATAAAGAGAGAAAACAAAGAAGTTGATTATTTTGGTTGGGATTAACTCGAGACCCTCATATGCCAAGCATTAGGGTCTATAGGTTGGCGACCGATAGCCACAGATGTGATTGCTGGCACCACAGATATTGGAACATCTGTGCTGGCACAGCCAACGAAACCGTGCGTAGGTATGATTGCAGCATCACATGGGATGCTTGCCCCCGCAGTGCATATATTGTGTAGTATTTGTAGTACCTGTGAGTGTTAGGGTTAATACAGCTGCATTAATTTGTACTCCACAAGTACAAGAGTGCCTTGAGATCCATTTGGGTATTTAGTCATGCATTATAAATCCCATACTTTTGATAGTGTTAATCATGGCACCTCCCAGTGCTGAAGTATGGGGTTGGTACCTTATCAGGATGTTGGACAGATAGACCTGTAGTAGACATATCTGTACTTGAAATCTAAAATTTTATATTTATAAATCCAAGATTACACCATGAAACCCAACCTTACAAGTAATATCGATTACTGTAGTACCAACACCACAAAGTGTTGAAGCACCTTGGGCTTCATATCGCAAACTACTGGCCAAGAAATGACCAAGTGCTTATATTTACAACAAGCCTACGGCATTCTTTACTAATGAGAAAGTAAGCTTATGTATATCACTACAAATGAGAATAGGATATATGAGATGGTTGCTGCAGTTTTCTTTATTATCTATAGTGCTTCTGTGTAAAGGTTATCCTTGTTACTGATACATAAAGACTGAGCGAGGTCACTGTTTAAGAGATGTTGGTCACGATCAAGTATATGAACAAGAGTTATAAGGAGCAGGGATGCTTTTCTCCTTGCCTTGGGTCATACTTCACACATAGAGGATGGCTAACTGATAGAATGGACTGACTTATGTATCTCATGCACTCTACATACTATCCTTGTGGGAACAATGTAAGACTTGCTGAAGACATGTTCCAATGTAGTGATGATTTCATTAGAGTAAGAAGAGTTTGGGTCATAACAACCACTTCACTAGGAATGTTTTCTGTATGTCAGTGTGTTTTTTATCACTCTCAACCTGCTATATTTGTCAATTGTTATAAAATGTCACTGTTTACAACAAAAAGCACATGAATATTTTAAATTAGAAATTGCATAAATTATACTTTTCCTATGCTTTTGTATTAGATAGATAGAAAGAGAGAGTGCAAACACCACCGGGTCACGCTCCCCTCTGCAATCCACTTTAAATTAACGAGAATGTTTAAAAAAATGACACAGGACTTGTGTAACAAAACAAATCGTATAGCTTGATCATGTCATATTTAAGAGCAGACAGAAATACAGAAAACATCATGTACAATGGTAAACCAGGAATAGAAATTGCAGCTAAGTCAGAACGTGCAGATTGAAAGTCATGGTTTTATCAACAACAACTTTCAACAACAAACTTGACGGATTTGCAAGGAGATGAAGACTGAAACTTTACTGTTTGCAAAAGCTATGGATAAATTTAAAGTATCAAATTCCAGTAGATTTTTTTTTAAATATTGTAAATGCTGCAGTACCTGTGGTAGAAAGTTTTTGATGGCAAATTGTTATGTAATTCCAACAATCAACTATACCCACTCTTAACAGTGAAGCAGACTTCCAGCGGCAACGATAGCAGCAAGGATTTGAAGATGTAAAGATAGAGCACATACTGGATGACCTTGGACTGATTTTGATCTGACTATAATATGATTATTATCTCTCAAGAAGATAGGAATATGTATCAAAGTCATACTGCTCTCCCTCTCCCCCTCTCTTTCTCTCCTCTCTCTTTCTCAAATAGTGAGACAAATAAAGCGAATGGTATGAGATTTATAAAGGCTTGCTATATTAAAGGGCCAGGTGTCATTTCTACCCTATCTGCATGATTTTTTTGGAGGGGGAAATGTCCACAACTTTTGTTTTGATATATTATTGGCCTTTACTCAAGAACCACAGATCTATAGAAATATACATGTGATTATTGGCTTCCTTGATCGACTCATTTCCTATATAAGATCAATGTAGGAAATACACTGCAGTTTTTTTTCAGTTCAATTTGAAAAACATGGCTCCTGCCATCCCACTTGCTTGCCATACACCAACAATGTAATATGTGTGGATGCCCTCATTTATTTCTGTTAAAGTCTGATTTTTCATTGTAATGTATATACTTAATGAACTTGAATACCCTGCAAAAACAAGGCCTCAAGGTGCTGTATTTGTGACAAAATCTAGATGTTTTTAATCTCTCGGGATCCTGAGATTTAATCAGCCAATCACATCATAGACTAACGATCTAGGAGCTGGAATGAAATTGTGATTTTCTTTCACCTGACATCATTTGTTTTGCTTATTCAAAGTACATATCGGATAGTAAGAACTATCATTTTGTGAAAAAAATATTGCAATATTGATTTCAAGTTTTGTGATCCACAAACTCATCCAAAAAAGCTGAAATTTTTATTCCATCAGAAACCTAGACTACATAATGTTTGTGTGCATGCCATTTCTTGCATATTCAGTTGCTTGGCAAAGTCATCATCAGTAATCGTCCAATATATATTTTCTGTCTGTCAACAGACAAAGTGGCATATGGGGCTATTATAATAAATGAGTAACTCCGAAATTCAATGACCAAATCAACTGAAATTTTGGAATTAAGCTTTTTATCATATCATGAATATCTGTTGATCCATATATCCTAAAAAGAGGATGCTAGAATCACAGATGTCAAGATACAAGTGCATCAAAATTGAGTTACGATTTCAGAGAATTGACCGTTTTTGCTGAAAACGGCTATATAGACAAGAATTTGACTACTTTTAGCTGTACCGCCAAACCAAGATCTTCGACATGGGACTCATTTTGCTTGAAAATGTCATGAATGTAGACAAAACAATGCTATATATGATGGCCTCCATTTTGTAATTACACGCTTGGTATGATAGCAGATAGCAATCTGGCTGTGAAAGGATTTCTTGTCTCACAGACTCCTTATTGCTTTATGGTAGATTTGGACAAGTCCTAATCTTACTCAATATTTGATTTCCGATTCAATTTGCAATGTTATTGCCCTTGGGTCAAATTAGGAGTAAAAATAGTATAAGTCTGATGATGAATGCCATATCCAGATATAGTATGCTTGTTGTTACGCTTATTGTACCTAGCCCTACTATAGGGACTTTTAAACACACTATATCCGAGAACCGCAAAAACCCGCTAACCGCTCCACTCAAAGAATTAGCCGTCACTGGCAGCAGTTCTCTGCATGGTAGTAGTCAAAAGGCCCTATACTAGTAGGGCTAATTGTACCAGGCCAAGTCAGTGATGTACCCAGGACCTTTTTTGGGGAGGGGGCAAAAGGTAACTTTTGATGAAAATGGCCAAAGGCTAAACATGAAAAGACATAAAATCTTAAATATCAGGGCAGACATCATCCCACAGTGGGGCAAGAGGGGCAAGACTTCTGGAAGGGAGAAGCTGTACCGATTTGCCCCCTTGGCTACACCAATGGGCCGAATACCAGGAAAAAACTAGGCTAGTATAAATAATAACTGTGCCTGGGAGAATCTATAATGTATAGAAGAACAACAAGCCAGGAGGCAGCCATAAAGAAATATCATAAAACAAAACACTAAAACCCTAAAATATAGTGAATTTGATGCAGAAATAGGCTAAAACACTGAGAAGTGAATCAAAAATGCTCAAATCTGCTGGAATTTTTCAAGTCTGAAATGGTCTTCAACTTGTATGGCAGGAAGTAATCCTTGAATACAAAACCTCATCTTTCAGATGGGAGGAGCTTTTACGGCAGGAAATATTACCTACTAAATATGCTATGACAAAAATGAAAACAAAGAGACGTTTTCTTTCAATATATGAAAAAGTGTTTCAAAAGTGACAAGGTTATAAAACTTTAAAGAAATATTGAATGGGTTTCTGGCGATCATTACTATTCACTACTTATTATGTGATTTTTCTCTAGTCAACTACTTACAATAGATTGTGGAATAGGCTTTTTTTGCAGTTTTTTACAATAGCTATAGTATACCACATGGAGAATTTTGTGTTTAATGTTCACGATAATTTGCAAATTTGATTAAAAGGGTTGTTGTACAGAGAAAATGTTTAGTAAATGATAAAAAGTCTTTCACATTCTACAGCCTTACCTGGGAATGTGCTCTCTGGAGAATTTTAAAATCTAGTTCTTTACTTTTTTTAATGTTTGGTTTGTTTCTTTGTAAGCTAACATCTCTCCATGTATTCATGATCAGAAATTCCTAAATAGGTTAACAGGCTTATTGCCTGCCAACACACACTTAAAACTACGGGGTCAAAAAATGACCCAAACGGGGTCATTTTTGACCCCAGCATAGTTATCAACTAAACACCATACCACTAACGGGTCATTTTGACCCCATTGGTCGGGGTCATTGCAATGACTACGTATTTGGGTCAAATAGTAACCCCATTGGGGTCAAAATATTACCACATTTTGGGGTCAAATGAAATGACCCCTTCAAAAGGGTTGCCTTATTGGGTTACTTAATGACCTCATTCGGGGTCAAATGAAATGACCCATTTGAAAGGGTTGTTTTATAGGGTTACTCAATAACCACATTTAGGGGTTGTTTGGATTTATTTAGTAGGCCTATGGTCATGCTGGTCCCACCAGGACATAAGTGTGTTTCTGCACAGAGAAAGCATTACATAAACAGCAAACTGCAAAATGCATCTGTGTATCACACTCACACACAGTCAGTCATCGCCTATGACAGTTCACGTATTATAAGCTTACATGATATAAGCTTATAACAACTGCAGCCAAGACACCAGCCACGACAGCATGAAATTGAATGAATCTGCGTGCATAGACAAGGGTCTATGCATCCTTGCAGTCTCACTTTTCAACTAACTTTTCATATTCCATCATGCAGACAAGCACACACGACAATCCGCTGAGCTGCACAATCAGAACAAATATGGCGCTGATGTGACCACGTGAGCCGATGCACACCGTGTGTGCAAATAGTTCAAATGCAAGTCATTATAAAGTTGACAAATTGTGTAACTTCGGTCAAAAAATTAGTTTTATTTATTAATCAACAAACATTAATTGCAGCTCATGTTTAAACTCATTTATGAATTGAGATTTTCAAAGCGGAAGATTGAAACTGATATCAATGCACGACGGTATCGGCAAAATGACCACTAAGTTTTTGACCACGTTCGTCGTGGCTAAAATGACCTCGTGAATGTGGTCAAATTAAAACAGTACAACCCCCTTGAAGGGTCAAAACAACCCCAAACGTGGTCAATTCAAAATGACCACGGAAAATATAACCCCGTAGTTTTTAGTGTGCACCTAAAACATTCATGTACTGATCAACAGTTATACAGGAGAGTGGAGAAAATTGCAAAATAAATTTCAGCTGAAAAAACTTTGTGAACCACCTCTTATATTGCCTCAGATATTTCATGTTCCCCAGTTTTCTCTCAAATTTATATGCATCTTATAATATATTGTGTTCCCCTTTCTTTCTTAAAAGAATCATGCTTCTCCTTTTTGGTAAAACCTGTGCCTAAATCCCCTTCCCATGTAAAAATTGATTGGTCCCATAACTTACCTGGGATATTTCTTGACACAGTTGGAAAACGGTCAAAAAGTTGTCAGAACTGAAGTGAATTATCTCTCCTTTACTCCTTTCTCCCCTGTTTTTAGTTGACACATGCTTTCTTCTGTACAAAATCAACAAACAAGGCTAAAAATAAGGCCTCGTGAGGAAAAACTGTAACTCAACGGAAGATTAAACAAAAATAAACCTTAATGCAACCGGTTCTTTTCTTTCATTCCCTAATAGTAACACTAATTCTCTAAGCAACTGAGGGGGTATTATTTTTATACTGACCGACATGTTTATAGTGTTGTGTGGCCAGAGCCCAGGCAGTTATTGACCTATAGCGCTCAGTCCAACCACTGATCACATGACCAATGTGTGAGATTACAATATTGATATGCAGTATTAAGTTTCATCCAGTGAATATCAAGATCTTAACAGTAACAAAATTGAACTTCCAAAAAGCAGGTAAATTTTGTTTTTGAATAATTCATCATCTGCCAATCAAAACATTATCTTACTAATTGGAAAAAAGTCAGCGGTCATTTTGCTTGTCTCCTACGGATTTGTCCAGTAAAGTGAAAGATTCTTTGAATGAACAAATGTAAGAATTTGATAAGACTTTCATGGTTTGTACACACTTTACCTTGATGCAAAAGGATATTTTCCTTTTAAATCACACTATTTTTGCAGTAAAAGAATAGAAATAAAGGTTGCTGCCTTATCCTTTACACCCAAATAACGTGTCCTTGGCAGTAAAAACATTAAAATAATGGGTTTGGCTGCGCCTCATTCATTATTTACCAGTGCTGTAATCTAGCTAGTCCACCTCTTCCAAGTCTTGAGTCTTAGAAGTCCTACAGCACTGCCATTTACACCCTAATATTGACACTTAAACTAACCCTTACCCTAAATTCAAACCCTATAATCCTAGTCCTAAATCCTTGCCCTAACCCTACAATACAGGGTAGTAACAAGTTGCATAAATAGATTGTACAAAACTATAGAAGTACGTATTTGTGATGTACAAAGCAGTAACATTTTGTTTGGAGCCATTATATTTTCAAAAATCTGCCAGCATTTTTTGGGCATTTGGTACATAGCAACCTAATTGACTTGGTCATGCTGCCACCGGATTTACACAGTCACACTGTAAGTTAATTTTGCGGAGTTGCAGTTTAATTGGATGGTTGAAGATCAATATAGAATTGACATGGGATACCTGACAGAGAGAGATAAACCATGTCATAGGTGACTGCACTTCCTTATAACCCTATTTCCCTTCAATTCTTCACTATTTGACTATAAAAGTGTTCATCATGTTCATGGACCCATGGTTCTGAAAATCTACTTGTGCTCACCATTTTTGAAAGGTCTTTGGACCTAATTCTAACTAAACCCTATTATACCAATCATGATAAATTGCATCACTTCCCCCATAGAAACCAAAAGATTCTGTTTCAATTTTGATCAGTTAGTTTGTTTCTTTATTTTCTTCCTTTTCATTTTTCTGCATGGAATAGACTTGCCATCTACACATATTAAAGTATTTAATATGTTATTGAAACTGATTGCTTCAATAGTTTCTATCCTGAAAACCTTGCACTAAATTCTCACTAAACTTACATCACTAAAAGAGTGAGAAGATTAAAAAGTTAGAAATCACTCCTAAAGAGTGAAAACTACTCCTAAAAGAATGGAAACTACTCTTTCCAGGACAATGATATAACTCATAAGGGACATTACTTGAAAAACAGTACTAAACGTCTCTTATATCAGCTTATATCATACCTTGAAAGGGTGGTTTTCACTATTCCATAAACTATTTTATCAATACAGAGTACACTACACAAATGTACATCCTAAAACAAACACATAGAAAACTGAAAGAACAAATTTTAATTTTTACCAAAAAACAACAACAAACAAACCAGTGCATCAGGCTGGATTCGAACTGGCAACCTTCGTATTACTAGCACGACGCTCTAGCCAGTTGAGCCTCAGAGGCGCACTGGAGAAGAGCGGAAGATTTTAATCTATAGGTATTATTAGGTTCAAATGATGTTCGTCACATTCTTAGCGGAAGGCATCAGAACTGTATATTTTTAATACTTTATATATTTCTTTAAAAGTTGGGACTTTGTTGACTCACGCAGTAACAAAAAAACCAAATAATTCTCGCCTATTACGAGCTGATCAAAGTATAAGAAGGTACATGAAGTCAAATTTTGCATTTTTGTATAACAACATTGAAAACTCATTTCTGTATGGGTAGTGAAATCATAACAAAAAGATAATGGATGTGATTTCACTGCACTGATTATACAGTCTTTTGCTTTCATAGATCTACATTGTGTGAAGGAAGCTAGGTTATTCACATTTGCAGCAACTTTATTGACACTCATTCATATTCTTCCTTATAATCTCACTTAACACAGTAACACAACACTATTTGCCTGGATCGCAAATAGGGGCCCAGAGCAAAATTCTCTGAGAAAATGTGCCCAAATTCATGGAGACTGCTTGCTATTACATGTGTGTTCTTGAGTAATAAGACCAAATAAAGCTACACTACACCGGGAACTGTGAAAACAACTGCAGGTCACAGACATTAAAAGTACATAATCTACACGGCAAATTTGGATTCACTTTGATCTGAATTGATCCAATTCACAACCTGTATCAATTATATATGTGACCACATATGTGCATGTTATCCCAATGTGGACAAATTACATACATTGTTGAAACCGGGAAGGATAATCATCAGCTCAACCTCAGTACCAACTATACAAATCTAAATTGTGAATTCAAATCAATGTGGATTCAGACGACATGCTATGCAAAATAATTCATTGATAACTCTTGGCAAATATAACACAAAATGCTGTGTGCATACTAGTGTAATAGGCAATTATACGTGTATATTGTGTTATACAGCAAAACTAAAGACAATCTGTGTAGAAAGCTGAAAAAATAACTTCAAATCGTGGAATAAAAAGTATACACCAGATTCTGCATCGAAACATGTTGTAATTCTATCAAATTGTGAAGGTCAGTGGCAGAAGGAACATTCAAATTTAGGGAGGAGCAGATTTTGAGCTGGTTTTACTGGGTTAATTGTATACAAATTTCAACTTCAGACTATTTTAGACCAAAATTAAGGTTAATTTTGGCATTTGCTGGGCCATTGCCAGCAAAGCATGCAAAAGTTTACCCTATGTTGACCCAAAACATGGCGTTTATCAGGCAAGACAGGCAGGTGAGCAGGGCAAGTCTGGTTGGTTCTTCAGTAGATATGACTTTTTTTGAACAATTTTTCTTCTCTTAAAATTTTTAGGGGAGAATCATCCCCACTACAATGTAGAAAAATGTGTCCCATCCTTTCGCCATCTATGCTCAGGGTTTTTGGTTTTGAGTTGAATTAAGTTGAAATCACATCCATCAGTTTGATGCACATTTCATCTTAAACCGTTTAAAGCCAGGATATTTGATTTGCTCCACAGCGACGCCACACCCTCAATTTTTCTTGAATTTCTACTTTTTGCATGATTATAATGCCCCATGGTGTTCTAAAGTATATGTGAAAGACTAAGCCTGGTATTTTTATATTAAATCCGGATATCTCCTTGTTCCTTACACATTATAAATCGATCACTTCACATAAACAGCCTGGTCAAATTGATCATAATAGTTGGCGTTATATATGTAAATAACACTCAGTGGTTACTTCGAGTATCATATCACATTTTTATAACTAAACATCTCTTTTCAGAGCCACTACAATTTGCAGAAGACAAGGTTCAGTTAACCAAGTCCAATCTTATTTATGCATTGTTAAAGCCATCAGTACACAGATTGCTTTCTAGATACACATCACAAGGATAGGCATGTGATTTTAAAAATGAGAGTGTACCATTATTTTTTCAAAGTTGGATGCTTTTGTGTATTTCCCTGAAAATTGACTCAGAAGACAACAAATAGTACCATTTTTCAAAATTGGATGCTTTTACTGTATGTTTTCCTGAAAAAATGGACTCAGAAGACATGATTTTGAGAGTATGCAGCTTTTGACAAAATATTTAGAGCAATAACAATTTCAATAATGACTCTTCTCATAATACACAATACCTTAATTCCTTGCAAACAATTTCCCATGCAGTCTAATCAAGCTTCAAACAGCAGCAATCTCATAAGCTTTACACATTAGAAATTCCTGAGTAGCTGGCCCATTTACCTAGTATCATTTACTTTTTAATTTATTGAAATAGGTGACAAGACAAATCCCAAGATTACATACATACCAGGGTAGGAAGGAAAGAAAAGAAAACAAAAAGTTACCTCACTACATGAAGACTATGTAATATCAGGGAAGTGTCACCTAGTGGCACTTAATTCCCTGGTAATATGTTGCAAAGTTGCTTCCCTCAGTGAAGCATTTCAAATGAAAGTTATTTTTTTGCTTCCATTTCATTGACAAATCTGTATAATATCAGGGTCGAGTTTCACAATCTTAGTCACATTTTGGGCTATTCCAGTTGAAATCCAGAATTTGAGAACAATAACCTTCAGAAATGTATTCTAACAAAATATGTTAGATTCTAGATGAAAATACTTCCTAAATTGACAAGCAGATCCCTCAGTTAATATTCAAGCAACCTATATCCCAGGGTGAAAATGACATATACTAACAATCTGTGTTAAATAGACAGGTACGTTGATATATTATTAAGCACAAAAAGTAATTAGTTATGATATGTTCATGACACCTTTCATTTTAACCATCACACTCCCACACAAAATACAATATATCATCACATGTAGAATGTGTCATCTTTGTGTCAAGTTAAGGTGAAGGTTTGGGTATGTTTTGATAATTATAGATAATCTAGATAAAGATTGTAATAATGATGATGATGATGACAATGACAGCAATGATGATGATAACAACAGCCCATTTTCAGCCTATTTGAAAGTTGACCTCAAATAACCTTTGACCTCAGCATGTGACCTTGGATACCCCAAATAAACGGAGGTACCCATAATGCAGCTATGACCCAAGTTTAGTTGCAATAGGATTTCAAATGTTAATGTGATCAAATTTTACCCAAAAGTCGTGACATAATAGTATTTTACAACTTGACCTCAAATGACCTTTGACCTCATACTGACAATGATGACAATAACAACATCAATGATGAAGATGATGATGATGATAAAGATGGAAATGAAGATGTTGATGCAGCTAATGCTGCTGTTGATGAGGTGATGGTGATGGACTGATTGGCAGTGATGATGATAGACCAAAACACTGTTAAGACTATCTTAGAAAAGATTTATTGATATCACATCAAATGGTAGAAATCCACTTTCTATAACAAGAGTTGTCATAATCCAACTTGACCTTTTGTGTATTCTCTGGGGTGTATTCACATAATCCATGTTCGGATTGATGTCATCAGTGACAATTCCATGCCAAGAATCACCAAACAGGGCTCTATATGCGGTATACCACATAATACCTCAGACTACAGACATAAAGAGTCTCATCGTTTGACAGGCTGACATCATTTTATCAGGTTATTGGACTTTCTCCTTTTAGTTGTGCACCAAAAGCAGCAGGGAAACAACATTTACCTAGTTTTAACTTTAACAGAACTTTTCTAATAAACTCTATGATATATATATTTGGTACCAATGTATAGCAATGGGTCTTCTTCTATCCACTGATACCAAAGTATGTACAAAAATTCCCCTCATGTAAATGTCGCTTTGATGTCATAATGTGAGTGTGCCCGCAAAAAATTCTGGCTACGAAAAAGAAATGTTATATAACAACATCCAAAATTTAGGTTTTAAACATAAATTTTGGATGTTGTTGTACATTTATTTTCCTTTGTTATGTACACTACTTGAATCATTTTAAGATCCATTCAAAGTTTCCCTGCTGGTCAGTTGGTACTGTTTTAGTTTGAAATATTTAAAAAACACAAAAAGCCATACACAACAATTACTGATAAAGGTACATTCATCTACACAAATTTGTGAGAGAAAGAAAACAAAGACACTTTTACTGTCATTTTCAACACTGACACAAAATTGTGACACGAATAAAACAGTAGGACAAATTAATGATCAAATGCATTCAAAGAAGGTTATGCAGCATCAAATCACACACCTGAACATATTTTTGGCCTTCAGATTGAATTTTAATATGAGTACTGATCTTTAACCAACAGAGAGTTTCAAGGTTTCAATTTTTTGTCAAAGTTTTCTTCAAGTTATCACCAAATATGTGAACTTTTTGGCACATGAAAACTAAAAGAACTTAAAGAAGTGGAACTTTTTATATCAGAAAATAGATTCTTTGGTATTTCTGGGCAGTGCAGATGCACGCTACTCCCTAGTTATGTCCTAATCCTGTCCACAATGGCGGAAGTCTAATCAAGATGATCTGGATAAAAAAATGCTTCATTTACACCCTAAAAGATCCCGTCTCTTGGAAAAACAACCTCATTGAGTAATTTATGAGCCCTTATTGAAGGTGGTTAGTCCAATTGTAACACATTATGTTTTCTACCTCACATTGAGGCCCATACATTCTTATTCCAAGTGTTAAGTTAAATTGCGACAACAGTTTGGTTGCTAGAAGCAAAAAAGTTAATACAATGGTCCATAGAATAGTACATGACTTCTATGCTCATATTGCTTAAAGGAGTATTTTGTGATCCTATAAGCATCCTCTTTTTGTGACATTTTTCAATAGATATCCACGAAAAAAGCTCATCCCAAAAATTTCAGTTGATTCCGATTTTGCGTTTGTGAGTTATGTATGATTATGTGTACTATTAGTAATCTACTCCATAGACCACTGTCGTAATTTCGTTCTGGTATACCAGAACATAATTCAAAATTGGCGATATATTTTTGCTAAATGAATGAATCCGCAAGAAATATTTTGTACATAAACATTATGTAGCCAGAGGTGTCCAGTGGTATAAAAATCTCAACATTTAAAAAAAAATGGGGGGATGAGGCTGTGGATCACAAAATGCCCTTTTAAAACATATTTCAGGCATAAAAAAAATCGGTATTTTGATGGGGTCACTTGGTGGCATTATTTTCTCTGTAGTCTCTTGGAAGGTGAGATATGCTACATATAGGCTTGTTATTGGAGTCTAGCAAGGTGTTAATAACATTGCAAATAATAGAACATTCTAATATTCATGAATTTGACACATGCACAAACCTTGAGGGAATTCAATAGGAAACACCCTGTGTGATAGACAAATGATTAATTTGTATGCAATATAGAGAAATTAATGTAACCAGACCACACTGCTTCAATATAGGTTAGGTCATTAATAAACATCTTACACTGTATCTTTCACAAATTTAGATCATCACTTAAGACTGTAAGAAGTTCATCCCAGGGCGATATTGTACAACTTCAACTCACTGGTGCTAAAATATATTACTCCTGATTCCAGAAAAATATGGAACTAATTTTTTCGGAATTAACAAAACATTATCTTATTATCTTATTATAAGCATCCAAAATCTTGAGTATAGGCTAAAGATAGTTCATAATTTTAATAGTTTATGTAATTTTTGATAATTAATTATGAAAAGATTTGAAAATGTGTTTTCTAAACTTAGAATGCATAACTTGAAATTAATATTTGTAAAAGTCTTTGGACTTGATTATCACAGAATAAGAAGAACACCCTTACACCTACGTTTTTGACCCTTATTTCCAAAGGATTGACCAAAAATTAAAAATTTGACCTTAATTAGAACTAATTAAAGGATTATGATTTACCTATATTTCATTTGGCAAAACAAGATAATATTTTAAAATTTGAAATACATGTAGTTTTTGGTCAAAAAGGTCCAAATTTTGTTTTCACAATCTGCCCCCCCCCAGGAACAAAAAGGTCTAAATTCAAAATCAGCCCCCAAATAAATCCTGGTTATGGGCCTGTGCATAACTATGATGATTTCATCACAAATAAGCCAACCTTTGCATTTAAAATGTGTTGCTGAATCGTGTGATGTTAAAAATATTTTTGTTAGACCTAAAATATTCATGTTAGTTGTCAAAAATAATATTAATGGTTGCACATAATCCAGCGCTTTTGGAGTCAGAATTTGAAGAGCTTAACATACAGGACATTTGCCAGAGAAGACTACTAAATAAGACTCGTGTCAAGAGGTTTTTTGTGTATTATTGCAAGACAGAAAATCACCTCCATCAGCTCATTTCATCAAATGACACTTCTTTTACTTTGTACAGATTCCATTTTTTTTCCAAGTTGAGAGTAGACCTGCTAAACATGGGTTGATAGTCATAAACATAATGTTTGTTCCCATGCCTGTTGATTCTGTGATTCTAAGATTTTCAGCATTTTTAATTTGACAGTAAGTAATTCAAGTAACCAAATATCACTCCATCCTCAATATACAAAAATAGAATATCTCAACATTAATAACCTCACTCAAGATGTTATTGTTTTTGTGGAATATTAATGACTTTATTTTGGAAATCCTACCTACTGGAGAGAGACATGTGCGCCATAATAAATCCTTCACCTTGGCTAAATATAAAATACATGTTTTTTCCTTTTATTTTTTTTTTTTATGTATCACATGTGTTTTTTATTTTACAAGATATCACACAAAAAAGAATTACAAAGCAATCATAAAAAAAATCACAAAAGATCACCAAAAACAAAAAATGTGCACAAATTTAACACTAATGATTTTTCCTTTTATTTTTACAACAAGTAAGCATATAAGTTTAAAACCAGAAATTCCTAGAGATAATGATACAATCCCCATACGTTATGTAGAAACATGGCTACCAACCTCTTGTGGTACTGAGGAGTTGAATAAAATATTCACACTTTATGCTCTCAATGCTATCCACAGGCACATAAAAATGTCAAGTTTTGAGATATTTTCTCAAAATATCAACAGCTGTCTCAAGAACCACTGACCCAGGCAATACTAGGCTTGTTTGTACTCATTTTAATGCATTTTTCATGCTGATTCCAAATATGGTCATAATAATTCTGATATTTTTGAATTTTTAAAGAAACTGTCGTCTGCATTAGTTACCCGCGTGAAGAGGGTTAATAATATGCTTGTGTGTGTGTGAAATGAGAATGACAAGTAGAAAGTTGTACTCAATGTTGGCTTCTTGAATAATCACAAAAAAATAATTCCAATGCAGCAAAATGAGAACAGTTCATTTCTGAAATCTGACATTGTGAGATAAAACATGTTTAATAAGTGTATAAGCATAACTCCCATCTACTTGTGTTTGATGAATGGCTCATGGGCAGCGGAACTTGATTATAATTTTGGTTTGCGGCAATGTGCTACTATCTGTTCACATGGTTAAGTGTAGAGAGTGAAGTGAGTAGAACATCTCACAACCTGGGGAATATTGATTTCTAGAATGCTCTCTCAAGCCATTGGGCTATTCTAGTTGATACACATGTACCATATGGAAGATATGACCTTAATCTCCCACACAAGGGATGTAGATTTTATTTAAAAAAACCCTGTTTGTTCATGAAATATGGGAAAATATTTATGGTCTGGTGCTGTATTTCATGAAGCCGAATATACATTTGGTTTTTCTCTGGCCAAAAGTGGCACCCAATATGTTTTAAGAGGTGACAAGCACCACCCCTGCCACCCTGGTTTAACCCGCTGCCAACGTGGCTAATTTAGACTGCAAGACAATGGTAGTCAAATCTTGAAAATGTAAAATCTGGGTTGTTTCGGCACTTAGAACTGGGTTGGGTTATTTTTATTGCCTGAAGTACTTTTGTCGTAACATGTTGCATATATTTAGCATAATCAAATAAATACAAATGACAATGCAGTTTAAGTGAAATGCATAACTAAATGTCTTGAACTTTGCAAGAAAATGCTATGAGGGAAAACGTGATGAAATTTAATAGATAAATGTACAATGAACAATGATTTCAAAACTACAGTGGTGGCAGAAGCATTCAAATTTAGGGGCGGTTGGGGGACAAGCATACTTTGCTCCATTGTTACTGTGCCTTTTTGTGTATGTGCGAAGCACATGATAAATGTCGATTTCAGACCATTTTAGCCCCAAATGAGGTGTGTTTTGCAATTTTGTGGATCAGTGCATGCACAAAAGTTTTTTGCAATTTTATGCTATTTAGGCCCAAAACACTGTGTTTTAGTACTGAAAAGGCAAATGTAGAGCGCAATTATTGCTTTGTTTTTTCTTCTGTTATGATTTATAGGGGTATGTGTCCCCGACCCACCATACATGCAAAATCATATATACTTACTTATCAATCTCTATTGTTCTCTTTTCGTCTTGTTTACAGATAGCAACTTTGTCCTTGGTAATGCACAGGTCGCCAATGGCTTTCCCATTGTTTACTGTTCAGATGGCTTCTGTGAGCTCACCGGTTTCTCAAGGGCAGAGGTCATGCAAAAAAGTTGTGCCTGCAAGTTTCTATATGGTCCCGACACAACAGAGGAAAAGAGAGGAGAAATTGATGATGCACTGGATATCAAAGAAGAATTCAAGTGTGAAGTTATATTTAAAAAGAAAGATGGTAAGATATTGGACTATTCCAGTTGAAATCCATATACCCCCTAAGGTAGACACAACCTTAATTTCAGGCAGATTCAGATATCCTTATTTGAAACTTGCACTCCTTGTGTGGGGGATTAAGGTCATGTCTTAATTCCATAGGGGGTGTATGGATTTCAATTAGAATAGCCCATTTTAGTAACAGTTTGCTTTTCAAAAGATCTCTGATTCTCAATATCCGGGAGCACACAATTCCAATAACAATTATACAGTCAAAAACATTCCCATACATTTCACATGTTATTAGAACTGGATAACATAAACTCCTGATAACAAGAAGTAAAATTTGAATTCTGCACAACTTTGTGTTAATGAGTTTCCACTGTATACCCAGACAGCATTGACTCAAAATTGCCCCATGTGTAATGCTCTGGTAAATGCACCATTCTTGTTTGTCGCTCATGGAGGGCGATAAACAAGAATGGTGGCAAGAGCCTAAAATCGAACGATAATTTGCGCCTTTAAGATTGAGCGTTACAAAGGTTTGTGCACTCAGTGCTTAGTGCACATTTTTTGCACAACACATTACATACAGAACGCAAACAACATTGCCGAGCGCATAGTGAAACTATCAAGGGATACACTATTTGCTCTCCATGAGCAGCACACTTACAAGGCAGAGTTGGTGCTCTTTGGTTCAACCTCATTGGGTTAATTCCAGTTAATATCAGTTCAGAGTTTCACCCTCTTGGTACCTTGCTGGTGGTGAGGGCATTTGGCAAAGGCTGTCAGGCGGGACCTCAATGTCATTGGTAGTACCGGGGGGTGGGGCAGGGAGAATGGGCAGGTGGGTATTTCCCCCTACCAAACTTGTGTGTGTGTGTGTGTGCAAGTAATCTGTGAAGATCTCACCTTGCTATTGGCCTTGCTGCTTAGTTCTTTATACTTCTTGAAGGTCTAAAATTACTGAAGATCACAACATAATCCATCAACCAACTTTGGGTCCAAACCTTGTCAACTTCAATGGTCTCAACTTCTATCACAAATATAGTTCTGAAATGGAAATGAAGATAATAAAAATAAAAGTCGGTCATTGTGAAATTCATGTTTGGTAAGAGATCTGATCCAAGAGCCTGAGAGCACTTAGAAGGCCTGTCCAATCCAAATAAAATTCCCTTTGGATGACTACTGGTGTAAAAGTATCATTTTGTTAACATGCTTTATTTCCTAAAAAACAGTACTTTGCTTCAATACATTTTCATATAATATCAAACCTGATTTTCACCCACCAACACTATTTTGTTGCTTATACCATTCTTGCACTGACCCAATTGAAATCAACATCTGACTGCCAAAGACTCCAACAATCCGGCAAACACATTCATCAACTGTGTTTTCCACCTGTTTATTGATCACCTGCATTATGAGTTAACACATGCCTAGGCTATTACATGTAACTTTGTTACATTACATAGCCACAACATGAGCTAGAATGAATCAAGCTTAATCAAATCTATTGGAGTTACAAGGGAGTATATTTGAAAGTATCACAATTCATTGTCTCTTCTTTTGAAAACCAAACTGAGTTTGTTTCACTCCAAACAACACCAGCTCTTAGTTATTATGTTAATAACTTTTTTTATTCATTATGTTAATAACTTTTTTTGTTCATGGGAAAAAGCATTATATTAAAGGCATTTTCCTCTTTCAATGTTTCTTCTCCTTTGTTTTAACTCATGGATAATGTGTTTGCCCTCTTGTCATTGTACAGAAACGCCATTTTGGTGCCTTCTGGATATTGTGCCAATTAAAAATGAAAAAGGAGAAGTTGTACTCTTCTTGGCATCACATAAGGATATCACAAAATCTAAGATGTCAGAAGAAACCGATGAGGAGAGAGGTAAGACCAGAAACTAATAATAAACAGACAGTGTACCAACTAGCAAAGTCCTGTATCATCTCTCAATGAAGGGCAATCATTTTCATGAAGTGTAAAGGAACAAAAATGCTATGCCCCCCTCTAACACCTGTTATGTCTTTTGGGTAAACACAAAGGGCACACAATGTTTTGCGTATGTTGTTAGACACTGGTGATAGAACCATCAGCCCTCATGAATATCCAAATCAAAGCATGACGACTTTTCCAGTTGGTGCCCACCTGTTTATTAGTAGACTATGAGTAAGATGCAGCCATCAATACACATGTTTCTACTGAGCGGTTGCAAGTGAATTTGAGTTAATGCAAGGAATATGCAGTAATGGCCCCAGTAGAAACAGATTAGGTGAAGATGAATGTGGAGTGATGCCTCACCATCAGCCTTCAACCACCTGAGGTGGTTAATAGTGGTGAATGTGTGGTAACATTTGCAGCAGAAACAGTTTGGGTGATGATTTGGTGTGTAACACAGGACATTAGCCTACTAGTACTACAATACAGCAGAAGCATTCAATGACCTTGTAGGTCATGAAAAATATTTTCTGGACTTCCGCCTTCCCCACTAAATACATGAGTAGTGAATCATTACCGTGCATTTACAGCCCAGTAGAAACACCAATGAAGGCGAGAGGATTAAAATCCGGGTGAAGGTGAATTTTCGGTAATGCAAGGTGCTCAGTATAAACATGCTCAATATTACCAGGACCCCATCCTCTGTAAGGATAGGAACCATATTAGATACCCATGAAGACTAAACTTTGGTTAAGGAAAAACAGTAGGATGAGATGAATCTTTGCCTAATTGATTTTTAGATCTGGAATGAGTTATAATTTTTGGAGGGGTGATTCTGATGATCATTTTTTGAAGATGTTTGCCTATATGTTACTGTTGTGCGAAGAAAATGTACTTTGGTAAATCTTGATTTAACAAAATGTTGACTGAGGGGAAAAATAGATTCTACCAGGTCCAAAATATAGTTGTTTTATCTTCTTTATTAATGTATTCTTTGTTCACTGATTGGTTAAAAGATATTAAACACTGAAAGCTTTCATCATAGACATAGGCCTAATCAAGGCTAGGCCACAGGGCTAGACTGGCTTTGCTTGCTTTGTTTTGATTGAAAATACTTGTACACATCACAGAAAAAGGTTACTGTGAAAATATTGTAACCTTTGCAATATCGATGTGAGAGATGAATAGCCTAATCTCTGTTAAATAATATAAAACTTCAATGCCATGTGAAACCATGTTTTATTAGCTGCAGTTCTGTGCTGCTGCTTGTGTTTCGCAAGACGCCAAGACTTGCTGCCCCCAGGCCGGTACTGAAATCCTGCCTACGTGGCAAGTTGCACCAACCACTAGGGCCTGCGATGTGCTCAGAGGGTACTTCCAATAGGCTTTTTAACTCCTTTGCAAAATAATTAAACTATTTTGGGTCAGATGATACACTTTTAACCAATAAATGAACAAGAATGTATTATTGTAGGATATAATATTTACTCTTGCTCTGTTGTTAGTTGGGTGAAACTTTTTTTAAGGTCTGTGGTCATGCATGTGTACATGAGTGGCTCCCCTTGTGGGTATTCTAATCAGGTCCCAATTATACATTTAAATATATCGTTTTACCTAACAGAAGATGATATTTCAGATGATGAAGATTCCTCACCGATGAATATCAACAATGAGATGCCAGCAGGTTATAACTATAACAGGAGGAGAAGTCGTGCTGTGCTCTATCATCTCTCTGGTCATCTAAAACAACAGGAAAAGAGGAAAAGAAGAAAGCTTAAACTCAACAGTGTAAGTCATATAAAAAGCTTAGTACAATTTCCCAGGTCAGATTGATGTCACACAATAACCTTCGTTTGTTATGTACATGTACAGGGTGTATCAAAATGATTGGTACCCATCAGTTTTCTTGTCCGATGAAATGTTTTTTCCAAGTTCAACATTAGATCCTCTTGAAATTACTACTATTTATTGTTTGATAACTTTTACAACAAAAATCTACAAATAAGGTGGGTGTTATACTGCATTTTGATGTGCCATTTTTGGTCATGCTCACTGGATATTGATGGGTACTAATCATTTTGATACAACCTGTATAAAATCATTATGAAAAGGAAGAACAAAATTATAGTCAATAGCCATCTGGTCACAACATGAGAAAAGCAAAAGAAGAAAGCTTAAACAGAAAAGTCACCTTGCAGGGCACGGTGACTCAGTGGTTACGACCTTGGACTCATAATCTGAGAGCTTGCTCGACGTGCGTGGGTTCGATTCCCCGTCCCGCCACCGTGTTGCGCCCTTAGGCAAGGCGCTTTGCCTCGCTTGCCTCACCCCACCCAGGATGTGTGGAACTATAACATTAAATGATATCAAAACTTGGAATGTGATGGAAGGTCAAAGCAATAACTGTAGCTTGATGAAGAATAAGCTGAAAGAGATTGATTTAGGGATTAGGGAATCAATCACATGTCACCATTGTTCATCACCTTTCAACAAAAATGTGTCCGCACCGGATGCATGTTGTCAAATGGTAGTGAACAACATTGAAATATGATTGAATCCCTTTCAACAATGATAATAAGCTAAAGATCATCTAATTCACAGGATAATTTCATAAGGAATGTCTAGTTTAGTCATTGCTACTCAACATTACAAGAAGATCAATGATTTCTCTGTTGATATCAGCAATAAATCTACAGAATAAAACAGCAATGTTTAGCCACTTCCTCCAAAATAATGAATTTAACATCTAAGCATGTATAATGTACACAAATTCCAGGCATGGCAAATTTTACACAAAAACATGTTTAACACGTATACACACTTCCGTTAACTTGCGTTAGCATATACACTACTGTCAAAGTGTGGATTCATCATGGATTAACAACGGTTGGCTCCTGTATAAAGGTATAGGAAGAGTTGTTGACATAGTCCTAAATATAACTAGTCTTGCTTTATAGCAGACATCCCTCCCTATCTGTAGTGAAACTGAAGGTAGGTTAAAATGACATCAAAACAACCATGTTAACATTAATGTTTTTTAAGAGCATGAGAGAAATGCAGTTGACATAATCTTACCCCCAACCAAAACAAGTTTGTTTGTAGGACTTAACCAATCTTTTGGTTTATTCCCTTTATCATTGATATATAAATATAATCTTCAGGGGCGGATTTAGGGGGGGGGCGCAGCCGGCGTGCGCCCCCTCTATTTTTTGACTAGCAAAGGGCGCCGGTAACTTAAAAATACAAAAATTGTAAGAAATTTAAAAAAAAAGGAACAAATTCGACCATGAACAGCAAACAATGGGCCAAAACCGTCGAGTTTTCGAGGGGTAACCCCCTTTAACACATTTTTTTTCGTCGTCGACCAAAAGGCGCCCCCCTTTATCAAAAATTCCTGGATCCGACCCTGATCTTTATCGAAAGGATAAACAAAACTATGGCATTATTGACACAAAACTAAAGCAAAAGGAAGACAGACTTGTGGCAGTACACTCATGATTTTGAAAGCCACAGTAATATAAAACATTGCCATAGAGTCTTGATCTCTCTCACATTTGTATTTCATGCATTCCACAAAATTCCTTTATTGTAGCAATCTGAAAATTCTTTAAATAATTACTGTCTTTATCTTACTATGTGGCAAAACTGAATTATGTAGGAACATTTCACAACATTGTACAGACTCAATGATTTGATCAGTATGTTTTAATCATTAATCCAATTCATATTTCATAGCTTGCTATTAAACTAAATAAATCACAGTAAATAGCAAATACATCTGAGTATTACGTCAAAGGGTTGGCACACTACCGTCCCAGACTGCTTAATAGCTTTCTCAAGTACCCTAGCTCCTTTGTCTTAGTATTTATAAGCAGCAAATTTTAATGTAAAATAATTATTTTGCCTTAAGCATGAAATCACTTAACCTCATGCCCTCATTTCATATATAGTATGTCTAATGAGTTGCATCGAAAATCTTGGTCTATTATTCATAGTTATTAGTTTGAGTTGTCAATAATCGTCCAATGGGGTATTCCAGTTGAAACTCATTACAACCCCTATGGAAGACATGACTTTAATCTTCCATAAAGGGAGTGTGAATTTCAAATTAGGTTAACTGAATGGGTAACTCCATTTCTACATCCCCTGTGTGGGAGATTAAGGTCATGTCTTCCATAGGGGTGTATGTATATCAACTGGAATAGCACAACAAGGCTCTCTCACAAGCCACCGACTCAATCAATACACTTGCATTCATTACATAGCAAATTTTAAGGTTTGCCATATTTTACAGCATTGTGTTAGTGAAGAAAAATGCAGTCTTGTTCAATAGTCTTTAGTTACCTTTTAGGCCTAATGGGGGAAAAACTGGGTCTACTAATTGTATTTATTTGAATCCTACACCACTTCACCTGTATGCCCTACTATCAGATGTAAATGTTAACCATGATAAGTATATTCAAATTACGGCTCTAATGCACACTTTGCCTACATCTTGCTGCATGACGTCATAATAATTAGACAGCATGGTATAGTGAGAGAGCCTGCTTCTGGTTCCTGATTCATTCCTCAGTGGGCCATTATTTCCTACCATGAGCAAATACAGCTATTTGGAAAGAGGAGGGAGGAAATCTGTTACAGTCCTTGATAAGCTGAGCAAGAATTAAATAATATTGGATGGCATTGAGTGTGATATGAGAATATACCGCATGAGTCATGAAAATACCGACCAAACCGAAGGCAAGTTTGGTATTTTAATGATGAAAATAAGCCGTCCAATATTATATTAATACAATATTATATTATTAATATCGGTTTAACCCACCAGAGTCTGGTCCTAAGTCCAGAGACCTCAGAGAATTTGTTGATGTCCTAGACACCTTCAATGAGGCATTATAACGGAGTGCTCATCTGTATAAGGGTGAAATAAGGCTCCGAAGGTGACTGCGCTGGTGCTCTACCAATGAATTACTTCTCAATATGATGCTTTTAACTTCAGTAGATAGCTAGAGTGCCCTATTTATTGCTATCATCAGTAGAATGATAGCTAGAGTGCCCTATTTATTGCTATCTTCAGTAGATAGATAAAGTGCCCAATTTATTGCTATCTTCAGTAGATAGCTAAAGTGCCCTCTTTATTGCTATCATCAGTAGATAGCTGAAGGGCCCTATTTATTGCTATCTTCAGTAGATAGCTAAAGTGCCCTATTTATCGCTATCTTCAGTAGATAGCTAAAGTGCCCTATTTATTGCTATCTTCAGTAGATAGCTAGAGTGCCCTATTTATTGCTATCTTCAGTAGATAGCTAAAGTCAAAAGTGCCCTATTTATTGCTATCTTCAGTAGATAGCTAAAGTGCCCAATTTATTGCTATCTTCAGTAGATAGCTAAAGTGCCCAATTTATTGCTATCTTCAGTAGATAGCTAAAGTGCCCTATTTATAGCTATCTTCAGTAGATAGATAAAGTGCCCTATTTATTGCTATCTTCAGTAGATAGTCAAAGTGCCCTAAAAATAAAAATGTTGGTATTTATACAGTGCCTTTCACACGTGAACATGTACCAAAGCGCTTTACATTTATTCCGCCGTCGTTAGAATATGTCAGCTGCCATACAATGCCCAAGGCATGCTCATACCTTTGGGCAGCGCTCAATGGACAGTATTCATAACAGCTCCCCATTTCACACCTGGGTAGAGAGGAGTAATCGAGATAAAGTGCCTTACTCAAGGGCACAACGCGATGGCGTTGCCAGGGCTCGAATCCGCAACCTTCCGATTATGAGTCGTAGCCCGTTCCGCTCGGCCACCATGCTCCCTATTTATTGCTATCTTCAGTAGATAGCTAGAGTGCCCTATTTATAGCTATCTTCAGTAGATAGCTAAAGCGCCCTATTTATTGCCATCTTCAGTAGATAGTCAAAGTGCCCTAGTTATTGCTATCTTCAGTAGATAGCTAGAGTGCCCAATTTATTGCAATCTTCAGTACATAGCTAGAGCGCCCTATTTATTGCTATCTTCAGTAGATAGATAAAGTGCCCAATTTATTGCTATCTTCAGTAGATAGCTAAAGTGCCCTATTTATTGCTATCTTCAGTAGATAGCTTGAGTGCCCTCTTTATTGCTATCATCAGTAGATAGCTAGAGTGCCCTATTTATTGCTATCATCAGTAGATAGCTAGAGTGCCCTATTTATTGCTATCATCAGTAGATAGCTAGAGTGCCCTATTTATTGCTATCTTCAGTAGATAGCTAAAGTCAAAAGTGCCCTATTTATTGCTATCTTCAGTAGATAGCTAAAGTGCCCAATTTATTGCTATCTTCAGTAGATAGCTAAAGTGCCCAATTTATTGCTATCTTCAGTAGATAGCTAAAGTGCCCTATTTATAGCTATCTTCAGTAGATAGCTAAAGTGCCCTATTTATTGCTATCTTCAGTAGATAGTCAAAGTGCCCTATTTATTGCTATCTTCAGTAGATAGCTAGAGTGCCCTATTTATTGCTATCTTCAGTAGATAGCTAAAGTGCCCTATTTATTGCTATCTTCAGTAGATAGCTTGAGTGCCCTCTTTATTGCTATCTTCAGTAGATAGCTAGAGTGCCCTCTTTATTGTTATCTTCAGTAGATAGCTAAAGTGCCCAATTTATTGCTATCTTCAGTAGATAGCCTGAGTGCCCTCTTTATTGCTATCTTCAGTAGATAGCTAGAGTGCCCAATTTATTGCCATCTTCAGTAGATAGCTAAAGTGCCCTATTTATTGCTATCATCAGTAGATAGCTAAAGTGCCCTCTTTATTGCTATCATCAGTAGATAGCTAGAGTGCCCTATTTATTGCTATCTTCAGTAGATAGCTAGAGTGCCCTATTTATTGCTATCATCAGTAGATAGCTAGAGTGCCCTATTTATTGCTATCTTCAGTAGATAGCTAAAGTCAAAAGTGCCCTATTTATTGCTATCGTCAGTAGATAGCTAAAGTGCCCAATTTATTGCTATCTTCAGTAGATAGCTAAAGTGCCCAATTTATTGCTATCTTCAGTAGATAGCTAAAGTGCCCTATTTATAGCTATCTTCAGTAGATAGCTAAAGTGCCCTATTTATTGCTATCTTCAGTAGATAGCTAGAGTGCCCTATTTATTGCTATCTTCAGTAGATAGATAAAGTGCCCAATTTATTGCTATCTTCAGTAGATAGCTAAAGTGCCCTATTTATTGCTATCATCAGTAGATAGCTAAAGTGCCCTCTTTATTGCTATCATCAGTAGATAGCTAGAGTGCCCAATTTATTGCTATCTTCAGTAGATAGATAAAGTGCCCAATTTATTGCTATCTTCAGTAGATAGCTAAAGTGCCCTATTTATTGCTATCATCAGTAGATAGCTAAAGTGCCCTCTTTATTGCTATCATCAGTAGATAGCTAGAGTGCCCTATTTATTGCTATCATCAGTAGATAGCTAGAGTGCCCTATTTATTGCTATCATCAGTAGATAGCTAGAGTGCCCTATTTATTGCTATCTTCAGTAGATAGCTAAAGTCAAAAGTGCCCTATTTATTGCTATCTTCAGTAGATAGCTAAAGTGCCCAATTTATTGCTATCTTCAGTAGATAGCTAAAGTGCCCAATTTATTGCTATCTTCAGTAGATAGCTAAAGTGCCCTATTTATAGCTATCTTCAGTAGATAGCTAAAGTGCCCTATTTATTGCTATCTTCAGTAGATAGTCAAAGTGCCCTATTTATTGCTATCTTCAGTAGATAGCTAGAGTGCCCTATTTATTGCTATCTTCAGTAGATAGCTAAAGTGCCCTATTTATTGCTATCTTCAGTAGATAGCTTGAGTGCCCTCTTTATTGCTATCTTCAGTAGATAGCTAAAGTGCCCTATTTATTGTTATCTTCAGTAGATAGCTAAAGCGCCCTATTTATTGCTATCATCAGTAGATAGCTAAAGTGCCCTCTTTATTGCTATCTTCAGTAGATAGTCAAAGTGCCCTATTTATTGCTATCTTCAGTAGATAGCTAGAGTGCCCTATTTATTGCTATCTTCAGTAGATAGCTAAAGTGCCCTATTTATTGCTATCTTCAGTAGATAGCTTGAGTGCCCTCTTTATTGCTATCTTCAGTAGATAGCTAAAGTGCCCTATTTATTGTTATCTTCAGTAGATAGCTTGAGTGCCCTCTTTATTGCTATCTTCAGTAGATAGCTAAAGTGCCCTATTTATTGCTATCTTCAGTAGATAGCTAGAGTGCCCTCTTTATTGCTATCTTCAGTAGATAGCTAAAGTGCCCTATTTATTGCTATCTTCAGTAGATAGCTTGAGTGCCCTCTTTATTGCTATCTTCAGTAGATAGCTAAAGTGCCCTATTTATAGCTATCTTCAGTAGATAGCTTGAGTGCCCAATTTATTGCCATCTTCAGTAGATAGCTAGAGTGCCCTCTTTATTGCTATCTTCAGTAGATAGCTAGAGTGCCCAATTTATTGCCATCTTCAGTAGATAGCTAAAGTGCCCTCTTTATTGCTATCATCAGTAGATAGCTAAAGTGCCCTCTTTATTGCTATCTTCAGTAGATAGCTAAAGTGCCCTATTTATTGCTATCTTCAGTAGATAGCTTGAGTGCCCTCTTTATTGCTATCTTCAGTAGATAGCTAGAGTGCCCAATTTATTGCCATCTTCAGTAGATAGCTAAAGTGCCCTCTTTATTGCTATCATCAGTAGATAGCTAGAGTGCCCTATTTATTGCTATCATCAGTAGATAGCTAGAGTGCCCTATTTATTGCTATCTTCAGTAGATAGATAAAGTGCCCAATTTATTGCTATCTTCAGTAGATAGCTAAAGTGCCCTATTTATTGCTATCTTCAGTAGATAGCTTGAGTGCCCTCTTTATTGCTATCTTCAGTAGATAGCTAAAGTGCCCTATTTATTGTTATCTTCAGTAGATAGCTAAAGTGCCCTATTTATTGCTATCATCAGTAGATAGCTAAAGTGCCCTATTTATTGTTATCTTCAGTAGATAGCTAGAGTGCCCTATTTATTGCTATCTTCAGTAGATAGTCAAAGTGCTCAATTTATTGCTATCTTCAGTAGATAGCTAGAGTGCCCAATTTATTGCTATCTTCAGTAGATAGCTAGAGTGCCCTATTTATTGCTATCTTCAGTAGATAGTCAAAGTGCCCAATTTATTGCTATCTTCAGTAGATAGCTAAAGTGCCCAATTTATTGCTATCATCAGTAGATAGCTAAAGTGCCCTATTTATTGCTATCTTCAGTAGATAGCTAGAGTGCCCTCTTTATTGTTATCTTCAGTAGATAGCTAAAGTGCCCTCTTTATTGCTATCATCAGTAGATAGCTAGAGTGCCCTATTTATTGCTATCTTCAGTAGATAGATAAAGTGCCCAATTTATTGCTATCTTCAGTAGATAGCTAAAGTGCCCTATTTATTGCTATCTTCAGTAGATAGCTAGAGTGCCCTCTTTATTGCTATCTTCAGTAGATAGCTAAAGTGCCCTCTTTATTGCTATCATCAGTAGATAGCTAGAGTGCCCTATTTATTGCTATCTTCAGTAGATAGTCAAAGTGCCCAATTTATTGCTATCTTCAGTAGATAGCTAGAGTGCCCTATTTATTGCTATCTTCAGTAGATAGCTAGAGTGCCCTATTTATTGCTATCTTTAGTAGATAGCTAAAAGTGCCCTATTTATTGCTATCATCAGTAGATAGCTAGAGTGCCATATTTATTGTTATCCTCAGTAGATAGCTAAAGTGCCCTCTTTATTACTATCGTCAATAGATCACTAGACTACTATAGCTATAGTAGAACTTATGTATAGATGCTAGAGAGCTATACAACTGTACACATTCTGTATGGTCATTTGAAAACAACACCTGGTGTTATATCTACCTCACTGGTGCCAATATATCTGTCACTTTTGAGATATTCACATCATAATTATAGACACATGATCTGAGCCAATGGCCAATGTCTTTGATGATGTGTACCAAAACAGATTCCATGTCACTCTGGGTGATGATCTGTCATAGCCCTTAATTAACTTTTGTTGTGAGTGGGCAGGTAGAGCGATCTGTTTACACCCTATGCAGCATGTTTATACCGGTGTACAGCAGTGGCATGCCATGTTTTCGGAGCTGGAGGAGGGCACAAACTTGTTAATGTACCAACAAAATTACTTTTTGCTGACGCATATTGTGAATTGTTAGTCCCAATTTGTTTTTGCCCATTTTTTTCAATTTTTTTTTTCAACAAACGTTTATATACCAATATCCTTCATACTTGGGTAACATGTTCTTTATTTCTTCACCCTGCACAAGCAGTGCACACTAAACTGTCACCTATGCAGTCATCAATACAAAAATCAAACCTACCTACTTGTGGGTTCCTACAGTTTTTGTCAGAGAAGAACGGCACTTGTTTATATTTTGAGAGCATGCAGAGCATAAACACGGAGGAGGGGTTCTGATTGACTGAATCAATCGTCTGACAATCATAGCAACAGACCAATAATCTGATTGGCCGATTGTTTGTCAAATCGTTGGTCGGCGCAGATCGGCGCCCTTGAAGTGAACACAAAGCTCTGCGTATGTCGCTCATTAACAGGGCGCTCGCATCAATCTGAGCAAGGGACTGTCGTTCTTCTCTGAAACCCAGTGTAATGTATGAATGTCTAATATGTATCAGTAGGGTAAGGATACTTTATCTAAAACAGAATTGACTTCCAAAAATAATGACTCGTAAATCCAGTATGATGTAGAGCTGTTGTCATGCAATAGCAGCGTTATTCCTTCACTGTGAAACTGTAACTATGTAAAGCTACAGGAGGTTATTTCTGCTGTATCTAGGGCACAATTAAAGTTGATGCATAAATGACTTTGCTTCATGTTGCAAACCATCAATGATTAAGTTAATGCATGTTGTGACTGTTTTGTGCCATGTACTACCGCGTGACTCCTCTGGTGTAAAACAAGATAAAACTTTATGTATCGTGGGTATATCATACTAAGTCGCTGTAAGTGTATAGTGTTATGGTGACCTATTTTGCATCAGCTGCTCTATCAGAAAAATGACTTGCCAGTACTAAGTATATAGATCAGAAGTTACTCCCATGCATATAGCAAAAAACAACTTGCCAATACTAAGTATATAGAGCAGAAGTTACTCCCATGCATATAGCAAAAAACAACTTGCCAATACTAAGTATATAGAGCAGAAGCCTGGGAGCAGAAGTTACTACCATGCCTAGCAAAAACGACTTGCCATGCAGCCTCAATGGAAATCTTCTTATTACCATTGTTCATACAAATGTGTAACCACATAATCACATATCTTCATTGTTTTATGTTCTCTCTACAGAGTTTGCTAGCACCGAAGCAAACAGTACTTCCAGAGTATAAGGTTGCTCAGATGAATAAATCCAAATTCGTAGTTCTCCATTACAGTACAGCCAAATCAATCTGGGATTGGTTTGTGCTAATAGCCACATTGTATATAGCTATAGTAGTGCCGTTCAACGTTGCAGTACGTCAATTACCTTCGCAGGAAAAGCACACTGTAACACAAGTCTTAGATATCTTAGTTGAAGTACTTTTTCTACTTGGTAAGTTATGCTAAAGTTTATATAAACATCACACCCCAACCAATGCACCCCTCTTGTATTCTAACCAAGTGTGGAGTTTCCAACTGTGGAGTTCTACACACAAATATTCTATCCATGCAGTTTGTCACACACACACACCCCAACACAATGGACTTAATGTGGGGGTGTTCGTATCACAGACTGGGGGTATTATACCCCCTCTATGGATCAAAGACACTTGATATGTGTATCGTATGTACACAGTACACCTCCACAGTTTGATTGCAGATGCGAATGTACACCCACACACACAATATAGATACGCATGCCCTCATGCAAACACCATCAAACTCCTTGTTAATTAAACACAGGATTAGGAGTCTAACATCAAACTTATCCTCAAAGTATTTTTTCCCAAACCCACAAATAACCTTTACTAAAAGTAAATTACAAAAGAGTGAGTCAGGGCCATATTCTGATGTCATGCGAAGAATGCAGCCTTCTTGTGGATATAGGTTCCTCTACTGCATTTGTTTCCATTGCAAGCAATATGTGTTCAGGAACATAATTTTGTTAGTTATAACTCAAGCTTAAAAAAAATCCAAAACATAAAACAAAACCTACCAACTCTTTTTGTGTGTGTCCTGCTAATATATTTGTTATGCCTAAGGCACAGCATCAAGTTTTGTTTTGTAGCGTTATCGGTGCCCGATAGGTACCAATGGCTCTTTCTATCGTACCCTGAACATTTGGATAGTGCTTTCCTTTTTTATTTAAATGAGAAATGATAATACTATGCAAATATTAATTATTATGTTTGATACAATTTATTACATCACCAAGGTACGATAGAAAGAGCCATCGGTAACTAACCGGGCACAAATAAAGCTATATGACCAAATTAGACGTAGTGCCTATAGTACAACTACATGAAAATAGCCTTCAGTTCAGCATAATATAATGTAGTCAAGACGTTCAATAGTTCGACTTAAAAGGGCATTTTGTGATCCACAGCATCATCCCCCACTTTTCTCAAAAAAAGTTGAGATTTTTATACCACTGGAAACCTCTGCCTACATAATGTTTATATACAAAACATTTCCTGCAGATTAATTCGTTTGGCAAAAATATTGTGTTTTCTGGTATACCAGAACAAAATTACAACACATTGTCTATGGAGCATGCAGTGTAATATACATAATCATGCATAACTCGCAAACGCAAAATCGGAATCAACTGAAATTTTGGGAATAAGCTTTTTTCGTGGATATATACTGAAAAATGTCATAAAAAGAGGATGCTAGGATCACGAAATACTCCTTTAAGTGCTAAATCACAATATCCTATCCCAGTCATTATAAACTTATCACGCTATTTTCTACTTTTCCATTTTTTTCTTCACAGATATTGTTATAAATTTTCGGACAACTTTTGTAAGCAAATCTGGGCAAGTAGTTTTTTTACAGAAGGACATCGCTTTGCATTACCTTCGAGGCTGGTTTGTTATTGATCTTTTTGCTGCCGTCCCGTTTGATATTCTCCTTGCAATATTTAATGATCTTGATACAGTAAGTATATAATACTGATATTTCTCTGATCATCACTATGGATACTTCTCCACAGTGAATTTAATCATATAACTATACATGTACAATACACGGATTCTGGGTTTCCCTACCGGCCGGAAGGCACTTTGACCGAAATTCCTTTCCACAAGGTAATTGGCATATTGCAGGACAATAGATACAGCTCAGAGGTTTTCCTTTGTTATGCAATACGCATACAGCTTGGAGGGTATTCTGTCTGACTTTCGGTTGCGAAACCCAGGATCCACGTATTGGGGCAATCTATATAATGTAGGCCTACACTAGAGAACAGATCTTCATTACTGTGTGTTAATGGGGCACACTACACAGACACTAAATCAATAACGCCATATGGGACACTTAGTCCACATCGAAGTGGACTTCTCCAGATTAATGTGAACCTGCATAGTGAACTGTCCACATGGCAAACAATGACAGTGCAAGTTTTGCCACATTTGAAAGCAACAGTACCATGTGCAGAGGTTCGCGAAACTCGGTCGTAAACTTATACCAGTTGTATGTCCTTCGCACTGGACATATCATGTGATGAATGTATTAAAATAAGATCAATTATAGTCTATTCATGCATGACAAATGACTGTCATAAGTTTATGACCGAGTTTTGCAAACCAGGCCCTGGGCACACCATTGATGTGCATTAATACATTAATGCCAGTGTGTGATTGAATGCACCAATAATATGAAAGCCTGAAGAGTATCTTATACAATATGTGTTATGATTAGATCATGAGTGAGAAGTATAATGAAAGACAGAGATAAAAAGACTAAATCACGTCTGACATCAGGGCAAAGGCATGCCGTGATTGGTTGCCGACCAGCGCAGTACGGCATTTTCTGTCTACATGTAGTTGTCAGAATTTCAAACAAGAACTAGTCTTTTTTATCTCTGTCTTTCATTATTTTTTATCTCTGTCTTTCATTATAGTGATCATCCTGTGTGTGTTTGAAAAATTTTGAATGATTTAAAGAAAATTGAAAGATTCATTACAAACAATTAACATGGATTAGGGCAACTTGTTTTATGCCAATGATAACCTTCTAGTATGCTGCAAGTTTAGTGACCATGACATGATTATACATGATTTTGTGAACTCAGAAAATTGACCAGTTTATGGTTTAACTTTGCTTTATATATGCTGTCCAAGACAAGACAAGACGACAATAGGGTAAACTAGCCCATCTTTTGTCACATGCCTCATCTTTTTTCTTTATAAAAAGGGACCCATTAAACATACAGTCTATCCCATTTCATCGTTCCATTATTGCAGCATCAGCATGCCTTTGAAACACAAATTGTAAGTTTTCAAATCTGCCTTGATCAATGCATGACAATATTTTTTTCTTCAGGTTTTAACACATTTTCTCTGTGGTATTTTTTTAACATTGCAGCTTGTTGTATATTAACAACATCGCTTGTGGTTGATGCTGTTATCTCATCATTTTGGTTTACAAAATTTTATCCAAATCTCTAATGGGTTAAATCTAGAAAAATATAATCTTGATGTTTGTTTGTTTGTTTGTTTGTTTGTCTGTTGTTGTCCTTTTCTCAGATCCATTTCTGCTTCATACATTCCTACACGGTGATAAAATTCTATAACAGTATAGCTGTCACCAAACTTAATTTTGACCAAATTCAAAATTATGACAATACATTTCACTTTCTCAAATTTACTTTTAAAGATCTTATTAAGTAAGAAATATTTAGTAAATTATTATTGGCTCTAATTATCAGCATGCCTTTGAAATACAAGTTATAAGTTTTCAAATTTGCATTGATCAATGCATGACAATAATTTTCTTTAGACTTTCTGTGGTATCTTTCCAATATTTTTTAACATTGCTGCTTGTTGTATATAATTAACAACATCGCTTGTGGTTGATACTGTTATTTCACAATTTTGGTTTACCATAAAACACATTTTATCCAAATCTCAAATGGGTTCAATCCAAAAACATGGAATCCTGATGTTTATTTTTTTATTTCTGTTATCTTTGTCGCAGACCCATTTCTGCTGCTTACATTTCCACATGGTGATACGATTCTAACATGATAACTGTTTTCTAAATTTAATCCTTAACCCGATTCAAAATGATAACCCACTTTTCACTTAATGGAATCTTCAACTGTTTTCTAAATTTAATTCTTAACCTGATGCAAAATGATAACCCACTTTATGAAATCTTTCCTTTTGATTATGTTTTAAGATTAAACTAAGGATCAGAGTGATGTGACAGTAATGGTGGGGTAAGGGGGTATTCAACCCCCTCTAACATTTCCAATATCATGATCCCTTAAGGATGCACACAGGATCACTGAAGTGTTACATGGCCAAAATTGAGTTTTCATCACTAATGTCATCTTCAAACCGTATTTTATCTTGTCATTAATAGATTTTAAAGAAATCTTAAAATTTGAACCATAAGAAAAGCTATTTTAAAGACCCTTTTTCAATAAAAATCGTCAAAATGCAAAAGCAAATAAATCATTGTTTTCCATAATAGATCGCGTTCTCATGAACGCTGCTACTGCGGCATAGCTAGCAAAGACACGCACACATGGTAAACTGGATGGGCGAGGTGATTGCTGATTGAGGCGCTGGAGTCGCCAATCGCGATCAGGCGTTTATCGTACGGTATTCATGGTATTGATCTCTTCCAAGGTAGGTAAAGCTTGCACCATTGCATTGTGAAACTGCGGGCCGACAGACCACCACCGTCCCCGTCCCAGAATCAGTAGGCCTACTCGATAAATTTCGCCAAAAAAACCGGCTGATATAGTGGTATAAACCCGGTACCCCAGGTCAACATAAAAAGTGGTAACCATGTGTGTTCTAAATTTCGCGGAAAAGGCGTATTTTGTTGACTGAAATCGCGGACCGCGAAATCGCGAAAAAAGGGGGTATTCTGAGCATTGTCTCCGCGAAATTTTTAAAAAAAGGGGTATTTCACAGGTTCGTTCGATCGATGTCTTCAGCCCGAGTCTGCCGTATACACTTTTCCATGTGGTGAATTGAAAACATTGCGGGAAACATTGGCAGTGATTGGAGCGAATTCTACGACCGACCGTGTGATATTTTTCCTTGGTTTTTAATTCTTTTCGAATTCTGATGCATGTAAGTTTTATTTTGTATCGTTGTTTCTCTTCCCTGTTGCACTTGAAGTTTGGCGTCGCGCCGTTCGTTCGTGAAGTAAATAAATCAAAGTAAGCTTACTGGGGCATTTGACATGTGTCAAACTAACAAAGCTACTTTAAAGGAACCTCTGTACACAAAACTTTGAGGGATTGTTCCTCTTTGGTTCATTTTCAATTAAAATCAGTATACAGGCATTGTAATTACCCCAGTTAATAACACAGGATCATCTGGGAGTACAACAGACACAAAGTAATGTTCATACTTGCACATTTTGTACTTAATATATTAAAATATTTGAAAAGGGGTGTCTGGAAATCTTCTCATTGAAAACCTTGAAAAGGGGGGGTATTTTTACCCTGATTTTGTCAGTGATTTGGCAAAAAAGGGGGTAAAATCAATGAAAAATCAGTGAAAAGGGGGTTTTGAAAAAGGAAGAACACACATGGTTACCACTTTTTATGTTGACCTGGGGTACCGGGGGTATAAAGTGTTGTTTTTTTATATGAACATAATAGTGAATTTTTTGTTTGTTTTTGTTTTGTTTTTCAAGTTTCATTCTGAACTTGAAAAGATGAAATTTATCTGTAAGAAGTAGTTACCCGTAAGAAGCCCTGTAATGATGACGCAATCTGGTAGATAGATAGAAAACGTATAGGCCCTAAATATTTTGCTAGTAGGCTGGACTTAGCCCGTATAGTACATCATTAGGCTTATTATTTTATGTTTAAAAATTTGTTTTATTTCATTCATTCATTCATTTTCATTCATTCATTCATTCATTCATTCATTTCATTTCATTGTTATTATTTGATTTACCAAGTTGGTGTAGTTGGACAAGAATATAGGCCTATTATTATTAGCTTATATTTTATGCAGTCCCAGCCTGGCCTCTGCGGTCGTTCAGTCTCGTCTTAATTTTGAAGACCATAAAAAAAAGCAAGCAGTTACTATCGGTAGGCCTATATTAGATACCTAAGGCCCTGAATAATGTTTCAAAGTGTTATTAAAACACGGATTTAAGATTCGTTTTCAAATGTTCTCTACTACTGATTGACCATTAACGCAATGTCAAAACGCGTTGACATTTCAATACATCATATCGACCATCTAGGCATGGCATAGGCCTACAACTCTATGTCAAAATGTCGATATTTGAAATCGGCATAGCGAGCACGCGTTTAAGAAAGCATTTTCATGAATGGTTTAATGCTAAATAATAATTTCAAACGAGAAATATAATCGAAAACGCAAATTCATGCTTTTTTCATAACCCATTTTAACTACATTTCCATTAGTAGGCCTAGGTCTACCATATGCCATGATTGCGATAAAGGTTTTTGGTTTTACAACACTTTTTGCGAATGTTTTGGCCGAATGACTTTTTATTTGCATGTTTGTCTGGCTTTCAACTTTCACGTTTATAATGTTTTCTGTATACTTTAAAAGGTAAACTGCTTTAAAGCATTTTTCGTGAATGTTTTCATGCAGTGTTTTAAAACGCTCTTTATAGCATGATGCCTATATACTGTAGGCCTACTGCATAAACCACAATCTAATTTAAAGCCATACGTGTTCCGTTTTCTAGTTTTGAAATTCGGTTTTGTTAGGCTATGTCAATTTCCGTGTTTTTCAGTTTTCTTGTGACCTCTCCGTGTTTTGCCCGTTTAACATATATATAGGCTTACTTTTTGTCCGTTCTACAAGAAGTTTATTCAAGACATATTACAACTTTTACCCCACTTTTTACACGTTTATTTGATTGAAAACAACAACAGACACATTTTTTAAAATTTTTGTTGTTGTATTTTATTCACTTTTTATGCGGTAGGCCTACAAAATATTTTACAACTTTATTGTGGCTTTAGGCCTATAATAGGCCTATGACTTTTGTATACGTGTTTGATATTCCGTAAAAAGTTAAAAATAAAATATGATAACAACAAACAATTACATAACAAAAACGGAATATTGAGTAATGCGACACATCAGAAACTTTTAAAATTTTACTTGGGATTCCTGTGATGTAGGTAGGCCTATAGCTATAACGGGTGTTAAAATGCCTAGGCCTCTATCTTTGGCGCGGACGGGCCGCGGTGGTGCCTCTCAAGAAAAAGCAGCGAGTAGTAACAACATCATGAAAATCACCAAAAACGATAAATTAAAAACATTGCATTTTTAAAGCAAAATTATGAAAATTAGGACAAAACAGAAATCGCAATTATCATGATTATGTCTCAATTTATTCTTCATTTCATAAAACTTCCTGATTATCTGCTAAAATAATTGCTTGTCAGTTATTCTATGCTACTTTTAATGTTCTGATGTCCGCAAATTTTAATACAGAGCATGATCTCTTTTTTATACGGAACAGGACAACATTGTGCTTACATAATCATGGTTTCGTTCGCGGCAACACGACCATGCACTGTGCAACTTATTCGCGTAACCTGTCTGGCGGTCCGCGCGCCCAGTCGCGCCGCAAACGCCGACGCGACGCCACGGCCTTGCCGGACGCTCTGCTGCACCATGGAAACAAGACTGAAGTAAATAAAATGGCTACACCATGTGGATAAACATCTGCCGAATGTGCACGGATAATTTTGTCATATTGTATATTTTACCTTCTAAATCACCAAAAAAATGCCAATCTGCTGCAGTTGGACGCCCCTTCTCATTTTCTAACTTGACCAAACGTCACAAGTCACCGGATTATATATTTATGGAATAATCTTCAAAAATGGACCTAAAATTCGCTGTATTTTTCTAAATCGCGATTTTCGGCAAGTTCACTTTTGACCACTTTTAACCATTTTTGGTCCGCCATAGCGTCTAAATGAAGCATCACTGAGGTAAGTTTTTAAGTCAAACGTTTAGATATGGCCAAAATCTAGATAGTGTTTTTTCATTTTTTTAAATTAGGGCCTAGAACTTTTTTTATCACCCATAATTCAAAAATTTGAACACGGGTCACACGTTTTTACTGATTTTTTGCCTATATTTTAAAAACTAAAAAAAATTAAAAAAAAATAAAAAAACACTTTCTAGATTTATTTGTCTAAATTAATAAAATTCATGTTTTACAGTTTTTGATTTTCAAATAATTTTTTTATGGCGGACCAAAAAATTTGGGTCAAAAAAGCCGTTTTTTGGGATTTTCTTGTAAATTGTACTTTTTGACCCAAAACTGACATTTTAAATGGATTTATGAGCTCATTTCCTTTCAAAAAATTTATACTTTTATATACTTTACATAAATAGTTTTCGAGTTATGAGGTGAATAATAATGGATAATTAGTGATCCTGTGTGCCTCCTTAAAAACAGATTTTCAGTTCCCCTGCATATGACCCCTCCTGAAAAACAAAATCAACAGCCACAAAAGCAACACAAGTGAACCTTCTCCTCTAGCATGGGCAGTGCATAGCCAGGAGTGCAAAGGGTTCAGAACGCAATAGGATAAGACTGGATTTTTTGGTGGTCCTGTATTGCACAATTGCACTGTCACTTCTAGGTGTCGCTTGTTGTATTCAGTAATGAAATCAGGATGGATTTGAGAGCATTATGGCCCAGTGGTTAAGATCTATAACTCTGGTGCAAGAGGTCCCCGGTTCAATTCCTGGTGGAGGCAAATAACAAAAATGTATTATTAACATTATCTCAAGACTTAAGATAGTTCATTGAATGTTTACCAATCTTATGTTAGAACTATGGGAATCATTCCACAACAGAAATCAATTAAGATACCTCACTCAACATGAACGGTGAATGCCAAAATGATCACATGAAACAAAATAGTTGTAGGGAAAAATCTAATCAGAATGAGCACGTATGAACAAGCTCTTCATGGTCAAATTTGAAAGGAATTGCCTTGTGACATGTGTTAGATAATCATTCATTTCTTTGTAAACACTGAACCGAACTGAACATAATTTCCATATACATGTAGGAAATACATAGGGCTACACAATCCTTTTTAAATTGTATGGTTATAGTGTGTATTGTTGTAGTTATATAGCAGAATAACATTTTTATTGGGACACACTATATGGTTCACCACACTAGCCCCCTTTTGAGTCCTTTTGAGAACAACACACTATACACAAGTGACATTACTGATTGTAAAACCTAGCCTTTAAAATAAGAAATGGAAACAACAAATTTGATGTTTTGAAACTAAACAGGTAGCCTACCAATGTGTCAGTATCTTTCATTTTTTCTTATCAGTCAGATGCCTTATGCAATTTGTTGATATTTTTATTTTCCATTTCAATAGGTATGGAATTGGTTTTTACATCTATGCATGCTCTGAAGAACAAGGCTTTATTAGGATTAATTATGCTTTACAATGCCAACATTTAAAGAAAGTTGTACATTTAACTTTTGACTTTATGACCACAAGTGTGAAAAGAGGGCCAAGATTTACTGAGTACACACCTCCTGAATTCTGATCTGTACAAAATGGTCCATTGACTTGACTAAATGACACATTCAGGAATAGCTCTTCTGGGACAATAACTAATTATCGTAATATTTTGTACATTTGTTACTTAAAAAGTTTAATAGTTTGCATCTGCATGAACTTCAGGTGTTGTTCATCACATTTTGAACTTCAAGTGATTTTTATTTTTTTACCTATTTTCTTTTTCTCTTTCTTTTCCAATTTGCAAATTCTCTTCAACAGAATTGGTTTAAGCATACATTTAATGCATTGAATATTTTGTTTTCGTCATTACAGGTTTAATCACATTTTGCATGTGGTATATCAGGGAAATAATTCTATTACCTTCACTGTCCATAAGTCAAAATCGCGAACTGTGATTGGTCCAAACATGTCATGTGAGGGCACATACATTTGCAATAATGTAGCCTGAATGATTTCATCTGAAACTCATTTAAGCGTGACATATTCAAAGCAGAGCATTATGTACAGTTATGCGCACACTTTTTCTGCAAAACACACATATGCGCCCTATCTTGATGTAAACAACTTAAAATATTTGGACAAAAAGTGGTATTTTCTCTTAAATCACATTAAATTTGTGGTAATAGAATAGAAATAAAGAGTGTTGCAGCATCTTTTACACTCAAATAATGTGTGCTCAGCAGTACTCACATTTAAATAATGGGTTTGGCTACGCCTCATCATTCACATTTTCCTGCCTTGGACACAATATTTGGGAGTAAAAGATACTGCATTACCCTTTATTTCTTAAATATATTTGTACAAAATTTCTTTACTTTTTTTCTTTCATCTCTTTTTGCTGTGCTTCATTTTCTCTGACATTGCCTTGTTTGCTTTTCTCTATTTTAAATTCAGAATTGTACAATAACTACTTAAAAAATCAAAAGAGTACTCATAAAATACATACAGAGCATTAATCTTGCTCTTTAAATCTTAACGATAAAACAATTTCACTATGAAGTCTCCCTAGTATAAGAATACATACATGCTCAAATGTGGTGGTAGGTAAGGGTGTCGTATGATTTTGCATTTACATTTCAAACATTGGTAGAGGTGTAAAGTGATTCCTAAACCCATTCCTAAACTGCACATTATTTGCCTCTTCAAGAACTTAGCACTTTTCCTTCTTTACTAATTTGCTAGCTCTTACTCATGCAACTACATTACTCTGGGATCAGGGCATGAAAAAGCTTCCTACCATTTTTGATACAATATTGTATTAACTCATTACAGGGAGGTGCTAGTATGATTCAACTTATGAAAACAGCAAGACTGCTGCGTCTACTCAGGATACTACAAAAAATGGACCGCTACTCCCAGTATAGTGCCGTTGTGCTTACATTTCTCATGATTGCCTTTGCCATGATGGCCCATTGGTTGGCGTGTATTTGGTATGTGATTGGAGAGCAAGAAATGGGCACAAATTCAGTAAACTGGACTCTGGGTAGGTTTATTACACTAATATCATTATAAACTAATGTACAACTTCCATTATTTCCATATATGTCTCTGAAGTACTTCTCAAAATTATGCCTATAATTGAGTTACACTTGTAACAGGAATTTTGGATATCACTTTAGTTTTCTACATATTCCAGACCACACAAGTATAATATGGTCAAGCTGTGTGAACATGAAGGAAGATCATCTTAGGTAAATGGAAAGTAGAATTCTGTCTGCAGATAAAATTAGGGAATCTTCTGAAAACTATAGTAGTAATGTGCCATCATCTGTGATGTTTAAAAAAACCATGAACTGGTCAATTAATTACTGTGTACCTTTTTGACAGGTTCATTGAAAGTTTGTCTATCTGACAGCAAAGGCTACCAACGAGGGCATATTTGAAGCTCAACCATGAGCTTCACCAAGCTTCTAAATTAGGGTTACAAAGGGTAAATTCTGGGGTCTTTCACAGCTGCGTGGTCCAATAAGAATGGTCTTTCCGGGAGAGCATACCCGTATGGGTGTTTGTCTTAAATACCCCCTGTTTAATGTACAAGTATATAGACACAACCAACTTGCTAATCAATTGGCTTGATCCACATACCATTTCAATTCAGATCATTCTTTTCACTCAACAACCAGATGTCCAATTCCAAGTCCAATGTCCCTATCTCTTTATTCCAAGCACACCTTGTTTGATCTTACAGGGCTACTACTTACAGCAGAGACTTGTTTTCCCATGATGCATTGCTGAAATTGTGCTACAAAATGGGATGGTCATTGTTAATATCAAAAAGTCATTTTTAAATGACTTCAAGTCATTTTCAAATGACTTTTAAATACTTAAAAGCATATTGTCTGCTCGAACCAAAGTCAAAGCAATCAATTGCCAGACTTCGTCAAAATTATGTGGTTTTTTTTGCCGATTCATAGAATGCTGCATTATGGGAAAGCAAGATTCTCTGTTACTTAAGCCCTGTGCTATCACTTGATCCTCTACTTCACACTCTGCATATATTTATCAACAGGTTGGCTCTATGAATTAGGAGAGAGAATGGATGACCCAATATTCAACAAGTCCGGTGGCCCGGACACGGATAGCAAATACATTGCGGCGCTTTATTATACTCTGAGTAGCTTGACTAGTGTGGGCTTTGGTAATGTGTCTGCAAACACCGACGTAGAGAAAATATTTACCATTGTAGTCATGCTTATAGGAGGTGAGATCCGGCAATACTTTAAGGGAGGCTATAAAACTTTTTTGTTCTCTTTTTAGGTCACAGATCTGAAGTAAGTGAAAGATGATTTAATTGAATACTGCTGTAATTATTATCTGCTGCTGCATGAAATACTGTATTACTTCTATGTACTGAAATATGGGCATGGAAATGTTTTATTTGGGCAAAACAAAAAAAACATGCATTTTGGCTAATTATTTACCAAAAATATCGAAAACAAGAGAATACTCACATGCCTTTACAAACATCAGTCTGTCACCCAACGACCAAAGGGTCACCCAAGTATTTAGTGTACACAAGTCTGACCAAATACTCTCATGACATCACCTTACCTAGCTTTACCTAGTGTCACCCGAAGACCAAAGGGTCACCCAAGTATTGTAGTGTACACAAGCATGACCAAATACTCTCATGACATCAACTTACCTCAGTAGTGTCACCCAAAGACCAAAGGGTCACCCAAGTATTATAGTGTACACAAGCATCAGTGACCAACATACTCTCATGACATCACCTTACCTAGTGTCACCCAAAGACCAAAGGGTCACCCAAGTATTGTAGTGTACACAAGCATGACCAAATACTCTCATGACATCAACTTACCTCAGTAGTGTCACCCAAAGACCAAAGGGTCACCCAAGTATTATAGTGTACACAAGCATCAGTGACCAACATACTCTCATGACATCACCTTACCTAGTGTCACCCAAAGACCAAAGGGTCACCCAAGTATTGTAGTGTACACAAGCGTGACCAAATACTCTCATGACATCACCTTACCTTGTGTCACCCAAAGACCAAAGGGTTATGACTCTCATGACTAATTTCATCCTAGCAGCAAAGGAATCATCACACAAAAACAAATCCTCTGAAACAAAGGTTTTCAGCCAAAATGCACAATTTTTTGACTCAATACCTTACCTTGCCATGCAAGTGACTTGCCTGGTTGCAAATGCAAACATGCACCCTTTATCTTTATAGTCAGTCGTGAGTGGCCCCTTATGGGAACCAAAGTCACTAAGAATAGCATTTCTTCCTTTACATTGGAAAAGTTTGAAAGTAGAAGTGACACTAAAGTAGTAATAATCGGTAGTACACAAATATTAAGTGTGTATGAGTGTATAGTGGTTCAAATATTGACCCTTTTCACGGTCATCTCAAAATGAAGTTCTACCCACAAAGTGTGTTGTGTGTGTGGACACCTGTTATTGCCTGTTACTGCCTGTTACAAGATTTGTAGCCACATAATTTGTATTTTAATAATTCACTCCCAACTAAACTGTTGAGTCTTAAGAGATAATGCTCACTCAGGTTCACAACATGCATACTTTATCTTAAGCTGAATTTATACTACATCGCTAAGCGATAGCAATTGGGTTTTAGCCAATGAGATAGTGCGCTCAATGATAGAGTATAAATTCAGCTTAAGGCAAAACTGACACAATTTTATACATCAGCTCTTCCAAAACTACTTTTATCTAATCACAAATTATTTAGAAGATTATGGTCTACAGCTAGGAATGGGAAAGAACAGTTTAACCAACCCAATGTGTTGCCATTAAAACTTGGCACAAGCTCTATATAATAGTCTGATCACGCGATGTGCACTTTGTGTATTGCGTGACTGTCCTGCTGACTGATGTGTGCTTTCGTTAAATTACGCTATGCACTGACATAGGAACCAAACCTGTGTCTTTCTGCATTCTAGGCAGATATCCAAACCCCCTGCCTATCTGCTCTCCATGATAAACAAGGCTCAAACCAGTTTACAATACAACATGCACAACATATAACACAACAGACACTGGAACAAGAGATCAAAGAATGATGCTTATAAATGCCACTCCAGCATTTACAAGTAGGTTGATGCCTGCAACTCTAGACCTACTTTTCTAAATCCAAGAGGTAACGTAACCAAACCTTAAATATTATGATACCATATTCAACCTAATTAGGGCCTTGGATGCTTTAGTCAGTCACTTGGGGATGCTTATTAAAACAATATAAAACAACTAATAACTATAAACATTATTAACAATACGGTGTAAATGAAGTCAGAATAATCATAATCCTAAGCTAGAAGGTTCAGATACTGATGATTTTTCTTACATATTGAGTACAATGCTTTGCTTTTCATTATTTCCACAGCTCTAAGCCACGCTGCCATTTTTGGAAATGTCACAGCCATTGTACAAAGAATGTATGCCAGGCGATCTCAGTACCACCAAAAAGTGCGCGACCTCAAGGATTTCATCAAATCTCATCATTTACCTCCACCACTCAAAAGACGAATGCAAGAGTACTTTGGCACCATGTGGTCTGTTAGTATGGGCATTGATACCACTGATGTAAGTACCTCAAAGTAATTTACTACATCTCTGTTCCGTATTTAAGAGGACAGATTGTTCTACACCATATCCTTAAGTGACCCTTGCTCTTACACAAAATATATACTACCTACCCCCGTACCTACCACTGAGTTTTGGAAAACAAACAACAGATGCATATAGTGAGCAATGTTTTCTCACAGGCTGTATGTTGCAATTTGGGCCCAGTGAATATATTTGGCACACACATATTTGCCATCCTGGGTACTAATCATTTTGATTTAGACTGTACTTCACATGAGGCAGAACTATAGAATTAGAGAAGGAGAACAGGGACTTGATCCCTATACTGCCACATACAATTGTGCCGTCAGCTATGGGGAGAAAATTGGGGGTATACAGGTCCTTGCCGATAGTGTGCATCATCCATGTTGCGCTTGCATGTCAACGAATGCCTCAAGCGCATCAAGATGGTGGTCGAGTCCCGGTTCTCCTTCTCTAATTCTGTGGGCAGAACCCTTCCCCTTCACTGACCTCACCCTTTTTGTTCAATAATGCTGTGGAAAAATAAAAAAATATGTTGCATTACTGGTGGACACATAATAATTTCCCCAATAAAGATTTAGTCACCGGCCAGTTCCAAAAATTGATTAAGTACAGGTCCTATGGAGAAACCAATTCTTTTGTTGTCCACTCACCCATATAATAATAGCAATCAGATTTTGGGATGGATGTAGTATACACAGTGATTTGAAGAAGCTATGTGAATAATCAAAAGTACATGGCTACAAATTGACAAGAACAACTCCTTTTGTCAAAAATATTGATTATATACAATGTACTCAATGGACCTTCTCCTCAACAATGGTCACTGGCCTTAGTCAATGGACTAAATCTACAGAACATATCCATGGCAAATCATGGCAAACTCTTTGAGCTGTGTGAAGGATCAAAAATATTTTCTAAGTTATTGTTGGGCCAACTATCGAGTGACCACCAAGTAATGGAAAGCATGAAATAGATACATTTGTTGGATTTTGCATTCAAATATCTGTGATGTTTTGAGTGTCCAATCCAGTAAAATACTCACAATATTTAGGCTTTTGCCATCTTTGCTGTTGAGCATGTATACAATATGCTGCACAAAGAACCAATTAACCTAGGGATGAACAATTGCTGGGTAAATCACTGATATGTTGAAAGTACTTCATCAAAATACTACATCAAAAGCATTTTCTTGAACAAGAAACAATCGATGGAAAATTATAATAAATTTTCATTTTGCAAATAACATTGTTATCCTTGATCAATGTTAACAGGTTCATTTTGCAGTGAACTTTGATTATCTCTCAAAGCTACTGTACTTGGAATATTTTAATATTTTAATATTTTGATTTTTAAAAGAATTAAAATCTCATCGATTTCTAATCAGAGCAAATTGGATTTATTAAGCACACTAGGATGACTGATGCTATTGGACTATTCCAGTTGAAATCCATACACCCCCTGTGGAAGACATGCCCTTAATTTTCAATACAGGGAGTGTGAATTTAAAATGGAGTTACCTGAATTGGTGACTCCATTTGAAATCTACACTTCCTGTCTTCCATAGGGGGTATATGGATTTCAACTGGAATAGCCTAATTTGTTCCATGATCAGATCCACTTGGTATTCACACACGCATACTCAGAATTAGCCTTGTATCAAGACAGGGATTATACAGCTTACAGAATAAAGCGGTCTAATCCATCAATCAAGTCTTGACACATAGGCTAATTTAGTGTATGCGTACACGAAGAATAGGCCATTGATTTCTACTCTTGATTTAGCCTTCACTAATCCATTCCTGGCAACTCTCTTCAAACAAAATCATCCCTACCAAAGCGTACAAACAACATAGAATTATGTGCAGATTTCTACATAAATTGTATGTTTTTTTTCTTCAAATTCAGAGCCTAGATGAGCATATTAATCTAGATAAGTGTGACAAATACCAGTCTATTCTAGATTAGCATTGTAATCTATTCCAGATTAGCATTGTAATCTATTCTAGATTAGCATTGTAATCTATTCTAGATTAGCATTGTAATCTATTCTAGATTAGCATTGTAAATCTCGGTAAGCCTGGCAAATATTTGGAAACCAACTGAGACTAACTACTGATCTCTATTAATACCCTACTTTTTCCACTGTGTAGATGATGCATTCCTTTCCGGAGGAGTTGAGAGCTGACATAGCTATGCACCTACATCGTGAATTTCTTGCACTGCCGATATTTGCAGACGCAAGCCAAGGATGCCTAAGGTAAGTGACCAGGAAGTTTGAAGTTTTGCTAACCACACAACTTTATAAAAAGACCTGAAACAGGTTTTGTAAAAAAATTGACATCAATATATGACCTTGAACACGACCAGTAGACAGGGATTCACATAGTGCAGCTTATATTGTAAGCTGCTGGCATAGGGAGCATTGATGCTTAAAACACGGACAGACATTTGTACATTTTCAGGAATGGCTGATTGGCTGGACTGGTCCTACTTCCTACATTGTTGACACACATAAAAATTAACATTGTGGATGACTCAATATGTTCATACCTTCCAGATCCATCTCACTAGGAATCAAGACCAGTTTTTGTGCTCCAGGAGAATACATTATTCACCAAGGTGATGCCTTGAATTCCATTTACTTTCTTCTTAATGGCTCCATGGAAATCCTCAGAGAAAACATGGTAGTGGCCATCCTAGGTAAGATAAATGAAATATATGTCATGAAATAGATGCATTTGTAGACTTGTAGCTTCTAACATCAAATCTCATTTACTCACAATATTTTGTTACCTGTCTGCTCTTACAAAACGTGCATAAATTGACAAAATTACTTTCTGAGCTAATCCTGATTATTATTTTTATAAGGTTTAACTGAAAACATACAAAATTTTGTTACTATTGGTATTGCTCCTTGCTGTAATCTTCAAAAATCAATATATATTATCTATGAATTTCTTTTGTTTTGTATTAAATTTTGCTTTGTTTAATGGACTGCATTATCTTCTAAAATGCCCCAGTGACTTCATGCTCATTTTCTTGGAGCAGGACACATTTAGGCTTTCAGCTTCTTGGCCGATTGCTTCCTCAGAGTGATGCTCCAAGCTGATGTGCACATTGTTACTGTACATTTCATGGCATCAAAATGCGCAGTAATGATATTCGATAACAATGTGCACATCAGCGTTATGCCAGGTGACAACATCAGGGTCCTAACGCAAATGCTTACTGTATGGGGGTGAATTGCTATGCACTGATTTGCCACTGATGCTGTCATCTCCAGATGCTTGTTTCAAGCAACTTTAAAAAACAACTTTTTGAAAAACCTGTTAATGTTAAATTTATATGTATGAAGAATTCACATGCAAAGTGATATATCCATTTGTTTCAAAGTGAGATATAGGCAAATATAAGTAGTCAAATAAAAACAAAATATTAAGAAAATAATGTGATACTTTTGATCATGGTTTAAAGAAACACCTTTTAATTTTTTACAGTATGTTGTCAATTTAAAGCTAGCATTTATGGCAGAAAATGTCGTATCACCATATGCATCTGAACTCATTACCGGGACTCATGTTCATATGAACACAGACTTTGACCAGATATTACTTTAGTACAACTGACATATCAAATGGTACACTAGCTGATACTCTTGCTTATCATTTTATTAAAACACTTTGGATTCTCATTTTCAGGTAAAGGTGATTTATTTGGTTGCGATTTATTTGAAGTTGATTCTGTGATCCAATCTAGTGGTGATGTCCATGCTCTTACATACTGTGATATAGTGACCATCAACAGGTAATTATGCATTCTGTGATATAGTGACCATCAACAGGTAATTATGCATACTGTGATATAGTGACCATCAACAGGTAATTATGCATACTGGGTCAGGGAGTTCTTCTGCAGATCCATTATTTGGTAATTTAGTGTTACTCATGTGTACTTAGACAATAGAAACAAATTGTCTCGAGACAGTAGGAAAGCACAACAACGCAAAGAATAGACTCCGCATTGCCCCACGATCATGAGGACCATTTAATACACATAAGCTTATTTATAATAATTTCACAATCTCATAGAAATTAAGACTATATTGAGATAATAACAGATTTCATATCAATTAAACAAATTATATACATTGAGATAATTAATTGCAGCAAGCATTTGGAATTATTGATTATCTTCATATAAATCAATAAACACACAAATTATTGGAAAATGTGTACAAGCCAACCATACAGGCTGGACAAACAAAAGTTGACTTCTGAATCACATTTAACCAATTTCATCTTAAGCAAATCTTAAGCATATCTTAAACAGATACATCTTTGGATCAAACAGAGGATTGGATTGGAAAACAGCATTTTTAACCGCAATTAAATAATTAGAAATCTCCAAAAGAATAAACAATGCCAACACTAGCAAACGAACATTTTGTAATCAGCAAGATCTGGCATCAATGCTTAAACCATTTACTGATATATAATATATTAAATCCACCGTTATTTACAACCAAGTAAATAAAGATACTCCAAATAAGCAACAAAGCATTTATAACCCTGGTATAAAAACGCAGTAGAAAGGGAGGAAAGCATGAAGGCAACCCACTATAAAACACAGTAGAAAGTGGAGACAATCTACTGACGAGATTCTTCAGGTTTTGAAGAAACTCCACCACCCTCAATAAAAACGCAGTAGAAAGTGGAGACAATCTACTGACGAGATTCTTCAGGTTTTGAAGAAACTCCACCACCCTCTATAAAAACGCAGTAGAAAGTGGAGACAATCTACTTACGAGATTCTTCAGGTTTTGAAGAAACTCCTTACAAAGCTTTCAATAGCCCAATAAACCCATTCAATGCCATAAAACGCAGTAGAAAGTGGAGACAATCTACTGACGAGATTCTTCAGGTTTTGAAGAAACTCCATACAAAGCAATCAATAAAACGCAGTAGAAAGTGGAGACAATCTACTGACGAGATTCTTCAGGTTTTGAAGAAACTCCATACAAAGCATTCAATAAAACCAATCAATACCATAAAACGCAGTAGAAAGTGGAGACAATCTACTGACGAGATTCTTCAGGTTTCAAGAAACTCCCCACCCTCTATAAAAACGCAGTAGAAAGTGGAGACAATCTACTGACGAGATTCTTCAGGTTTTGAAGAAACTCCACCACCCTCTATAAAAAGCGCAGTAGAAAGTGGAGACAATCTACTGACGAGATTCTTCAGGTTTTGAAGCAATCAATAGCACAATAAAACCAACCAATACCATAAAACGCAGTAGAAAGTGGAGACAATCTACTGACAAGATTCTTCAGGTTTTGAAGAAACTCCATTCAAAGCAATCAATAGCACAATAAAACCAACCAATACCATAAAACGCAGTAGAAAGTGGAGACAATCTACTGACGAGATTCTTCAGGTTTTGAAGAAACTCCATACAAAGCATTCAATAGCCCAATAAAACCAATCAATACCATAAAACGCAGTAGAAAGTGGAGACAATCTACTGACGAGATTCTTCAGGTTTGAAGAAACTCCCCCACCCTCTATTAAAACGCAGTAGAAAGTGGAGACAATCTACTGACGAGATTCTTCAGGTTTTGAAGAAACTCCACCACCCTCTATAAAAACGCAGTAGAAAGTGGAGACAATCTACAGTCCAGATTCTTCAGCTTTTGAAGAAACACCATACAAAGAAATCATACCCCTTCTATAAAACGCAGTAGAAAGTGGAGACAATCTACTAATGATATTCTTCAAGATTTGAAGAAATTCCATACAAAGCCTCTATTTTTAAGCATAAAGCAGCATAATTGGACATACCATTTTATTGGAGTATCTTTAACCATATTTAGTTAACTGATTCACCCTTCCAGCTTTTGGGAGGGTGGGTGGGATTTTTTGGCCCATCAAGATCGAAGGAACAATTGCAAGTGCATCACTAGGAGAATTATGGACATAACAAAGGAATGAAAAAATAAGACAGGAAACCTGAATGGCTGCACACCACTAAAGTGACAGCTGACTGGACAGAAAAACTGAGCTTGTTGCTATAACAACATAACAACAACCCCTAAATTAAAACTGAATTGACCAGGAGACCAAAAACTTTAAGTGTACTTGAGAATGCTCAAGTGGGAATAAGAGGATAAGCCTCTACACCTAGATGCACATGACAGCCTAATGTCCCCTGCTGCTGAGACAATCTAGTTTTTAAAAGATTTGCAACTTTAAAAAACGGAATTAGTTTGATCTTTCGATCAACCATCGATGCTTGGTTGATCCTTATTATTCATGAAACCAATTAATTTACTAAATTGTTACTTGTGATAAAACAGTAATTTGTGCCTGTAGGGCAATAGGATATGACCAATATAAATAATATTAGCTTTAATTCTGATTAATTAGTTGATAGTTCATTAATAACAAGCATCGAAGCAGCATCAACGGTTGATCCAAAGATCGAACATATTTGTTTCTGATGCCTTAGTACTTCAAATTTAAATGATGTAATGGCCAGCATTTCTTTCTGTTCGTTGGCCAAAGAATTGGAAACTGAAATATCTGTATTCAGTACTAGAACATTGATTTAAAAGGATGTTCATGGGTCAATTTAGAGGTGCCCAAATCCCTTCTTTTGGTTGTTTTCCTAATAGCTAGTTTATCAATCTGACACCAAACTATTCCAACCTTAAATAATGTGTTACACTCATTCTTTTCACAGACATGATTTGATAGAGGTGCTCAACAACTACACAGACTATATGAAACAGTTTAAAGATGAAATATGTAAGGATCTGACCTTTAACCTCAGGGAAGGCTCTGACCATGATACAGAGGTAGGATATATTACATTATTCGCAGTTGAAGATCGACAAAAGGCAGGCCTTGTCTTTTGAGGCGAGTGAGAGTGATCACTCGCCATCACTCACCTAAAATTAATCTGAGGAGAGCTTTTTATCACTCGCCTACATTTAGTGTAATAATAATACAAGTGATTAAAATCACTCACCTACAGCTCACCTGACAAGTTTTGAAGAGAGTGGTTTGTCACTCGCCAGTAATTTTCAAAAGATAAGGCCTGAAAAGGATAGTTTTAATCAACTACAGCATCACCATATTTGTTAAAGACTAATTCAAATTAAAAAAGGTTTCTTCTTTTTTTTAGCTTATTTTGATAATTTTGACACATATGTTGTTACCACATTTCAAAGTTAAAAGTTTTGTAATGAAATACCACCCTATGATAGAAGTCATGTGTTGCTATCAGATGAGGACATACAATTTCATACTTGCCATTTTTTTCCAATTTTAAGCCTTGGTAGCTTTTGTAGAAAGTGACAACCCTTTTAAAACAACATACCAACTGGTGCTTCTTACAACCCTAACATTATTTCTGCAAATAAAAATTGCTTTAGGCAACAAAAAAACACCCTAGTTTTATCAACAGAAGGACTCTTGAAGTAGGGTTGTTGGTCGGGAGTTTTTTTCTGGAGGCTAAAATGACTCTAAAATATCACAGAAAACTTTAAAATTTAGCAAAATTTTGATGATTTTGAAAATGTTCTGAATTTTTTTACAGTCAATCAATTTCATTTGGTGCAAAAACGATTGATTTTAGCAAAAAGTATAAAATAAATAAAAATTCTCCCAAAATGCAAAATCTGGGTCATCAGGCCCGTAAAACAGGGTGGTTTTTTCCGTCACTTTAAGTCCAAATTGTTTCTCTTGTCTCACCTGCTTAATTAGGCTGACTTATTATCGGAGCCAAGTGGGTTAGGTAGCCGGCGTAATCGTCTTACATCCATCTCAGAAATAACTGATGAAGAAGATGATGAAGAAACAAATGCACTCTTGAAAGAGATTGAAGGGAGGAGCATTGCCACGGATACCAGTGATCTGTACATGGAAAACAGACATATGACATTAGATATGACTAGTTCTGTAGGCACTTCTTCAATACCTGCAGAGCTAAGTCCAAGGTAAGGACATCATGATTGGCATTGATAATGCTAGGATGATGGATCACAGGCATGAGAGTATATTTCAGTGAAAACAGTATTAAAATAATTCCCTGGAACTATCTAAAAGTAGACAAAACTAGAATTGTGCGGTTCTCGGTTGTTGTGATCATTTGATTCACAGATTCAGCTTGTAATCTGTGGGCCTAATAACATCATCAACTTTGTCTCGTGATCACAAATTATTTATTCAAATCTTGTACTTTGTCTACTTTATATAAAACACACAATATACATCAGACAGGTCAACTATATCAGTCTTAACATGGGTCTAATTTTCGGCGTAGTGGTAACCTAACAATTCCCGCCGATTACAAGCTGATCAAATTATAATGATATTTTTTTGTTTTTCTCTACAGGATAGTAGATGGTGTAGAAGATGACGCCAATCAGTACAGAAGAACATTTGATTTTCCTAGTCGTTCCAACCCAAGAAATCGTAGCTTAACATTAGGGCCCCGCCAAAGAGTTTTAGGAGGACATGCAGATGGTGGAATATTAAGACCCAGCTATACATCTCCACAACTAACACAAGGTCAGTAACCATCAAAGCATCCTCCTCCTTTATTGTAGGCTTGTCCAGTGAACAACATTTCTGTCATCACTGTCCTTCACCAGATAGTCTTGCAGTCTAAAAATGGTTAAACCTATGAAATTAGGACATGACCACTAATACAGTATTCTACTGGCCCATGAAATTTTAATATAACATCTGCAAGACAGACTCATACTGAAAGCCAACATCGATCCTTCCCTGCTACTTGCATTACTTGTTGCTGATTTTTGAGTCGGAAATCTTGGAATATATCACATTACTTGTTGCCGATTATCAAGTCAGAAATCTTGGAATGTGTTACATTAATGTGGACCAGTGTAACATGACAATCTTCAAATTGTTAACATGTATTACGTGTCACAAATTAATGAGGACTCGATCATAGATCTTCAGACCCAAGAGCCAGAATGTGTCTTGAAAATGTTGGTTTATTTCTCGACCAACACTGTCTTTCATCATCATTTTCGTTATCAACATCATCACCATTATCACCCCCACAAACATCACTGGCATCATCATGGACATTACCATAAATTACCAAATTATTTACCGTACTTTTGCAAATGAGTTAGGCAAGCGAACCAAATTTATGTAAAATATGTTTGCTGGGTAGTTGATACTAGTAGTTCATTGATTCCAACAGTACGACAGCAACTTCGTGACCTCTTTTGTTCGACAGAAAATTTATACGGGTTGGTGAACACGGGTTACGTAACACAATGTTGAAATTTTAGCCGGCAAACGCTTTTTATCAAAATAGCTCCAGAAATGGAAGACACGGGTCGTATATTGCTCCATTCATGTACCTTGACCACAGATAAGACATCAAACATTTGTGTAAAGCAACAAATAACGTGTAAAAGTTGAATTAAATGAAAAAAAAGAAGCTTGAACATGTCCAAAGTAGCTCGGAAAATGAGAAAAATTGCATGTCACGAACACAAAAATGTTCATATCATCAAGCAAGAAAAAGCGCCGGAATCAAAAATGGGTGTCATGTTATAGAATAACTTAAGTTAGCTTGCCTGAAAATTTCGTGAATTTTGGTTGGGGTATATTGTCAGTCGTCGATATTGAACATGTTGAAATGTTTATCTTTGTGCGTGACTACTGTCACGCCATATATTGTACTGGCCGATGTTTTTCCTGCAAAGAAACTTTCATTGTCAATTGTCCATTGTTGGTTATTTAACTTGAAAATAATACTTCCAATGTTCAAACAATTTTATAAGTCAGCATAAAGGTTTGTGTTACATTATTTGGACGGTGTTAATTCATTCCAGAAATAGAATGCACGAGTGAGCCACTGATTGGGAATAAGATTGCTATTATTGTCACCGATTTAATCATATCTCTGGTATGGCTTAGTGGTAAATACATGTATTTATAAGTTCGATCTTGGTTCGAACCCCGCAAGCACCTCTCTTTGATTTTTGATTTGATTTTAACTCATATTTTTAAATCCTAGTTTTCATATTTTTATTAAAGCCATAATATACGATTTCGGGAAAATTTGAAGTTTTGTTATTCCAAAATTATAACAATATTTATAATATTAGTAAATAACTGTCAGGAAGGTTTTCACGTTACATTTGAAGCAGAAGTAGCGAGATAAAAATGAAAGAAAACACTTAATATCTTGACCGCTTAACTGTGGTGTTCTATGGGGGATTAGTCTTAATAAGACATCAAAGTTATAGTTGCTCTATCTAGACAACGAACTTGGCTGATTCCAATTAGGTGTAATCCGAGGTGTAAGTTGGACATTGTGTAAAAATTACAAATATGCCAAAATATTAGGTTTGAAATTGTGCATCTCATGATTTGATATGTATGCATAAAAGCTCATAAAATATGTTGCCGATAGGGAGGGTCTAGTCCAATTAAAAAATCGTGAAAATCTGTGTTGACGTTCCTTTATTTGATAGGCCTATATATATTCTTGAACTTTTAAAAAATACTTAAGTTTGACATGCTTTATTTGATTATTTCATATTGAAAGCTACTGAACTTAAATGCATTTTAAAAAAAAAGATATGAACTTGAATGTAGGATTAGGCTTAAACATGAACAAGAAATAAATCATGAAAAAAGTGGGCCTTCAAGCTGACATTCATTAGGCCTATATTATTAAAGACAAAAGAGAGAGGAAAAAAGAAAAGAAAGACGAACTGAAAAATTCCACATAATCGATAAGATAACATGGGAATCGAACTCTCAACCTTCCAAGACTGCATACCTTCGCTCTGTCCACTAAGCCATCGCAACTTGTTCGGGCGAAGGGTATTCTTTTGCTATGTTATTTCTCGCTCAACATGTTCAAGGATCTCACTCAACAACAATCTTTTCAAAACTGCTTGTACTTCAGTTAAATGAGATGATACTACCTTCTTTGACGACTACAATATTTTGTTACACAATAGAGTATTTTGCATTTATAAAATATATAACAATAGACGTTTTTAATTGCTATATTAATCAACATAACATGTATAATAGACAGCGCCGGCTGGCATCCATTTCGTGAAGCATCGTGACACTTGCACCGTGCGCTCACGACACGAGGGATCAAAGAACGCAACTTTTCAACCTACGACTAGGTTGTTCCACCACTCATTTTCGCTGAAATTTTAATACAAGCTGTGATTAATTAATGTTTATCACAACAGAAAAGCATTAGACCGGCGTTTCCTCAAAGCTGTAGATATAACCATTTTAGTGATCGTGACATGCATTTTCTCTCATTTTTTAGGCTACTTCGCGCACCAAAAGCATTCATTTTTTCCACAATAATTCAACTTTTACACGTCATTCTTTGCCTTATACTCATGTTTTAGATCTTATCTATGGGCTCAATATGGAAATGAAGGAGAAACGACTCGTGTATTCCATTTTTTGATGTTTTCTGAAAAAACGATTTGCCACCTGATTTTCAATATTGCGTTACGTAACAGCAGAGGTCACGCCGGTAAAAATTACCGGAAGTGAGCTAAGTTGCTGTCGTACTGCAAGCATCGAAGCAGCAACAAAAGTTGATCCAAAGATCGAACCAATTTGGTTCTGGTGCCTTTAAAGGATCATTATTTTCAAAATTGTTCACTAACTGTTGTGCTTATATCATTGTGACATGTTATAAATTAATTTTGAAGTATTGGACAGGCAAATTCTACTCACATTAAGTTTTACACTGATGTTGGCTGGACCATATCTCAAAACAAGCTTTGCCGACATTACATCCCATTTATGGTGGATGTCACATATTGTGTAGTAAAGCTATTCTCTCTTCTTATTTTGCAGATATGAGATCTAACTCTTCTGATTCCATGTCAACAGAAGACCTAAGACATGAAATTGAATATACACGAAATAGCGTAGAACGATTAGACAAACAGGTAACTATATAGCCCACCTTAAATCGCAATTAAATTGGATGCAAGATTTTCATATGTATAATGTGATCAAGCACACCATTTTTGTGATGCGATCAAGCTAAATAAGTCTGATGTCAATCAATATCAAAATTCAGTTTTACATTACATTACATTACATTACGTTACATTACATTACATTAGGCTAATGAAATGAAATGATTAGTTTCCCGTCACACTGAAATGATTTCATTATTGATTATTTTGGAAAATGTCAATATTGTCAAAAGTTTCATTTACATGGCTATTACCTATATTGTTGAATGTTGATGAAAGACCATCTCAAAACAAGTATTAATGCTTAAATCATCATCACAGACATTTTGCAAAGATTGAGAAAAGATTTGAATTTGTTTTTATTAAAATGAAAAGAATTTTTGTAATCCTTAAATTTCCATTATTTACCACATCTTCTACCCCTACAAAAAGGCCTACATGTACAACTAATAAAAACTGCTGATTATGATCAGCAGGGGATGCCAGGCATTTTGAGAGTTTCAATTTTGATTATTTCCATCTCAATTTTCAGATAATTGACTTTTTTATGAAAATAGTGAAAGTTTTGGTCAAATTGAAAAGGTGATGCAGGCGGGTAACAGGAAACTAATAATTTTATTACATAAGCCTTACATTACATCAATTCGCTACTTGCGGTTCGCCATTATGCACTATATGCGGGGAGAGCCTCGAACTTTCGAGGCTCTCCCCGCACATAGTGCATAATGGCGGAACCGTGCAAGTAGCGAATGAGCCACTCATTCTCAGAGCTTTATTTTACTGAAAAGCTCATCACAATTAAACTTACGATTATGGCCATTTTAGTGTTGCTCAGAACAAGAAAATACAAAGGAAGTTTAATACTATTGTTGCCTACATCTCAAAATCAATATTTTTTTTCTCTTGCTATAAAGATGCATGAAGTTGATGTCAACATTTAACCATCATAACATATCATCATACTGTAATGAAATCACCCTTTCCCACACCCATGTCAACAAAAAGTCTGTCTTTCTCGTTTCTTTCTTTCCTGGTCTTACAGGTATCCAACTTGAGTCGGGACGTTTCCAATCTAAGCCATGATCTAAAGGCAGTAGTCAAACTTTTACAAGTGATAACCCCGTTGAATAATTCTTCAACAGGGGCAAACCAAGCAGGGATAAATGGCCCAGGAATTGGCAACTTTTCTCATGCTCCAAAAGTGCTTACCGTTAAAATTGAACAAGGTGACCAATCTCTAACTGAGGATATAGTTCATGTACAGAGACAGGATGGTTTACTTGAAACAAGTTTAGGACCTGGTATGCACAGTAGTAGCAGTGGCATACAACACAGTGCTAGCACGCCCTCTGTGATGGGCATGAATCAGCACCCGGCGTTAGGAGCACGAAGTTCTTGCGCAGTAGCTGAGGGCGTTTCACATCGCAATGCAGGGATTTTAAACATGCCAAGTAGTCATAATACTAGTAGTAGCGGTTCAATAGGCCTACATGGAGTTAGGAGAGCAAGCGAAGGAAGTGTATTAACATCTTCAGAAAGACGTTCTCAATCTCCTATAAGACCTGAAGCGCATCCAGTCAGAGAAACCAACATTGTGCTCTTCCAGGAGTTGGATCCTTTGATAGGATGCGAAGAAATACCTGAACACATGAATGATCAAGATTCTGCCGATACAGAAAACAGTACAGATTTATGAACAATTGTTTTTACGCTCATGTTTTTGTCTAATTAAACATTCCTTTTGCATTATGCTTTGAGTTGATTAATTTGCAAATTAAGTGCAATTTTTAACTTTTTGATTCTATCCTCATTAAAGACTTGAGTTTATAAGACACATTCCATTCCATAACTATGTAATACTCCTAGGGGAGTACTATCATTGTGTTGTCATCCTCGAACAGACCCTAGCATGTCTCCAACCTAAAAAAGTTGGGTTGGAGTGGCCCCCGTGGTAATACTCTGATCAGTACCAAATAGGTGGCAATTGTGAGACTTTTATTACTACGCCTGTAAAAGTAAATTCATTTATTGTGCAATATCAATACTTTTTGTTCAAAGCTACATGTAGGCCCTATGATGTAGATGATAAAAACTGACACATCTAGGTCATATATCTATCATTTTGTGGTGTAGGATCACCTTCCAAGACAAGTTTTAGAACTTGAAATGAAGAGTTTAGTTGCAAAATGTCTACAAAGTCTACAAAGTACGATTCTGAGATATCAATCTGTGGTGTTATTAGACCTGCCTATTTGGTATTTATCAAAGTATATGCCTATTCTAAATAATGATAGTCATTTGCTAGAAGTCACATAAGGATATAGCTATTTCCCATATAAGGATAGCCATTTCCTGCATCAAAATAGCTGTGTTCAAGACTTTTTGAGGATAATATCACTGAAAACAACATTTATGCACGTGGAAACTGAAACGGGTATGAATATTATTATGTTAATTTTGTTTATACTTGCAGGATCTAATTGTATTGTGTGAGAGAGATGGAGGGGGGGGGTGGGAGAGAGAGAGAGAGGGGGAGAAAGAGCGAGAAAGGAGTGTTGAATGAAAAAGAAATTTGGGATGGTTAATAATTTTGTTAAGAAATTTGATACCAAATAGATAACTTAAAATGGAGCACTAATCACCCATAAACAGTTAGTAACATCAAATTTAATTCAATTCAAACTTGGAAATTGCATCATATACTGGAACATAGAAACAGTCACACATTACAAACTAGTGCATTGTTCATTAATATGAAATTTCAAAGGAAAGTGAACATGCGCATGCAGTCAGATAAGTCAGAGAAAACCTCGGACATACCTGCCTTGAACCCAAGACTTTTGGATAACTTGCGTGAAGGTCATAACACATCAAAAAGACCAACCTCAGTCATACGATTGTCAGAGTAACACGCATTGTCAACATTATATGCCCTGGTATGAAATAACGATGTTTTGCCTCATCTGTTCAGGTTAAAATTAAAAATCTGACTAACATTTTGTGGAAAAGAAATAAAATTCTATTTTTATGGAAATGTTACATAATGGCTTTAAAAGAATTGAAGCCAATTGGCACGCTGCCATTACTGCATGTAGAATGGAAGTCTAGAAATGTATTGCGTGGGTACCTTTAAATGGAAAAGTGGTAAGTGTGACCAGTTTGAGAGCAATTATAATTTGGTTCACCTCAAGTTTGGCAGTAATGTATGTGCGTTTTGCGATTGGCGCAGTATCAAATCGTGCTTGTAAAGTTAAATGCGCAGAGCGTACTCACATGCGTACAAGGGCGGTTTGTTGGCACGCTTGCGGCACAGCTGAAAAAAAGCATTGACGTCACTACCAAACTTGAAGCGAACCAACGTGTATAGTGATCCTGTGAATGTAAAATGAAACTTTCCATCTATATAATTTTGTACACCTCAAGTTTGGTAGTGACGTCAATGCTTATTCGCGGTTGCGCTGCAAGCGTACTAACAAAACGCTCATGTACGCGTGCGTGCACACTTAGGGCGTTTAACTTTACGTGTGCGATTTGATACTGCGGCACAGGAAATACGCACATACGTCACTACCAAACTTGAGATGAACCAAATTATAGTTGCTAAATATTTGCTAAATTTACTTTCTCATAATACAAATACCTATGTAGCATGGCTAGAGGGGTGGCATGGGCATCCAGGGCTGCCTCCATTGTTCCCTCCTCCAAATTTCTTTGAAATGATACTGTTTTGACACATAATTATATTTTGGCTGCAAAATATTGTGAAGCAAGACTGTCCCAAATTTATGGACAATTCTCATGTGTATAATGAACTTAACAGAGAAGTTTTAAGTAACTTTCATGGGATTCTCTGAAAATGTTCTTTATTCTTGTGTGTGTTTATGATCCATCACATGTCACTTGGTGCAGTCTTCTTATGGCAGCATCCATGCTATCTAACAAATTCTTAAATTTGAATAGTTAACTTGTTGCTACTGACTGACAAAAGCTTATCCAGAACAAAATGCTTAAAAAAGGTGCTTGAGTTTGCTTCCATGTGAACAAGTAATGCAATTTAATGCTCTATTGTCTTCGGTCCCTCGTCTAGTCTGTCTGTCTGTGCACTGTAAGTGATTAGGGTTTCTGTAACACTTTTTAAACACTTCTAGGTTTATACACAGTAAAGGTATGGGACAGTTCCATTGGGCTAAACACTTAAACACCAAAGTAACATTCAACATGTTTACTTTCAAATTATTTAGAAAGTAAACACACCAAATGTTTAAAAAGTAAACATAATGCATTTACTTATGAACAATTTAAAAGGAAACAAGTTAAATCTTCAGAATTGTTCAAACTCCAGTATAACACTTTTTAAACACCAACATGTTTAAATCAGCAATATAAACATGTTGGTATGTTAATAATTTGTAATGAAAAATACTATTGCAAGCACTCTTGTAAATACTCTTTATGGGAACCAGGGCTATGAACGATTTTGAAAGTGGGGGCCAGTCAGGGTGATGTAAAAATGTAAATAATGGTCATGAAAGCGCTTCATTGCGTCATATAAGCGACCTTTAGGGGGTGTCTGAGGGGGATGTGCCCCCTCAGAAGTGAGAAACTTTTGCAAAATGAAGGCCCAATTTAAGCCATTTGGTGGACCATTCTGGCACTATTATTGTGTACAATTTTAGTTTGAAAAATCCGAAAATGGGTTAAATGAAGGCCCAAATTGAAGCCATTCGTGGATAAGTTTTCACTATAATTGTATAAATTATTGCTTTTAGTGTTGGGTGTCCTAATACAGGGGAGTTGGAAAATTTTGCTAAATGAAGGTCCAATTGAAGCCATTTTGTGCATAATTTTTACACTTTCTTTAAGCATGTTAAGGTCTAGAATAGAGATTTGATTATTTATGTTCACCCAGACATGTTACACACAGCACATTATGGGTTAAAAGTGGGGGCCAGGTCCCCCAGTCAAAAAGTGGAGGGGCCACTGGCCCCTGGCCCGGGTTCCGCCGCCCTTGATGGGAACATGGTGGCTGAGTGGAACAGGCTCCAACTCCTTATAATCGGAAGATTGCAGGGGCTTGAGCCCAGGGAACGCCATCGTGTTGTGCCCTTGAGTAAGGCCCTTTATCTTGATTACTCCTCTCCACCCAGGTACACATATAAATGGGTACCGGGATTCTTAAATGCTGTGAAGGTAACAGATTTGCTGTGGAGGAGGGGTGGCGATCCCCCACAGCAACATTTCATGGTGGAGTCTGGCCTAATTGCTAACGAAAGAGAGGCACCCCGTTCTGTAAAAAATGCAGGTTCGACTCCTTTACTGGTTTTTAATGAAAAATACTCTTGAACGTCCCGCAGTGTTAAAGACCCATTCAGTGATCCCAGCGCAAGAGTAAAAAAATTAAAATTGTGTATAAATTGCTTAAAAGGGAAGGGTAAGTCATTCAAATTGTCATTAATTTGGTATTTTTGAAATGCAAAATTTGGCAAAAAATGAAGAAAACAGCTGAACTGACAAAGTTGAAGCCCCATCAAATACATGTAGCTAATTTAGATACTGTAATTACAGATTCGTGTAAAATGTCTTATTTTGTCTTAAATACACGGCTTTCGGCTGAACCATTTGCAGGCTATGTTAGCACATCTATGTAATAACAAAGGTACCAAAATCTGAATTGATGAGTTTTATGATCGTCCGGATGAGCAAATCACTGAATGGGCCTTTAACCATAAACAACACCTGTACTTTTACAAGTAAGGTACGGATATAAATGTGTTGAAGTGTTAAAAAGTGTTATCCGGAAATTTTTACAGTGAAATGCCTATAGAAGTGCTTTTAAGCACTTTTAGGCATTAAACAAAAAAAGTTACTTGAAAACGTGTTTTTGCTTTTTAAAAGTGTTACAGAATCCCTAAATACTTAAAATCTACCAATAAATAAGCACATATGTGCTGTCACGTTTGTAAGTCACTCATATATCTTATTGCACCTTTGCATTTCAAAATTTATTTTCCAACCAGCAAGTATAGATTTTAATGCATCTTGTGTGACACATTGTTTCTACGGTGCCAAATATCTTTCAATACTGGAAGGTACGCTCATTTGGTCCTATGAGAGTTTTGGGACATGGTACATCTGTAATTGCCAAAATATTGTATTGCAAATAGTGGTCAGTGCACCATATGTGCAGAGGGTCTGTAGTGACATGTATCTGGTATAATTGAGATAAAGAACCAAATCATTTGATGCATTTTGCTTCCCTAATTAGAAAAATTACATGAAAACAGGATCTTTCCATTGCCACTTTAAAAGGCCCAATCCCTGGCATGTCAGTCCAGGGGTTCAGCCATCTGAACCCTTACCAAAGCTTTTCATCTGGAGTATAAACAGTTTTGCATTTGATTCATACCTTGGGGTTGGGGTTGGGGTTCAAGGTGGATATAGCATGTGATCAGTTATAGGCTACATGTCAATTAATTAGGCACAACATTAATTTGGTCCTATCAGTGCAGATGCCTCTTTCTATCATACCCTGAACATTTGCACAGAGCTTTCATCTTTTATTTAAATTAAAAACAAAAAACACCAAGCAAATGGTAATTATTAATACTTGCATCACTAGGGTATGATAGAAAGGGTCATCGATACCTAACCTGGCACCGGTGCTATAGGACCAAATTCAACATGGTGCCTTAACAATTGGCATGTTTGTTTGAAAAGACTGGTACAGTATTTTGTTACAATACAAACTTCATTTTGTATTTTGTTTGTTCATGTTCCATAATTGCCATGTCAGCTGAATTCCATTTTGGGTCAACCTTTGTTCAAAAACTTATCTGTAGGCCTATCCTTTGATCATCACATTTGTCCCCTGAGCTCATAGGGCTGTCTATGAAAATACATGTAGGCCTAATGTATAATGGGATATTTTTGCTGAGTTAATTTTTCATGATTTTATCAATTTAGTGGGCGTTTAATTCATATTTCCAAATATATTCACATTATGTTCTATGTGTAATAAATATTTTCGCTGGGTTAAAAAGTTGTGGCAGCCTGTTCGACTGCAAAAATTAAACCCTGAGAAAATTTGCAGCTATACAGTATTAAGTTCGGGACATAGAAAGTCTATGAAGCCACCTAAATCTTTGTTTATTGTATGCAAACATAGTTTTCTCAAAATACTACCGGGAATACTACATACGCCGAATCCCACCATGTTTAATTGAAAATAGTACATATAATTACCCTTTATTATGAACATCAGGTGATTGTATGCAATTGCATACAACATTCTATTTGCCTACCAGAGTCTGACACTCCTTAAAACATCCATTCCATGTGCCTTGCATGTGTTGTATTAGAAATAGACACATGGCAAATTGATCACTATGAAGTGTCACAAAAACTGGTTCATTTTGACATCATATTCTCATTGCCAGTAGCATAGGTTCAATAACCATTCAACTAGTATACCTGAAAAGCTGACCTCACATTTTGGAGTATGAGTTTTCGTGCCCTATGCATTCTATTGGGTTTAAAGAACTGTATTTTGACACATGGGCATTATCTTTAATTATGAATCTAAATTTAAGTCAAAATATCTTGATCAAAAGAGCGGACAGTGACTGCTACTCTCTTAAATTGACCGATTAAAATATTTCAATATTTTAACCAATTATGATTATAATCAATCTAAATAGATTTAAATGGATTTTTGGATTGACTCTTACTCTTTTTGTAGAATCTTTTTTTTTTTCATTTTCATTGGAAAGGATTTGTCCCAAACTTCAGTTGGTGAAAGATTAAAAAAAAATGAAAATCAGTCTTTTCCGCTGAATATTTAATTGAAAAAGATTTGTCCCTAACTTCAATTGCTAAAAGATATCAAACCACTCGTTTTGATTGATTAAAAAGATTGAAAATTCAATCATTTGGTTGAATATTCAATCAGAAAATTTAAGGGAGTACTGCTGTAAAAAACAACCAACCATACAGTTGAAAACAAATACCTCATACACCTGCTTCTAGCTTTGTTTTTGGCAGTATTCAAAGTCACTGTCCCCTTTAAGGACTAAAACATTGGGTTGATAAATAACAAGACATGTTCAAACAGACTTCTAATTTGTTCAAGACTCTAGTCATCTGGTCGTGTGTCTTTGCAAGTAAGATGTTAAGAAAGGTCAATGGCATTATACAAGGTCTATTAAAGCCACAACCTGTTAAAATGAAATTGGATAACTTTTTTTCAAAGCAGATTTTAAAAAAGAATAAAAAAATAAGAAATTTCCAAAAATCATACATTTATGGCTTTAAAGGATTACACTATTATGTATGATCCATGGATGAGTGTGTAGTAGAGAGAGTTGGGTAAGGCTTAAAGCCTTTAAAATGTATGATCTTATAATGTGAAATTGGCTAATTTTTTTCAAACCCAATTTTTTGCTATATTTGTAATGTTTACACATGTCCCATAACTTGTACACCAAATGGAATCAGCCAAATTTGACATGTTTGTAGGTCAACAGTGCAATTTTGGACATAATGTCATAATTCACACTAAGCTGCTTAAATGTGGAGCTCTATGGGGAACTGGCGACCAAAACCAGAGATACCCAGTTTACTGTAATTAAGCATTTCAAGCTTAGTCTTTCACCATGTTTACAGGAGGTTTTAAGTACACCATTGGGTATTACAATCATGCAAAAGGTAGAAATCAAAAAACAATTGAGGTCGTCCTTGCAAGCAAATCACACATTATTGCTTTAATGCATTTCCATCATTCTTGTATGCCTGATGACACGGTTGAGTTACACCATCCACATTGGTTAAGTTCCTATGTGTTCAATGAAAAAAGTATCACTCCATTACACTTAAAGGTGTGTGACCACATCGAGAGCTTCGTCCCCCATTTTTATTCATCAAAACTGAGACTTTCTTTTGCAAAAATGTTTTCCAATACCATTTTGACAACATTTTAAAACTGTGTTTTTTCACATAAAACGTTTTAAAATCATGCACATGGGGCCGAGAAATGACATCCCTTATATATCAAGCCTTGAGATTTTCTTTATAGAATCCAAACCATTCCTCTGGTGTATCAGTTTTATTTGTCTCAATACTTGAGTGTGAACAGCACTAGGTCATAGTCATGCTCCCTTTCAACCCGCCTTACAGAAAAAGTCTATGGAGACGTTGTCAGCTAATAATACACATTGGCTGGAACATTAGTAAGTGATTAAGGTGGTACTACACCCCTTGTGACTATTTTTGCACTTTTCTCAAAAACTAATAAAGCATTGGTAAAAAGTTATGTATATTATAGGGGCAAGGAATCCAGTTACTACACTGGAATTTCAGTGACTCAAGACAAGTAGTTATTGATTTAATGATCAAATATTGGTTTTCCCTCATTTTTGACTGTAACTCCACAACTGTTGTCTGTCCTGAAATAAAATTTTCAGTGCAGTAGTTGTAGTCCTTGCCCATATACATATCTTACTTGTCACCAATGCGGTATAATGTTTGAGAAAAATGCAAAAATAGGCACAAAATTGGCCAGGGGTGTAGTACCACCTTAAAGTGTGCAAATAAATGTATCCAATAATGAACATTTTAATTGTTCTTATTGAGTTTTAATTTCTAAATGAATTCACCTCTCGGATAAGTGTAACAAATATCTGTAATCAGTATAGATATAAGTGCAACCTTTGTTTGCATTCATCATTTATATATATGTATATGGAGTATATTTTATATTTTGACATAAACATATTATAATTATATATGTTATCAGGGGACTGTACAGTTCAAAAAATGTTTTTCAAGAATTATGTGTGTATAGTTCATTTTTTATTTTTGTGTCACAGATGTTCAATTTACTCTAACAGTAGGAATTATGTAATTCTATACAGTTGAAGATGTTTTAAAACCATGTCACCCCATTAATGTATTTTCTATATTATTTTATAGTACACATTCGATCCCATCGAGTTAAAAGAGGGATGTCTATGCTACAGTGGAAACTCGTTAATACAAGCTCTGATAATACAAAATACCTGATAAGACAAGCTTGATTTTCAGGTCCCGGGTACGGAATCCCTAGATGTAATATGTGATGGATAAGACAAAATCCTGATAAGACAAACTAAATTTTGTGGCCTCACAAATTTCGTATTAAAGAGTTTCCACTGTGGTACGCTGTGAACTTCACCTTTTCTTTCTTAATTTTGACATTCTTGGACATATTGCTCATGGTAGTTTTACCCTGTTTTTTTTTGTAGGAACACCCCCTGCATACGGGCTTGCCCTGATCACAATCAAGGTTATTCCTCCAGGCTATTGCCATATCATGGTTTGAGTAATGTGCAATGGACACCATGTGCAGAGCGCAGTGCATCTCACAAAATGTTATCGTGCGTTGGCACAGTGTTTTGCATTGTGTGAAGGATTCAAGATGGTGGACATGTGATATCACAGGAAAAACCTCTATAACATTTCCACCATATCAAATTGGAGATGTTAGTACCAGTGAAGACCTGTAATTTTCTCATCCACTACATAAAATATTAAGGGCTGAATATGTTTTGTTTGCATTTGTATTCAAACTGTTGAGATGTGTATACCGTAAAAACTCGATAGGTGCATTTTGGCCTCTCATTCATATCAAAATAAAAAGAAATACTAGTTTGGAAGTTACTTATGAAACTCCTTGGGAGGGTGAAAGTCATTCAATCAGGGTTCAGACTGTTTATGAAATCAGACCATCCTTATTTCACCTCTTATATATGACATCCATTGTTTTAACACACTAATATGTGACACGATCAAGGGGAATGAGTCGGATGTCGCTAATATTGATTTTGAGATATTGGCAAAGAAAGTGATAAAATTCTTTTGTTTTATATTGTTTTCAGCGATTGATAAATTGATGTAACTTCACAAAGAAAAGTCGTATCAACATGGGTTTTTCAGTTTCTGAAAGCTATAATTGTCCTCTTTAGAAACATGTGTAAAACTCATTTTTGACCAGGGCCGACATGCGACTCATTCCCCTTGATCATGTCACATAGGCCTAGGCCAGTGTAACATGTTTGCTTTACTGTGTGACTGTCCAACCATGAGCAATTTTATATTATGTACCTCACATTGTTTTTCATCAGGCACTAATTTTTAAGATATTTTTTAAAGAATGTCATCAGTTTCTTTTTGTTTTTGGAGTTGTTTGCTTTTATCATGTAATGTTACTAATTTAGATTTGTGTTGTTTTGTTTATTAATTTATTTGTTTAAATTTCTTTTGATTTGTTTGTTTTTCCATACGAGCTTGAAGCCAGGTGCTTTTTGAAGGAAAAGGAATCCAAAAAATGCCACTTTTGAGAGCTCAAAAACAGAACCCCACAAAGGATGCACTGTGTGAAAACGTTAAAAGCCCAATGTTTTTAAAAATTAAAGTCTACTATTCAGATTATTGAAATCCTACATCCTGCAACTTTATTTTCGACAACAAAGTATAAGTCATTCCAAATCAAAGGTGCAATCGTAATTAAAACCCAGAACATAATTATGCTGCTCATACGATCTGCTGATAGTCAGCAATTTAACCAGTATTACGGCTTTTACCCCTCCCTGTTTGCAAAATGTTGACAGCGAGCACATACTGTGTGTAAAACAAGTCCTGCTTCATTATGTAAATATAATCATTTTCTTATAATTTTGTTATAAATTATAATGTACCATTTTGGTGTAATTGTTTTTAGTTGTCTTCTCTCCCATTTGTTTTTACAGATTAAAGCCTATTATTGTGAATACTCTCAATCATCTGCATGATTGCATGAATTCAATAATGTCTACCACATTTTTTTCACATACCTTTTTCAACCTTTTCAAACACATAAACCAAGTTGAAAATAAATATTAAGTTCACCCAAGAAGGCTTATCACACAACGAGATTTAATTATTGTCTTGTTCAGGCAGAGGAGGACCTTTCTTTGTCCGATATGTGTATCAAAAACTGGGTCATACTGATGACCAGCATTTGCAGTTTGATTCTAACCATCCTCTCATCTAGGTGTGGTCAAAACTTTAGTTCATAGAGTCTAGTGGATATCATTGTCATCAAGGAATAGTAAAACAAAGTGGAACAAGATCATCTGTGTTCTCCACCAGTGTGTTGTTAAGAACTGGGTGATTGACAAAACCCTGAAAACCTGTGAAAGTGAGCATGGATCAGGATAAACCAAGTGCACATACAGTCATTGGGCATAAGCGGGGTGTGAACCCGGGACCTCAGTGGGGCAAGGCAAGGAAACAACCACTGCGCCAACTCGCTCTCCCGAGTTACTGGGAATGAAGGTGTTTAACATCACAACCCAGCTGAAGGTCAATGGTACTGACCAAAATGTTGGTTGCTCCAAGGAATATGGAAAATTCTGGTAGACAAAGATTGAATTTATTCACTAATTAAGTCTACTATTTAGAAAATCCAGATTTAAAAAATCCTGCACTTCTTACTTTCTGACTTTTGATATTTTGTACATTTTATTGTCTGTGTTTCCTAGATTCTTTCACTTTCTTACTTCACCGCTTCAACACTATTATTTCCCACCTATACTGAACTCTAAATTAATGTGTATTTTCATACTGTCAACATGTACTTCTAGGGTGATACGTGCCAATGTACAAAATATTATTTGAAGTACTTCAAATATGCTCAAAGGATATTTTTCTAACATTTATAATTTGCTGTAAAAATTAAATATTCAATGTTTTAACCTTTCAGCACAGTAAATTGTTATCCTTGTAAGTGTGCAACAATAGCACACCTGACAAATTTCCACGGGGCTGCAGCCCGCTAAAAAGCCTGTAAAAACTTGCATTGAGGTCTAGAGCCACAAAAGGTTTGAGAATAGGTTTAGGTCAATTTGGGGATGCTGATTCCGAATCTTTTATATACCTTCATAAAAGTTATTAACAGTCCTCAAATTTGACACTAAAGGGTAACAGTGTTAAATTACAAAGTTGGTCGATTTTGGTTAAAAAACATACCAACGTATTCTGCTCATTTTAAGGATTCAGAATTAAGTTACTGTATTTATTACATTACACATACAATAGGCTATCATTTACTGAAAACTCCAAAGGTCTAAGTTATGGTTCTAAAGTTACGAAGTTTTTTGATGTCTATTTTCTTATGTATTTTATTGTCTTTTTACTCTATATTTTTACCTTTATCTCAGTTTCAAATTTGCCGCCTTTGGCCCCCATAGACCAGATTGTGTCACATATTATTTGTTATGTGAAAACAAGTCAGAAAAGGAATAGTTTGAGGACTTTCAACAACTATTAATAATCAAGAAATAAAACTCAGATTTGGAATTAGCACCTTCAAATAAATTGACCAAGAAGCACTTGTGAACCTTTTGCGGCTTTCTGTTGACCGCCACTAAATCTGCCACCCCTAAAAGGAGCGAACAATTGCATTGTCATCCCACTAACCCACTCCTAACTTTACTGGGACAGGTGTTTTATACTAGTATTGTTGTTTTATAATCCAGGTACATTTTGGTCTTAAACAGGTTTAAAAAGGATGTATACTACAATTTTAAGCAGCAGGTTTCTCCCACTATTTTGAAGTTGATTGCAATGTGCAGCAATCCATGGCAAGAGAAAGGGTTACTTGGTGAGAGAAATGAGACTAATAATAATAGGTAATAGTTGAGAGGCTGTGTCATACACGGGGTTAATCAGGAAACAATACGAGAATACTGAATGCTGATTCCATTGCAAAACTGCCTGTAAAAATATGGATCCCACAAGCTTCTTATGGAATTATAAATAATAGGGAATATTGATAATTGTGTGTGAAATGCTGCTGAGAAATAAACATTTCTTCTTTTCTCACCTCACCAAACAGTGTTCTTCGTAAGTTCAAACGATGTAATTGAATCCTGTTATTTAGAAGGATGAGAAAGCATCTACCAAATGCATCTCTCTTAACACACAGGGGTATATAATATTACAGAATGGCTTATTTTTCCATACCTTCATTTTCAAGAGAAGCTTATATTATTATTTCCATAACTTGGCACATTTTTCAATGGGTAAGAGTTTCAAAGTTTCAAAACTGCTCATTTTTTCGATACCAAAAAATAGAGAATTTTCAACTTCATATACCCCTGCTAACACTAGTGACCTATATGGCAAGAGAGTCTGGAGATAACCGATTGAATTCTTTCTGATATTAAACTCCTATACGTACCGTATTTGATGCATGTACGGTGCACCATACTAGGTTTCAATTCAATTCCATTCCCTCAAATGAGGGAAATTTATTCAGTATATTTTAAAGGCATCCGGGTCTAAAATATATTATAAATTACTTTAAAAAAATACTAACAAAAGGTGCAACAGGGCACCTTTTTTCAAAATACATATACATCTACTGATGAAAATAATACTATGGAAAAACCCAGACAATTATACAGAGTGATAAAATACTGAAACTAACCTATTGAGCAATTTACATGGTATGCTCGTATTTTCGTGCCTAAAACCAGGAGCATATACATCAATTTCCTAACATGTCTAAAAAAATTAGATTTTAAACATGAAACAAAATCTGTGATACATCAGATTTCTAAATATGTAGCAAATATTTAGATTTTAAACACAAAACAAAATCTGTTGCAAAAGTATTATTAATTTTTATTATTAGTATAATTTTGTGAGAGGTGGGATGGGATAGGATGTCACTGGTAATCAAAATGAAGATAACATTATCAATATTCTGCATTGCATGTGAAAGGATCAGTGGCATTAAAGGCATAGCTAGAATGTTTGTGATTGAGGACAAATTTAATGAAAATGTTCAAAAAGCTTGAACAAAAATGGCCAAATATCTAAAATATTACGGCAGCCAGCATCTCGCAGGAGGTGGGGGCAAGATATTTTACAGGAGGGAGCATCCCATTTCCCCCCTTGCTATATGCCACTTAAAAGAGCACAGATTTTTTATGATCAGATGGTGAATGGGAAACACAACAAAGGGCATCAAATAATGACTATTGCAGAAAAGATTATTTTCAGTGAACAATACAAGAGTGAACAATACCAAGATGCACCTTCACACCACGGCGAGTGTCGAAAAGTGTAACATAAGCCATATATTGGGTTTAAAAGGGTTAGGGTCAGAGGTTAAGCCAAATATGGTCTGCACAAAGTGTGCTTAAATGATCTTTATCCCAGGTAGGCCTATTGGGGGTATAATCGCGGAGGGGACACTCAAATTTGACAGTGTACACATGCGTGACCAGAAAAACACACAAAAATGCTCCTTTTCAGAGAATGAATGAGAATCACATGAATCTAGTTTAGGGGTCCAAAACACATGTTTTCTAAAAAAAGGGTTGTTTTTAAACTTCTAGTTGGTGCATTTACGTGTCAGTTTAGTGTACCTATGGTGTGCTTTTTAAAGTTTGTGTTTTCTGGTGTATCAGGACCATCAACCAACCATTAAATAAAATAGAAAATGATAAAAAAATATTTTATTAAGGGATTTATTTTATCACAAATCTGTAAAGACAAATATTGTTTAAAAAAGGTCAGATACAATCTTGATCTGTTTAAGGGGAAATTTTTGTTGTGAAATCATACTAAATTCTGTTTAGGGGTGTTGTTTGCTCAAACAGGCCAATCCTGTTTTTAAAAGGGTATGTTTTGAAAATCTCTGGTTGCACATGTGTGCACACAATGGAACTTAAATGCCTCATAAATAATTGTCAATGTTATATTGTTTTAATACTTTTACATTGACAATTATAATACACCTAAAACCTGTAACCCTGATGCGTTGGATATGTATGGAAAATATTTCAAGGGGTTAGCGTAAGAAAGCCCTACCTGCAATAGCTGCCTGGTGTCAAATTTTTAGATGTGTACAATATAGAATGCAAAAATTGTCAAATGACTATAGGGCAGCTATTGCAGATAGGAGGGCCTGCTGGCACTAATCCTTGATTTTTTGTTTTTTATTGTGAAGCTACCTTGTGTTCAGTCTTTCTAACATATATGTACTATGTGTACATAACACTCTTACACTAAAACAGTATTAATTCAAATCTTTTATTTTGATTTTAGGTGTAAAAATGTAATTGTAATGTATACATACAAAGAAAATAATATATGTACAGTGGCTTATGCTGATTACCATAATCTTATTACTATTTACAAAAAATGTAAGATTCTATACTATTCTATTGTTATTTATTGTACATGCTTTGTTATAATATATATTGTACTCATGTAAATTGTATGATACACTTTTTAATATTATATACGTACAGAGTCCTATGAACAACTGTACTAAAATGATTCCATATTAATAATAAAAGGTATTATTTTGAATGACAGTATATACCTGCTTCAAATGTATCATTCATGTGTTCTCAAGCTCCAGCATATGGATACTAGTAAAGGGAAAGTGCCCATCTCATTTTCCTTGGGGTTTGGGCCAGACTCCTCCTGACTTGTTATTCCGGGACTTGTTATGGGGGCACTGGGGTGGGGTTTGCCATTCTTCCTGCTCAACAAGTCTGTTTTCCTTCCCAGCACTATATCATGCCGGTATACGCACAGCGATATTTCCCATCCCAAAAAATAGCGCCATATCTCTTATATAAGGATTTACTATCTTACTATAAATAGGGGAATGTTGTATCTATCTATGTATGAAGATCGAAAGGCTCCGTCAGTTTGGATCCAAATGTCGCCAAATTCATACGGGAGATCGAGGAATATACGGGAAATGGACTGGACTTTATTTGGTTGAAATCGGTCAAGAATTGGCTGCAAAAACAGTGAAAATATGGGTAAAAACGGGTTTTTGTTATGAAAACTGCAGCTGGCAGGCAGCGCGTCAGCGCCAAGGCGTGTAATGTCGCAAGACTACGCCAATAATGCACGCAGAACGGCGCAGAGCCACGCGACTTGCGAGCCAGAGACCAGTGGACATGATAATACAGAAAGAAGGAAAAATAAATAAAAATTAAGGACAAAAAGGTACATGGACGGGTCACGGATTATGATAACGGATGAACACTTCGCGATACACGCTATGAGAGGACGAATAAATACGGGAAAAAGATGTGTGTTGTATAAACAACATGAAGCGGTAGGCTACTATGAAGAAAATTGAAATGAAAATGACAAAAGAGGTACGAGTAAAATAATGAGAACAGAATTAAATAAAAAAGCAGCAAATAAAAAAAGAAGGTAAAAGGGAAATGTAATAAAGAGACAGATTTATATAAATAAAATATATACCTTTCAATGATTCTACCTGTTCAGTATTTCTTCCTGTTATAGTGAACGCTCACATTTACCGTACTCATCTAGCGGGGACCCGCGCGAAGCGCGGGTATCCCGCTAGTACCTCATAAATATTTATTAGGTAATCCAGACATCTTATTGGTTAATAACGCCAGCGTCCGAAAGTACGTAGATTTGGACTACTTCCCGCGCCTGTGCAATTACGCGCACGCTGGGAAGTAGTAAAACTTCCGCACTTCTACTACCACACGGTATCTCGACCCCGCACGTCACCGTTCCTTCAAACGTGGCATTATGCTACACAACGGCGATTCTGCAGATGCGTTTATCGTGAAAATGGCGTCTGCTGCGGTTCTTTTGCCGAGATTACCGATGGATAATAACACACAAATTTGACGTTTTATGGAACAAAATGTTATTTATGGAATGTTAAAAAGAAAATTAGAATAATATAGGTCAAAATGTGAATTGATGAAACAGATAAAAATATTAAGCTTATTTTACCATCATGCCGGCCGGCACGTTGACTGGTGTGTGTTTTGACTTTTGTTTACAATTATTTTACCCTGATAGTGAAAATATTTATGAGGCATAGTAAAACAAATACAACATTTGAGGGGAAGTAGTCAAAACTACTGGTCCCTCGGTGTTGATGATTTGACTACTTCCCTCCGCTGACGCGTCGGGAAGTAGTCAAATCATCCAACACCGAGGGACCAGTAGTTTTGACTACTTTCCCTCAAAACATGTTGTATTTGTATAATATTTGACGGTGATATTTTGAGGCGTTTCCGAAACATCCCAAGTAACTGATCTATATGTAAAACTATCCGTACAACAAATTTCAAAACAAAACCAAGCATGTCACAGATCATTTTATCACAACTCTCATATTTCCAAGAATACATATAAATGGGTTGATATTTGAATAGATTCAAGCAATTTCCGAAGGGCTATTCTGATAAAATTTTCATCAAAGGCCAATATGATGATGACATTTTGTATTCCAATTTTACAATACAATACAAAGAGCATTTGCACCATTTCCATAAGGCTCAGAGCGCTTACAAAATATCTTAATACTCAGGGCCATTGCTAGACCATTTTCTCAGGGGGGGGGGGGTGTTGAGAAATAAATTTTCCTGGTATGGCCTGATTTACCTTTTGCTGGCACCTGCGCAACATGCCACCCCTGGCTCCTCGGATAGAAGACACCCCTCCCCCCACAACTGTAACACAAATTTTTCCACTCCCCAGAATTCCTTTACCGGGAAACTAAGGAACGAAACTTTGATAAATTGCGCACGTAGCATGGGAAAATTTAGTATGACTCTAGTGATGGGATAGTCTAGACGAAGATAATCATCGCAAGATCGGAGTTGTCTCTTTGGAACATACAATGATAAGCAATTTGACAAATATGTTGGTCCTTGCATGGTTATGAAGACATTTATATACAAGCAAAAGTAATTTGAAAATGATCCTTTGGCGTATTGGAAGCCAATGAAGTGATTTCAAAAGTGGACCAGGTGAGTGTTTTCGGTCCACTTCAAAGAAGGCCATTACAATAGTCAAGACGAGAAAGTATCAATGAACATGTGGCATGATGACATGTAGGTTGGTCTATATATTTCCTAATTCTGGCGATGTTTCGAAGATGAAAGATAACAGATTTGCTAACATTTGTAATATGAGAAGACATAGTCATGTGAGTATCGAAAAAAGCACCCAGATTCCTGATGGTCTTTGCAGAGTCTTTTCATGACTAGTCTTGTTACTTGGCTGTGAGAAACTGACTTCACAATATTTACACTGATATGGTTTCTCTTTGGTGTGAATCCTTTCATTTTGAGTCCAGTTTTACGACTTGCCTCTGAGAAACCATTTTAACAATATCTACATTAGCATGGCTTCTCTTTGGTGTGAATCCTCTCATGTGTAATCTTGTGACTTGCATTTGAGAAAGTCTTTTCACAAAATTTAAATTGTTTTCTCATGTTTTTCAGGGGTAGGAGTAAGGTCCAAAAGTAGAGGGTCAGAGTTCACCCCCTGAGCTTGCACATATTCCCAATATATGGAGGGTGAAAAATTAATATTTTTTAAATTTAGGGGGTCATTCACCCCCGATCGGGGGTTAACGCTACCCCTGCTTTGGTGTGAATCCTTTCATGTAGAGTCTTGTTCCCTGCTTGTGAGAAAGTCTTTTCACAAAATTTACATTGGTATGGTTTCTCTTTGGTGTGAATCCTTTCATGGCTAGTCTTGTGACCTCCACGTGAGAATGTCTTCTCACAATATTTACATTGGTATGGTTTCTCTTTGGTGTGAACCCTTTCATGTAGAGTCTTGTGTCCTGCCTGTGAGAAAGTCTTTTCACAATATTTGCATTGATATGGCTTCTCTTTGGTGTGAATCCTTTCATGACTAGTCTTGTTACTTGGCTGTGAGAAACTGACTTCACAATATCTACATTGGTATGGTTTCTCTTTGGTGTGAACCCTTTCATGTTTAGTCTTGTGTCCTGCATGTGAGAAAGTCTTTTCACAAAATTTACATTGGTATGGTTTCTCTTTGGTGTGAATCCTTTCATGGCTAGTCTTGTGACCTCCACATGAGAATGTCTTCTCACAATATTTACATTGGTATGGTTTCTCTTTGGTGTGAACCCTTTCATGTAGAGTCTTGTGTCCTGCCTGTGAGAAAGTCTTTTCACAATATTTACATTGATATGGCTTCTCTTTGGTGTGAATCCTTTCATGACTAGTCCTGTCACTTGAACATGGGAAAGCTTTTTCACAATATTTACATTGGTATGGTTTCTCTTTGGTGTGAATCTTTTCATGTCGAGTCTTGTTACTTGCATGTGAGAAACCCTTTTTACAATATTTACATTGATATGGCTTCTCTTTGGTGTGAGTCTTTTCATGACTAGTCTTGTTACTTGGATGTGAGAAACTGACTTCGCAATATTTACACTGATATGGTTTCTCTTTGGTGTGAATCCTTTCATGTAGAGTCTTGCGACTTGCCTTTGAGAAACCCTTTTTACAATATCTACATTGGTATGGCTTCTCTTTGGTGTGAATCCTTTCATGTGTAATCTTGTGACTTGCATTTGAGAAAGTCTTTTCACAATATTTACATTGGCACAGTTTCTCTTCGGTGTGAATCTTTTCATGTGGCGTCTTGCTCCCTGCCTGTGAGAAAGTCTTATCACAAAATTTACATTGGTATGGTTTCTCTTCTTATATACTTCTGAGAAAGCCTTTTTACAATATTTACATTGATATAGTTTCTCTTTGGTGTGGATCTTTTCATGGGTAGTCTTGCTACCTGCCCATGAGAAACACAATTCACAATATTTACATTGGTATGTGTTCTTTTTTAAATCTTTTCATGTTCAGTCTTGTGTCCTGTCTGGGAGAATGTCTTTTCACAACACTGATATGGCTTCTGTTTGATGTGACCTCTTTTTGTGATAAGAAGAAACGCCGGTTTACAGCTGTACCAGTATACGTGTAATTTTGCTCTATGTCTTATCAGATGCTTCACATAATAAGTGAAATCACTAAAAACCCGTCCTTTACAGTACTTACATTTGTATGGTTGGAAATAATATGACTCAAATAGGTGTCTTGTCTTCATGGCTCTGAAATTAGAATCAGATTATTAATCAGTCAAAAGTGCATAGATTAAGCAAGAGGAAGCTGCTTGGCACCGACCATGAAGACAATTACAGTTGATGGAGGTACTTATCATAGTTGTCAGCGAAGTAGTTCCATAACTTTCTAGTAACTGGATCACGTATAAATTGGAATGGTAAAGGGTCAACAAGTTTTAACCTCACCCCACAAGATTAAAAAAAATAATTGGATTTTTTTTTACTAAATTAAAAAAAAAAGTATTGGTACTATTTGGTAGCCTAGCTTACACACCTTGTCCAACTTACAATGTCACACATTTTTGCATTAGGTAATAAGTCTTGGAATAAGTTTTGGAAGTTGCACTTCTCGGGAGATGAAACAAAGTCCAATTTTCAAAACTGACTTCTTTGTAATCCACTGTGACGTACCTATGACTACAATGTCAGGGTCAGAAATTCGCAACCAAGTGCCAGTGGAATTTTGCAAGAATCCATGGATTCTTGCCAAATAACTTTGCATGATTAAACTGAAATATTTACGAGATCCATTTAGATTCTTGTACAGTAAAACCTTATTATAACGAAATCTGATACAAGAAAACCCCTGTTATAAAGAAGTACATGTATTTTTCCAGAACCAAGATACAAAATTCTTTTGTTATTCATTGTTTTTACAACCCTGATATAACAAAATTTGGATATAAAGAACTAATTTCTCTGTCCCTGACAATTTCGTTATAATGAGTTTCCACTGTAATTTTGTTGACGAGAATCTTTGCGAGAATGGTTTCTTGGATTCTCGCCGAATTTCTGACCCTGAATGTGTGACAGAGTTAATTGATCCAGTGGTTTAAAAAAGCACCATAGTCCAGAAGTATACATTTTTATAAAGGCAAGACATCAATGAATCTCAATATAAATACAGATTTTGTGTAAAAACAACAATTATGAAGATAAGGCGGTTCTCGAACCACAAGTCTCGCCTTCTTTCGCAACTGCCTGCTTTCGCGATTACTTTTGGTAGAAGTAAATGAACCTGCAACCCATGGTGACCCCGAAATGGCCTTCCAAACATTTGGCTCTAAATGTTGACTGTACCCACAAAGTAATTTAACCTAAGATGACTCCTGGATGACCTTGGATGACCCCGAAATAACCTTCCAAACATTTGGCTCTAAATGTTGACTGTACCCACCAAGTTTCATGCACATACGACAGTTTTTAGTAATTTGACCTCAGATGACCCCTGGGTAACCTCGGATGACCCCAAAATGACCTTCCAAAATTGGACTCTAACTGTTGACTGTACCCACCAAGTTGTATTCCCATACAACAGATTTTAGTAATTTGACCTTAGATGACCCCTGGGTCACCATGGATGACCCCAAAATTACCTTCCAAAAATTTGACTCTAAATGTTGACTGTACCCACCAAGTTTCATGCACATACGACAGTATTTAGTAATTTTACCTCAGATGACCCCTGGGTAACCTCGGATGACCCCAAAATGACCTACCAAAATTGGACTCTAACTGTTGACTTACCCACCAAGTTGTATTCCCATACAACAGATTTTAGTTATTTGACCTTAGATGACCCCTGGGTGACCATGGATGACCCTGAAATGACCTTCCAAAAATTTGACTCTAAATGTTGACTGTACCCACCAAGTTTCATGTCCATACGACAATTTTTAGTAATTTGACCTCAGATGACCCCTGGGTGACCCTGGATAACCCCAAAATGACCTAAAACTTTGGCTCTAAATATTAACTGTACCCACCAAGTTTCATGCCCATATGACAGTTTTTAGTCATTTGACCTCAGATGACCCTTGGGTGACCTTGGATGACCCCAAAATGGCCTTCCAAAAATTTGACTCTAAATGTTGACTGTACCCACTAAGTTTCATGCCCATACGACAGTTTTTAGTAATTTGATCTCAGATGACCCCTGATGACCCCGAAATGACCTTCCCAAAATTTGGCTCTAAATGTTGACTGTACCCACCAAATTTCATGCCCATACGACAGTTTCAGTAATTTGACCTCAGATGACCCCTGATGACCCCGAAATGACCTTCCAATAATTTGACTCTAAATGTTGACTGTACCCACCAAGTTTCATGTCCATACGACAATTTTTAGTAATTTGACCTCAGATGACCCCTGATGACCCCGAAATGACCTTCCTAAAATTTGGCTCTTTACTGTACCCACCAAATTTCATGCCATATGGCAGTTTTCAGTAATTTGACCTCAAATGACCCCTGGGTGACCCCGGATGACCCCAAATGACCTGAAAATCTAATCAGGTTGAGAACCTCTGGTCGCGCTACTCCCCACCAAGTTATGTCACTGTACCCCATACGGATCTCCAGATAATTTGTTCACAGGGTATTTTGCTTGTTTTCTTCTGCCTTACCCCTTCCTCCTCCCCTATACTGCCCATCCTGCCCTCTCGCACTTTCCCCCCCATCACTGAGCAGCTCGACACACTTGCCCCTATCACTGTTCAAAATTACAGCTCGATACGTCAAAGCATGGTGAAATACAGTTTTAGTTTTTTGATATTGGCCTTATTTTTTGAGATATTGACCGTATAACAGGGACGGATTTAAGCAGTGGCCCGGTGGCCCGGGGCCAGTGGATTTTGCGTCGGGCCAGTAAACTTCCGAACAATGCTGGCCCGGTGGGCCACTAGATTTTTGAGCCTGATATAACACTTACGAGACAAGATGAGTGATGGTCATAGGTGGTGGCCGCATTGCATTCTCTAAATTCTGTACATTGTAATTGAATGGGATTATTTTGAAATTTTAAAACGCTTGAAATATCACAAACAAATAGGAGTAGTAGAGTAGGTTACCCCCGGAGAGCAATGTGGGGTGTGGGGCATATGGGGCTTGGTACATTTGCATACTCAGATGATGTCATAATTATGCTAATTATGCAAATCATGCAGAAAATTGGTCTTAAACAATGTAGGCCTGTAAGTGGATGTTTTAATAGATTAGTAAAATGTGTTGATTAATATAGTTATATAATTGCCCCACACCCCACTTGTAATGGATTCGCCCAATTATTGTGGGGCATGGGACCTCTTGCAAAAACATGTCAATGGCTAAAATCTATATAACAGCACTTCAGTACCATGATTACGTAACAATTACCTAACAACATTGATGATTCATAATGGGAATTCCCCAATAAAATAAACCTGTAGAGACATGTTTTTGCAAGAGGTAATAATAATTGGGCGATTCCATTACAAGTGGGGTGTGGGGCAATTATATAACTATATAAAATCAACACATTTTACACTTAAACCTACACTAATCTATTAAAACATCCACTTATACATTGTTTAAAGACCAATTTTCTGCATGATTTGCATAATTAGCATAATTATGACATCAGCTGAGTATGCAAATGTACCAAGCCCCATGCCCCATCCCCCGCATTGCTCTCCGGGGGTAACCTACTTGACTACTAATAGGCCTATGTTGATAAATAATATAAATACAAGCTAAAACCGTTGGGGTTCGATAATGAACCCCACAAAACTGGTTCAGTACATAGGCACAAAAGAACTCGTCAGTTATATTCATCCTTGTTGTTCAATAACTTGATAATTTTGATTATTCTGAAATATACAGTTTGTTAATTGGACTTTTCTTTCTTATTTGACACCCTGGTAGTGAATATTGAGCAAGAATTGATCAAGATATGCGCCTCCAAACTCTCAAACCCCAAAATGAAAAGTTGCAATTTTAACGATTCAATTGTGCCTGTTACACTGTGTTTTATTGATTGGCCCGTGGTGCTTGTGTGCAATACAACGATGCGTTCCCATTGAAAATCGTTGAAAATGCAACTTTTGATTTTGGGGTTTGAGGCTTTGGAGGCGTAATATCTTGGTCAATTCTTGTTTTTTTAACGAACAGGGTGTCAAATTAGAAAGCAAAGTCCAATTAACAAAATGTATATTTCAAAATAATCCAACATCATCAAGTTTTTGAACAGCAAGGATGAATATAACTGACGAGTTTCTTTTTGTGCCTGGTGTATATTGGAAAATGCCATACGGCCGGGTGGTTTCACAAGTTGCCGGCTCGATCATGTCATCCGCCGCCTGGATGGTCATATTTACACAGTTTTCTGCTCTGCCTGTCACTTGAAATTTATATCTTTATTCAATTTTTTTTTTTTGTATATTAATATTTATATTCTTATTCTTGCGTGATAGTAGGCCTATGTACTACTTAGCTCGTCCATGCGCTACATAATTATATCGGATGATGATAGCTCTTGGAACTAAAAAAGGCAGGACTACTGACTGAACTTGTGTTAGTGACTACACTCTGACTCTACATTGAGTACATTCAGTACAAAACAAATTAAAATGTAAAGGTTTGCTTGACTTTAAGGGCTCGGATAATGATGTTTCCACATATTTTTGTGGGACCTGAGAGCACATCAGACATATCGAATTACATTTTGAAAACGAGGAATATCAAATAATTTAGATTTTTTTTTATATTTGCGATATGATCATTGTATGATGACAAATAATTAAAAATTGATATAGATTTTTCCCCAAAAGCACCGACAAAAAAGTTGGGGTTTTTTTTGCAGTAGAACATATTGAAAAAGCTGGGCCAGTAAATTTATTGCAGGGCCACTAGATTTGCCATTTCACTGGCCCGGAGGGCCAGTAGAAAACTGAAACCTAAGTCTGTCCCTGCCGTATAAGGCATCAAAATGAACTTTTTAAAATTGACGAACGCCTATTTGCACAAAATGATGCTTAAAATCGGAAATAGACCAAAATATAAAAAAAAGAGAAAACCGTTACATCATATAACAAAAAAACACTGTTTCCAAAAATCTTTTTTTTTTTTCTTCTTAATCTTGAGGCACCATTCCAAAAACGTTTTTTTTTATAGTTTTTTGATATTGGCCTTATTTTTTGAGATATGACCATATAAGGCATCAAAATGAACTTTTTAAAATTTACAAACGCCTATTTGCACAAAATGATGCTTAAAATCGGAAATAGACCAAAATATAAAAAAATGAGAAAACCGTTTCTTAAGTCGATTATGCTTTTTATGATGAGCATGATTGCTTATCTATAGATGCTGTATTTATTGAGTTATCGTGTACCTAAATCGTCATTTTACCGAGAAAATGAACATTAAAATAAAGGTTGTTGAAGTTTAAAGTGGTCACATTTTGCACTTTGATCGAAGCTCACAGGAGAATGCGGCAGTTCTCGTTTTTCTAACTTACATTGCCTGAACATTGGGTAAATCCACAGCCCCTTGAGAAGTTTTGGCGAAATCTATTCATATCCTAATTGATGTTTAAATCGGGGGAAAGAACTTGAAAAAATTCACATTTTATCAGCTAAAACGGAGCCATTTGACCGCTAGGTTTTTGTGAAATCAGTGCTTCCATGGTGCTTCCGTAAAATGCGCCGCGCATACAGATAAGCATTGCGTATGGGTAGCGTATCTGTGCGTTAACAAATTCCACGACTACAAAACGCGATGCGTTGTTGCGCGCGTGTACCCCGATGGTACAACAAAGATTTTCTTTCCTTTTAAGGGCGTACTACACCCATATATTGGTTTGATTGGTCTAAAAAAATATTTTGTCATTTATAGCTAGGCGATATATGCACTGATCATGTGAAATTAAAAAAAAAAGAAAAACATCGAGAAAATGTAGTTTTTCACCTATTTGTCTTAAAGTTGACTGGTTGTTAAGGACGCTTATTTTTAGCGATCCACGTAGTCTCCTTCACAACCGGTTTGTTTCTGCCGTTTCTAACATTCATCGATATTCACATACAGTATTAGACTCGCTACCAGTCCAAAATATGACCTGCCTATGTATATATTTAGGGCTGACACGTCATTTGTATTACCAATAGGAAATACACAGGTCAGACTTTTGAAAATAATTCTTTAGATTTGGTCAAAAAATTGGTAGCCGCTTCATTATGCTATATCTAATCAGACATTTTGTCGAAATCAAATTAAGGATCGAATGCGTTTTAGTGTCCAAAAGGCAAAATTACCGTCAAACTTTCGCCGAATTCTGCAACTATTATGGAAGCCCTCGAGCGGGTGCACAGTTAAATCGGGAATAAAAATATCCGACCTTTGTGATCAAAAACAATAAATTACAACTTTGGACCATGTTTGGACGTAACTATAAGAAAAAAAACACTATTGCCAAACATAGAATAGAACATTTGACATCAACTTGACAAACTAATGAAGAAAATGTGCTCCATAAACATTAGATAAGTGCGCAAAATAATCCCTATTCAAATGCGTGTATAAAACTGAACAGGGCCGGACGGATACTAGACTACCGCATAATTTCAAAGTTCTCGTGTTGCCAGATTCAAACATCAGCATAGCGCTTTCTCTTGGTAAAATCCCTGATAAAATCAAGATTGTGACCGTCGTCTTATTAAAATTGAATTTTAAGCGTTAGAACATAACAAAAAACACCATACGGGTATGCTCTCCCCGGAAGGACCCTCCATTTTTTTGGATTCCGCAGCTCCAAAAGACCCGTGACCAAAATAGAGCTATTATAGCATACGTAAACACGGTAACTTGACAATTTCAGCTCTAAAAGACCTAAATTGCTTGATCATTCTTCACATTTCTGTTTTTTTTTGTGTGTGGTTTTTTTTTTGGCGTTATTCAACCAGAAAGCTTAAGAAAGACCCAATTTTGACTATACGCAGCTCCAAAAGACCCCCTTCTATATTTGTTGGCAGCTCCAAAATATCCCTTTTCGCAAGATGACGCTGTCAGCTCCCCGGCGCTCCCGGGACCCACCACCTACTAAATTCAGAGGGAGCACACCTCAGGAGCATACCCACCAGAAATGTATGTTGTGCCCTCCGCGTGAGGTGACATCATGGGCGTAGCTAGGACTTCTTAGGGGTCAAAGGAGTCAAAGGGCAACCTCATTCAAGGGGGAAATCTTTAACTAAACAAAATAGGCTCAAAAGTAGGCCTACAAAAAAGACCCTAGTAAAATGCTTCAGGGCGACCGCATCCAAGGGGGGCGGACTTCCCACAGGGGGTGGGGGTAGCGTTCCCCATTTCCCCCTTATGTACGGCACTGGACGAGGAGAAATTTGCTTAATTCGCATAATTTGGACATTTTAACAAACCGCATTAATTTTAGACATTTTAAGACATGGTAGTTTAAATAAAGTGAGTAGAAAAAGTGAACATATTAAATATTATAGGCTAGTAGGACTATACCCGGGTCGGGCCCGGGTATATTAATACTTGGCTTTTGCAATAATATAGGCCTTCGTACAAAACTTGCTTGCCCCTTCTTGGCCTGCCTAAAACTGAATACCGGCTGCCATGTAGGCCTAGGTATAGGGGGACAATGTTTTGGTATGTCGATAGAGGGGGATTGGCATGTCAAAGTGGAGACTGACAAAGATTTGTTGGCATGATTGATGGGGAAAGCAATTCACCACCCCAGATGGCGAGTTGCGATAATATAAACTGAATCAGCGGTGAAAAGCACGAGTATAGGCCTACAATTCCGCAAGTACATTTTAAAGGTGACACGGGAAAATGAAAGTTAAAGGTTATAGCCCGGGGTCATGGGCCTATAACACTACTAATATATTAGATGATGAATAAGCATGATAAAATGAGCTTCACTGGGGGATTTCCAAATGGTGTAGGCCTACCAACTGAAATTTCTTACCCCTTCCCCGGCCTTCATAATCGCCTTTGTTGTCCCTGTTTGTTGTTATTTAGTGTCCGTATATAGAAATGCTAACATAGCTTAGTATTAGTGGTTTAGCCAAACGCCGAGTATTAAAGACAATTAATCTCATCCCGGAAAAAATCAGACTTTACACTAATCTAATTAGCTAAGCCTAGGCCTATAGGCCACCTACATTATATCGGGCTTCAACTTTGTCAATTGGCCTACTGCTGTTAGGAATATTAGGCTTACATTTCAAAAATACCTATAACGACAATTTAAATGACTTATCCTTTACTTTTAGACATTATAAACAATTTTGATTTTTCATACTTTCCTGGGATCACTGGATAGGCCTTTAAAATTTGTTTTTTTCCTACTCCATGGTTCCGTAGGCTATTTGCACAATACGCCGGGATTTGAGCTTAAAAATACCTAAATATATACATACACTAAAACACGGCAACTGGTTATCAGCGAAATTTACTGTCAGCCCTCTGTTATAACGCATAATGGATTGTGGGTGACGAGCAAAATTAGCGTGTGTCAAAATTCGGAATACCGTGGCGGCGTGCATAATTCTATGGAATATATTTGATTTTTTGCCTTGGATAGCGACAATCATAGGTAAGACACGAATAACATTATTCCACTTAAAATATTATATCACTGTATCAATTTTGGAGTTCCTAGTTGAAATGGATTAGAAAACAACGGTAAAATAGTTACCAAAATAGGGATTTTAAGCTTTAACGAGCCTTACGGAATGTGGTGGTATAGATGACGAAAAATGCAATTTTTTTCAATTTTGCTGTAATATGGTTGTGATAACCTGTTACCTATGGCTTGATTAAGTTTCAGTGAAATAATGTTGCAAGTTAAAAATACAAAATATAGCTCAACATTGAAAAGAGAAGCATTTTAAACAGTTCGTATTTGATAGATGTGGAACACTGAAAATCACCAAGTTCCTGAAGCCATCAGGAACCACTTATTCCCATTTTACCTATCAACATTATTTCTCTAATGCGTTAGCAACACATATCCAAAATTTTAACGAAATCCGTTAAAATTAAGCTTTCCAAAATGAAGTGAATTTAAAACACCAGTGATGTACCACCTTTTGGCTTCTATCTAAAAAAGCATGTAAGCTACGTTGATACCGATGCCACCAATAGAACGAGAAGATTTGCCCCTTCATTTTGCATACCACTTTGGCCAATTTTTTTTCTCATTTCTTCACAAAATGCAAAAAAAACCGCAAAAAAAATGCAATGGGTGTAGTACCCCCTTAAATTGAGGAAACAAGTAAAATCCATAAAATAGAGCAGTTGGAGTTAACAAATCCGGATTTTCTTTCCTTGCATTTATAAAAAACATAATAAAGTAAATACATTTCAAAAAATTTTGCGAAAGAAACAATGTCTAGAGTACACAGCCACGTTAATGAAATCTGATGGAAAATGAAAACTAAAAGTCATCTCACCAACCTGTAAAAAAAAGGACTTTCATGGGCCTATAAATGAAGAGCTTTGTTGCAAAACCCCTTACATCCACTTTTGACTTTTTGAGAAAAACAGCTTTTTTTAATTGTGCAAGTATTACTTGTTCGATTTAATTCAATTTGGGATTGGATAAAGTGTTGATGAATAGAAACTAAAAGAATAGGTTTGGGACAATTTTCAAGGCTTCCTATTTATTTTATTATTTCTTTTATATCGCACCTTTTGTGGATGTAAGGGTTTTGCAACAAAATAAATATACCCCTTTTCTAGAAACCACCTTTGCAATCAAATTTGAGCCCATTTGTTTGCACTACATTATGTAACTTGACTAATGCTTTGAAAATCAAAAAGAAAAATTGAAATATCTCATTTACTTTTTTAATTATGAATTTTTAATTAAATTCGGGAAAATGGCATTTTTTGGGTATTTCCGAAGCTACACCTTTTGTTAATTAAAATGATTTTTTCAAACATAGTGACCCAAAAACAGTTCCTTTTGGTTTTAATAGGTAAGGAACATTCCAGGCTACCATTATACATCAAAAAATTTAAAACAAAACAATTCTATATTCATTTTAAGTTCAGATTTCGGAAATTTCTAAGATTTCCCAAACGGGAAATATGCGATAACTCCGGAAGGGAAGGTAGTATGAAGGTCAAACAACCACCAAAATGTGTATTTTTACCCACACTATATCATTATGCCAATAACTCAATTTGGCCAAAAGTGGATGTATTGGGGGTTTTGAAACAAAGCTCTTCAAATATACATCAGCGATAAAAACATGGATTTTGGAACAAAGCTTAATAGCTAAAAACCTGTACCTTGATGCAAAAGTTTAATTTGATAAATTAGTAATTTTGACTTATTAATTATATCCCGGGTGGTCTAAAAGAAAAGATCGCTGATAATCCAATTGACACACAAAATGGCATACATACATAGCCACTGCCAGTCTCTGGTACTGTACATAGGAACGGCGTACAGCAAGCGAGTCTAGCACAGAGGCTTCTAGACTGAAGGTCTTTCACTAACTTTCTTTTTCTTTTTTACAATATTATTACTCACCTTTTAATAGAATCATGAAAATGAAATCTGACTAAAATGATACGTGACTGACTGTCTTCACTCAGCTTGCTGTTCAGGCCAGGTGACCTGCACTGCAGGAAAGGCGATTGCACTCAGCCCTGATTGCACTGCTGCAGGCTGGCTGCAAATGAGCTGTCAGGTGAGCTGCAGGTATGCTGTTTGTGGGCTGTTCAGGGAATACAGAGATTTTTACTGCTAGGGGCCTGCTGTTTTGTTCAGGTTTTGCTGGGGTTTTCAGCCTGGTTTTCAGCAGGGGTTTTCAGTTTTGTTTTTGTTTGAGCGCCCTCTAGAAGTTTTTTTTTTTTGCCTAGAAAAAGTTTGAATATCGCGAATTGAGGGTATTACGACAGGAAATAACCGAATAAGCCACTATGTTTTACTCAGTTATATACATAATATCACCCGAAAGTAAAACCGTAATTGTTAAGTTTTGTTTAATCAGTAATAATGATGAACAAGTATTATTTGGACTGAAATGGAAAAGAGAAATAAGGACATCGAACTAGAAACACTATTTTGGTCGCGGGAGCTATGATATTCAGTGAAATTGTTGTTTTGGACCTTTTAAGCTTACTTAAAATTATCATGATTATAGGTTAAAATGCAGTGAACAGGTAAGTCAGTAAAATAATATTGGAGATATTTGTACATGTGTATTGTTTATAAGATTCCTACTGTTCCGAGATTTGAATAGAAACTTAAATGAAAATCGTGTCGTGATGTGGAATTGGCGATCTTTTCTTAGTTTTAGACCACCCGAGTTCATTGGAGTTTATAACTCTAGGTTAAAATTACGAATTTACCAAATTACACTTTCACAACAAGGTTAAACAAGCTATACAAACATACCTTTTATTTCGTCGAACAAGCTTTATTTTGTTCCAAAATCCACGTTTTTATCGCAATTTTTTTCTTATAATAGCTGAATACAAAACCATTGATGCAAACTCCTAAACTTTCGCGTAGCACGAGCGCTTGGTGTACGCTCGTTTTGACGGTGATTTACGCTCGCGTATCAAGCATTTTTAAGCGCGTTTGACAGTATTTTACTGCATGACGCAATTCTGTATTTATTCAAGATGGCGAATTTCTCTAAAAACATGATGTATTTTTCTTTTAAAAAATCCCTCATTTCACACATTCTTTGCCACTTTTAACTCATCTGATCATCTTTTTATGTGACGGAAGTGATGCTGATTGTATGAAGGTATGTTTTTTGCTTTTCCGATCATTTTTAAATTGTTCTTTGCATGTTTGAGACAAAATCTTCTTTGCAGAATAGCTGTTTTCACATGTTTTCAAAAAGTTGTTTTAAACTTGTTTTTTACCCCATAATTTCCCTCATTTATCGAATTCGAAGCCCTGCCCTCCTTCCAATGCATTAAACCTTGACTTCAAAGTGTTTGGCAACTGTTTAACCTTGATGCAAAAGTAAAACTTGATGCAAAAGTAATAATTTAGTCGCTATATACATGTGTAGCGAGGGTGGTCTAAAGGAAAAGATCGCCGATATATTTTATTTTTACTGCATTTTCACCATAACGATAATTTAAATCGAACATCAAATATATTCAACTGTTTAAGAATCATAATTATTATAAAGGTCCATTCAGCTCAGACCACGTGTTGTATAGAATATTAAATCACAAGTCTATATAATACAATGCCCCATTCTGTCGGTTATCTCTAGTCTCGGGCCCAAACTGCACGTGGCTCACGGTTTGTTATGAACAACAGAAACCGGCTGTGAAGGAGGCTACATAGCGATGTTGTTGGAGTGACATTCAATTTTGGAAAAAACGACACTCGACCATGGAATTTAATTTTAAGTTTGTCAGTATATAAATGGTAAATCAAGTAAATTTCTTCCACTCTGAAGACTTAGAAACGGTTGTTTGATTCCACCGACTATTTGCGATCGAAATTTACAAAACACCAATGACAGAAATCATCAACAAAAATCGAATCAGGAACTTGTTTTCACAAGTGCATCATCAACCGGAAGTGACGTGGCACAGACCGACAGAATAGGGAGACAGTATGCAACTTTCAAAATCTGCGTCAATAATAGAATATTGATTGAATAGAATTGAATACATCTGTACAGTTTGAGTTTGTACTTCAGCACTGAGCGATCTAGCGATCGATTTCTAGCCCGTCGCTCACCAACAGAGTATGGAAAAAATATTTAAACACAGGGTGTCGACACTGTGCCCCAGGGCCTTTCAGTTAAGGGTGTCTACGTTTACACATTTCACGTTTAACCGGCCGTAAGGCCAAATAAAAAAATAAACATGTTTCACGTCCCCTCCCGCTTCCTTTTTTGAGGTTTTCTGAAATATATTTTTATTTTTTGAAATTCACTTAAAACTATACAAAAAATATGTCTAGGAAGTTGGGATGCTTTCTGTAGCCTTGTTAAGATATAAGAAACATTTTAGGAAGGTTTTGTGATCATTAGAAGGGGTTTAACTCTCAGAACAACAAATAAAAAAGGGCCTCCTCCTTTTTCCAGGCATTATTGTATGTACGGATTGTACGCTAAAACAGCTCTAAGTATGGGTATTTACACCAATTTTGCGATAAAAATAGAAAATAAAAAGCCCCTCTTCCTCCTTTTTTTGAAAACCGGACGTGAAACATGTTTTATTTTTACTTAGCCTAAAATGCAGTATCCGTTTAGGAAAATCACTAACTGTTTAAACATAACAACAACAAAAAATTAAAAAAATTTTCAAAGTTTTCGAAAGTTTTTTTCGACTGGACCTACCGTATTGTGTGTAATAAGCATTTTTCCAAAAGGTGCCGCTTTTATTGGAAATGAATTGAAAAAAGTGACAAATTTTTTTTAATCAGGTTAAATTTCCCAATGGTGCTCCTGTAGAAAGGAGGGATTTACACAAGTACCTAATAATGGCGGCGCCCACAGTACAGCGTGTTAATGATATTTTCGTGGTAAATACAACAAATTTACACCTGTAAGTACCGGTACATCATCAAGCAATAATCTGGTGAAATTCTACTATAATTAGGCAATGAAATGGATGGAAGTTTGAGTCGTAGTAGGTTTTGTCCATGCAATTGAATTTAGTGATCATCAATGACATGACTGATGCAAGTTTTAAGCTTAAACAATATGGCATGGAAATGTTTGCATTTTTGTCAATAATTCATTGAAAAATTGGAGGGGGCGTTTATCAGAGGGGGAGTGTCTATTACAGACAATACGGTAGGTCCAGTGGTTCTCCAAAGTCGCCGTAAACTTTGATTTTTTTTTTTTTTTTTAACATACGATGATACGTTTACACGGTTAACCGACCGGATTGTGGTCCGTTTAAATGGATAGACAAATAACCGTTAATTTACACCCCTACCTTCAGTTCAAGTAAATTTTGATTTACCCTAAGACAGAGAAATTGAAAAACACTCGGACGCAAAATTTTTGTTGTTGTCGTGTCCAATACAAAACCAACAGTGAATAAATCACCACCTAATCACGCCTGAAACCCGCTGAAGGCGGTAAATCCCATTGGTTCCCGGTCGAGCCAAACAATACAAATTTATCTGCATGACAATGATTGACATCTGACCCGGTAAACAATAACATGGATTGGCCCATTTCTCAGCAAGGGTAAATTGAGTTTAACTTGTTGCACTGTGTTAAACTTTATTCTCAGCATAACATAGAAAATACCATATCTTCATATGATTGCCTTGTGCCGTACTATTACGCAGATTTTCCTATTCGGCAAGGATGACAATTTTGACCTCCTCATCTGTTTACAAACAGAGGTAGACAAGAGGCAGGCCTGTCAAAACTGTCCAAACACTCAAGTATCATGGTCCACAATAGACTGATTCACACAACATGAATAGGGCTTGAATTAAAAAACTGTGAAGTAGGACCATGTGCTTCTTTTGTCCAATTTGCCATGAAGATTTCGAATGGAAACAATTAAGACCCAGAACACGATCATCATCATGTCAGAAAATAATACTTTGTTCTGGGACTGATTATTCAGCAATGCCTTGCGTATAAAACTTTCAGGTTTGATAGCCCAATACAGGAAATATTTTCAGAATTTGAAAATCAAATGAAACCAAGCAAATATCAATGGCAACTGCAATCTGCATTCATTTATCAAATACATGACCCCATGATTTTGGCTACATTCGTTTCATAGGTGTTTAGTAATTGGAATAAAGTAGTAAAAATGCAAACAATTGTTTTCTTTCAGTGTCAGAAGCAGCAGCAACTGCAACGTTCCACCAACGGATACAATGGGGAAGCTCAGTAAAAGTAAAACTGTAAGTATTTACTAAATGTGCTACAATTACAATAGTACAAATTAATATTTTTGGCAAATAATGGAATTGATAATAATAAATCTGATACTGGGCGGTAGGTATGGTACAAACCACATACTTGTGTGTTAAAATAAATCAGTGGGTAGGGTGGTGTGCATGTGTGTTTGCATCTGCCTTCAAACTGGGGGTGTCAGGTGCCTCTTTCAGAAAATTCCCCACCCCTGGGGTGTTTATTAGGAACAAACAATACAGAAAATACTTTTTTTGCCTATTTTGATAATTTACATGAGTTTGTATTTTTGTATTTATTACTTCTAGACCAAATCTTCCTCGGCTCAGATTCATGGCCAAACATCAATGTTGAGCTTCTTCAGTAAGGTAAATATTAGTTAATGTATAATGCTGGTTTCATACTTTCCTGTCGCTTTGCCACTCTGACGACAATTTTACTCCACTGCGCAGTGAATGCAATGATCTGTAGTGACCAGTAGCAAGCCAATATATCGATCACTCCACCTCTTGCAGGCATGAGAATTTTCAGTTTAAAACTGAATTCAGTTTTTTTTATAGTCAAAATTTCCGCAACTTTATTTAATTTCAGCCTGTTTTTGGTACTTTTTGCCCAATTTCACGCGCATTTTCAGTTTTTTCAGTTTTTTTTTGGAAAGTGCAGTCTCATGCCTGCTCTTGGCATAAAGCCGCGAAATGCTAAATGTTGGATTCTAGTCTAGGAGCAGCAGTACAACTCTGACATATGAGAACTGGATGCAATTTTTGGCCAATGAGGACAGACCAGCAACATAGAGTCCTGCAGCATGCTTAAGCGTTACGCCGATAAGCGGCAAGCGGCAGCAAAGTATATGAAACCATAAGTCTTCAATTTACCAAAAAAAGTTGTCAAGCTTTTTGCCAGGTGTTGTTCTGTTCCATAAAACAGATGAAAGCATTTTATTTTATAAAATCTATAAATGTAAATCACAAATCTGATATTTCTGTATACATACTATACAGGTACCGGCAGGACAGTCCAAGCTGTTTAACCAACTTCCCCCAACTACATCAAAACCAGCGAGAGGTAAGTTACAGCACTACCAGTCATTAAAGTTTGTGAATTGTTCGGTTTTTGTTACTGTATTCGTCAATAAAGTCCCAACTCATGCTCACATTAATTCACATAAGCGTACGCCAATCAAGCATTATGCAACGCACAGCTAGCATTTGTGCTACACAAGCTGTGTGCAGGCCATTCTATATCAATACACAATGTTATAAGTCTTGGTTTTTTTTGCCCATTATTTAGCCGAACAAACATTATCATAGATTTAAACAGGGCCAAAGCATGGTCTGTGTTGACCAAACTTATAGCAATGTGTGAAAATTTGAATCAAAATATTGCAACAAAGTGGGCAGCCATGGCACTCTTGAGGTCTTGATACAAATAAGGTGACATGTGACATCATACCAAACAATTGTGACCTGTCTGCTTCCACGAAATGTGCGTAAACTCGCAAATTGGTAGTTTTGAGACCTCTTGGCTGCTGAGTTGATGTTCTATGTTTGTTTGCGCATCTGTTCAAGCCAGTAGTATGTCCTTTGTGAATGGCCCATTGTGCCCCCATTCACATTCACAAAGAATATACAGACATACTATTGGCTTGGACAAGAAACAAAGGACACCAACGCAGCAACCAGGACAAAACCAATTTGCGACTTTACCCTTGTTTAGTTGTAGCAGGTCACATTTATCCAGCAGTTGTCATTGTTCTTTGCCCCGTATTAAGCACACACATCCTATTTTGTTGCAGGGCCCTGCTTTTCAACATTACGCCAAATCAGACAGAGGACAAAAATGAGAGAAAGTGTCATATTGGGCTATTCCAGTTGAAATCCATACACCCCCTATGGAAGACATGACCTTAATCTCACACACAGGGAGTGTGAATTTCAAATAGGGTTACCCAAATGGGTTACTCCAATTGAAATCTACACTCCCTGTGTGGGAGATTAAGCTTATGTCTTCCACAGGAGGTGTATGGATTTCAACTGGAATAGACCATTTGGTTCTATCTGCAGCAGCATCAGTAGACCAGTCTCTTATTTGCCTTTGTTTACAAATATTGCTGTCAGAATTGCTGTATAATTATTTGGTTCACTGCACTTCCCTATTTTCTTGTAGTTCGGTATCTTCTTTTCTGCTCAATAAGTATGTCATCTTGTTGAATTCTGAATATACCGAATGCTAAGACATTTGCACCTGCCCAAAATTAATTACTTTGAGATGATTTGTATTTGTACTAGTCAACAAGCTGTCCAGGACCGCCAACAAGAAAGCACGACAGGACAAAAAAGTTGATGATGACAGCAAACAGGTGACATTACTGGAGATTAGAAACCCTTCAGATGGCACAGTTAGTACTGCTCAGGAAAATAAGATGCAGACTTCAACACCTGGTCGAGATGGAAGTGAAGAAGAGGAGGTCATCAGTGAGTAATTTGCATCCTGATATAAGGATAGGGTGGAAGCACGGTGGTCCAATGGTTAGGGCGCGAGCTTCATAATCGAAAGGTTGTGGGTTCGAGCCCCACCACGGCCAGTGTGTTGCGTCCTTGGGCAAGACGGCTTAATTCCCAATTGCTTCACTCCACCCAGGTGTAAAATGGGGAGCTGCTGGGGGTAATAATCACAATCTAAGTCAGCTGAGAGTACCTGCGCATCAGGTGCGGACTTGTGGAAGCGGAAATGATTCTGATATATCCTAATGGCAGCAGAATAATTGTTGAAGTGTGCTGGTACTTAGGTGTAGCGCACGTTAAATCACTGACATTTATAGGTTGTTGATTATTTTGAGGAAAAGTTAAAAGAAATGTTGTTGTTTTAGAGATGGGTGATCAAAGCACAGAAACCTTGACTGTCTTTTGCAATAAGATGATAACCATATCAAACTCTTGGTATTTTTTTAATCAAAAACAGTTAGTTGTAAATTTGACCTTTTTATAGTTGCTTATAATGTGTGTGTTGACTACTTAAATTCCATTCAAAATTTTGCTTTTTGAAATAAGCATAATCACAATTTTATACAACCGTAGCAATTTGTGGCCCCAAAAAGGCACATTGGTGAGTTTGTCCTCACCCTATTATTATGTAGACATGTGTAAAAGCATTGTGATATGTAAAGACAAGGTCATCAGCCCGAATCCTAGGATAAACATTTAGTAATTGCTGGTAATATATATTGCACAAAAACAGATGTTGGTTACCTCCCTGGCCAAAGTTGGCCTGGTCAATAATTCTTCCTCTTTAAGGAATTAATGTATGTTACTCAAAAGGTGGCATCAGTATTTAATGTGGTATTTCATATTTTGAGAAAATTGTCCAAAGAAATTTGGGACAAATTATACCTATTACACCTATAGTTAGATAGTGACGTAGTGTATAATTCATTGGTGACAGTTTCGATACACACATGCTAACTTAATTACACAGAGCGTATACGGAAGTCATCAAGGGTAGTTTGTTGACACTGACACTACCAAACCAAGTGAAACAAAGGTGAAATAGTAAATATATTCTAGCCATCGATGCCATAAATATTTTATTGTCATTCATTTTTATTATTTCTGTTTTTAGCTATTCCCGAGACACCAGAAAGTATTGCCTCAACAACACCATCATCGTCTAGGAAACCAACGAAATATAACATTCCAGAAACACCGACCAGTACTAAATCTACCTCCATACGTTTCAAGGCCAGTTCACCAAGTCCAAGCAGATTGTCTACATCAACAAGCAACAACACACCACAGAGACATCCAAATTCTTCCTCATTATTGTTACATGGTGCTTCAAAACTGTCTAACATTCAGGGTTATAATAGTAATCAGGGAGTCAATAGTGCCAGTGTTCACAAAATTAATTCAGGTGATGATGCTAATAATGAAAATAATGATGATAGCGATGATGATGATGATGACTACTTGTCAATTCCAGAAACTCAGTTTTGCATACCAGAAACATAATTTCCAGTTGATAATTCACCAAGTAGTGAATGTGAGATATCACCTACTCAAGAGGCTGTAAAGTCACAATCCAAGTTTGATAATATTTTGACATCATATCAGAAAAAAATTGGAGCAAAGGTAAAAAGACAGTCACTTGATAAAAGTGCAAGTAAAACAACTCTGTCCAGTATTCAGCTGAATTCAAAAAGAACAGAGAGCAAGCCCAGAAATGTATTTGGATATCACAAGCAAGAGCAAGAGAAAAGAAAAAGTGAGCAAAAACTATTTGTTGATTCCAATTCGGCGAGTAAGTCTGAGAGGAAAATAATCAGTGCCAAGAGAATGGGAAGTAAATTGTCAAGAACACATAGGAAAGTGATGTCTCCTGGATTTATAGGGAAACAAACCCAGAGTAATTCCAAGAGGAATCAAGAGAAAACTGTTTGTTTAGACCAAATGGATTTGGATCTTCTGCAGGACTGTGTAGCAGAAAATGCTGTTGTAATAGCACCAAAGTCACTCAAACTCAGCAGACCTAAAGTGAAGAGTCGTAAAGTAAGCCCTGCCCAGAAACCCTCTGCTAAGCAGCTTCCTGGTTTTACGGATGATATGGATTGCAGTATCTTGGAGGAACTTCTTGAGGAACTCCCTGGGAATTATCCTGAGAGTAATAAAGCTAAGGAGACATCTATCTTGAAGCCATCCAAAGTGGTTCTTAATTGTCCCAATCAAGTGCAGTCTTCACTGTCACTTCATAAAGCACACACAGACAAACTGTCTGCAGTCAAGATAGGATCTCAGAAGCGATCACCAAGCAGGGGAAATTCACCCTACGCAAAGAGAGTTCAAACTGAGCCAAATTTAGCTAAGTCTGGTACACATGTAAAATCATTGTTTCAGGGAAATCATTCTGCATTAGATCTAGATGAAATAAGAAGTGAGAAAAAAACTGAGAAACTAATATCTATAGATGAAGTGGATATAGGTGAAATAGGTGATACTGAAGATGAGTGTCCTATAGAAGCATCACAACCATTCACAGATGTTAAAAAACCAGAGAATCAATGTAATCAACCAACAGATAACAAAGAGGAGGACACAGTACTTGATTCTGTTTCAGCTCTACTTCAGAAGACACCCAATAGGTTGAAACCGTCGCCATGTAAACCGCAGGAGTCCAGAGGGATTGTTAGTCCTGGTACTGAAGGATTATGGGATGCGTTGAATGATTCATTCCTATTGGCTGCTGCTGAGATGGAAGCACTGGATGAGATGGAAGCAGAAGCCAATTGTAAGGTGTGTGGCTCATTTAAATTATTACAGGCATTTTCAAAATTGTTATTTCCATTTATGTTTGGTCATGCCTAATTTGAGCTGATCATGATAAGGAAGATTTCATCTTGCAATGTATGTGATCAGTTGATCATGTTTGACAGGCTGATGACCTGTAAATTATGTGCCATACATGACCATGATGTATGTTCACAATGCTGTGATCATCCATTTTTGATAGTATTGTCATCAGTAAACTGAAACATGCCGATTTCAAATGGAGTCACCCATTTTTATAACCAATTTGAAATTCACCCTCCATAGGGGGTGTGGATATAGCACATTATATATAGCAAAATGACATGATAACATGAATAGGAGGTATAGTAAGCTCTAATTCTTCACTACAAAACCATGAAATGATTTAATATTCTAATCTTTTAACACTTTTCTCTCAATGGGTTTTCTTCATCAGACGGAAGGTAAATCTGTAGATTCTCAGTTAAGCCATGAGCTTAAGATGATGTCACCATTTAAGAGCCAAGGCAGCACTCAGCCACAGGTCCAGTTACCTGCAGATTTGAAGAGATATGCTGTAACATCTGTGATACAAGAAGATTGGTAAGTGAACCACTCATACGTTAATAATTGTAGAGTATGCTTCCCCTGAATAATGCAATGGTGTATTCTGTATGTGTATATGTATGTTTGCAGTTTGGTTAGGGTTTTCTTTTTCCCCAATATCAGGAAGTCCATATGGGGGTAATGAGGTTACTTGGTAGGGGGTAGGAGGGCCAGAATTTCTTGATTTTCAGTGGAAAGATATGCTGTTTAGTGCATTTTTTCTGTGGTTTAGTTGAATTGTTTTTGGGTGTTATTAAAAAAAAACGTTTCAGTTTTTTAACCTTTACAGTGTAGGTACATGATGGCCAGGAGGTACTTTGCAGTTACGAACCAATGTATTTTTATCACTTGCATTGAATTGGGATTTATGGCTGATTCATAACAATTTCAAAGGGTTTAAAATATGGCAAATCATAATAAAAAGCACTAACAAGTGTTTAAGTTCCATGCTTTAGTGTTATATCTTTTTAATGCAAACAGTATTATTGTAGTTAATTTTTACATTCATTTATTCTTTTTACTGCTTGTAAATTATTGCAGGCAGAAAACAGTGCATGTTGTGGACCTCTGTGACCACTCAAGTAAAAGCTGCATACTACAGGGTACATGGTAAGTGATATACTAGCCTGATGTACATAGCCGAGGAAATGTATTCATGTAATTTGTAGGGAGACTTATCATGGAAATCATCATCAAATACTTTTCTTGGGGAAAAAGTATGCAACTTTGTCACCCATGCTCATCACATACTTGGAAAACAAGTACCTTTTTGCAAATATTCACTTAAAAAACAATCTGGTTGTGAATTATGTCATATCCGTCACACCATTTTCATTAAACTATACTTTGATGTCATTGATTCGCCCAGAATCATAGATGGCAAATTATTTTTAAATATAGCATGTTTACTTCAAGAAAATGTAGAAAGTTTGGGTTTCTTCCAATAACATCTTCCTAGCAATGATTTCCTACAAGAAAAAAAAGGGAAGGTGGGGGGGGCAAATGTGTCAGTTGTTATTTTTCTGTCTCTTGTTATTGCTACACCTGTCAGCATACATGTAGGAACACTTCTGATTGGCTCCTCATTATTCTTTATTACTTTTGAAATTATGTTATCTTGTATTGCCTTTTATAATAGAGTTTAAATGGCTGGACAGAACAAAAACGCATTAAGGGTAATATGAGAAAGAATCGCATGCGCAATTGACATTTGATGGATTTTCGTCCTTTTTTTTCACCAGGAGTTAAACTTAATTGTTGCTAATAACTGTTTGATGTTATATGACACTTTTCTCCAGGTTTGAGACTCCACTCCATGAGGGTAGCATAGTAGCAATACATGGGGCATTTGATGAGCAGGGTATATGCAAGATAACACCGCAACAGAACTTCATCATTGTCAACCCAGATCTATTACTCACAGGAACCAATGTTACCAAGAGTATCAGATGTCTTAGGAGGTATGTATCCTATCCCTTGGAGGCAAAATATTATATTCAATAATCTGCTCTCTCCATTACTGCATTTGAATTGTGGGGCAGATACGGGTGATGACAAAGACTCACAGCCAGTTTTGATCAGTGTAACACATATGTCTGTTTGTACTCCCTACCATAGGCTTGGGGTATCATGGGAGAAAGTGTTTTAAGACTGAATGATTTGCAAAAGGAAAAGTTAACTGCCATTGACAGGTTGGCCAATTTTAAGCTACAGCCATGAGTCTGTTTGATAAGTTCTCAGTTCCTTATGTATCTTACATTGTCATTATATGCATGTAAGCCATCTACTTTAATTGATATATTTTTTGTTTTATTTTGTAATTGATATATATTTTGTTACTTTAAACTGATTGAATATTGTATTTTTCTTGCAGATCTGTGTTAGGTGAAAAATTCAAGGTATGTATCAATAATTGTCTTTGTCTAGAAAAAACAATACATGTGTCAGCTTGCTGAATAATAAGCAACTACAACCATTATTGACCCAGAAACCGGTCTCATACAATTATCTGTGAATACCTAATTATTTAATCAAATAAACAACAGCTAAGTTTTCAATCAAGCCTCAGACTTAAAGGAGAACACAAGACCATTACATTAGCCTTTGAGTTTATCAACTCTGACCTTGGTGCCCTAATTTTCAAAGCATTCTTAAAGGGCTGAATTGACCGTCCCAATACACCAGGGAGGTGTTCATAATTGGATAAAGACATTTTTTACAATCTAGCTAGTAGAATGAATTTGACAACTTGGAAATAGGTTTGAATCTTAGAATTAGAAAAAAGGTCAATAAGGTCAAATTTTATGGAGCTATTGGTGACAGATATTATACCATATATCCGTATGTTGGTGCCTGGCTGGCCTGGTCACCTATTCCGGCTCTTTAAGCACTTGATGGCTTTAGTGCTGCGTCAGAATTGAGTGCCCTTGACAATTCTAAATTCTGGGCGTGTTTATAATACTGGATTTTCAAATTGGATTTTTTTTGTCTCTCTTAATTTGGTCAGGGATTGGATAAAGCTAGTAAGCCCATGCTGCTTGGTACTACACTACATGAGGTATTTGATGAGGTGAGTACCCTAATAGAAATATTGGATGTAGACATGTTAAGTTTTGTGACTTGTTTCCTCTCTTTGTCATCGCATGTTTTATAGCGAAGCACCAGATCTCATGCCAGCTACTCTCGTAGCTTAATACAGTTATCACACAACCTTGCCGTGAAAATCCCAAATCCATTACTCTGCGTTTGTTTCCCTGAAGATCATTTCTCCCATGCTCTGCTTGGCCTTTGGAATGTCCTGCAAGCGCATGTAGCTGCAAATGGTGGCTTCAAGCGAAAATAACTATCTTTTGGATTCAGTGTTACCAAAATAGATAACTGCTCTTGAAATTAAAAAACATGTTCTTACAATGGTATGTCTGGTTTTTCTGTCAAAATCAAATTCACTACTGTACGAGGGGATATCCAAAAGTTTTTGACATCACCAAGAAGTGAAAGAGCTATACCGATGAAATTTTGTCAGTGTAATCACTGGTCCTTATGTACATTATGGTCCAAAAATGGTCTCATAAGTATGTTTACTTTCTTCACAGGTGGCGCTAGATGGGCAGTAGGGCATAACCTGCAAGAAAGTAAACATACTTATGAGACCATTTTTGGACCATAATGTACATAAGGACCAGTGATTACACTGACAAAATTTCATCGGTATAGCTCTTCCACTTCTGGGTGATGTCAAAAACTTTTGGATACCCCTCGTATGTCTATTCGAAATATATTTTAAAGACTGACCCTAAATCCTGAAAAATCAGGGTCGCAATTAATGACAATTTTTACAGTTATGTTAAAAACAATGTTTTTCACTTAAAAATGAATGTTTTATTGCAATACGAGTCTTAAATTGATTATCTAATAATTATCCAGTATTCAAAATTAACAAATGTCCCTCAAGGAAGACGCATTATTTAATATTTAGGGAAAAAATGACCGACGGATAGGCCATAATTTGTCTAATTTAAGGACAACACAACAATTTTTTTGCCTAATTAACATGTCTCAAGCTTGCAAATTTAAACAAAACCTGAATATGATTTATGACTGTTCATATAATAGAAACACTCATCTGTTATTGTCTTTGCAGGCTCTGGCAAAGAAGTGTTTTACTGTTGACTTCCTGCGACGTGTTGTTCAGAAAACTTTGAAGAAGCCAGCCTTTCTAGTTGATATGTAAGTATTGGAAGATGGCGGCTATCTATGTTATGTTGCCATTTTTGTTTTAAACTTTGTGAAATAAAACAGATCTTTATCATTTTGTTATGGTCAAGGTCTATGCCATCATAAATCTACTGAAGACGTAATGTTTCAGCTGCAACTTTTATAGTCAGTTGCACTGATTAATAGGTACTCAAGTCAAATTAGTTCAATTGATAAGGCATTTGAGAGGTTGTGGGTTTGAACCCTGGCGGTGGTTAGTACGCTGTTGTGTAAATATTGAGTTGGCTGGAAATTCTTCTGAACAAGGAACTTTCTGCTAATTGTCTTTTGTAACCTGTATGAATGGTCAATTGTGGAATGTCTAGGATGTGCGCTTCTTAGCTGCAAGTCCCCATGTTGTTGTTTAATGGTTTGATATGGGCCGTAGTAGTCAGCGACAACCTGTAAAGTGTGCTGAGGCTTCTGGATCAATGTCTAGGCATTGTGCCTGTGTGTGTAGCACATTATAAATCACTGCACTTTTTTTAAACTCTCATTTGCAAGATTTGAATAATCAGGCTAATATCAACATGTATATTACATTTTCAAATATAGCATATATTTGTCAGAAGTGGTAGGATGTTGTTTAATCTTGAAAACATAAATATTGAAACTGGAGGGGTTTCAAGAAATCCAATAGCTATTCTCATTTACGTAATTATTTATTCTTTTCTCAAACTTTGCATATTGTTTTCTAGGTATTCTCTAGGTTTAACAGAGAAACAATTGATGGGGGATGCTGAGGAATACATGACCACCATGAAGCATTGGGCAGATAGATACCTACAAAACCAGCCCAAGGCAATGGCTACCATGGATATCAAATTGTAAGAATTATTGTCTGATAATCCCAATTGAAATCCATACACCCCCTATGGAAAACATTACCTTAATCTCTCACTTAATCTCTCATTTGAAACCTACACCCCTGTGTGGAAGATTAATGTCATGTCGTCCATGGGGGGGGGGGGGTATGGATTTCAACTGGAATAACACAATGTTGAGGCACAGAACACAGACTGCCATGATATGTCATATTTTGGAAAATGACATAGTCCCATTTCAATTACAGTTACAACAACTGATCAAAAGTATTTTGAAGATCATTGTTGTGTTTGATTTGACATTGTGTTCAATTCAATATAGCACATGATTTGAGTCCAATATGTAAGGCAATGTGACATGATCTGGTTTGTTCAGGCTGAAGTAAGCACTTAGAGATACAGGCAAAGATTTAGGGGAAACAAAAATGTTTTTTGTGGCATATTAATGTCTTCCTGGAGGTCAAATAACATGCAGGAAGATCAGAGGTGCATGACTTGAACTAATAACTGATTGATAGATGAGTGTTTGTCATAATAGCCACAGTATGGGATATTCCAGTTTAATCCATACACCCCCATGGAAGACATGACCTTAATCCTCTGCACAGCGGGTGTAAATTTCAAATGGAGTTTTTTGAAATTCACTCTCCCTGTGTGGAAGAGTAAAGTCATGTCTTCCATAGGGGTATATGAATTTCAACTGGATTGTCCAATGTACCAATGAATATATTAAGGAGGCTGTGTACTCTCAGACATGCATGTAGTAAAAGTGCAATAACTTTGTAATTATTCATAAGACATATAAAAGTATACATTTTTATGAAGGCAAGACATCAATAAATCTTAATATAAATACAGATTTGGGGTAAAAACAACAATTATGAAGAAAATCACAAAAAGTGAGTTTTTGGCAATATTTGTTAGGTACATCATAACAAAAAACACTCTTTCCAAAATATTTTATTTTGTTTTAAGCTCAATCTTGAGGCTCCATTCCAAAAACGTTGTTTTTATTTTTTTGATATTGGCCTTATTTTTTGAGATAATGACCATATAAACTTGAGAAGTTTGAGCGAAATCCATTCATAACTTGATATTTAAATCGGGGGAACGAACGTGAAAAAACCCACATTTTATCAGCTAAAACGGAGCTATTTGACCACTAGGTTTTTGTGCTTCCGTGGTGTTTCCATAAGATGCGCCGCAAGATGCAGATAAGCGTCGGCGATGCGTAAGCGTATTTGTGTGTTAACAAATTGCGCGACACGCGAACGCGATGCGTTGTTATGCGTGTGTACCCTGCTGGTACAACAAAGATTTTCTTTCCTTTTCAATTTCAAACACGAGTGGAATAGTGAAATAAAATCCTTAAAATATTGCAGTTGGAGTTTACAAATCTGGATTTTCATTCCTTGTATTTATAAAAAACATAACAAAGTACAAACATATCAAAAAAACTCAATTTTGCGAAAGAAACAATGTCTAGAGTACACAGCTGCCTTAAGCATCTGCAATTAATCTTCAACTGTGAACTGTATTTATGTGGCATGTTTGCTTTCCCAATTTCAAAAATTTAAACTTCCAAGTTTGCGTTTTGTTCTTTTTCTACATACAGCCCAGGTCAGATGAAATCAGAGAAATGCAATGTGTGTGTGTCAGGTATTAAGGATATAGAAGAAACAGTTTGGTCTCCAAGATGGGGTCTGAAGGGAAAAGTGGATATTACTGCACAGGTTAAGGTAAGGTGACATGAGATCCTGGGCAGTGTTTCTAGATCCAAAATGGCCTAAAAACGTATTATAGCAATTGACTGTAGGTTAAAGTCTGCATGGTAAGGCAAATAAAACTCCAGATGAGATGTGTTTCTCATGTTTTAAAGATATAGAAGAAACTCGAAGATGGGGTCTAAAGGTGGAATTGGTATACTTTAGTTTCACACTAATCCTCCATCAAAATTATGTTTGCAAAATGAGTCACCTTTGCCTTTTTGGTTAGGGTACTTCCAGAATTTTAATCAGAATTTTAATCAGGTGTACCACTGAGCATAGGAAAGCTTCGCCAAGAACAGGGACAAAATGTGGTCTCTTCAGATGGAAGATATACTTCTGCTTCATTACACACAAGCTATCCAATCCGTTTTTTTTCAAACAGATTCAAAGAACCCAGATGAGAAGTTCACCAAAAACTTATACCGTTCCACTAGAGTTGAAGACTGGAAGACAGACTAACTCTATTGAGCATAGGAGTCAGGTAGGTTGCTAATTAAGATCACAGACTGCTACAGACCATGTATCAACAGTCGAAGTCCCTGTGCATTGTATGCTGTGAATTCCTCACATATTCATGAGGGCTGATCGTTCAATTGTGCCATGTCTAACAACGACGCCAGTGTTGCGTGCCTTCGCGTATATGCAATCGAGCTTTGTGTGTCTTTGCTTTTACGCGAAAGACTGTAAAAATATGTGGTACGTGCGTAGCAGTTTTGCCTGTCGCATTTCATGGGACAATCAGCTCTCATTATCAGGTGATGCTGAGACTTTAACTGCTTGGAAGCGGTCTGTTATCTTTTTTGTCCATGGTTACGATGCAATAGACCTTTTCAAATTAACATCAAAAACGATAGAAAAAAACAGTGCACCAGTGCAATAAATTTTTACAATAAATACACATCCGTAATCTCTCGTAAATTCACATAAGCGCTTGCCAGTGACATGCATTATGCAAAGCGCAATTAGCGTAAGTGCTGTTCCCAACAGCTGCATGATAACTTGGAATATTATTATATACTGGGTTATCATAAACAAACGGCAGCTGTTTTCAGGAAACTTCAATTTGAAAAGGTCTATGGGGTTGCTGTAATCTGACTGGTCACACTCTTTGATTTTGCATTTACAGGATTTTTTAAACAAAATAATTGCTAACTCTTTTGAAAATTTAATTCTCAGATATTCAGAATTTTTGTCAGTCCTTCACTTTAGTTTTTGCCCTTTCCTTGTCTTTTTTATACTGGTGTAAATAATTTACACAGTTGATTTACATGTATATATAGTCATTGGGTAGGGATTAGAAGCTGTATTGTTATAACCTAAAATTTGATGGGGCTCGTTCTCCTGATCCCTCCCTGCATCTGCTAATGATTTTGCAATATGATGTTTTTGTTTCCGTTGTCAGTGTTTCATCTCATGAATTTATTGACCTGATTCCCCAGTGAACGACCCAATGACAAAATTGCTGACAATTTTCAAATGTTATTTTGATGACTTATGGTTGTTCCAGTATAGTCATGTTCAGACGGTTAAAAAATTCTCCATAATCGGCGTGCTCAAGAATTTGCGATTTCTAAGTCAATCCCAGAGTTTGTGTCCACACGACTCATTTGAGCGTTCACATGGCAGTAGCACTTGAGGACCACTAATGCATCAGTTGGGTAAATTGTGAAATCCTCTAAATTTCTTGGGGATGAATTTAGGGGCAAACTTGGAATCCTTGAGAGTGTTCACACAGCAGATTTCCCCAAGTTTTTGCTTGTGAATCACATTGCTTAATCAAAAATCCCTCCATGCGAATGTGCCTTATCTTATTTTGTCCCCAATTCTCCTTACACTGACTATCACTAGCATATTATTCGTGCATGTTTCTGTTATTTTTAACCAGGTTATGTTATACAGTGTCATGTTGGGAGACCTTGATGACCAAGCAGCTAATGATCTGGGGGTGCTACTCTATGTCAAAACAGGTGCAATGCTGGCAGTCCCTGCAATGCAGATGGATAAAAGAGGTAAAGCTGCTTTTAATGACCGCATTGGTATTGGGCTGGTAATAGATATGTGATTGATTAGGTTTTTGTAATGAAAAGATTCTTTCAGCTGTGATGGAAAAAAAAAAGGTTAAAAAAATAAGTTAGGAATGTTCTGGAATTCATATACATAATTACATGCTTTAAAATGTGTGGCTACAGTTTTTGAACAGGCTATATTTTCATTAGGAAGAATTTCAAAACAGTGACATTTCAAAATGTGTACTTTTATTGAAAAATAGCATTGTTTTCCTTCTGAATTGGTCATTTTTCGCAGAATTTTCATTGTTGGTGACATAAAATTATGTTTCTTATTGGTCAATAAATGTTTGTCTGTTTGTTTGTATACAGAGCTGCTTCATTTACGCAATCAACTAGCCTACTCCCTATCCATACCAGCAACTAAAGCAGTTGATGACAAGTGGACAGCGCCCTCATTGCCTGAACCAATTCGGGATGAGTTTACTTGTGGCATGTGTAGCTGCTTAACCAGCTGTGCTATGCTATGCAGGTAATCACCAGGTCCATTTCACTCAACTTTTAACCTTCGTAAACCAAGTAACAAATCCTCTTTTACTAGATAACTTCACAAAGGGTCCCTGTAGTAAATCCATATTACTTATGAAGGGTACCGCTTGTAAGTAAGTTTAGTGAAATGGAACTTTTTTTTTTTATCTTTCGACATAGTGAAATGGAACTTACCGATAGACTGTAATGACTGTAAGTTACAATTGATTTTCAGACTTACGAAGCTTTTTAAGGTGTAGTGAAATGGACTCCAGGAGTTGCATTCATATTGTCATGAAAATAACAGAAAAGTGCACAGAGAACATAGTTTGATGATTTTGTTAAAATACTAAGTGATTGAGGCTGTTGTAGCAACTCTATACATCAAAATTCTTGTGTGATCTAGAGGATAAATAGACAATGAAATAACAGTCAATATGTTTGGCAAGCATCCATAATAAATAGGCTACTGAAAGCAGCTTGGACCACAGGCCCAGTGTTAGATACAAATTTTGGTTTGACAGAATGTTAAAAATGACTTGTCTGTTTCGAAGGTATTTTTACGTAACTGATAGTCATCGATTTTGTACGGGCTACTGGTCTGTGCATTCGTTTCCCAGCACATGTAAACCAAAATTGATTTCATTATTTTTCATTTTTGCTAGTCATAACCAATTTTGATTTTGATCATCCATATGATCAGAGACTTCATCGGAAATGATCAGCGGATCCACTTTCCTGTTGAACCGGTGTCTGGTTGTAGTACTTGGATATCTTTCTACAATCCACGAAAAAAAGGTTGGCACACTTTGCCTGTCTTTTGGTATATCTCTTCCCCCGCTCCCCCAATTCAATGTTGGACCAAGCCATGTTGTCAACAGGTCCGTGATACCCTCCAACATTGAAAGATGGGGAGTGGGGAAGGGTGAGATATTGGGGGGAGTCTGTACTTCACATATATTGCATGCATGTTTCCCTCGCCTCCCCAATTTTAATAGGGCACGCATTTCCATTGTTTCGTGCAAGTGTGCCAACTATTAATTTCGCGGATTGTAGTCTTTAAATGTGGATCGTCAAACGTGGCTGTGCCCTCCTCTGTGAGGAGAAAAATTCAGTGAATTTAACCCACAATGTAATTTTCAGCAACCTGTTCATGTCACCAGGGTATGTCACACATATCACATGATATGATGTTGTCACTTTTTGTAACCATGGCTATTTCCTTACGGTGCATCTCATTTCAGTACGGATCCGTCATCAAGCAGTGATGAAATGCCCAAGCTGTTTACAGAGCAACTTGCTCACCTGAGTCCTCCTCATAAGGAATACTTTACACATTGGTATCTCATGTGTGTGTTAGAACATATGGCTGTGGAGAAGAGAAACACAACCAAACAAATCTGGTGCAAAGATCCTTGGGAAAGGTTTGTAATTCTATAAACACCATTCATTTTTTCTGCAAAATGATAAATGAAATTAAGGGTGGGTGGTTTAATTTTTCCATAAAATTTAATTTAACTATGGCGTTTCTACCTTATACTGAACCCTATGAGAAGTTATTCACTGGTAGATCACTAGCACCATCACCTTCGGAGCCTTATTTCACCCTCTTCATGATGAGCACTCTATTGCAATTTCCTTTTGTGAAGGTGGATTGGGAATAGTTCCTTGGACTGTTTTATTCTCTTTGTTTACTTAAAAACATCATGTAAACCTATGAATAACAAGGCTTAATTGAGCTACACTAGCAAGTGCCACGGTGAAAAGCAAAAACAATCTGATTCCAAATTTTTAGTTGAATACTTATTGCTCCAGTTGAATAATTATTGCTCCAGTTGAATAATTATTGCTCCAGTTTGGAGGCCAAATGTGAATAACAGTGGCCCTAATAGAACAGTATGGGTGGTATACCACAATTGGGGATAAAGCTTCTACTTTTCTGTTCATACCATCTGAAGGAAGCACATCTTGGTCTATCCTAGACGTTTACTAGGGTTATAAGAAAAATATGAGAATAAGGTTCCTTCAGATGCTAAAATCTCAATTTTAATGGGGGAAAGTTAGGATGGATGAGGCTGTCATTTGGGTCACCCACCTCTAATTATTAATTTATATTATCAATCAATAAATTGAATTGTGAAGTTTCTGAGTTAATTCTTTATTTGTTGCAATGTGTAAACTTCTTTTCTTTTTTTTCAGGGAGAAGCAAGGTGACTGTATGAGTGGTCTAGTCCTAAGCACCTGCCGTCGTCATCAACAAAGAGATTGCTACCTTGTTACATTCAAAAGAAAAACTGATCACAAAAGGTAATAACATTGTGATTTGCTCTCATAAAATGAGCATTTATGAAATATTGCCGATTTTTAATTCTTATCAATCATGTTAGAATTGCTTTTACATATAAATGTTATTAAATATGATTTGTGACCCAAACCAAAACTTGTTTTAAAATAATTTTTGTGTTTGCTAGGCCTCACTTGTATGAGAAATAAAAGTACCGTATTCATTCCATTAAACCAGGTGGCATAACCGAGTTGTGTGGGCGTTTAGTTTTTACATTGTTTAGGCCAACAATAAGACCATGATTCAGATTTACAGGAGCAGTTAATTGATGGGGTATGAACGTTTGGACAGTATTTATTGTGGGACATTAGAGCACATCAGACATATCGAATTGCATTCTGAATACTGAAGAATGTCCTTCTGATCAAATAATTTTGATTTTTTGAAATTCGCAATGTAATACACATGTAATACTTAAATGTGAAGTTGCGATACAACTTTCAAAGAGGGGTGCAAAATTATGATGTAAGTTTCAAACGACAAACAACACACAAATGGTGCAAGTCAAGGACACAAATGAGGAAAGCTATTTTGAGGCATATCATCATGTTTAATGTCAAATATTTTTATTTATTAGATTATTTTAACATTTTCCATTTTCATTGTTTTTATTATGACATGTATATGCAAAATGGGTAAAACCTGATTTTATGACAGGTTGACCTGGTCAGGCAACTTATTTAATGATACTTGATTTATTTTATCTATTTCAGTGTGCTCCCAATGAGCAGCCTACCATTTTCAGTGGGTGATCGTGTCGTCGTAGGTCTTGAGGAATCTCGTATAGTAACTTGTTGTATTGGTTTCATTGAAACACTCACAGATGGTCAAGTTACAATGACATCAGAAAGGTTGGTAATGCTTGCTTTCTTACTATGTCAGATACTATTTATGATGAGATTTTTTGTGTGAAGTGAAATTCTGGTGTATATGGATTGGATTGTTTCTTTTGATTAAGCATCTCCCTTCATATCAATATAAAATTTCCCAAGTTTATGATTGGACTGGATCCAGCCAAAGTGAGCTATAATCACAGGCAGAATTTTCATCCTCTTTGCGGTCTCCCAGACAATGTACATGTAGTTGGAGTGATGAGCTATGTGCATCCTATTAAAGCTGATGTGAACCTGTGATTCACTCATTAGCATAAAATATTGCTTTGCTGCCTATATCTGTGCATGACCTGGTCATTCCCTGTGTCGATATTGTTCACATTATAGAGGCCGTCAGCCTTTTTCGTGGGATCCGCCATCTTGTGGGTACTGCCGTTCTGCATGTCATGCGTTAGACATTACGCGTGACGCACCTCTTCAGTCCAGCGTCAATGCGGTGATCTTAGCAACAAGGCACTCCGTACCCACAAGATGGCGGCGTTGACGTCACAATGACTACCTCTATTAGCAAAAAAAGATATTAAGCTAAGCATGATTTTTGAGATGAGTGTCTGTATCTCATTGAGTGTGTCCGTATACAATACCAACAGATTACCAACCTTATCTTGTCATTTATTTTTATTAGGGCTCTCAAGACACAAGTTGGCGGTACATACAGACTGGATAAAGATGATGGATACAATAGCATGGCATCTAGTCTAGTAAACCTAGCCAAATTGATGGAACAAGAGCATACCAGGTAAATATCACACACAATATAAGTGGCTGCAATGAATTTGGTGTCAGGCAGCTATCAAAATACAGTTTTATTTGCTAGGGCAGCAGTGTGCAACAATGGGGTAGATGTCTCATTTAAGACAAAGACCATCATGATATGTTAATTAGGGTTAGGGTTCGTGATGGTCTTAAATGAGACATTTACCCAACATTGGTTAATATGCCTTAGGTTCAATCATGGGTGGAGACAAATTGTTAACAATAAGTAGCTGCTCTCTTCATTATTGCTGCAGTACATTATTACATTACATCAACTACCACTTTTAAAGCACCTGGGGATTCAAAGTGTTATACAAATAAATACAGGTACAAAAGAAAAAGCAAACAAGATTTTCCATAACTAAGTTAAAGAACTCAGAAACATATATTTTGAGATGTGATTTGAAGGTCTCAACAGTGGTATCATTGCAAATTGGACCTATATTCCAGTTGAGATCCATTATCCACTCCCTATGGAAGACATAACATTAGTCAGGTAACCCCATTTGAAATTCTCAGTCACTGTGTGAAAAATTTAGGTAATAATTTCCATAGAGGGTGTATGGATGTGAACTGGAAAACCCCATTTCAGTTTAAGATTGTTCCATTGACCTTGGACCAGCCACCAAAAAAAGTTTATGTATTATAAACAAACTAATGGTATTTTGGTGTCAAGCAATTACTAAAGGAGGAAACATGAAAAGTGATCCTGCCCAGGAATTGAATCCAGTATTCAGTGCAATGAGCAAAGAGACGCCATAGGAGGACACTCATGTGTAAAAACAATAATTGCCCATGCCTCTTCATAAAGTTTGTCATTTTCTCTCTATTTTTTGTAGGATACGTAACCTTGTTGTAGATTTGGAAAAACCTGTATTTGATCCATCACCTACACTACAAGGAGCAAAAAGACACCATGGTAAGACACTCATGTGAATGCATTTATCATTGTTACTACTCCCAATTTAAGTGGCCAAACTTTTTTTGCTTGTCTCCTTTATTATTTGTGACGGCGAACCTAGTGAATTAAATTATATTTATTATATAATTTCCGTCGATCATGTTACTGTTTTTCCAAACCAGCCTTACATTTAATTTCTTGAACTTATAAATGGACATCAATATTTAAATTTAGTACTGAAAAAAGGGAACAAATCATTTGCCACTGTCCCACACTAAATCCTCATTCCTGTGCATTTGTTTTAACCCAACAGTGAATACCATTCTGAAGAGCTTAAACTCTGATCAACAAGAAGCCATCAACAGAGTGTTATGTAGTCAGCAGTATACACTCATTGTAGGCATGCCAGGCACTGGTAAGATGTAACTATTGATCAAGATACACATTTTAGCCAATTTTGAAACTAGTATATTGACCTTGGGATATTGACATGGCTTTTTTAAAGTAACAAATACAAGATACTATGAACCATCACCTGACATATCGAGCATGGCCAGTAATGATAGCAAAAATGGCTTTGCCTTGCAAAACATGTGGCAACATTATTTTACCCTCATAGTAATTTAAGATTTGTGCATTATGGAAAAAACCACCAGTAAGCTAGTGAATTCAATTGATGATGTCACTGGAAAAAGTTCTATACACCATTGGTTACAGCATATCATAGCTTATAAATCAGCCTAATGAATGCATAATTTTAGTGATAAGAATAAGTTGAAATGAAACTGAATTATTCTCAATTTCAGGTAAGACGACTACCATAGTGGGTCTTGTTCGCATCTTACATGCCTGTGGCTTATCTGTGCTATTAACAAGTTACACTCATTCAGCTGTAGATAACATTCTACTCAAGCTCTGCAAGGTTAGTGTCAGAATTATATGTAACAAATTTTCCTAATAAAGCTTCCACCCAGTTAAACATATCCCAACCACAATTTTCAGTGACAAAAAAAATTGCAGTGATTTATTGTGTGCTTTGCACAGGTATAAACCTCGGCAGTCAGCACACTTTATAGGAATTCGCTGACCAGTGTGGCCCAAGACACACCATAAGCCATTCAACAACAATCAGGGACTTGCAGCCAAGAAGTACACACCCTATTCAAACCACATAAACCATCACAGCTAGGATCAGCTCCTCGGTTTCTCATATAGGTAATTGAGACAAGCAGTCCAAGGGGAATTTTGCAATGACTCAATTACTTCTTGAGAACAAACAGACTGCACCGGGGTTTGAATTTGCATCACCACACACCAATGGACTGGAGTCTAAAGCCTTACTGATTGAGCTAACTTGACTGCTTAATGCTTTAATAAAATGCTTTAAAAATCTTGGAAAAATCTGCAATTTTGTATCCTGATTTTGGAGGATAAATCTTGTTTTGCATGTCAAATTAACTACATTATTAACTTCTGCCAGATCATTCCGCAGAATTCTAATTCTGCAGACTTACAATATGTGGCATGATCTGGTCCATGGGGGCAAAAGGCGGCAAATTTGAAATTGAGATAAAGGCAAAAATATGGAGTAAAAAAACAATAAAATACATAAGAAAATAGACCTCACAAAATGTCAGAACTTAAGAACCAAGTATGCTAGACCTTTGGTGTTTTCAGTATAAAATTATGATAGCCTAATGTTTATATAAGGTATTAACTATAATAACTCAATTTTCAAAAATACCTCCTTTGGCCCCCTTGGACCAGATCGTGTCACATATATCCTTTCGTAAAGTACAGTGCCCCAGGGATTAGAGAGAATTTGTAAAAATGGGAAATTGTTTTTCTATATATAGAATGATGAATATATGTATGAAAACATATTTGCACTTTTATAGAATGATTGTTATTGCTGCAGTATTGTCAATTAACTATTCATAGTATTATGCAGCAACCTTGTTTTCTTGTATTCCCAGTTTGGTATAGATTTTCTGCGGTTAGGCTCAAAGCACAGAGTTCATCCTGACCTACATAAGTACACAGAGGATGTTATGCTGAGTCAAGTAGGCTCTGTACAACAACTAGGATCAACACTAGAAACAAAGGTTGGTTTTTAACACACATTGGTCATCCTTCGTATTTTGTTGCTAAGTTTAATGTTATGCTCTGTTTGATCCAATCTTAAATAATGTAAAGGTACAAAGAAAGTTTGAACATGTATTAAAGGGGTGTGACCCAATTGACAGCCTCATCTCACATTTTGCTTCATCAAAACTTAAGTTTTGGTATCAGAAGAAAGCTTTTTTTTTCTTCTTTTTTTTTGTGGATAGTTTGTAACCACACCATAAGTGTGTACAATCCTATGGGACATTGTTCCTTAAGTTACCTGAAATGAAGTTTTTAACTTGGGAACTATTTCATCTACTCATATTAGGTTGATAATGATTGCTAGCCTTTGCTAGGTACATTCCTAGCATGAGTCTCATGCTGGTGTTCAAGTATTTTTTTTAGATGAGGTACAAATTATGAATTAAGCTGTTCCAGTTGAATTTTGAAATACATGCACCCCCTCATGAAGACATGACCTTAATCTCCCTTGCAAGGGGTGTGCATTTCGAATAGTGTCACCCATTCAGGTAACCTCATTTGAAATTAGCACTTCCTGTTTGAAAGATTAAGGTCATGTCTTCCATTAGTGACTTATGGATGTCAACTGGAATAGCCCATTTGAAGATTCAATAGAATACTGTATGGTTACTAAATTAATGTAATCAACTGGACACAGTTTGAAGAAGGAAATAAAAAAACCCATAGTCTGTGAGAAAAGAGCAGGATTACCCTTGGTGTCAAAGTCTCCCTTTTTATTTGCTGAGTAGAGACAATTGTAAGTAACAAGTTGCTTGTCAAAAATTAACAACTATTACCCACATTTTGTTATCCCTAGCCTGTTGTAGCTACCACATGCCTTGGTTCCAAGCACAAGTTGTTGACACGGCGTGTGTTTGATGTGTGCATCGTGGATGAAGCATCTCAGATAGGACAGCTTGTATGCCTAGGTCCATTGTATGTAGCCAATCGCTTTGTATTGGTGGGTGATCATCAACAGCTTCCACCATTAGTCCAGAGTACCGCTGCAAGGTGAGTGCAATTGGTTCATTGTCATTCAAGTAGCTATTCTTCATTTCAAGTTTGATTCTTTTTCTGCTGACAGTTTTGCCAGGTTCAGTTCAGTTGAGGATTAATCCGCCTTTTCATTCAGACGCACCACCACTTGGTGTAGTTTAGCTGATGAGATGCATCAGTAGTTCACATCAAACATAACAGTCAGTCCTGACCCACCACCACATAAAGTTCATTAGAGACAAAAAGACAGCTTGTATGCCTAGGTTCATTGTGTGTAGCCAATCGCTTTGTATTGGTGGGTGATCATCAACAGCTTCCACCATTAGTCCAGAGTACCGCTGCAAGGTGAGTGCAATTGGTTCATTGTCATTCAAGTAGCTATTCTTCATTTTTTTTTCAAGTTTGTTTCTTTTTCTGCTGACAGTTTTGCCAGGTTCAGTTCAGTTGAGGATTAATCCGCCTTTTCATTCAGACGCACCACCACTTGGTGTAGTTTAGCTGATGAGATGCATCAGTAGTTCACATCAAACATAACAGTCAGTCCTGACCCACCACCACATAAAGTTCATTAGAGACAAAAAGCTTGCATATTAACAAACAGTATGAGTTCATCACAATTGCAAATTCTCATCAAGGGTAAATGCTTGCATAATAGATAACAGTATGAGTTCATCACAATTGCGAATTCTCTCACTAAGCAAAAAGACACATTCTACATGTACATGAAAAAGTTTGAGTTCATTGCATGCATATAAAATATAGGTGGCACCGTGTTGGCAGTATACGTAGTTGTCCGTGAGGGAGGTATTTGCGATGCGAGACTCCTATCTTCAACCCTCTGAATTTTTTCTTTCAAGAAGTCGATCTCCAAAGAATTCAGCCTTGTCATCATCATGTCAACACTACTACGATGTTCCACTTGCTGAGCAACTTCACAGTTGTAGAACCACTCCTCTGAGTTTGCTGATGCTGTAAGTGGGCTGTAGAATCTGTTTGCAGGTTAGGTACAGCAGATGTACATGTATCGCTGCCCGCAGAAAGAGCTGCGATTTTGGTTTTGTAAATGCGCTCATTATCTTCGAGTCTATTAATTTTGGATTCCAGTTTGACAATATAGGCCTGAGCATGGGCAGTTTGCTTGACAATGTCACCAAGTTCCTTTTGCCTCTTCTCATTCTCTTTTTCTTTCTGGATAAGTTTACGGTCCAGACTTTTTAGTCATTGTTTCATCATTAGTCTCAATAGCACTAGGGTTACCCTTGGATACAGTAGCCTTACCACGACCCTGTGTAGGGAGTTTTTGCAGATTACTACCAACCTAAGATGTAGGTCAAACTTGATGTTGGGAATTCAAACTTTGTTTATGAAAGGTTGTTTGGTTACGGGCATCAGCCATGTCACTATCATTATTGACAGGTTGTGAACCACCAGAGCGTTGGCTGTCAGGCTTAGATCTTTCGATATTACTTTCAGTAATATTTTGCTCAACAGTGGCATAGTAGTTGTCAGTATTCTTAGACTTACAAGTGATTAAGTTAAGATCAGGAGACTTTTCAGCTACATAAGCACACAAGTTGACCCCTGAATTATTTTTTGCATCAGGGTTATTTTGTTCACCTTTCTTGGCAACATTGACACAGTTATAATTTTTACCAGTGTTTACAGCTTCAGTTAAGGCAGCAGACGGTGTTACAGTTTGAGCGTTCAGGTCACACACGGAATGGGCGCAGTGGGGTTCACTGGAAATATCATAATTCTTACGCTTAAGACCTTCATTCACATCTTGTGTTGTTATCCCTCCCTTGTCTATAGACCCACAGTTCTGGACATTAGCATCAGTCATTACTGTCGGCAGGGTTGTATGCTTAGTACTACATGAAGCAGGATCTGGACCACCAGCCTCACACAACTGAGGAACTGCAATGTCAGAAGTGTCATGAATATAGTTGGCCGTCTCGATTGCCAAGAGATTGCAGGATTTACACGAGTAAACCCGATCAGGGTCTAGTTCATCCATTGTAGTGGATCCATTGGAAGCACTGGGTGCACTCAATAGCGTCAGCATTACAAGGGTTAGAGCATATTTTGGAATTGATATTCTCATTCATTAGGCCCACAGCAAGTTTAGGCTCTTCATCATGACTTGCTTCAATAACTTAGGCACTAACCTTCACAGGCTTGATGTTACCTGTAGTTGTATGTCTGGATTTGTTTAGTGGTCCACCAGAGGCCTTCTCATGTGCAGTGCAGTGATTTCATTAACATGTGAGGGATCAGGTGCATATCTCAAAATCTCCTCAATTAGTGGAAGATGTTTATCCACAAATAGGTCCATGGTTTGCTTACCATTCACCAGAACAGAGGACTGAGTGTGATACATGTTGATAACATACTGGGACACTTTCCCTGGCTCACCAGATTTGAGTTTCTTACAAATCTTAAACTGTTCTTCAACCTTCACTTCACCAGTAGCATCATAGATACATTTATGGACAGCATGGTAATTTCCCAAAGGAGGTGAACCTGTATGGGCCTTAGCGGAGCCATAGAGCTCATAAATAGCAAGTTTAAACAGCTCATAGGCAGCAGTACTCATGGAGAGCCTGACTTGGTTGCCAGTTTTTACATTACCCTGAAAGTTTGGTTTTTCACAGGCAACCATTTTTTTCTTAAGGGCTTTTGGTTTATCAAGAACATAGCGAAGATTTTCAGAGTCACTATCTTCTAATAATATTACTGACACGGGGAGTGAGACAGCTCCTTGATTTAGTCATAATGAAGATGTTTAAGCACAAACCATAGGCTTCCAAAAAACAAAAACAACAACAAATGATTGCGAGGGAAATGAGGCTACTAGAGCAGGACTACTGGCTTTGGTAAAGCCTTGCTTATGTTTTTTTTATCCATTGCATTGATTTGGAGCAAGATACTTGACCCAAGGTTTTTATTTCACAAGTAAAATCTTCAGACGTGGCATTTAGCAGAGGATTAAAAAAATGGACTAAGGAAGAATGTGTCCTCATCTCTGTTCATGTGTAGAAATGTTTTTTGGTTCACCTCAAGTTCAGTAGTGATGTATGTGTGCATTTCACTGGTCGCAGAATCGAATCGTGCGTGTGAAGTTAATTATTGTGCAGGGAGTACACACATGTGTACAACGGTGCTTTCAGAAATCACTGCTGTGATCAGATTTCAAAGGATTCAATCCCATCTTGTCAATTGCCTCAAAAATTGTTATTACCCAGAAATGTAAAAATTTTTAGTTTATTTCTAATTGTTTATTTATTTATTTGAACAGAAAATTAGGAATGGATGAGAGTCTTTTCCAGAGACTGGCCCTGCACCGCCCCGAATCCAGTATCCAGCTCAGCCTTCAGTATCGTATGAACAGCGCCATCATGGATATCAGTAATGCATTAGTCTATGACGGCAAACTACAATGTGGTAATGAATCAATTGCTAAGGGTACATTAGACATACCTCATTGGGACAGACTACAGCAGGTAAGTAGTATAGAGCTTACTCATAATTGGCCCCTTCCTGTCGTTGATGGCTTTTTGGATCGGCTACCTCCAATCAGGCCAGAAGCAGCGCAGTGGAAAACTTTGAATTACAATTTCACAGTATTCAAAGTTAATTTGTGACGTAATTAAGAACAATCTAACTGAGACTTGGTACATTGTAGGACAAATACAAAAGAAGCAAATTTTGTTTGCTAACTTTTTGCTAATTTTAATCTGCATAATTAATTAGGACTAATTTATTGAAAAATTAGAATGAGCTCTAATTTATGCAGATTGAAATTAGCAAACAGATAAACTAAAAGTTAAACGTTATTTGCTTCTATTGTACTTTTTGTACCTAGTCTCAGAGTGTCCTTACAGTCACATAACATAGCAAATAGATTTTGAATACTGTGAAAAAGTAATTGAAAGTTTTGTCTGGCTTTCAGTTTTCTGCTTTCGGCTTGAATTAGATGAACCAAAACATCATCAATTGATTTACACAAAAAAAGGGTCATTTGGTGTCCTGTATGGTTGTATCAGTGTAGTGCTTTGTTTGTTTGTTTGTTTTAAATGATCTTCCCATAGGAACTCGACAACGACCCATAATAGGAGAGGGTTAGCGGCTCGCACTACCCCCATCCCCGGTCTACACCAAGCTGGCCCAAGTAGGCCAATTTCGACAAGCTTTTTGATATTTTTTCCCATCTGCATCTGATTGCTTTATCAAGAAAGTGATTTACTGACATATCATTAGTGGTCCAGAAGTTGATAGCATGCCCAGCATCAAAGAGCTACCGATACAACACCAATTCCAAATATTAAAAAACTTTTTGTCACATTTGGATGGTGTGAAAATTAAATTTATTTTTGTTATTAAAAGTTTTGCAGCAACTGGCTATCCCATTTGATATTCATACTTCCTGTGTGGAAGATTAAGGGCATGTCTTCCATAGGGGGTGTATGGTGACTGGCATATATCCCTCTGTTCTTTCAAGTGATATACATTTTAAGATACAATTTCTACAAAATTACAGATAGAAAAACTTAACATTACCATTCCGTACTTTGCAATCACATGTTAGTTTAATTGCTTTATTCTAGCATGAATTAGATGTCTTTCCTTAACCAATTATCTTGTAAATCAGGGGAAAATGAAGTCACAGTATTTGATGAATTAATTGTTATTTTCATTTCCAGAATTTCCCAGAGAAATGGTTTCTTCAGGTCCTCAATCCATCCAACACAGTTACATTCCTCAATACAGATAAGGTAAAGATTTACTTTTATATTGAGGTGAAATATTTTGAAATAATTTAAAATTGTCAGCTATTTTAATAGTTGACATATTTGGTTTTAAAATCATACTCGCCTCTACAATATTTTTTGCATTACCCACATTTGAAATCCTGAAGGTGACTGCTTCATTTTGAATGATGAGTTCATTTTGAATGATGATATGATCTAGAAATTTGGACCTTATTAACTTATTCTGCAAATTTGAAAATGGAAAAGATGGAAATTAAAACATTGCTAACAGGAGCATATGATATACACAGATACCCCACCACACCCTGACTCCACTATTTAAACTTGTAAAATGATTTTGATTTTTAGAATTTTCTTTAATATAATAATGACATTTGTGTCTGTCTATTGTTTCCATATAGGTTGAGAAGCATAGCAATGATGATGCAGCAGGGAAATCAACTGTCAATCACACTGAAGCTGAATTAGTCATGATCCTTGTCAAAACATTGATACAGGTAATAAAGCCACTTACTCTTGTGCCGACTTTTTCATAAAAATAACATGGAAATGTCTACTGTTCTTCAGCATTAAAGTGATTATCCGTGATTTGCTGAACCTAACACTCTGGTGTCAAATTCAGATTTTTGCATTTTCAGAAAAATCATAGATGTGCTACTGAAGCAGACAAATGGCAAAAGTGAGAGTAATCTTATAAAGATAAAATCAGACATCAAGGCATGAGAATTTTCTAGCTTTTGTTGTCCAAATTTACACTTTTTTATTTATTTTCAGTCTGTTTTGGGCCTTTTAAGGCTGAATTCACACTTTTTCAGGCAGTTTTCAAAAAAGTAATTCTCATGCCTGTTTATTACTTACATTCGTACGATCAGCTTGAGTGAGGGTGTTGAATTCGGAAACTTTAATGTATGCGCCTGCTTGCAGTCGACACTGCATAGCAATTGACACTTCCAGAGGGGGAGTTATTTGGAATGTTTTTGAAATAGGCATGAGACATCACGATCAAGTAAGCCTGCCGGTATAAGTTTCTGATAATTCTTTTAAATGGTCCACTGTTGAAATGTAGTTTCACTATTTTGCCATAGCAAATTCAGAAAATTAAATTACCAAATTGATCTGTTATGTAACATGTAGCTTCATATTCATGAGAGACCATACATGGAGAAGGAAAAAAAACAAGATTATTCTCTCAATATTACAAATAACAATAAGAATGAGAGCTTTATTATCATCATAGTTTCATGTTACTTTTGCAGGGTGGTTGCAAGCCTTGCAGCATAGGTGTAATAGCCCCATATCGGCTACAATGTAAGCTGCTCTCAGGGATAATGAACAAAGAACCACTAGCCAACAATGAAGTAGAAATCAACACAGTAGATAAGTACCAGGGACGTGATAAGGAGGTCATCATCGTGTCATTCACTCATAGAGATATGGGACACGATTCACATGTAAGTCTATAAACTTTTATGATTTTTATTGGTTTTGTGTCATTTTATTTGCATATTTATGAATATTAATGAGCTCATTTGCATATTTTGCCTTCATATCCATTAATCCACTCTCCAGCTTAAACGCAATCACCGATCAACTTCATTATTATGTTTTCAGGGTTATTAGGAGTTAAGAAAGCCTAATAATGATAATATTGGATGGCTTATTTGATGATACCATAACATATCGGATTCGTCATACAAATATCGAACTCGCCGTTGGCTCGTCCGATATTTTTATGACTCATCCGATATGTTATGGTATCATGCTCAGCCATCCAATATTATATCAAACTTGGTATTGTGATAGTATATGGTGGCCTCATGTGGTGTATAGTTTTGTGGGGGCCACCTTAATTATGAACCGTGTAATTCTAGTTATTGAGGCTACAGCTAAAATATGAAAAGGTTACTCGGGATGTGCTTATAACCAGGGCAGTGTGCCCCTTGTCCCATATTAAACCTGAGTAAATGCAGATGGAGGGTATGGTGCACGTACACCCTTCCCGCACACACAAGAAAAATGCCTTGGAAAAACAATGCAAATTGAATTACGGTTTTAAATCTGTGCAAAACTTGGTATCATCAAGATTGATTTTAATGTGAAGAGATTAATTGCAGTACACCCCAATGATATCATAATAGATAAATATAGATCGCTGAATGAAGCCGACTGTGTCGCAAAAGTGGTAGAGTTCATTGGGCTACACTGATGAAACCTAACAGATTTAGAGGATGTGCTTGTGTTTCGCTAATTTAGCAATAATTACATAAAATTAGGGTACACTGGGAAATTAAATGTGTTTAAGTACATGATTTGTTCAACTTCCGTCTGTCTGTACATGAAAGAGTAGATACTGTTTTTCATTCTGTGTTTACTATAGCAGGCAATTCAGGGTTTAATTTCTAACGAATCGGCAACAAGCAACCTACACATAGACCAGCAGGGTGCTCTGTCCTTATTTACCTTATTAATCCTATCCTAGTGCAAATGTATATAAAACATGTACAGTGGAAGAAACTCTATTCCACTGATTCCACTGTATTCTTCCGAATCAGTGGAAGAAACTCTACTTGGAACCTACTTATCATAATTTTTCATACCGACGTAGCCACCTCTACTTTATTAACTTTTAAAACATGTCATGGTTTGGTCTGGCTGAAAAAGGTCCAATTTCAAATAAGTTGCATATACTCTAGTACATGGTGTATTCTGGGATGCTGTGAAAATCTCTTTTGGACCACAGCTACCTAGAGATAGGGTAGTATACAAATACAACATGTTTTGAGGGGAAGTAATCAAAACTACTGGTCCCGAGGTGTTGGATGATTTGACTACTTCCCGACGCGTCAGTGGAGGGAAGTAGTCAAATCATCCAACACCGAGGGACCAGTAGTTTTGAATACTTCCCCGAAATGGAACATGTTGTATTTGTTTTACTATACCTCATAAATATTTTCACTATCACGGTAAAATCGTTCAAACAAAAGTCAACAACACACCAGTCAACGTGCCGGCCAGCATGGTAAATAGGCCTAAGCTTAATATTTTGCTTACCTGATTTTATTGGAGGATTTTTGTTCAATGGGCTATTCCAGATGTATTCCGCACCCCCCCTATGGAAGACATTTAAAAAAAATACAATTCCAGCTGGAATTGAGATGTGTCCAGAATTCCAGCAGTCATTTTTAACACAGATTCCGCTGGAGGGTATGGAAGACATTGAGATTAGGTGAAATTCGGCTGCTAAAATTAACAAAAAAAAACAAGAGTGGGGATTGTGAAAGGCCATGATGTGCCTATGGAAGACATTCATATTTCTTAATATTCCGGCTGGAAAATGGTAAAAAATGCTCAAATTGGGCTATTACGCATAAAGCAGATAACAAATCAATAAATATATGAGAAGTCTATAAAGACCCTATGGAAGACATTGACATTTTTGTAGATTCCGCTGGAAGATGGACAAAATAGCTCTAATTCCAGCAGCTCCTAATTTCTAGTACCGATGACCCTATGGAAGACATTGGCATTTATGTGATTTCCGCAGGAATGGGAAAAATGCTCCCATTCCAGATGGACCCTATGGAAGACATTTGCCTTACTTTCAAATCCGGCTGGAAAATGGGAAAAATTCTCGAATTCCAGTTGGACCCTATGGAAGACATTCGACTTCCCTTCAAATCCAGCTGGAAAATGGGAAAAATGCTCAAATTCCAGCTGGACCCTATGGAAGACATTCGCCTTCCCTTCAAATCCGGCTGGAAAATTGGGAAAATGCTCAAATTCCAGCTGATTTGTTTAAAATTGTTTATATTTAGAACACCAGCATGATCAAACCTATGTAAGGCTTAAAGGGGTGTGTCATAACAGCACTTTTGGGAATTGTAATAGTGCAGTTACGACATCAACACAATGGAAGGCAAAACACCTTTCTTGTTTTATTTGTTCTAACAATTAGGTCATATTTTGCTTGAGTAATTCATTTATTTTGGGTTTTATCATAAGTACATATTTAAGCAAGAAACTGACAGAAAATTAGGTATCAGAATTTTATATCTTCTGTAACTCAAGTACTATACCTCTAGCTCTGTCTCAGCCTGGAAAAATAACTTGTAGGCCTTCTACTCATGAACCACCAACAGTTGCAGGAGCATAGCATTTATGGTAACAAGAATTCCTGAAAAAAATTGGTGTCAGTTCCAATTTACAATGTAATTATTATTTGAATGTAATGTTAAAGATGGAATTGCATGAGAAGTTTTGCACTGCAGCACTGACAGGAACATTTAGTGGTAGTTCATTTATCATTAAATAATTATACACTTACATACGTGTTTTGGCGCAGCGTTAGCCTTCTATTCTAGCTAAACACGTTTAAAAAAAAAAAAATGCAAATGAGACAGCTAATTTGCATATTTTGCGACAAAAATCACATGGGATCTTAAAACTGCCCCTTACCACCATCCCACCAAGTTAAATCTCTATACGCCTCACCAGTTCCAAAAAATGGCAAAAAGCCTTTTTTTTTAAATAAACAAATATGCAAATGAGGTGGCTAATTTGAATATTTTGCGACAAAAAATCACGTGGGATCTTAAGACTGCCCCTATATACCCCCTACCAGTTCCATAAAATGGCAAAAAAGCGTTTTTTAAAATAGAAAAAAAAAAAGGGAAATGAGGTGGCTGATTTGCATATTTTGTGACAAAAATAGCATCTGATCTTAAGACTGCTCTTAACCATCACCCCACCAAATTACATTTCTATATGCCTCACCAGTTCTGAAAAATGGCCAAAAGCAATTCGACAAATAAAAAAATAGGCAAATGTGGTGACTAATTTGCATATCTTGCGACAAAAATTGCATCGGATCTTACGACTGCCGCTTACCACAACCTCGTCAAGTTACATCCCTATCGCCTCACCAGTTCTTGAAATGGCAAAACAAACCACCAAAAACAATTTTTAAGTTAAATAAATTATGCAAATTAGCAACCTAATTTGCTAAAAAATTGCATCAAGTCTTAGGGCAGCCACTTACCACCACCCTACCAAGTTATACCCCAATACACCTCACGTCCTCACCAGCTCCGAGAAACTGCCGCTTACCACAACCTCATCAAGTTACATCCCTATACGCCTCACTAGTTCTTCAAAATGGCCAAAAAACCAAAAAAAACCAATTTTAAGTTAAATATGCAAATTAGCTACCTAATTTGCATATTTTCTTGCCAAAATGCATCAAGTCTTAGGGCAGCCACTTACCACCACCCTACCAAGTTACACCCAGATACACCTCGCCAGCTCCGAGAAACTAACCTGGAAGCCAAAGGCATTTAAAAACAAAGTTAAATGTATAAGACCCCATTAAAGCATAAGGCAATTTATAAGTCATTTTAAATGATTTTAAATGTGACGTATAAAATTTGTCTATAACACAGGGAGATATAAAATGTAGGGATTTGGGTACTTTTTGTTCATTTTTCACAGAAATTGAAGGATTTTGACCTTTTTGTTTGTCTGTTTACCCCTGGGTCGCTGAAACAAAGAATTATATTAATTAAATCACCTAGAAGAAAGATAAAAGCAAAAGGATGCTTCATTTAGTTAAAACAATAGTAACATCCCTGTTGTGTACAAAAATATAACTCTATACGACAATACAAATCAGGATCAATTCATGGACTAAGTGCGAGGGAAATGTTGAGTATGTAAATTAAATGGAACAGCCAAAATGCCAATGAGTATGTAATTTAACTAGAACAGCCTTAAATTGATATCGATATTAATATTGACGTCACAGATTCGATTTGTCACGTGATCGTCAAACCTGTACTAAAGGTGTCAGTTCTGCAGGAACTGACACAAAAACTGAGCACAGTAAAAATCAAGCTCGGGCTCTGTCCTCGATGTCAGTTGGACTACCATCGCTAGACTATTTTCTCAGGGGGTGTACAGAGATATTGGGCTATTCCATTTGAATTCAACACACCCCCTGTGGAAGATTTTGGAATTCAACCAAAATTCATCCATTTGAACTATTCCAGATCCCACCATTTTTATCTAAAATTGTAGAAAAGGTGTGGAAGATTTTGGAATTCCAACCAAATTAAACGGTTTAGGCAATTCCAAATCCAACCAGAATTTGTGGAAAAGGTGGAGGAAAATTCAGAATTCCAAGCACATTTAACAGTCGAGCCATTCCAAATCCAGTAATTTTTTCAAAATGTACCTCAGAGGTGTGGAAGATTTTGGAATTTAACACAGTCGAGCCATTCCAAATCCAACCATTTTCCCAATGTACATCAAAAGGTGTGAAAGATTCAAATTTGACTATGGCCAAACATAGCCCAACTGCTATTGGTAAGGCTCCAGCAAACAATTCGTAGACATATGGGAAAACATCTGTGACATAACACATTTTTCCATAATTTTTGAAAAACATTTAATATTGGAGACAGGCCTATAATTTTTAAGTTCATTAGGATCCAGGGTGCTTTCTTTATGATAGGGGTGACAATAGCTTGTTTCAAGGAGTTGGGAAAAGTGCCAGACTTTAGTGATATGTTAATAACTGTAGTTAAGGTGGGAATGATTGATGACATGCATTGCTTGAGTAGCCAGGTTGGAATAACGTCAAGAGAACAATTCTTATTTGGTAACTTGCATATAATTTTTCTGACGATTTCTTCCTCTACCAAATTAAATTTTTGCATTGACTGTATTTTATTGAGTTCTTGAACTTCTGTATGTATTTGGATGTTATTACCATTTTTGTCCAGATTATTTCGGATTTTGACAATCTTGTTTTTGAAGAAGTCGGCAAACGAATCGCTAAGTTCTTTGTATGAGTCACATGATGGTAGAACTTTGGCACCCTTATTGAGAAGTTTATTTATAATTTGAAAAACCTGTTTGTTGTCAGCGGCTGCTAGTTGTTCATTATAATAAGATTTCTTGGCTTTACTGATATAGATCCGAACAGACTTGTCTATTAAACTCATCTGACCAAAAAGCAGTTATCACAATAATATGGCAGCGAGACAAAGCCATACAAGCACGTTTGAAATATATAATGATATAAAAACGAGAAAGGCCACCGAAGTGGTGAAGTTGTCTTTTTTTTCATTTTTAATATAGAATTTCTTAGTTAATTTAACACATTTTTTCGTTATATTTAATATCCTGTTAAGTTTGAAGTCCATAAATATACAAAATCCTCTTCAAAATCTAATTTTTTTGTTTTTCAGCTTAAAAACATATTTTGATCCAATGGCCTCCATCCCATTCCCTAAAGCCTTCCTTTCTTCCTGAATCCATGACTCAAGACTGGTACTTTGCTTCTACAATCTGTGCTCATGCAAGGTGTGTGATTTGATTAAACATATGATGTATTCTTCCTCTACTCCCTACTCCAGAAAAATACAGAACTATTTTTTTTTAAATAAAAGAAATATTATCCTGTTATGCCACATGAAACATAGCTAAATCCTTATCCTAAGTAGCGATTAAAGTCAAATTTTAATATTTAGCCAGTTTAGGGATCTGGAATGAGCGTTTTGAGCGTTTCGACAGTATTTTTTTGTGGGACATGAGAGCACATCAGACATATCGAATTTCATTCTGAATACGAAGAATGTCTTTCTGATATCAAATAATTTTCATTTTTTGAAATTCACGATATAATACAAATTTGATGACAAATTATTAAAATTTGATATTTTTCACATTTTTGATAACTGTTCTCAAAGTAAATTTTATAATTCTTATGATATATTCTTAAAGTGTATGTAGTTGGGAGGAAAAGCAGGCGATCAATTGAAAATTTTGACCTTTCATATTGAAGATACGGATTTTTTTCCCAAAAAGACTTAATTCTTTTTGGTGTTTTGGGGAAAAATTCATATCTTCAATACGAAAGGTCAAAATTTTCAATTGATCGTCAGCTTTTCATCCCACTTGTAACACTTTAAGTATAAATCATCAGCTTTATAAAGTTTACTTCAAGTACTGTTAACTATTAAAAATATCAATTTTTAATGATTTGCCATAAAATGTGTATTACATTGATAATTTCAAAAATCAAAATTATTTGATATCAGAAGGACATTCTTTGTATTCAGAATGCAAATTTTCGATATGTCTGATGTGCTCTAATGTCCCAAAATAAATACTATCCAAACATTCATACCCCATCCCTTAAGGTTTTTGTTGTGGAAATGGACATTGACACTACAAGTACTGGCATAGGGGTTAGGCCTACTGTTTAACATTTTAAAAAGGCACCGAGGTAACTTATTATTAGGGCTAATTAAGTATTATTTTCTTTATTTTGAAACAAGTGGTCACAGCCCAATATCAACAGTACATTTTGGAACTGCGGATTTAATTTTATTGCAATTATGGTTGATTTTATACATTGATAATAATGCAGGGGTGTTCTAAGCCCGGTAAGAAAGTAGCAAATGAATGTAATTAAAATGTCATCTAACAGAGAAAATGTCAAATAAAAATAAAATAATTAAACATTTAGGCCTACATGTAGCAATTCTCAATTTTGGATGCAAGTGGGAAACAGTACACTCAAAATCAATTGTTGAAGGCCTTTATCATTTCATTGCTACACCAAAATTGTGCTGCAAGGCATAAAACAATAAGAGGAATATAACTTAAAATATGTTTGAGAAAGGGATATTCTTGTCAAGCATATTTCAATAATTGTAATATCACATTTAGTTCAATCTGATATCATTATCAAATAATTGGTAGATAACTACAATTTAATACAACATTGGCAATTTTTTTTAAATCCCGCAAGAAAAACAACAAACGGTTTTGTCAATTTGTAATATTAAAAACTATAAAGTTACAACAATTTTTTTTTTCAAATTCAGTATTCAAGCATGTTACAAATTATAATAAAATTATTTGATTACTATCATGTACTAGTATGTGTGTCCATAGACCTGTATCTGAGTATGTCTGGTACATACTTGGTACATGAATATTTTGCTTGTACATGTTCATATAAACAGAATCTCAAACTTAAATCTCAAACTTTCTCATAGATCAGGACACAGTTCTTTGACCACAGAATGTTTGAACATTCATAAAATGACCTTTGAATGTATTGAGCACAAAACCTCATACTCTGCAATTTGGGGTCAAATTTGAGCTCCAATTGGTTACATTTGGCATTGAGAGTGTTGAGGTCCCGGGGTTGGGTCATTGTGATCATTAAAAATAAACATGGAACATGCATGGAACAACATTTGCCAGGAAAGACCTTGGTGCCAAGACATTCATATGTCCTTGCATATTTTAAACTGTATATACCATGTACTGGTATAGGCTACTGGGCAGACAGAATTTGGAAGTAAAAACATTTATTTTAAACCAAGGAAGAATGAACTTTCATGGATATTTTAGATTTGGTTTAAAAATTTCATCTGATACTTTTATGTACGGTTTTAAACTATTTCAATAAAGCAGAATAGCCTAAAAGTTCAGAATAATTAAAATGTAAGCACACAAATAATGTCAAATCTACTAAAGTAAAAAATATTGGCATGCATGAACTTTTTAAGCCTATATATTATTAACTTGTCCATTTGAACCCCAGGATTTGAACACAGACTGCAGAAGACAAGTAACTTTGTTTAATTTTAGTAAACAACAGGAATTGAAAACTTATTACTGGTATGCCCTATTACAATATAAAGCCAGAAATGAAATTAGGGTTTTCTGTGATAAATAATTTGGTAAAACACATGGCTTCATTTACTTTACAACCATAGCTCTTGCATAGGTCGGGGGGCACAAGTTTCATAGTGTACATACATACACATATGCGCGATCGGAGATTTCAATGGTGCATCAATGTTAAAACAACATTGAAATTCAATTTGAAAGTTGTAACAACGTACATTGATTCCACATAACATCAACATGTGCCTGCATTTTCCATTAATCCACTCTGCAGCTTTTATGCATGAATATTAATGATCTGATTTGCATATTTTGCGTACATTTTCATTAATCCACTCTGCAGTTTAATTGCAAAGGCCGATGAACTTCAAAGGGGGAGTCACTCCCACTTTGGAGGTGACGCGTATGTAGGGCTGTTAAGACCCCACTTTTCAACGTCGCTGTCACCCAAAGACCCCATATTGTTTTTTGAACACATGCTCTGTCACCCAAAGACCTCTTATTTTTCAATTTGAACAGCAACTTTCATTTATCACTGATATTTTTTACTTATTTTGAAAAAAACAAAGCTACATGCCTGGGCTACATGAAGCCATTTTGAGCTAGAAATTCAATGTGCAAGGTTTCTGTGTGACATACTGTTTCAGCTTTCACCCAAAGACTCCATTTTTAAAGGTCATGTTCTCACCCAACGACCCCATATTTTTTACATTTTGCTCTCACCGAATGCCCAAAATCAAGCTCTCACCAATTGACCCCATATTTTTTCTCTCATTGAATGCCCCTTACTGTGAAAGTGCCTACAACTATATCCATTTCAATTGAATGTCAGATAAACTGCTCTTAGTTACACATAGCAAAATATTAAATTAAACAGCACTGAAAACTAAAGTATAAAAAACTAGTGGCAAATCTAAATTGATGAACTCAGTTGGAAGCTAGAGAGGTATATTCATCTCACCTCAGAGCAAAAAAAACAAAAACTTCAATGAAAAGGCAAGTTCACTACCATAAAACTTTATATATAGCTAAAAACTGGTTTCAAATTGACCTATATCTCCAATTTCTTGAAATAAATGATGAATGGTGGATTTTGTTCTCAACTTTTTGATATAAAAATATTTGATCATGTAGTGTTGAATTTTTCGATTTTCATATTTCAGCAAGTTCCATGCTTTTTGTTTTTTTTTTTTTTTTTTTTTACATTTAATTAAATCTAATAGCAACAATGAATATAGAAATCAGTAGAAATCAATTCAGAAGAAATGGGCATATTTATTAAGTTTGAAATTCACATGTTAATATAAAACTGACTATTTTTATATTTATATTAAGAAAAATAATAAGGTCTAAAATCAGTGAAATCAGTATCAGTATTTAATATCATTTTTGTACTGGTTTAAAACCAGTAAAAAACATGTTGCAAGCTTATGACTATGAGACACAAGGCTGAAATGATAGCCAGTTGAAAATCCTAGAGTGAATGAGAATTATATGTGCTGTAGGATAAATAAAGCAGATTCTGTAGAAGACACAAAACTCCAATACTTGCAATAGAGGACCGACTGGTCAAGGTTATAGACTATATCAGACATGGTCTATGGGGTTATGTAATAGTGTATCTCGGTTTACACCTCACCTTGTTCACTGGTCTTTTCTATTTATAAATTATGAAGTGTAAATTTATGTGGCATAATATATTTTTGCAAATTTCTGTTCTTGAAACCAAAAGGCTTCTTCAATCATTACATATAGACTGTAGAAATACAGTCTATGCTTCAGAGTGCAAGCACAAAACTTGTTGAAAATTACACTGAACAAAAGGAACAAAAACATGTTTTGGGGGTTTGTTTTGTTTTTACTAGTTAATTTAGTTAAATAATAAAGTTAATCAATTAACTTATTATGCATTCATTTATATTTTATGATTTAATTTCATAGGCCTATATGTATTTTTATTTTTAAAACATGCACCACATACTGCGCAGCTGATCAATGGTCTGCAACAGGATGTGTTTTTGTTATTATGTGTTACCATGCCAGTGAAATTTTAGTATAAAAAATCCCAAGAAGCTAGCTAAATCACAAAGAAAAAAAACTAAGTGAATATTAAATAACTATCAAAATCCCCTGCTAAATCCAATAAATCTGAACATAGACTCTATTTCTATACAGTCTATGATCTGAATTGGAGCAAAAGACAGACATTCTATGATCTGAATGGGAGCAAAAGGGGGGGGCACTCCCACTTTGGAGGTGACACCGTATAGGGTGTCACCTAAAACTCTGCATTTAAGCACATGCTCTCACACCCCCGGGTTCACACCCAAAGACCTCTTTTTCAATTTGTTTAGCAACTTTCATTAATCACTGATTTTGTTACTTATTTTGAAATAAAAAAGCCATCATGTTCAAGACATTCTTATGCATTACCCTCTACAGTCTATGTTCTGCAACCGGGACTATTTTGGGTCTCATTCAAAATTCTCATTTTTAAAAAGGTCATGTTCTCACCCAAATCTCCCCCTAAACCATCCATCTCTCACCCAATGACCCCATATTTTTTACATTTTGCTCAGGCTCGATTTTGCTCAATTTTTGGCAGGCCGAGGGGGGGGGGCAAGCATTTATTGCACAGCCCCTTAATACTTCAACACCAAGCCATTTCATTTTGAAGTAACCCCCAGGTCAAAATCATAATCAGGGTCCATTCAGATGAGTCTAAATCAAACTATAGTAATTCCAGCAGGTAAATTGTATCAATTCCGACTGTAAATTGCAGCCCTAATTTTTGATATCCAAATTCAAACATCAAAATTCCAGCAGGTAAATCAATAAATTGTACAAATTCGGTTTTGTCTTCCATAGGGGTTTTGCTAGGGTTGAATTCGCTGTCCATTTTGGATGTGTCTAAATTGAAATATCAAAATTCCAGCAGGTAAATTTGTAAATTGCACAAATTCCGGTTGTGTCTTCCATGGGGTTTTGCTGAGGGTTGAATTCCGGTTGTCAATTTGACCCCCAATTCCAGAAGTGTCTTCCATGGGGGGGGGGGATGTGCGGAATTCATCTGGAATATTCCGGCAGGATCTTCACTTATGGTCGCCATCTCGATTAACCTATGAATGACATTTACAATTTACTTGAATTCTGGCTGGAAACTGAAAAAGGTCCAGCTGGAACCCTATGGAAGACATTTACATTTACTTGAATTCGGCTGGCCATATTACCACAATTCCGCAGGGTCTTCCATGGGGTTTTCCTGACATGTGAATTCCGGCTGTCAATTTAGCCCCGAATTCCGGAAGTGTCTTCCATAGGGGGGGTGCGGAATACATCTGGAATAGCCCAATCAAGTTACATTTTGACGTATATTATTCTAATTTTCTTTTTAACATTCCATAAATAGCATTTTGTTTCATAAAATGTCAAATTTGTGTGTTATTATCCATCGGTAATCTCAGCAAAATAACTGCAGCAGACGCCATTTTCACGATAAACGCGTCTGCAGAATCGCCGCTGTGTAGATAATGTTACGTCTGAAGGAACGGTGACGCTGGGTCGAGACACAGTGTGGTAGTAGGGTGCGGAAGTTTTTACTACTTCCCCGCGTACGCGTAATTGCACAGGCGCGGTGAAGTAGTCAAAATACCGTACTCGGATGCTGGCGTTATTAACCAATTAGATGTATGGATTACCTAATAAATATTTATGAGGTATAGTAATACACTCTGTAAAACTGCTCTGTAAAACTGCAACACCTCAGAAGCCGTCTTAATCTTTTTTATCTATTCGCATGTGCAGAGTGGCGTTGGTCAATGGTATACAGTATAGTATTAGGTGCATATGTACCAGTTCAAAGTCAGACTAAGTAATCAAATGTGAAGGAAACACCTGTAATCATTCAGTGATTTCAGCTCTGGATATTATAAGCATGGTATTTCTTGAATTGAGAACTTACTTTGAAAGTGTACTAAAATCTTTTAAAAATTACACAGTCTGCTTATTTTTGCCAGACCTTTAAATTGCCCTTCACTTTTCAACCTTTAGTCCATTTTCAAATGCTGATCTCTGCCTGAAAAGTAAATAGCTGATGCCTATAGAGATGTACACTCAAAGTTCACCATTGCAGTTTTCTAGTGGAGATAATTATGAAAACACAAAAACCTAATATGTGATGTGATTTAGCAAAAGTCAGATATATTAATTTTCAGATATAGCCAAACAAAGACAATAATTTCTTTTGCTGCATATTGTTTTGGAAACACTTCAACTGTTCTTAATATCTTTGGAACTAAATGTTAGATTTCAATGGGTTTTTCTGCAAAATGTAGCTTTACAAATATGCTTTATACAATGTAAAAAACTGAAAATTGATTATTTCCAACTTCAGACTGGTTTTGCTTGATCACACCACATATAGTTTGAAGGCAATCACAAAATTATGCCTCATATGTTAGAAAAACAATTATCAAGCACAAATCACATGGTTTGTTTTAACAAACTCATATAGACCATAAAAACAAATAAATTGTGTTACTGGGATGTCATTGCCACAGGCAATTTCAGTGACTGGGAATTTTGAATATCGTGTGCTGAGAAATGGCTGTTTTTATTCATTTTCATGACCAATATGAGTTTGTTTTAAATAAAATCACATAATAATGCTTGATAATTATTTTTTTAACAAAACAAGATTGCTAGAGACTTCCTTTCAATAAATAAAGATCCATCCAATGGTGCCAGTTTCTTTTTTCATTTAAGTCATATTTTTATTTTACCGCTAAGTTACAAGCTGCTTTAGCATCTGAGAGATCTACATGTAAATATTGTCTTGAGATGTTTTTATCCGCAATATGCAGAGTAATTGATTACGTGTACATATTATACACAATAAATAGTCTAGCACTTTGTCTTGTTTTGGTGTTACTGGTATCTTCTTCATTTCTATTATCTTGTTAAGAATCATAAGTACACCAAGCACAATTGATTAAACTGAAAATAAAGCATAACAATGCAATCAAATTAATACCATTACATGCAGTTATTTCATGTATCACTGGTTTGGTTTGATTCAGGACTCGTATTATCCCGCCACTTGGCTGTATTGAGCCATGTGACTTAGGCCAAAAGAAAAAAAAAGGTTTGTCTCAAAGCTCTCGCGCGCATTTGTAAAATCGCGCAATTTGACAAAAAAGAAATGCGGACATTTTTTTAAAAAAAAAAAAAGATTTATAGTTTTTTCCGGAAAAATTCGGCGAAAATCAGACTTTTTTTCTCAAAATATCATAAAAAAAGTCGGGAATAAAAAATAAATAAATAAAAAAATCGCATTTCGCATTTTCAAACCACTCATGAGCTTTGAGACAAACCTTTTTTTTTTTTTGCCTTATCTCCTTTCAAAATGTCTACATGTCAACATGGTTGAGAAACAAGTGCAAACATGGAAGATAATATGTGATGCAGCACATCAAAAGGGGTAACTTTGCAGGTGAAGTCAATTTTGAAAGCATTTTGCAAGCTTTAAAACGACGTCTCATTTGCTAATTTTAATGCTAAAATGGGGTTACAGCATGACCAATACCATGGCACCCTGCACTTTAATGCATGAGGATGTTTTTTTCCCTACAAGTCTCGCAATCCCTTTTGGAAGAGGCAGTGACCCCTAAAAGGGTCGCGACACACAGTTTGTGAACCACTGACTTTGTGTATTACTCTGTTTTCCCAAACACACATAAAATAGCACCAAATTGTTGAAGTTAAAAAGGAGGATAAATTAAAATAAAAAAGACAAAGAAAAAAATTTGCCAAAGAAAAGGTTTGTCTCTCAAACCCATTAATTTGCATAAGTGTTATGTGAAAGCCATCCTGGTGTGTAGCCATTTTTACAGGCTTTTTTCAGTTTAGCTAAAAAAACCATAGCACCTGCTTTTTTGAAAAATTGCTTGAGAGACAACCTTTTTTGCCCTATGTTGAAAAATGTATTTTAGAAACGGGGGCTCTAGTAAAAACCTAGTTTCAGAATATAATTTTACATCATAGATTCTGAAGCCACATACATATATGTACATATATATGAAAACAAGGGCAAGGTATTCCCAATATGAGAAATGTTATGGATGTAGATTACAGTTGTGAATGATCAAACTCTTTTTTGAAAAAATGCACTGAATTTCAAGTTACATGATACGTAATTTATGAGCATAAAAATGACTGCCATTATATACACGTACACATGTACATAATTTGTACATGTACAGGATTTAAAATTGACACTGTTGTGAAATTAATTGATCTGTTGTATTATATTCACATTTAACATTTTGTAATATTATAAAGTGAGCATCACATTAAATAAATGATCACAAGTTATAAATAAAGAACACATTCATGATCATCCGTGACTAGGGTTTGAATCTGGGACCTCTGGATTTCCATCCAGTAGGGGAGAGCGGGGAGTGTTCGCCCTAGGGGCAGGTTCGCCCACCCCTTGTTTCTCAGCACTACGGCTATCAGGGAATTTGGTGATGGCAAAATTAGGTGCCATAGGTCATTATAAACTTCTCATATTAGCTATGCGACATATAGGGACGTGTTCATCGAACTGCAGCCAAAACAAAAACATTACACCAAAACGTAATTTTTTCTTGCATTCATAATGTTGTATTATCATTGATACATAAATACAGATGGTTTTAATGGAAATCTGTATTGGGAACATATGGGATTTGTCAAAGATTTAATGCAGTTATAATCTCCTTATTCGATTTGTGTTTTGCATACCCTGAAGAAAATACAAAAATGTGCACAAGGGGCTCGTTAAGCCTTTTTGAGGATGGGGCATGTTAGCCCTATATCTTCCCGGGCGGACTTTACCCCAAACTGGAGGGCTAACCTGCCCCATCAGCGTATTATGCAAAATATTGATAATTAAACCATTAAACAAGGTAAAACTATGAAAAACATGTTCTTTTAAAGTTATGTGATATCGGTATTACTCATACCACAGATAATGTCCTAATCCATTTCTCCCCGAAGTTGTAAACATGATACGTTTAAGCTCACTTTGGACCCCACATTTTACCCTGACCCGACCCTGCAACAAATCTAGTGACTCCCCAGAAGAGAATGAATGCCCTGTATACTCTTGCTAAATGTTTGCATTGAATATGTTATTGTTATGCAATGTTTAAACCTTTTTTGTGATTAGGGTGAACTTACCCCACCATATGGGCGAACCTCCCCCAATATGGGGCAAGTTCGCCACTTTGCAAAACTTTTTTGTTTGCTCTATCCTGTTGCTATTGTAAGGCCTATAGGTCTGGGATTGTGGTCGTATATAGCTAAGACATAGGGCTTTCACATGGGCTAATCAGATCATCTCTAACCTTAAAATTGACATCGCTAGGCTGGTCAGAAAAAAATAGGGCGAACACTCCCCGCTCTCCCCTACTCATACATCAGTGAATATATACTGCGCCAATAGAGTATCCTTACACTTGGAAAAATAATCACAATTTCAAAACTGAACAATATTGAGGTAAATTTGTTTTTTTAATAGATGCACTATCTAATCCTGCACATTATGACACCACATTGAATCCAATGTGACCTCAAGAAGTAAAGTTCCAAGCAATTGAATAGACAAAGGTCCCGTTTTAAAAGTGACAAACTGGCCTATACAAGGCGCAAAAAGATTCCAACAAGTGAAACAAAGAGACAACACAGTTTCTTCAATGAAGCGTTATTTAAAGCAGTTTTATTTCAGTTTTTACTTCTCTGTACTTTTCATAACTTTCATTTTATTTGTCAGTTCTTTTGTTTCAGGTTTCTTTTGTTCCTTTTGTTTTAAATTAAAGCCAAACGCAGAAATTAGCCATTCACCACTCTCAAACCTTATCTAGTCTGTGGAGTTTTGAATAGGCCAGTTTGTCACTTTTAAAACTGGACCTTCGTCTAATCAAATGCTTGTAACTTTGCTTCTTGAAGTCACATTGGATTCAATGTGGTGTCATAATGTGCAGGATTAGATAGTGCATCTATTAAAAAACAAATTTACCCCAATATTGTTCAGTTTGGAAATTGTGATTATTTTTCCAAGTGTAAGGATACTTTATTGGCAGTATATGTTTTAATGTGGCATTCAAGTGTAAATTGATTTACTATGATATATCAAGATTAATTTGTCTGTGTCTGTAGTAACAATCATATCAGAGGTGGTACTAGTAAGAGCATTAGTATATGGTCATTTTCACGGTAAAGGGTGTAACTTTGGATTTTTAACATTTTAATCCGTAGTGTTCTAATAAAGCCACAGAATTCCATGATTTTTGGCCACATAAGTCATCTAGTTAGCAGCTACCTTGGGTAGCATAATCAGCTTTGGGAGTTACTGCGTTCAGTTTTAGCAGGCTTAAATGTACTTAATATTGCCATTTTTAAAAACTATAAAAAACAGTAACATTTTTGTAAAACCCTGTGTTTTCTTCAGTTAGTTCATGGATAATTTTTCTTATCCTAAAAGTACAGTCATATGTTCAGTAAACACTGCCACATTAGATTTAATTGTGAACAGCCCTGTATTTTTGAGAACGAGAACCGGACTTCGATATTTGTCGTTTCGGAGGCTTCATTTTCCGTTAACAATTGTTAACAAACTTTGTGGGTGTAGCTTTGGTTCATAATTCTTGGTCATTTCTTCACTTCTTCTTGATTCATAACAGTTGTTATCTTAACTTGAAATGGGTAACAAAAATTAGTCGATTTGCAAGCTTTTAAAATTTTTATAAAATCTTGACTTCAAAGAGCCATTTTTCCGTTAACTTTTTGAAGCCTCCGAAACAAACTGTTCAGCAAGCTTGTGCAAATATAAATAAAAGAGCTCATCCAATCTATTTATCAAAATGTAGCAAAGTAGATCCTCAAGTCACATGTTTTTAAATCGTGGAGATATATATCACCGTTTGAAAATGGGACCCAATACAAACTTTCCGTTAACAATTGAAGCCTCCGAAACAAATGAAGCCTCCGAAACAACAATAAGATTAATTATCATCTATGCATATCTAAATTGGTGTGTTTCATACTGATATCTGCATTGTAATTATTACTTGATATGTGCAGAATGTCATAAATTTAAAAAAAATTTGACATTATGGTTAATGTTTGAAAAATATACTGATATCCAAAAAAGCCTGTTTCGGAGGCTTCACATGCAAAAAACACCATACTTAACAAATGGGTGAAAAAATTAACATGTGATAAATCTACAATATCTGCCGCATAGAATCATTGATTCAATATACACAAGAAAATAACAGCTTAGATGATCCCAACACTGTTGTTTTCAAAAAAACTACTTCTGCAATGTTTAACAATTGTTAACATGAAGCCTCCGAAACAAAAAAAAAATGACTTGCTGTGATAATTTAATTTTTGTCACAACTGAAATTCAATACTTAGAAGCAAAGCATGAAAATTGGTAATTGTGATATTTTTTACCTATTTTTTATGTCAACTTGTAGTGGTTAGCCAAATATTTTACTTTTATGATCACCTGTGTTGTTAACTGAAGCCTCCGAAACACAAATTGCTTGAATTGCCAATTCTAAAAAATAACTCAAATTTCTGTGAAACTTGGCTGGGAGGTTCCTTTCATCAAGTAGTATTTGTACATGAAGTTAGACATTCAAATTATTAGGAACCCAATTAAAACTTAAAAAATATGTTTAAGGTTTGGAAATTTCCATTGTAAATGACACTTGATGTTAAAAATTTTCAAAACTGCAATTACAAACATAGCAAAACATGGTATAAAATTTAACTTATATCTGTTGACTTACTTTGGAATGGGATTTCACATGTATTCCAGCTTTCATGTCATAATTTTCTGAGGTTATGTAAAATACATTTTTTCTTAGATTTTAACCAAAATGTTATGGAAATGTCAAATTTTTTATTAGAAATCAAAAGGTTTAAGCCTTGAAACATTATTTTACTGGAATTTAAGTTGCTTCTATGCATGATTTCAGTAAACAGAAACACATTTAAGTGGTTTGAAATTTTGACCCAAAAAATCAAAAGTTACACCCTTTACTGTGAAAATGACCATATAGGTACCCATTACGTAGATCCCAAGTTCAAAGTAGTCAAAGAGGACTAGAGCATGGTGGCCTAACAGTTAGGGTGTGACCTGTGACTGCCAGGTTGTGGGTGCGAACCCTGGCAAGACCAACATGTTGTGTTCTTTATCTCTCTTTCCCACTCCACCCAGGTGTAAAATAGGTAGATGTTATGGGAGATTCATACCAGTACCATTCAGGAAGGAACAATTCATGACAATACCATTTACTAAGGCTAATGAAAGTCAAATCCAAGTTTCCTGTTGCCCGACCCGGTCCCGGCAATTAATTCATTATTTCTAAATATTTCATTATTTGATATGTTGTCGAGATTTAGAGCAACAGAAAATGTTTGAAACTATTCCTCATCAAGAAAGTACAAAATACTGCATTTCACTAAGTAGCTGGTTCAAAAAATGAAAACTGGTCATTGACTTTCATTAGCCTAAAGCGCTCCACAGACTCCGAGTATTGTATGTACAATATTGTATGCAATATATATACGTTATTTAATCTATTGCCATTCTATTTCCAGTAATGTTTAAGTTCTTGAATGTTTGATGACTAAAAATCGATAATATGTTACATACAATATCTAGCAGAAATATATTATCGATTTTTCGTCATCAAACATTCGTTAGAACTTAAACATTACTGGAAATAGAATGGCAATAGATTAAATAACGTATATATGTTACATACTATATTGCCGTACAATAAAAAGTCTGAATACTGCTTAATGAAGTAATCTTTAATCACCACTCCAAAGTAATTGTTCATATTCTGCATGAACATAATCCTCTTCAAATATTTGGATATCAACAATAACTAAAGCTTAGTTGTACATTTTGTTCATGGTAATTCAACTATTGTTTGGATCCACTGTCTTTCACAATGGCAGTGGCTGGGATGAATAGTTGAGTGTTTGTTGATATATAAGGTGACATATTGTATTGAGGTGGCATATTGTATTCAGGATGGCTTTTCTCATGTTGCTTTTTCTTGGCCTCGGAAAAGAATGCTTCCGGGCAATATGGACATTGATATGGTTTTATAGCAATGTGAGTCTCCTCGTGGCAATTTCTCCATGATATTGAGGTGAACTTTCTCTCGCAATAATGACATTGATAACGTTTCCCTCTGTGTTTCATTTCATGTACTCTCATGTTTTCATAGACATAAAAAATCTTTTTGCAACATTCACATATGTAGGTTTTCTCTTTTGTATGTACATTTTCATGGCGTGTTTTTTCCGTCGAATAACGGAACGCTCTTTCACAATACTGGCACTGATGAGGCTTCTGTGGTTTGTCTCCTGTGTGAACCATTTCATGAAGCGTCAGTTTGGAAGGATACTGAAACGTTTTATTGCAATATTGGCATGAAAGAGCTTCGGCTTTGGTCCTCGTATGCTTATTTATTTTATGTAGTTTCCTTTGCACTGGTAATCTAAAGGTCTCATCGCAGTCATCGCATTTGTAAAATTTCTCTCCTGTATGTATCCTTTCATGTTGTTTCTTACGTTTGTTCAACATAAACGTCTCGTCACAGAATGAACATTTGTATGGTTTGACTCCGGTGTGAATCATTTCATGGCGACTTTTTTGCGAGGCAAAATAAAACGCTTTGCTGCAGTGTGTGCATTTATATGACTTTTCACCTGTGTGAGTCATTTCGTGCACCCGTCGTGAACTTTCCCAGCGGAATATCTTGTCGCAGAAATTGCACTTATACGGTGTCTTCCCTTTGTGTATCATTTCATGTAGCTTCTTCTCCTGAATTGTCATAAATGACTCTTCACAATATTTGCAATGATACACTTTATATTTGTCGAGGTGGTCCTTAGTATTGTCTGCCGTCTTCAGATTACCATGCCATTTTCGTCGGTTTGAAAAATACCAATGACTAATTGACTGTTTAGCTCCAGCTTTTGGTGGTAGGCTAGCGCTTTTATACCAGTAAGACCTTATCTTGATTTCATGACGGCGCAGATGTGAGGTATAGCGGGGGATATCTGTGAAGTGTCTGGTGCAGTAGATGCAGAATAGAGATGGCAGAGAAGTGTACACATGTTGCTCCATGTTTGGTTAATATTTAGTCTTGAAATCTGAAAGGAACCAAATATTGCATACAACTTGTAAGTGATTTTCATCATGAGCTTATTAAATAGGTGTTTTTATTTTTGGATTGGTTCTGGGGAGGTCACTCTAATGTAAAGTGCTATACACCCATTTTAATACATTGTAAAACAGGAAAAAGGTCAGATTTTGAACATATTGTGGTGTCAATATTTTTGCCATTATAATGGGTACAGTTTGTCTCTATTATGCTATCAATAATCTAAAAAGTGATGTCACACCATTTAGAGAGAAATGGTTACAAAATTTTAGTGTATTAATAGTCCTTCTAGATGGACAATGTTCACGCCGGCTGACGGACTATATCCAAGCTGGCTGATGGACTATATGCGCCGTCAGGCGTGGGTCCTTCTAGATTCAAAATGTCCAAGTGACGAGTCACACTTACTGACAGCTACTGAAGATATCAGCCAATCCGATTGGCTGAATATCATCAGTAGATATCAAGTAATTTTGATTTTTTTAAATTGGCGGTATAAAACACATTATGGCAAATTATTAGAAATTGATATTTTTATATTTTTCATATTTAACAGCCCTTGAAGTAAAAATGTATATACATGTATGTACTTAAAGTGTATGTAGCTGGGAGGAAAGCCGACGATCATTTGAAAATTTTGACCTTCCCTATTGAAGATACATATTTTTTTTGAGATTGTAAGGATCAAGTGTTGATCTTTGCATTTTCAAAATCAGTTGATTGGGATGACTAGCATACTACTCCATCAGTTATATCTATGCGGTTGTGTTTGAGATGCCAAAAGCCCAAAACAATTCATTATTTTATATATTTAGTACAAAATGTAAAGTTTTCACTGAACACACAAGCCCACATGCCAATGATAAATCAACTGTGATATTCTGAAATAAAATAAAACTAAAACAAAATGTGATTAATTAAAGTGGGGTGCATTAAAAAAAAAAAAATAAAAAAAAATAAAATAAAATTTTAGAATACCCTACATGATGTTGCATTTACATTTAAAAAATAATTGTCTGGAAAGCAAGTGGACAAAAGGCAGCTTTGCCATTTTGGGGGAATAATTTTTTTGGATGAGTTAATAACAATTCTAAAAGTTGCACTTTTTCGGAGGCATGACATTTGCGAAAGGGGGGCATTTATTAATATCATTTATATACTATTCAGCAAATTCCTTCTGCGGTGTCCGTCTGCTTTGTCTGTCGGATTTTTGTCTAAAAAGAACTAGGTCGTGGAATGCATACACAGCTTGACCAGTGAATGAGGTGCCGATCAATTAGCCAATTAGAACCCCATTTCTCATATGCCATAAACTGCACTAAATTGGTGAAGAACTGTGCTTAAAACTATAGAAGTGAATTTTGGATGAAGAAATCATGTTAGGGGTCTTCCATAATTTTCGCCATTTTCACTTACGTACAAAGCGTACGTAACTTTTTACCCCCTCCCTCCCTCGAGTTACGTACAAATAAAATGGCGAAGTATGTCGCGAACTATATAGTTATAGAAAAATTGAGATGTTTGGTTGGGGTTGGGGTTAGAGTTTAGGTTAAAGGTTTGATTAGGGTTTGGGTTAGTGTTCTAGGAGGACAGTTGGTTCTGGATTAATATCTTTATAGATAAGTTAAGAAATGCTAAAAAAACCATATTTTCATGAAAACGAGAGCCATCAATAAAGTAAAATATAGCTTAAAATGCAGCCCGAATCTAAACTAAATGACTAATGCACCCCAAAAAATGCCAAACACCCCAATACTCTCTTTTCCACTAATAACCCCTGGGATCACATCATATATAGAGAGGAACCAGGTGGACATCCCTTTAGCATGTTTGGTGTATGTTCATGATGTTCTTGCAATTAAACTATGGGTTTCATATCTTTTGTCGCAACAGTGACAATCCACTCTTGAATATATTTTCTTAATGTATTTTGATATGAAAAACAGGACCACTGTGCATAGACTCTAAATTAAAGAGAAAAGCATTGTAGGCATGACATGTTATAGAAATTATTAAAAGGAATTAAACAATTTTAGGTCAATTGGTTATAACTTAAATAAAATAATGGAAAATACCATAATTATTCACTTTAATTTTTTTGTATTGCTCAAATAAATCGCCATTTTTCTTACGTACACATGCCCAGGATTTTTACCCCCTCCCTCCCTCTTACGTACGCTTTGTACGTAAGTGAAAATGGCGAAAATAATGGATGACCCCTTATTTTTAGCTTTATAAATTGGCAAAATACAGGTCACTTCTGGTTTACTTCCTGTTTAAGTTCTGTTTTTATAGCAAATTACTTCCGGCCGGGTCCGCCACTTTGGCAATCATGACACATATTCAACAAATGCACATTTTAATAAATAATTTTAAGCTTCCTATCATATGCTATCACTTTTTTTTAAATCACTTTCACTTTTTTATGTGAGGAGCATGTAGTACTAGTAAACATCTCAAAAAAAGTAACTAACACCACTTAAATAATGGCCAATTTAAAAAAAAATGGGCTATTGTATTACAAATCTGTAAAATGTGTTGGAAGCAGAATTTATTTCTGCGCATTTTGACACCTTATTTGATACGATAGCCCAGAAAACAATAAAATACCAATCAATTTAATGTAGAGAGGTCCAGATTTGAAAGTTGCACTTGCAACAATACAAAAACACTCAGATATCATTACACAGATTTCCTTCCATTAATATACTGAATGCAAATCAATAGAATTTACTGCAACTTTCTAATCTTGAGTTACATTGATTTAAATGTACGCTGTGACGTCAATATTTAGTCAAATTGCTACAAATCATGAGGTGTCAAAATGTGCAGAAATAAATTCTGCTTCCATTGTATTTTACAGATTTTAATACAATCACCCGTTTTTGAATAATGGCCATTATTTAAGGGGGTTGGGGGGTTAGTTACTCTTCTTTTTATCTGGAGAGAGAATAAGATACATGCACTCTGCACTCACCTGACACAATACAAGTTACCATACAACATACATGTAATTGTAAATAATGAACATTGTCAATGGCCGCATACGTTTTGGTGACATGTTTTAAGTCATTGTAAACATACAATGCAGTATAGCTATTGGAACATCAGACTGATGATCAGTAACTCAAATATTGAACAGAGACTTGTGTGATCTGCTGCTATTATGCAGGAAATTTATGAATTTACAGATGTATACAAAATGCATTGTTCTGTACGTAGGAGCGGCTAGTACCGTACACAACACATAGCATAGCAGCTAGCATGTAGCAGCTGCAATGGCAAGCAGTGAGTCATTGACCTTCACAGGTCAGCTGGCTGTGTTTACAAAAGCAAGGGTTGCCAGTTGTGTTTATTGGTATGTGTTCCTAAGTTTAAATGTATTTAAGGAACCAGGTTTCAGGTTAATTTTAGGCCGGGGGTCACTCGCATATCAAAGTGAAGTACGCATGCTCGTCCCCAAAAGCGTCGAAAAAGGGTTGATTTTTGGCCTTGTGGCGGCGTCGCCGTTTTAGAAAAAAGGGTGCTTTTCAGGTAAAGTTTGACGCGTTTAGGGTATATTTTTCAACTTCAGTGGGTTTGTTTTAGAATTTACGCCATTTAGGGGTCCATTTTAGTTTCTTACGCCGAATTATGCCATATTTTAGGGGTTAGATTTACAGAGTCTTACGCCAATAAGGGGTGAAATCTTTCCACACTGATTACGCCATTTAGGGTCCATTTTTGAGGTGATGGGACGAGCATGCATACCACTTTGGTATGCGAGTGATCCCCCCGGGATTTTAGGTTGTTGAATCAACAAAAAAACTTCTGAAACCAGTGCAGTGGGCCTACCTATGAGAAACATTTGATCCTTGTGTTGTGTGCTGGCATCCACTACCTTACTGAAATGAAATTTTGGAAAATTTCTTAATTCCTTTGACTGTGGGACTAAGTGGACTTTCAAATCCTTGAAAGTACTTATTAAAAAGAGGTTTATTTAAGGCTAAAAAAGTTATGTCTCAAAGCCCACGCGCGCGTTCCTTTTTCTTAGCGCGTCCATGTCAGCTGAAATGGCAAATTCATTTTTTATTTTTTCAGAAAGTTTAAAAAAAAAGTTTTTTGACATAAAATCATGAAATTCTGAGACAAATTTGGAAGAAAAGTTACTTGATTCGATACACACATTGTTTAGGTATAAAACAATTGATGTTTGTACTTCAATTGTGTAAATCAACCACAATTTTGTACTGTGTACATTTGAACACTCAAAAATGACATCGTAGTTCATAATTTTGTTTAAAAAAATCTTTAAAAAAAAATCTTAAAAAAAAACCTCATTCCGCATTCATTTTTGAAACTGCCATAGGCTTTGAGACATAGCATTATTTTTTTAGCCTAATCAATAAAGAACTTTGAACTATTATAATCCCTAGGCAGGAAACTAATTGGCCCATTACTCAGAATAACAATTAAAGGGGGGTAACACTATTGGTTTTGGATATGGATTGTCTTTAACACTACATAATAATATCAAATATCGTCCCCTTCATGCTGCTTTGTGAAAAAACGAGAGCATTTTCAGCGTAAATGTGAATAAATAGCAAAATTTGCAATCCAATACCTTGGTATGCATGAATTACATTCTGGGCAGGCAAGCAACAACAACATGTGCCGTAAATTCCCTTTCGTCATGTGCCGTGTGCCGTGCGTGGTTCTTGCACTGACAGTCAAGCTCCACTAGTACTAGTACACGTTCCGATACTAAGTTGTGACACTAGTTTTAATAATAGGCCAACCACTCACCGCAACCAGTTTTTGTCTTTATATCGTTCATGATAGATTTTTGACTTGTGTATAAATTATGGCAATAGCCATTATCGACGAAAGCAAAACAGACCCGACGACAATGCTGCAAATACACGTACCTGGTATTGAACGGAATTTTTTTGTTTTTTATTCTTTTTCGTACCGTTTCAGAAAAAAGGAAACAAAATATATTTCCCTTGCAATATGTACATTTCAAATGAATGTAAAAAACTATGGGTTAAAAATGGAGAGGAAAAAGAAAACTACTACCGGGTATTGAACCGGGTACCTCATGGGTAAAAACATAACATGTTAACCAATTGCGCCATCCAGCCCGCTTCATCCATAACGGAATTTTTAGAGCTATATACTACCGCGAGTCTCCTCAGCAGTTAGTGTTGTTCGCTCTTTTCACAGAATGTGAATGACGCGAAACCAAAGTAGGTGTTGAGGAGACTGATGATTCATTCATAATTCCCTGCCCAGAAATCCGAAGCACTTTTTAGTATTTAGAAATTGGTAGCCTCTAAAGGCTGCTGAATTGAGGCGTGAGGATAGTAATGAGAAAAATAGTATCTATTATGTGATACCAAAACCTCATCAACAATGAAAAATATCGGGGGGATGATGCTGTCGATCGGGTTACGGACCTTTAAGCAAAAATATCAAGGTATCATTACAAAATTATCCCTATCTTGAAAAGTATTGATGATATTTATATAATTTATAATTTTGGTATCATTTTAAAGTCTGGTGCTTACATTTTTATTCAAACCATGAAATGTCAAAAATGTGACTTGTTTCTGCATGGTTTTGTCAGAGCGGGTCACATATGACACGATGGAGGATACTAAAAACAAAAATTCCTATTGTTTATTTTTGGTAGGTCAAGGCGGGGTTGACACACATTTATCGGGACATCTTAAATTAACTCTATAAAAGGAAAACAATATACAATATGGAAACAGTGTTATGCAAATTTTTCTACTCGCTATGCTGGCATTATATATCTAAACCATTCAAGGTTTGCCCATTTGTTTGCCAAAAATTTGACATGTGAAAAGGGAGGGGAGAGAGATTTTGGCAAGACAATTGAGGGAGGCCAGGTGCATTAAACATTTGCTGAGGAGAACGCCCTCAAAAATTTTTTAAATTTAGGTTTTTACACGATTGTAATGTACTTTAGTAAACAAAGATTCTCTGCAAAAATCAAGACTTTAGGTGCTGTAGTTTTGTCAAAATCTGAGATTTTGAATAAACCGCCTGAATCAGCGTTTTATTATTACGATAGAAATATTAGTCGAACGCGTATGCGATGTCAACACAGTACTACATTACACGGCGTCGCAAGGGACACACACGCATTACGCCAGAGGGTCGTATACCATATTTAAAACACGCCGGCGTGACATGCATTGGCGCTAGTTGTAAATTCCGATTTTCTTTGCTTTACCTCACTTGTTCGGCTCAAAATTAAAAGGGGACATATCTGACAGTAAATGCTAATATTTTATTGAAAATTAATACTAATCTATTTTTAAAAAAATGTTATAATATGGCTTTAAATGGTGCTTTCTCACAATACCTGGAGAGAAGGTACATTCATCAACAATGCAAATCTCCATTAAAAAAAAATACCCATAAAGTACGGTTTTCTCAAAAATACTCTTGAACACTTTTAAAAGTCATGACTTGTTTTTGCTTTGTTTCAGGCTGGTGTACTTCTGGAAGACATGCGCCGTTTGAATGTAGCGGTGACCAGAGCTAAACACAAACTGATCCTATTAGGTAGTGTGATGGCACTCAACAAGCTACAAACTATGCAACAACTGCTACACTGTCTTGCTAACAACGACCAAATATCCTTCTGATTAATTTTTATATTTAATAATTGTTATTATTAAAGTTTTCCATGTTACATAATTTACAGAGAAGGTTGTTTGGTTACATGTTCAAAACTCAAGAGAAGAGATATCTTAACCTTCCCAGAATCCTTTGCAACATGTAATATCATCTGCTTTCATCAAGTGACACTCACATTATTTGTCCATGCACTGGTAACGCAACCGCCTAAAATGCACCAATTCAAATTTGCCACTGCGAAATCTAACATGATGTTACCCTCAACTTGAGACAAGACACACTATACACGGAAACACACTATAAGCGGAGGACTAAGGCGTGACTCTGAGTCCCGGTTTAGATATCAAAATCACAGTTGTTAACAGAAGTCCTGGGAAGGGTATCAAAGTTGCTGTATAATGAAGAAATTCTATTTGGGGTTTCAAAAAAAATTAAAATCCCACAGACAGTGTGATAAAGCAAAATTGAATTTCTTCTGTGGAAGTTCTAGTTGGAAAGTGATTGAAAATTATGTTGTTTTTGTCAGTGTGTATGCGCATTCAAACTATGGAGCTCCATGGTTGGAGACAGCTTCAACAAGAACAGTCTTTCAAAAAGACACAGTTCACAGATCCTGACTCTGGCTCAGTATATAACTCTCCAGCAAGAAATGACTCATTGAAATGCAAACTTTCAAATCAATACACTATCATAGGCCTATTGAAATTCAATTATACCATGCAGATAATAACCTAAGGGTTCCAATTAAGATTAGCAAACATCCCTGGGTAGATAACAGGAACTAAATTTCGTCAGTTGGAAGTAATTGAGTAAATCGCCTGTATCAAAATATGCAGTGTATTTTTCATATATGCAGTAATATGCACAGCCTTATCACAAAATAAACAATATCATTGACCTTACCCACCAATCAGTAAAGCCTATTATAATCATTATAAACATGCTAGTAAAAATAGTCCTGGCTGCCATCGTCTCAATACAAGATAAGATGTGCTAAAAAGTCCTTGTCATGTGGGGCAGGATTAAATAAAGGGATACAAACCTGGGTATGAGACATTAGGAATTATTTCCTAGCCTCTTAATCACAGGGTTGAAGGGCTACAATAGCTATTCAAGACACAGTGTATGTAAGGGATAAACTGTGCATATGAGATGTGGGTTCAAGTGAGGGAAATGTTCACTCCGTGAACAAAAATAGTGTGACCCATAAAGGGGTATAACACTCCTTATTTTGGGATATGAGGACCTCCACAGTCCGTTGATTATGTGCTTATTTGTGCAAAACTCCATGGTTTAAGTCCACAGGTAGAATGTGGGTGTATAAAATGGTTGAAAAGTCATACACACACCACACTTGGGATGTCATACACTGAGAGTACATGAGTGGGTATGTATGGTATGAGGTGGATGTGTCTGTGTGCCTGCAATAGATGGATGAGAAAGAGAAATGGATGCATGAGAGAGAAAGTGTGTTCAAAAGTGAACAAGTTTTACATAATCCTGGGTTTTTTTTCATAGTTTGATGGTACATTGTAAGATAATGCAATGCTAATTCATTTATTTTGAATACTATATTCCTTAACAGTTTTTCTTACATCTCAGATCTACCACCAGATGCACTGAAGAATTGAATGACTCTCATGGACTTAACCTTAAAGGCAAAAAGAGGTTAAAAAGAGGATGTATACTTCATGCAATGACTGAGAAATTTACGCTTGAGAACCTATCAAATATGAATTTATATTGTGTAGAAGTTATATGCCAACAATGTTCCAGATATGCAAAGATTGATTGTATTTCTACAAAGATTATACAAAGATTGATTGTATTTCTCTATTAATTTTATTTCATTTGCCTTAGTTAGGAAGGGAAAAAATTGTTTGCTTGTCCTTTCCTGAATGACCATAATCTTAAAAATATGAGGAAAAGTTTTTACTGTTCAAAGAAATACCAACACCGCCGGCGTGTCCAGGGTATTTTCTTGCGGGGGCTCAGAGGGGCTTTCAGAGTTATGCGGGGGTTTAATGGATAAAATCACCAAAAAACGGCCGATTTTACATGATTTTTAACAAAGTGAGGTGGGCTTCAGCACCCAAAGGCCACCCCCCCCGGGCACGCCACTGAACACTATTTTCTTTTCAGAATTTTTGACATTGTGATCTTGAAAGGTTTTTAAATCGTATCTTCACACTGAACTGATTTAAAATATGTATGAAATGATACAGTTCAGGAATATCCCAAATCACATCTATTTAGGCTTTTTTTTATTAAGCTTATGAATCTATTATGTAACATTTTTGATATGAAATTAAAAAGATACACCCACCTAACCCACTCTTCCACTGAGTGTGTAAGGACAAGCAAATACTTTCTTTGGCCTAAAAAAGACATCATGTTGGAGACACAAATGTATGTCTCGACAGTCTCTCAACACAAAATTTGAACGTAAAATGCATTTGTAGATTTTATTTACTTGATTGTTAGGATTGTACCACATGACCATTACTTGATTGGTAGGATTGTACCACATGACCATTACTTGATTGGTAGGATTGTACCACATGACCATTACTTGATTGGTAGGATTGTACCAGATGACCATTACTTGATTGTTAGGATTGTACCACATGACCATTACTTGATTGGTAGGATTGTACCACATGACCATTACTTGATTGGTAGGATTGTACCACATGACCATCTATTATATGCACTACTCACAATTTATAAAGATGATTATGTAATATGATCAGGGCAAATGTTGATTATGTGTACTCATAATAGAAAACTATCATCACATGCCCAAACAATCACAATTCTATGCACACTTTTGTTCATAATGAATAGTTATGTGAAAGCTTATTTTTTATATAAAAGTAAAAGGGTATACTATATTGATTGGGTTGAAATTGAAGAGGTGCAATGTTTGCATTGAATTCAAGACTGGCAGAACTTTGGATTCTGCCATCGGTATGTTAATGTATGTCACTAATGGAGGAGATTGCTTGCTTGGGCTCATGTATGCCTGTGCTCTGAATGTAGTTCCAAATAACCCAACCAAGCAATAACCTTTGTGTTACTCACACCTCAAGATGTCAGAGTCATTTTTTTTTATGTCACCGAGTCAGTATGTTAATGTATGTTGCTAATGGAGGAGAAAGGAATGTGCCCCAAATTGCTTGAGCACATGTATACCTTGTGCTCTGAATGTAGTGCCAAGTAGTCCAACCTAGCAATAACCTTTGTGTCGTTCACCCTTCAAGATGTCACAGAGTCATTTTTTTGGTTAAATTTCTGGCTATTGCTGAAGTTGCCAAATACAACGTTTGGTCCTCCATTAAGGTGGGATTCCCATGGGATCAGTGTTAAAAATAAGCCAACTTAAAACTTCAAAACTACAGGCCAAACTCACGTTTTAAAATTATTAATGTTACGATGGTCCACATTTTGTGACACTTTTAAGACTTCAATTCAGAATCACAAATCATTTGTGAGTGTTCAAAAGTACACATAAATGGTTCATTTATACCAATTGTTCCTTACCTATAATCGAATCAAATACATTTTGTCATTTTCTTTAAAATATAATGATTTTATGGCAAAAAACTGAAATAAAAAAAGAAAGAAAATTAAAAAATTTGCCGCTGAAATTTACTTGCTGTTGTTGATTGTTAGATGATTGAATTGGCCAATCGGGATGCACTTCTGTGTTTATTCTAGTGACATGATATAAACAACTTTAAATCATTAAAGCACAATAAAATGAAAAGGTTCCTTTCTCCAGACTCCTTATTCCCCCCCACCCCAAAAAAAAAACCAAACCCACGTAATCCTGAAATATTGAAATGTAGGGCCTGTATCTAAAATGGTGGCTTTTCCGACAGCAATAAGCAAAATAGATTTGATTGTCAATTACTATTGATTATTTTTGGTATTTTTAGAAAGACATTGCACCATTTTCCATTGTTGCACTAATGCGTAGCTAGCATAGCAACGCTGACAAACGCGAGCGTATAGCACACACAGTGACCACCTCCAGTAGCCAGTTATAGGTGTGGGTGTTGCTTCTTAAATAAATACAGTTTATATATTTTTGTAATTTATTTTGTTTTCCTGGTGATTTATAAATGTTTTTATTCGTTCAATGGACAAAAATTCATTCAGTGAAATGGACTGTTCCATTCAACTTGCCAAAGCCTTATTGAATGGAACAGTCCTTATTTCACCTCATGAAAATATTCATACCATTGAACTCATGAACATTCCATAGTACATGCTGATTAAAATGAGTATTATCCATCAGTTTTCTGTGGTTATGGACAAGATTGGTACATCAAAATGCAACATAAGATGTACATGTACCTAATTAGTAGATTAATGTTAGGAGAGGTCATTAATGATATATTTATATATTTTAAAAAGTACATAGTACATACTGATCAACATGAGTATTATCCATCAGTTTTCTGTGGTTATGGACAAGACTAGTACATCAAAATGCAACATAAGATGTACATGTACCTAATTAGTAGATTAATGTTATAAAAGGTCATTAAGGTGCACATAACTCATTGAAAATGATATAGAATGTGTGTATTGATGAGAAAACCTTATTTGCTAAGTTTTAATTTTTTCCAACAAAGCATTTTTGACTTGGCACTTTCTTGTCATCTCAAAATTCCATTGAATTACTACAGGGAAGGGATTTTGGCACTCAAAATAGCCAAAGTTTTGAAAACAAAGATTCTGTTAAAACTAATTTTTCTCTGCTTTATAGCAATTGTATATAAAAGATTTAGGTTTCATTTTGCTGTCAATGTATCACAGAATAATATAAACCAAGTTTATTTTCTAACTTTGTGTTAAGAATGTTGGTACTTTTTTGTGTTTTCTAGAAACACCAATTCTAGGATTTTATTAGCCAACAGGGAAGGTGCTATGGTTACCAAACTTTCAGGGGTGGTAAATAAGATTAATAACTAACTTCTCTCACCAGCTTTTTCCAAAAAAGTGTTTCTATTTTAAGCTACAGTGGTTCTAACATTTCCTAAAATAAAAATGGAAAAAGTAATTTATCAAAACTTCCTGGCGAGAGAATTTAGGTATTAAGCTTAACTACCATCCCTGAAAGTTCGGTGACCATAGCACCTTTTAAATGGGCTATTAAAATAAAATCAAAAACTGGCAAAATTTGGGGAATTTTCAAAATATAAAGAAAAACATAAGAATTGCTACAATTCTTATAAGACTCTTTAAATAGGGTTGGAAAATGCCTTTCTTTGTTATGATTAAATATTTAAATGAATAGACCTCATTGATTTGACAAAGGAGTTATTTTGCTGCAAGGGTGTAGCGAGGCAGCTACTCTGATCATTACAAGAGGATCTACTGTCCAATCATTTTGATGCAGCATGTGGTGTTGCCTTATATCCGCAGTAGGTTGGTGCCCCGGGTTGGTGCACGGATGTAAAAATAATAAAAATGTGACTTTCTGATAATTAATCTCTTGATAATTGATTATAGCTGAGAACAAATTTTCAGACCAAATTGCATACTTAAAAAATATATGAGAATCATGTATATTAAGAGTTCAGATGCAAAAACTGATATCCCTTTTTCTCAATTTGATGTATAGGCAATTCTTAAACAGCTGGTTTTTTAATCTGTTTGGATTATCATATCTGAGCCGTAGTTTGAATTCAATATAATTCAGATGTTTTTGGCCTCAACTCAAACAAATTTGAAAATGGGTTTTATACTTTTACATCTGAACTCGAGATTGAAAAGTAGGTATTAAATTTAGTTTGAATTAAACAATATTGACATAGCAAATATACTCAAATGCCATTACCACTGGGTCTATTAGTCATTTTGAAGCATGGCGTACACAATAGGAGGACAGTTTTCAATATGGGTAAAACCTGCCAAATACAAAAGCCTTCGTGTAGCGCCATCCTATTGTGTCCGCCATACCTCTATAAGGCTAATTCCCTTAGTAACTCAATCAAAAGACATGAAGTAACTCTTTCTTTATAATACTTTGTTTTAATAATACTTTGTTTGTTATAATATATTAAATTTACATAAACTTTACTCTATGCAGTAATATAATAATTTACAAAATGTATATGCAAGTGGCAAATAAAGTCTACAATAAAATTGCTTTATCACAATATCCGTACAATTGATTTTTCTTTCATATGCAGTAGCTAATTTGAGATTAATGTGTTTTTCTTTTAACTAAATGTTACACGAGCAGGCCTATAGCTATGGATTGAAAGGTTGTAATGCCCCCAAAATCCACATAATAGGAGAGCCACATTTCTGAACACATAATGCATGTTAAAAGGGGGATGAAGGCAAAATCCATTACAGCCAGTTTCTCAAAGCTGGGCTAGAGGCAAGACTACTTAGTCTATTAGGCTTAGGGCCAATTTGGCTTAAAATTATAGGATGTTACCTATCGCTTTCACCTAATTAACCATGTATGATTTAAATTTTTTTTAAATAAATCTAGAAAAATGTCCCCATTGTTGGGGTGGCTTATAGATGAAGCCTTGCCTCTAGTTGAGCTTTGAGAAACTGGACCTTAATGTCCAGTGTACACACATGTTCAAATCAGCAAATCTGGTGTTACTATATGCATGGTAACACTATCATGCAGGTCCAAAAGTAATTATTTGCAGCTATGATAGTTAGAGATACCCTTCATTTTGTTTCAAATTTGAACCTTTTTCTTGTCTACTACACAGTGTGTATGGCAGTATGTTTTTAATTTTAATCAGGGACCACCAGACTATGGGAAGTGCATTTGCCAATCACTTCAACTGGGAATAAAAAATAGAAAGTGATAGGAAACAGTCAAAAAATGCATACTTTCTAATTTTTTTTAAATTTCAACTTATATAATTTGTTTTTTCTTCTTTCAAAAAGAACAAAATATTCTGGGTCCGCAGTGTAAAGAGGAGTGGTCATCAGGTTACGCCAATGTACAGTAAAAACTTTTCCCAGATTTTCACGATTAGGGTCATTTGGCGTGGACAAGCAAACAATTTATTTTTACCTTAAAACAATATGAGCTGTAACAAGAATTGGTATAAAATACTCCATATAAAATTATGTTGATTGTCCATCAATTTAATAAATGGACCATACTAATTTGATATTTAAAACATTAAGCAGACTTCTACAGACTATGTGGGGTTCAAATATGTGACACGATCAAGTGGAATGAGTCTGTAAACGTATATAATTTACAATATTGATTGTTTGTGCATTATTTATTCACAAAAATGTTAAAGTATAGTCGAAACCAATTAAAGCGGGACTTCAGGTTACAAAGTTACAAGTGATTCTATAACTTTAAAAACACATAAGACAGAATAACCTGTTTTTATCAATAACTCTAAATCAAGATTAGCGACATTAGACTCATTCCTCTTGTCACACATTTGTTGCTATGGCCTTGTTTTGTCAATCTGATCTACTTCAGAAGACATTTCAACAGATTTAAGTTTTAGCATAGCTGTCAAAGGCTTTAATTGCCTGTTATAGCAGCATAAACTACCCAAATTGACAGGCAGGTCAGTGGCTAGCTACGATAATGACACTAATACGAATGCATGCTCATCAAAGTTTGTGTTAGTCCAATGTCATCGCATCATGCTACTGAAATCTTGCAGAATAAGATTACACTAAGAAAGACAGTAGACAACCAGAACTGTTGAGAAATCTATGATGTCCTCTTGAGGTATATTAGTGGTACGATACAGTTGCCCAATGACCTGAAATAAGTAAACAAAGATGCACATAGCAATTGCTTAGTCAAATACATACAGCCCTCCCCTATAACGGCGACAGGCAAAGTATTATCCATTTTCATATATGGGCGCAAATATTATTAAGCTGGCCTACATATTATGGAATGTGAGTTTAAGACACTAATGTGTCATTAGTCATATGTTGGTATATACATGTAAAAGAGTGCTGTGAAAATGAAAAAATGTCCTTTTCGAAAAAAATAATTGACATTTTCAAGTCATCAGTTTATTTTCAGTGGTTTTATTCCCTGGTCTTGAAAAGCTAGTTAGACTGCAGGTTAAAAGCACTTGTATGTCCAGCTGGGAAATAAGAATATTGATTGGTGTCAGTTTTAAAAATACCATATTTAAAATAGAAATTATAGCCCCAAGTTAAAAAACAAATGTTTAAAAAAGCTTGCATTGGCCTAATAGAAGGAATAATGTACCTGACAAACAGCAGTCCTGTCCAATATATAAGTTGCCGCTGCAATGACACATGCTGCCAAGAGCATTGCATCTTTTTCAACACACAAAAAGCCAGTTTTACCTCTAAAAAATATAAAAGGAATACATATAAACATGAATGTTAGGTTTAAGGGGGTACTACACCCCTGTCCAATTTTGTGCCTATTTTTTCATTTTTCTCAAAAATCATAGCGCATTGGTGACAAGTAAGTTATGTATATTATAGGGCAAGGACTACAACTACTGCACTGGAAATTTTATTTCAGCACAGACAACAGTTGTGGAGTTACAGTCAAAATGAGGAAAACCAATATTTGATCAATAAATCAATAACTACTTGCATTGAGTTGCTGAATTTGCAGTGCAGTAGTTGTAGTCCTTGCCCCTATAATATACATATCTTACTTGTTACCAATGCGCTATGATTTTTGAAAAAAATGCAAAAATAGGCACAAAATTGGCCAGGGGTGTAGTACTCCCTTAACTGAAGAATTGAGACTAAGTAGCTTGTAATATTAAACTTGATGGTATGCCTACGTACGTTCAAACACTTTTAAAAATCACTCTCACAATTCAAACATCAGGTATTTGAAACTAAGCCAACCTATTCCAAAATTGATTAATTGCCTAGAAGAGGGCCCTGATCAAATTAAGCATTAACGTAAGATGAGGATTGAGTGCAAGTATAAACCACTTTGTATTCAACCAATGAGAGATTCCTATATAAGGCTAGAAGTACAGGTAATCATACCGTTAAAGGAAGATGAAAGTTATCAAATAAGCAACACATCCCAAAGGAGGGTGTACTCATGTTCGAAATTAATGGGCTAATGTTGGGCAAGGACGCTACCTTTAATTCAACCTATGAAGAAGGATTCCCATATAAGGCTAGAAGTACATGAAATCATACCCTAATGGAAGAGGAGATATCAAATGACACATCCCAGGGGGGTGCACTCATAATTGAAATTGTTAAGCACTTCTGATTTAGGCATCTTTTTATTGAGAGGCTGCATTAACAAAAATGGAGTCTTTTGGCGACATATCCTCAAAAAGGGCTTTTCATGTACGCGTCCATAAAGTATGGTCTAAAAGATAAGTTTGTCAGTAACACACCTTGCAAATAATTGGTATTGTTCAGCAACATTGCAATTTATTTGTTGTAATGAAAAAAGTACAATGTACTACATGAGTTCACGCACCCAAGCAAACAAGGGTAAGTAAACAGTTAACTGAATTTTGCAATTAAGTTTAAGTCTGTTCAAATGGTTACCTAAATATATCTGAATTCCCATATCCTATTTTAAACCACACAGCAATACCACAATGTAGATTTACTTACCGCTCCAATGTTGAACCTAATACATCTCCAGTAACAACTTCATATAGTTTACTGTAAATTGCATTTCTCTTGAGGTACACTAAGTCAAGTACCTGCAAACTTGTGCCATGTATGCTACGCAATTGTCCACCTGCTACTTGTGTACTTCGACCTGATAAAAAAATACAGATTATGGAGTAAAATGTATTTTGGAGAGGATCTAAAATGGAAATGTGATTCTGCCTGGTATTCTAACCTATACTACTAGGATAAGGGTTACAAGACTTGCCACTTAATCTCACTGAAGCTTAATTATAAAACAGACTGCTAATTAAAGCTATCACTTGACCCTCTTAACTCTCTCTTCTTGCAAGTTGCCCACAGTATATGGCTAAAGTAAGTGCTAATTCTCACTGAATTGTGAAGATTTCAGATGCAAAACATGATATATCCAAGGCTGCCTGGTATAATAATTGTACTATCAATATTGTTACTTTATCTACTTTTTAGATTATACAGTATTGAAAGCTTATTTCAGCTCAAAACAAAAATATATATATATTGTATGATTTTGATTTTGTTCACAGATATGAAATATCCAAGTGTCGTTTATCCCACACCAAATATGTTGTGTATCTCACACCAAAACTTTGTACTGCATTTATTTCAAAGAAATGGCCAGTTAAAATATAGTGTGGGATTTTTTTTTGGGGGGGGGAATGACAAAAATCATTAAATAGCGTGATTTTGTCATAGAAATGAAAAATAATGCACTGGTTACAAAATTGACAACATATAGCGAAAAAGATTCCTCAGACTCTTGTAAACATTTTGATATTTGTCCATTTGAATCATCTGGCTCTAGTTATGGCTTCCCTACTGTAATATGGATAAAATAGCACCAGGCAGCAATGGCATATATCATGTTTTGCACTTAAACTCATTCATTGTCATTATACGAAGCTCATTCAAAAAGTTCTTTCCCCACCCTCATATCTCAGCTTCTTCAAGTAGTAGCCTTTGAATATTTTCCATGGTTATAACCTGGGGCCTTATCTATAGCTTGAGAAAAAAAATTGTTTAATATCTTTTCTATTTGTTGTAGGCGAAATAAAAATGAAATTAGGATCCAGTATTGCGGAAACTGAGAAAATCTGTACCAGGTACATATATCTACAACAAAGACACAAATAGACCAAAATTAAACCAGACTTAAAATGAAGCTGGCATAAGGAAAACTATGTAAAATTATGTGAAATGACACACACAAAAAAGCTGTTACTTTTTTTAGCAAAGAAGAGATAAGAGCAGATAAGAACTGTAGTCAAATTTAATGTTTTTCTTTCAAATGACCAAAAGTCAGTTATGCAGGAATTGTCTGTGTTAGAAAAAAGGGCTAATTAGAAGCATAATAAACCTGCTATGGAAATGGCACTTGGTTAAAATAAACACCAAGGAAACTAATTTAAAATAGCAAGTAACTTTCTGCTCTAAAACATAATTTAAAATTCATCTCATACAGATGGTCCCCAAGCAAATTCTCATGATCTGAATGCCCACCAGATGTAACACTAGAAACTGGATGCTGGTATATTTTTTTTTGTAATATAGACACATTTTTATTACTTTTCATATTTGCTGTTTGGTTACACATTTGTGTGGATGCTGTTTTAGTTATAATATGTTAGCATAATCATAACACTTGCATATCGTTTTGTGTAAATGTTTTGCAATTTTTTACAGTTTCCAGTGTATCAAATCTTATTTTGGTTCTGAGGTCACCTACACAAATCTGGAAAAGGTATCAATACATTTGCCCTTATTTGTAGATAACTTTCCAATTAATGTATAACTATGCCAAGTTTGAAGTAGCTACCATTTACAGAACCAAATTCAGTATAAGAATGGAGGAAGAACTTATTGAATGACTCTCATAGTTCCAGGTTAGATTTCCAGACAGTATCACTTTTTCTATCCTAATAGGACATTATTAAGTCATTAAGTCCCTCATGTAACTCCACATTAAATGGCCAAAATAGCCAGCAGGGTTTCTTTCACTTTACCTCATTATTTTGACTTAAAGTGAACAGAAACCCTTCCTTACAGTATTATTTTAGAATTTTGGGTAAAGAATTACAAAATTAAAATTTGACAGAAATCGTACATTATGGCTAAAATAAACTTGTGTCCCAGTGAGTTTGACCAGCTTTTTAGTGTAAGGGGGCAAAGCCAAGTTTCTGTCCGCATTTGTCAATTTTTCGATCTATTTTTAGTCACTTTGCTCTTTGCTGTCCCCATTGGGGGGACTTCCCACAGCTCCCCTTGCTATGTCACTGGTTTATGTACCAAATTGTAGTTTACTATAATTTAATTCAGTAGTTTACTATTCTGTGTAAGCCAGCATCTTAAATTATAGCCATCCAAAACCTTTCTTTAATTGCAAAATATATCCTAACATTTACTATGCATTAGCTGTTAAGCCTTTCAAATTAATATCAACTCCAGCATTCACTCTAAAGCCGAGTAAAAGAATAAGAGCGAAGGCCTAATCCAAAATTCCCCACTTTAAATCTTCATCAAAAAAATTTGATAAAGAGAAACAAAAATTTGTTGTCACTATTGTCAAAACTGTATAGGAAATAATTTGTTTAAGCTTCAGTAAAAGTAAATATATACCATAGAGCGAAATATAAACATATTTTACCTATAATTTCCAGTAGTGCTTCTATATACACAACAGGTGAAGATACATGTATCTTATAGTTCAATGTTTTCAGCACACAAAGTTCACAATCTAGTACAAGATCCCTGGAACAAAACACACCAGCATCTCGCAAAAACTCACAGCATCTCCTACAACTCAGAATCTACAAAGAAACAGAATCCATCAGAAATTCAATGAAATTTAACCCAAATATGATTTTGTAGATTGAATGAGGGCTTTTCTCATGAGCTTACAAATTGGTCACAGTATGTTGCTATTTTCAGTAGATATAGTGAATACACATTTTGCTGGCTTCTTGTACACAAAATACATCAAGAACAAAAGAAGATTATAATATAATCACTTCTTGCTGTATCTATTCCACATACCTATACAGATATAGACGAATCCAATGAGCCAAGTCATGGTCAGGATTTGGTTGGCCATTATTGGGTCCTGCAGCACGTAACTGGTGTTGTGACTGTCCAATTGTGTGGATTAAAGCCGCTTAAAATTCGATGTTAGATTCTTTTGTGTTTTAAACTGTCATAATTCTTTTGTCTACGTGTAACACGGGTGATAGAATGCAGTTTAAAATACCCTCAAGGCCGCATCATTTCACACTTTAGGTAAGATGGAGCTGACAGGGACCCAGCTATAGCTGCCACTGAGGTGTAGGAATGCGTGAAATTGGATTTGTCTATATGTAGCACTTATTAAAAATTCAAAGGATCAGACTTCGCCTATTTACTGCATGGCATCACTGCAAAAACAGCATTAACCTTGTAAATAACATGAGTGTCAAATGAGTGAATGTTCTTAGTCATCCAGTAGTTTCAAACAGAGTTTTGGAATTAAATCTAATACTGGAACTTACAATTTTTTTTTTCGCAACTATTGCGACGTTGTGTCTGGAACCACCAGACTTCATCAGGCAACTGACCTGTTGGACTGGTCATGTGATAAGAAAGGGGGACTCCGCTTTAACTTATCTCATGCATGGGACCGGGCCATCGGGTCGATACCTAGCCAGTCCAACGGGTCAGTTGCCTGATGAAGTCTGGTGGTTCCAGACCTAAACGTCATAATAGTTGCAAAAAAAGTAAGTTCCAGTATTAGATTTAATTCCAAAACTCAACATGAGTGTCACTTCATTTAGTAATGTTTAGGCAACAGAACATTTTCACTACCGAGTACTAGGATGTCCCGTGACACTAAAAACACAGCACCATAAGAACAAACAATAAAGAACATAAAATAAAGATTATCAGATTCTGATCCTTTTTTGGGCATGCACATTATACACCATGTTCTACCTGCTTACCCTTTTATGACTGCACATTTTACTGGCTACCTGTACACAGGACAACATGTATAACAAGATTCTTTTCTTGCATTTCTTGCTGGATTTATTCCATACTGACACTGGTATACACCACTTTCTGTCTTTATCCACCGGTTGGTGAAGATTCTTCAGGTTTGTAATCATAAACCTGTACAGAGACAAGCATAAAGACAAAATAAGCATGCAGCTTTAATACAAAATGTTGCATGATGTTAACAGGGAGTGTTCATTATAGTAAAGCCACACAATTAATATTTTAGGTTTTCACACAAATGTAACACCCAAGTTTATTGCAACAAATTGAAATATAAAAAAAAGTTTATTGCAACAAATGTGACACGATCAAGGGAAATGAGTCGGATGTCGCTAATATTGATTTTGGGATATTGGCAAAGAAAGTGTTAAAATTCTTTTGTTTTATATTGTTTTCAGCGATTGATAAATTGACTTAAGGTCATGTTTTTTATACTGGGCACCTCAAAAGGGTGGCTCTGTTGCATTCTTACTCATCAAGACATGTTTACATACATGTCGTTTATTTATTTGATGTTTATTATGAGCTTGTCTAGTACTATTTTGTTCCTTAGACATTGGCCTTTCAATTTCTGAAACAAAAATTTGTGATTTTCATTTGTACTAATTATTGTAACTCGTTAAGTCTAATTAGTCAGGGGTGGCTCATGTGGTGGAGGATCATGTGATGGAGGATCACAATGCTGTACAATGGTGATCCTTCACCACATGATCTTCAATAAACATTATTGATGGATTTCTATTTTCTACTTGTTTCTGTACTTGATATCGGCTAAATGATATCATGTTTAGCATTCATTGCTTCAGTATTTGTTAATTAGACAATTAAAATTTACTAATTACTTGTTGCTACACTAATAAAGTTCATTGATCTCTATGCATTTGAATAGGGATTTAATGTAGGGAACATTCAAAAGGGTGATACGGGCAAACAAAACATGATAAAAGGCTCAAATTTCTTAAGCAGACCTTGGTTGTGATCTTCTTTACTTTAGTAAACTAAAACTAGTAAAACATAGAAGGTTTGCGACAAATCAGAAAGAGCGCCCTCACACTCAATTATGGTCCAAAAAGTCAATGTTTACAAAAAAGCTTTGTCAATTCTCAACTTTCAAAACTGGATTGTTGAGCTTATTTTACATCTAGTTACATACCTCAATCATGAAAATTTGCATTTCCAGTGCCAAATAAGGTGTGTTTTGAAGAAATTTATATAAATATAGATAGATTTTTTTTAACCCTGTATCTACGTTTTGAATTACTTGACCGCCATAAGTTCCATATGAATGGGTGGGCAATTAAGTTGGCTATTTTAAACATTTATCAAATTTTTACATTATCAATGTACGTCGGGGGGGTGACACCCCTAACTGAATTAATATTTTCATCCTTATTTTGCTTGTTACACCCTGTATATTTTATAGGTCACCCTGTATAATGACTCCCATTGTTTTGTTTCTGAAATCATCCGAGTATATGCTCTCAGAATATATACTTTAATTGGGTTCTAATGTAAATTTTTGAAGTTATAGTACCAAACCTGTAAAAGCATGTGATTCGCTTGAAAAATACACATGCAACGCAATTGGTGCCCAACATAAAAAACATGACCTTAACTACGCAAAGAAAAGTCATATCAACATGGGGTTTTCAGTTTCTGAAAGCTCTAAATGTCCTCTTTAGAAAAATATGTAAAACTCTTTTTCGACCAGGGTCGACATGTGACTCATTCCCCTTGATTATGTCACAAATGTGTTTTTTGCAATACATACTGTTGGACTTTATTACATAAAGCGCAAGTGTTGCACACTACGCTACAGCATGTCCAATAAAAATAGTGCAAGCAAGGGTAGTTTTCTGATACAATTTGTATCAATACTATGCCATAGCTAAGATAAGCTTTCTAATAGGTTTTGCTTTATCCAATTTGTTGTTTTCTTTTTTGTGCCACTTTTAATGTATAACTAGGCGGTTACCCGTGCTTGGCGGTTCTCGGCTGTCGCGACTACCTGGCTGATGGTGACTGTACTCACCAAGTTTTATGCTCATAGGACAGTTTATACTAATTTGACCTCAGATGACCCCTTGTGACCTCGAAATGACCTTCCAAAATTTGGCTCTAAATGTTGACTGTACCCACCACGTTTCATGCCCATATGACAGTTTTCAGTAATTTGACCTTGAATGACCCCAAAATGACCGTCCAAATATTTGACTCTAAAAGTTGACTGTACCCACCAAGTTTCATGCCCCTATGACAGTTTTTACTAATTTGACCTCAGATGACCCCTGGATGACCTCTGGTGATCTTGGCCCACTTACCGAAACAAACTTGTTCTGTCTGAGGTCCAGATGCACCCACCCACCAAGTTTGAGGAATGTGTGTCTTCTAGTCTCCGAGAAAATAGGCGGAATACAGTTTTTACTAATTTGACCTCAGATGACCCCTGGGTGACCTTGACCCACTAACCAATACAAACTTGTTCCGTCTTAGGTCAAGATGCACCTACCCACCAAGTTGCATGCCCATATGACCCACTAACCAATACAAACTTGTTCTGTCCAGGGTCAAGACGCACCCACCCGTCAAGTTTGAGGAACGTGCGACCCCCAGTCTCTGAGAAAAACAGTTTTACTAATTTGACCCCTGGATGACCTCGGGTGACCTTGACCCACTAACCAATACAAACTTGTTCTGTATGGGGTCAAGCTGCACCCACCCACCAAGTTTGAGGAACGTATGCGACCCTAGTCTCCGAGAAAATAGGCGGACAGACACACAGACACACAGATACACAGACAGATAGACAGATAGACGATGCCTATTATTATATAGATGACAATGACACTTTGAAATGGATGGATCTCATGAGAATCAAGTCAACAGGGAGAAAATTGCAAACAGGAGTGCAAGACATTGGCGTAGCTAGGGGTTGTGGTAATCAATTAAAGCCTTTTGGACTCACTAAAAGTAACTTTGCATAAAATGTCTTGGTTATTAAATTATGCATATGCTAGTGCATTGACCAAACGAACACTATACAGAAAGTGGCACAAAAGGCATTTTGGACGAGCTCATTATAAAATGACATCTCACCAACGAAAAATACAAAATGGGATAAAAGAAAAATATTGGAAAGTTCAATATCTTAGTTATACTATGATATTAATATAAGAATTGCATCAAACAAAACCTTTTGGGAGCAAATCAGCCAGTTTTTATTGGCATTGTATGACAATCTATGAGATGTGAATCTTGTCACATTTTAAGTTGAATGTAGACTTATAGACAGAGGTGAACATTCACTTTTCAGTTAGAAAACACAAAAAAACACAGAAAGCGTAGTTTGCACAAAATGGAATTTGAACATCATGGGAGAATTATGGCTCTACTATAAAGGTGTGAACTGCATTTCTTGATGGCTACATTAGTCTCTGTCAAAGATCCTCAAAGAGTCAAAGAGGGGAGTATTTCACAGTGAGTGGAGTATTGTGCTTATGCTGTAGTGTTAGAAACTCAATAAATTTACCTACCTAAAAGTACATGAAAAACAAACCGAGTCCAAAAGACTAAATACACTTCAAAGGAAATATTTCTCGCTCACATATGTACAGTAAATTTTTATACAATGTAGAATTTCACTTTAAACAAGCCTCACCTATCAAATATTTCCACTGCTAAATACCTTGTCTCTGCTGGCTGTTGGAACTTCTTGCAAATCAGAAATATAGTTTCTACACAAGGGGAAATGAATTTGTGATGTTATTTGTTGTTATAGTACTTTATTTAAAAGATTATTAATTGTTTTTGAATGAAATAGTCAATTCAATTAATCCTTGAACCCCTAAGTATGAAAATTACCATTTGGATAATGTTGTTGATTACAGTATTTACACTTCTTTGTCACAAATGACAATAGGCCCCATGCAGTAGCTTACCGATTGGGTCATTTGGAGACAAGGGCAACTTTGAACTTTCCCTGTTCGCTTGAAATACTTGGATAAGATCTTAGGTCCATTGAGTCCAAAATTCACCTTGATAAACTTGATTAAATTCACCTTGTGAAATTATGTGTGTCCAGGTACAGCCAATATAGGGTGACGTGACAATGCTGAAATTTATTCTTGCTTCCAAATTTGAATGGTACTGTACACTATTGCAGTGGCATAGCTAGAGGTTGTGGCGCCCAGGGCAAAGGATACATAATGGTGCCCCTCCCCAATGCTTGAAATAAGAGTGCGCAAAAATTTGCACAAATAGGGCCTATCACTCATTAATTTTGGTTATAATGAAGTTAAGTTGAATATTGGTATTAAATTGATAACATTCGGCCAAAGCCAGGCTATAGTGCTGAGAGGCTACTAAATTTAAGGGACGCCATCCGGATATGACGGGACAGGGATATGGGAAGAGGTCCGATTTTAGATGGAGGAGGAAAACCGGCGCACCCGGAGAAACACCTGCGAGAGCGAGCATGGATCGGCAACCAAACTCACATGTGGCGCCATGGGAATTGAACCCGGCCACAGTGGTGAGAAGCGAGTGAGAAGACCACTACACTAACCCGCCCTCCCAAAATGCACGCAAAGCATGCTAGGAGGGGCGCAGAATCGATGCCGGTGCCGAATTGGTCAATTCGGCGTGCCCCTAATGGTGGCACCCAGGGCACATGCTCCCTCTCATGAGATACTGTCTAGACAGTGGCGTACTGGGATGGAACTATTATTTGCCATCTTACTAGAATTTTCATCTTTGACTCATGATTATTATGAGCCAGTGTTTGAGAATCGAAAATGTGTGTGTGTGGGGGAGGGGGAGGACAACAATTTATGGTGCAAAATTTTATTACCTTGGGCCTTGGGGTGAGAAAAGTGCCTGAATGTTTGACAGCCCTGGTTCTGTGTTGTTTTCCCCACCAATTCTAACAGTTGAACAGTTGTGCATCCCCTGAAACTTAAACTAAAGGGACTTTCAAAGATCAAGGCCATTTCCTCCTATTCAGAAATATTGACAAAATGTGAAAAAAACCCTAATATGTCCAGGATAGAGAATCTCCTTGATATGAAAAACACAGGGTCTAGCTTATTTTGACATAATTTGTTGGGGTACGGTAGCGTAGTTAATACATAAACTGGGCTCAAAAAGAAACATATAAATTGTTCACAAGGTCATATCTTAAAATCCTGTCCATACAAATGAACCAAAATTACACACAGGATTCACATGTCAGTAACCAAGCAGTTGTCCAACTGGCAACTGACACAACAGCAAAATGCACTGACACGGAACAGCTTCCTGAACCACATTCTCAGGCGAATAATTGGCACCCAGCAAAAGAAATTTGTGATAATGCGTACAAGATCCTTACACAGGTGATACTTTCCAAAGAGTAAGTGGAATAGTGTGGAACAGGGCTGCTTCTGCTTTTCACACACTTTCTTCAAGAAACAGGTTTTGTTCCACACTATTTCACTTACTCAAGATTTCTTGTGTTGGGTGTCAATTATTGGGCTGTGAATGTGGTCCAGGAAGCTGTTCCATGTCAGTGCATTTTGCTGTTGCATCAGTTGGATATTACTGTATGGTTACTGACCAATGTTTAGAGTAGAGTGTTGAAGTAATCCTGTGTGCAATTTTGCTTCATTTTTATGGACAGGATTTTAAGATATGACCTTGTGAAAAATTATAAGTTTCTTTTGAGCCCAGTTTTGTATAGGTTTTTAATTAGTGGTACGGTATTCTAAAAGTGAAAAAAAAAAATACATGTGTGGGGTAAATAACATCCCTTTAAAAATGTACCATTTACTTGCTTATAATCCATCCCAGTACTAACCCGACCATGTTCCATGTTTAAAACTGCCATCATCACTGGATCCTTGGTGGATGACTTCTTCATTCTTCTTGGCATGAAGGAGGAAAACATCTTCCAGAACATCTAATGGCAGACAGCCTTCATCATTAAAAGCGTGGTTCTGGTGGAGAACCAAATATGCCGCCTTCTGCCATATGATATTATGCACCTCTGCAAGATATTAAATAGGCATAAGCAGACTTACTTTTACATGATTGCTTTGATTTTATACACATGTATGCAGATCTACTCTATGCAGTATGAGAGTAAATTCATTAAAATAATTTACAGTTTTAGGCTAATGAAATGAAATAATTAGTTTCCCGTCACCCGCCCGCACTTTTCAATTTGACCAAAACTTTCATTATTTTCATAAAAAAGTCAATTATCTGAAACTGAGATGGAAATAATCAAAATTGAAACTCACAAAATGTCTGACATCCCCTGCTGATCATAATCAGCAGTTTTTCTTAGTTGTAGGGGTAGGGGATGTTGTAAATAATGAAAATTTGAGGATTACCTCATAATGTTTCTAGTGAAATACAAAAATAGCAAATTTCTTTTTAAATAAAAACAAATTCAAATCTAATTTAATCTTTTCTAAAACTGTTACAAAATGTCTATACTGATAATCTATATCATCTAGAAGCATTAATACTCGTTTTGAGATGGTCTTTCCTGATTGTTCAGAGTTCTGGATATGTGTCTTAAGTTATGGTGATCATTGAGTGCTAGACTTGATCACCATCATCAACCAATGGTCAGTTGTCATAAATTCATGATTGCTGATTTAAGTCAATCAGCCTGATTGTTTATCATTCCTGTGATCACACCTCACCTCACCTCACCAGGCTGTGTTCGACCATTGTTGGACGTAGCCCTCTTCATGATTCTTCCACTGTTCTCTGTCTCTTGCATTTCTTGTCCATGTAGGTCCCATGTAGGCAGTAGGCCTAATGTCATCACGCCACCTCCTCTTCTGTCTTCCTCTTGATCTTTTCCCTGTTCTTGGTTGCCATTCTGTAAGCCGTTTAGTCCATCTGTTATCTTCCCTTCGTGCAGGGTGACCTGCCCATCTCCATTTCGCTTCTTTGAGTTTCACCATAATGTCTTTGACTTGAGTTTGACGTCTTATTTCAGTGTTCGTAATTTTATCCCTTAAGGTAAAGTGAAGCATCTTCCTTTCCATTGCTCTTTGGGCTGTTTGTAATTTCTGTTCCAGGTACTTGGTTGTTGTCCATGTTTCTGCCCCATATGTCATTGTTGGCAATACACACTGGTTGAACATTCTACTTCTCAGATACATTGGTAACTTTTTATCACATAGAATGTCCTTGAATCTTCCAATGATCACACACTAGTATGTAATACCAGGCCTTCTCAACTTGTGGCGCGCTCGCCACTTGTGGCGCTTGGTCTGGAGTTTGTCATAGTGGTGCACGAAGTGGCGCATGGACCATGGTAAATCTAATAATTTTTTCCAGATAAATTTTAACAAAAAGGGTGAAAATACCACATCTGAGCCTTAGAAAGCCCTATAAACTCTCAGAGCTTCTGGGGCCGATACCCCTGGACCCCGCGGCGCTGCCCCTGGACCTGTGCAGCCGACACTTTTTCTGCTATGGTGTTCGGTCGCACATGCATGACATGTTGGCACTTCATGATCACTAAAATTTCCCAGTTGGCGCTTCAAATAAACTAGTTGATAAGGCCTGATGTATACAGTCAGTCTACTCTGAAGTACAAAGTACCGGTACATGTAGGGCCTACCGTACCGACGCACACATTGTGCCTACTTTGAAGGCACGCATACCTGCAACAGAGACGCAACACTGCACACTGTTTACACGCTGTAAATGCGCGCGTTGTCACTTTGTACTTCAGAGTGGACAAACTGTAGGCCTAGCCCATGCTAGTATTTACTTGACGCACCACACCATTTATTATTGTACCAACAGTTAGGCCAAAGAAAATAAATACCGTAACATGCATGCATGTATATCGTGCAGACTTTCTCAAATTATTGGTGATCTGCACATGTTGTTTTCACTGGCACTTGGTTGTTTTCACCAGCATGACGTAGCTCTGTCCCGACCTATAGGCATGTGATATTCATGATTGTTCAATCAAAGCAAAAGCAGGGCTGTCAACTTGTTGGAATTGCTTGGCGTGAGACCGAGGCGTACCGGGATTTGCTGACTCCAATGTTCATTTTGTACCATGATTATTTAAGCCACGGCGCTCGATAAGCGGGGTAGGAGCAACAAATTATTCATGACGATGCGTGAGATTTTACTCACTTTCAAGCTTTTTGCGTGAGATTTTCTACCTAGGCGTGAGATTATACTACCTTGGCGTGAGACCGTGAGAAAGTGACCCAATGCGTGAGACTCACGGCCAATGCGTGAGAGTTGACAGCCCTGAGCAAAAGTTCAATCATGCATTCATGCATTGCTTGCCTTGGCAATGGCATCAATGCAAGTCATGAGCCATCCTGACTTTCTTACAAGAAAAACAAAAAACCACAAGGTTTTTAGGCCTCCCAAAGGAAACGTTTTGGTTTGTGTAGCCTTTGCTAAGTTTAATTATATTTGGGGCTGTAAAAAACCAAGCAAAATAGACCTACCTTTCGAATCCGAAATCATGAAAGCTTACGAGTCCATACCACCCATTGCAATGAAGTACAGTGATGAATCATGGAATCAGGAGTCTAACTGTTTATGTATGCAACCGTTCAGAGCACACTCAGCACAAACAAAATTATAAATGCAGCTCTTTATTTACCCATATGGATTTATACATTTTAATAAATTTCAGAAGAGACATTTTGGCGGAAAATAAAATAGATAAATTGCAGCCTTCGTTGATTTTAGATCTTCGAGACTTTGAAGTTCGATACAAAATGAACATTGAACAAGAACTGTCTTTAAAAAAGACAACTCCGGATAGAGGAAGAGTTATCCACATTTTCGCTGCATGTTGTTGACGATGTTTGGCCCCGGCACCCCAACTCAACACAAAAGTTGGCAACCATGAGAGTTACCAAATTTTTCAAAGACCCCCTTTGCAATGATTTTTCATCAAATTTACCCCCCTTTTTCAAAATCGAGGACAAAATTTGGCCAAAAACAACCCCTTTTTTGTGGTTTTCAATGACTAGAATTTTCAACACTCATTTTAAATGACTAGAATTTCAAACACCCCTTTTTCAATGACACTAAATATTGCCAAAATATACTGGATTTTCCGCGCTTTTTGGTAACTTTCATGGTTGCCAATTTTGGGTTGAGTTGGGGGGGGGGTCGCGTGTTTGGCTCTGCTCACTCCAATTATGCTGGAGTTACCGTAGCTAAGCAATGGACTAGAGATATAGAGCAAGTAGTGCGATGGACTGTCCAGAGACTTGGCGCATAGATCTGAGGACAGCTTTCAAACATAATTCTTGATAGTAATACGCTGACATAGCCTATATCTGGTGGAGGCAGCATTTTTCTTTCTTTAAGGGACGCGACACTAAATCAGCTTCCCAGGATAGCGTGTGAATTCAGCCTACTTCAAGCGCCATTCCAGGCGTCCCTGCAATACTTGGCAAAATAAATTTGGTATCAATTTAAAGCTCTGTTTCCCGCTCTGTTTGTGTTGATTCCACCTTTGTCAGCATTTACGATATCGATGACCGTTGACTTTTTTCGCTATTTCGCGGTGCAAGAACTAAGGGCAAAAATATACCGTAGGCCCTACTAAACTCACCACTCACATTTCAAAATCGGAAGTTGTCTTAATTCACCACAGAGCATTACTTTTGAGAGATCATGAGCGCCAGATCCGAGAATATAAAGCTCTTCCATCAGTTGATCAAGAAGCAACGTGCAGTCACATCAAGCTCAACTGACAAGCTGTTCATCAACGATGTGGAGCTTGATGGTGATGAAGAGGTCTGTCAGGGCTTTATGCAGCATTTTAAGAACCTTGCAACATCAAAGACCAATACGGCTTATGCCAATGACTTCAAGGAGGCTTCGGAGCTAAAAGTTGCTCTGTTGGATCAGGTCTATAACTCTGATGAGCCGAATATGGACGTGTTCGAACCTTTCTCTACTGCTGAAATCAGGAAGCTGATTACCACATTTGGCAACGGTAAGGCTCAAGATGCTGACAACATCACAGCTGAACACTTTAAGATGGGCCCTGGTGCTTTACATGACATAACAGAGGTAATCAACTACATGATGAAATCTCACTATGTCCCACCGGCACTTATGCATGGTACTCTCACCCCTATTCTGAAGAAGCGAAAAGATAAAGTAGACCCGAACAACTACCGTGGTATCACTGTAACTTCAGTCTTGGGCAAGCTGTTAGAAAAGGCGTGGCTCTCCCGTGCTCAACATGTGATTGACGCCAAACAAAACAGGCTGCAAAGAGGCTTTACCGCAAAGTGCTCGCCAATGAATGCTGCACTCTTGGTGTCGGAGTCAATTACGGAAGCTGTCGAATGCAAGAAACCTCTCTATGTTACGCTTTTGGACGCCGCCAAAGCATTCGATGTGGTCGACCACCCCATTCTTCTTGATGAAATACATCAGATGGGTATCAGAGGCAATCTATGGCTAACCTTCAAGAGCATGTATTGCGAACCAACTACATCAGTCAAATGGAGAGACCAACTAGCTGACCCCTTTCCAGTCAAGCAAGGTGTGCGTCAAGGTGGCGTAACCTCCGCACCCATCTACAAATGTTACACTAACTCCCTTCTTGACTGTATTGAGGAGCATCACAAAGGCCACCGTATTGGATCCATTAATATTCCAGCACCAACATGTGCAGATGATATGGCAGTACTTTCATCTAATCCTGTCGACTGCCAGATTGCACTGGATCTTGTTGAGCAATACACAAAGGACCACAGATATTCTATCAATGCTGCCAAAAGTGCTACAGTCGTTTATAACAGCGACTTCAAGCCACCGTTGTCCATAAATGATGAGGCAATACCTTATCCGGAGCAATCGACCCATTTGGGTATAACCAGAGAATCTTCTAATGTTGTCTGCGTTGGTGATCGGATCCAGACCGCCAGAAGAACCACATATGCTTTGATGGGTGCTGGTCTGCACGGGAAGAATGGCCTGCCTCCAACTGTCTCCTATCACATCTGGGTTACGTATGTCATCCCTAGAATGCTGTTTGGAATTGAAATAACATCATACAAGAAGGCTGATATCGACAAGCTGGAGATCTTCCAGCGGAAGATATTAAGACAGTTGCAATTTCTACCGGAGTCACCGAGTCCAGGTAATGCAGCCGTCTATGGTCTTCTGGGGCCAAACCTATTACCGCCGTGGTTGAGCAATCTATTCTAGTGCAGGCTGGAAACATCCTACGCAGTGAGTCAACAATCGAAAGGGACCTTGCTTGTAGGCAGCTGGCTGTTAAAAAGCTCAACACCAAGAGCTGGTTTATGAAAGCACGACAACTGCTAATCAAGTATGATCTCATATCAATCTACGATCTGGTTGACGACCCCCCCCCCCGACTCAAACCAATGGAAGAGGAGAGTCTCCATCGCTGTGAAAGCTTTTTGGGAAAAGGAGCTGATGTTTGAAGCCCTGGACAAATCGTCTCTTCGATTTCTGAACACGTCTAATTTCAGAATTGGTACATCCCGTCCTGTTTGGAGTACCCTGACTGATGATCCACGTGATGTTGAAAGAGCAGCGGTCAAGGCTAGAATCCTCACTGGTACCTATCTACTACAAGGCAACAGGGCTAGATTTAAACAATTTGAGGTGGACCCCACATGTCCCATTTGCAGATCCGAGCCTGAGGACAGACTGCATTTTATCCTACGCTGCTGCAAGTTGGCGGTGAATCGACATTATCATCTTTCAACCCTCAAGAAACTGCTTGGGAGATACTACAGTGGACTTGTGGTTCAGAAGATCTTTGACTGCCAGGACACCCTTCTCCAGGTGATCCTAGATTGTACACACCCTTCACTTGTGGAGCTGGGTGTTAAACCCAACCTTAGGAGTATCTGCGAGGAAGTGGAACCAGTCACCAGGCTTATGTGTTACAGTCTGCATGTTATGAGAAGTTCGCTAGCAATAGCAACTGCAGCTGTGAACGACACATAATCTCTCTTCCTGCATTTTCCCTGTTTATATACACTGTATTTCAACCGGCACATTTAGTCTTGGCACAAAAAGGTTCTTACAGCCTGTCTCAAAAAAAATTGTGCAAGTAAAAAGCGCCCTCTTTGGCAATTGGAGAATACTCTTGTGACATGATGCTAACATCAACGTCAAGGGCACAGTCTTAGCTCTCACATACCGTTTGTTCTGTTCAATTTGCTCTTTTAATCTCGAGATATGTTTAGTTAACAACGAAAGGGTAAAATCACAATTGTGCCACTCTTACTAGCCAATAGGGCTGGTACATGTAAATCAATGATAGCTGATGTTGATGCGTCTAATAGACTCCCCCCCCCTCCCCCCTTCGGGGCTCGTGCATTATTTTGTCTAATTTCATTAAATTGTCAAATTTCATGAACTTTTCAAAGTTCATTTACCTATAAGTGTGCAATATTTGTTTATCTTTTAACATGTCTTGAATGACAAAGAGAACAGTATTTACCATGGTAAAATCATTGACATGCACATGTATTTAATTTTACAGCAGAATGTGAAATATTTATTTATCGTTTAATTTGTCGTAAGTGGAAAAAGAGAATCATTATACCTTTATCATGATAAAACATTAAAAACAATTTTGTATTGTTGTGTAATTGATGCATTCGTTTGATTTCACGAAGGAACCCTTGATAAACTTGATGCTATCTTACGTAGTAAAAGTGGCACAATTGTGATTTTACCCTTTCGTTGTTAAGTAAGCATATCTCGAGATTAAAACAAGCAAATTGAACAGACTAAACGGCATTTGAGAGCTAAGACTATGCCCTTGACGTTGATGTAAGCATTATGTCACAACTGTATTTTTTTATGGCCACAGAGGGCGCTTTTCACTTGCACAATTTTTTTTGAGACAGGCTGTACATACTTTCCCCTATATTGTGGCACTTACACCTATATTTTATATGCATGCAATGAACTCATACTTTTTCTTATGTACATGTAGATTGTGTCTGTTTGCTTAGTGAGAGAATTCGCATCTGTGTTGAACTCATACTGCTGTGTTATTATGCAAGCTGTAACCCTTTGATGAGATTCTGCGCTTGCAATGAACTCATACTTATTAATAAGCAAGTTTTTTTTGTCTCCAATGAACTACTATATGTGGTGGTGGGTCATGATTGGATGTTATATGTTTGATGTTAACTACTGATGCATCTCATCAGCAAAACTACACCAATTGGTGGTGCGTCTGAATGAAAAGGCGGAATAATCCTCAACTGAACTGAACTGAACTGAACATGGCCGTGGTGCTTTACACGTCTTCCTATACGGTGCTTTACAAGATCTACCGTAAAATGGGGTTACATCGGTCAGCGGGGTAACTTTGGTCTTTTCATACAGCAATATTGTTTTTAGTCATATTTGGTGTCAAATTGTTAAGAAATATATTTGGAAGAAATAATAGTCGCTCATGTCCAATATCCTCGAAATTTACGAAAAAATCGGGATTTTTGACCAAAAATGAGCATTTTTTACATTTTTTTCAGAAAAAATAAAAATCGATATTTATGAGCATGGATGTGTGCTTGATTAATTTTTCAAGGGGTCAAATGTCACAAAAAATACCAACTTGTCCATATACAGCGAAGATCAATTTTTTTGATTTTTTTTCTTCATGGGATGTAATACTCTGACCAAAGTTGCCCCAAATGCGGGGTAACTTTGGTCAGGCTATTTTTTAACCCCTAGGACACCCTTAAAAAAAAAAAAAAAAATCTTTTTCAACTTCAAGGTGTAGAAGGGAACCCTAATGTCATAAAAAGATATAATTAGAAATAGAACTGGTTTTGTTTGGAAGTAGTGGTTTAAAAGAAATATTTCTTTTTAGACAGCGCTTCGGAGCGGCGATGGGTAGCCCGGTATCCCCATTAGCAGCCAACATCTACATGGAATACTTAGAGCAAGCAGCCATCATGACAGCTCCCATTGAATGTAAGCCCAAGTTTTGGAAAAGATACGTCGACGACATCCTGGAAGTAGTAGCCAAAGACGCAGTTAAGCCGCTTACTGACCATCTCAACCAAGTGGACGATACGCAGTCAATCAAATTCACTTTTGAGGAGGAAGTCGACGGAAAGATACCATTCTTGGATACGCTTATCGTTCGCCGCGATAATGGATCCGTAAAGCTCTTAGTCTACCGTAAAGCTACACATACCAACCAGTACCTGAACTTCAAGTCCCACCACCCCTTCACCAAAAACTTGTTGTAGTTCGCACACTGCTTGACAGGAAAGATAAAATTGTCACGGAAGATCAGGATAAGGAAGATGAGGAAAAGATAATTAAAGGTGCTCTAAAACAGTGTAGGTACCCGGACTGGTGTGGAAAAAGTCAAGAGTAAAATGGCCACCCCCAAGCAAAAAGCAAAGAAATCTAGTAAAGACGACAGTGAAAGATCCAGAGGTTTGGTGACGCTACCGTATGTAGAAGGGGTGTCCGAGCGCGTTGCTAGAATCATGAAATCGTACAACATTCATGCCGCAATGAAACCCCACAGTACATTACGCAATCTTCTCGTCCATCCTAAAGATAAACGCGAACCACACAACTCTACCGACGTCATTTACTCAATTCCGTGCAAAAACTGTGATCTTACTTACATAGGTGAAACCGGCAGAAAATTCGGCAAACGCTTAGACGAACACAGAAATGAGGCAGAGAAAGTTGCTACTAACATCCGCACTAGAGCCAACAGGAAAGCATCGCAGTCAACCATCCACAAATCAGCGATAACTGACCATGTTGTGGACAATAACCATGTCATCAATTGGGATGAGGCAAAGATCGTTGGTAAAGAGTGTGATAAATACACAAGATGGATAAAGGAGGCCATCACTATCAGAAAACAAGGCACCACAATGAACCGAGACGAGGGCCAGTACAACCTAAGTCACATCTTTGACGACCTGTTGATGGAGAAATCGTCTGGCAACTCCGTTGCCAAGCAGCAATCAACAACAGCTGTTCAACGATCATCACATCAACAGTAGCATTGAGAAAGATAGCTGATAGCTATCGAAACGTCTGCACGTAAGTGTGTTTTACCTGGACTAGTATATAAAAAAATATACAGTGGTTTAATAAAAATTCCTTTAAAAGGAATAGGGCGGGCAAATGAAAAATTGTCAAGAGAAATGAAAAATGAGTAAGTCTTCACAATTAAAAACAGGGAAAATATGACACAACATCGATTTCCAATGGGGGAATAACACAAAACATATAAACAAAGTTAAAAGAGTTTTTAACTTTATACGTTTATACGTTTGTTATTCCCCATGGTCAGTTGGAACAGATTTTCCATGTTTTTATATTAACCCTTCACATCATAACAGAAAACGTTTTATATTAGCATTTTATATAAAACATTGTTGTAAAATTTTTGTAGATAATAGTTATTTAAAACATTTTCGTAATCATACCTAGAGTTTGTTTTATCATCAGATAGAAAGACTTCTGCTTATCTTCTCTGGTGAGACAACAGGGCTGGGGTATCTTTCCATATCAAAGTTTAAAAATGTGTCATATCAATTTCCTCAATATGTTGTTTTGATACAACGTATGAGGGGAAAAGTTTGATTTTTCAATATTTCGATATTATTTTTTAACTTTGTAACTTTATTATGATTAACATAACTGTATTTCAAAGCGTCAAACTATATCATTATTTTGTCCCAACAAAAATAATCCAGGGAATAATATATTCATTCATATGTTTATTTATTTTATTCAACCTGGGCCATTTCTACTGGTGCACATGCATTCTAATAATTTGTCTATAATACCTTATACAAGCATCAACAGACAGCAAGTACAATTTGTCACAAGATTTGAAAAGTAAATAGCCTATGTACACACTGAACACAATGCACATACAAGCTGTACATACCATCAGTATAAAATGATATATATGACCTTCACGATGCTATTAATTTAGCCCAAAGATTAGGAAAACTAGCAAAACTGGTGAACTGGTACTGTTCAAATAAAAACATCTGCAAATTTTGCTGCAATTTCCAAATAGTATTTCTATTACTTAAATAATTATTTTTGTTATTTCTTTTAATACAAACACATTACTGCCTAGGACGACTTTATCGTATTACTTACATATCAAAATCAAGTAATAATTACAAAACTCGCCATAAAATATCACCTCTGTGGGTGTTTGGGATATAACCGGCACGAATATTTTCTCAACACTGCGGCATGTGAAAAAGTAGGCACTGTGCCACAACAGAAAATCACGTCTTCCCATGCTGCTTTACAAGATTTAGGCACTGTGCCACAACAGAAAATCAAGTCTTCCCATGCTGCTTTACCAGATTTAGGCAATGTGCCACAACAGAAAATCACGTCTTTCCATGCTGCTTTACAAAATCTTGGCACAAGCAAGATTTAGGCACTGTACCACAACAGAAAATCACGTCTTCCCATGTTGCTTTACAAGATCTAGGCACTGTGCCACATTTCTGTGTTTGCTGTTTTCAAATATTTTAAAATAATATTATTTAAGTATTGACACAATATTTGGCAAAAATGTTTGCAAAAATAGTTTACAATAACATTTTTTGAAAACATTTAAAAATATTGTTGTAGTGTGTTTTCATACAAAACGTTTTAAAACGTTATCATGATCTTTATATAACCCGACATTTTAATGTTATGAAAACGTTTTTACCTAAACCAAAAGCCAAAATATAACTTATTTAAAACGTTTTTAAAACGTTTTTGTGTTTGCTGGGTAGGCACCATCGGCGGCGGAACCGGGGGCAGGGGGCTAGTGGGGCCTCTCCACTTTTTTGACCAGGGGGCCTTCCCCCCACTTTTAGCCCATAATACTGTGTGTAACATGTCTGGGTTCATAAATAGATAAATAAATACTGTGCCACAATAGAAAATCACGTCTTCCCATGCTGCTTTACAAGATCTAGGCATTGTGCCACAACAGAAAATCACGTCTTCCCATGCTGCTTTACAAGATCTAGGCATTGTGCCACAACAGAAAATCACGACTTCCCATGCTGCTTTACATGATCTAGGCACTATGACACAACAGAAAATCAAGTCAACCCATGCTGCTTTACAAGATCTAGGCACTGTGCCACAACTGAAAATCAAGTCTACCCATGGTGCTTTACAAGATCTAGGCACTGTGACACAACAGAAAACCAAGTCTACCCATGCTGCTTTACAAGATTTAGGCACTGTGCCACAACTGAAAATCAAGTCAACCCATGCTGCTTTACAAGATCTAGGCACTGTGCCACAACTGAAAATCAAGTCTACCCATGGTGCTTTACATGATCTAGGCACTATGACACAACAGAAAACCAAGTCTTCCCATGGTGATTTACAAGATTTAGGCACTGTGCCACCCACAACAGAAAATCAAGCCCACCCATGCTGCTAGCTTAACAAGATCTAGGCACTGTGCCACAACAGACAATCAAGCCTATCTATGGTGCTTTTCAAGATCAAGGCACTGTGCCACAACAGAAAATCAAGTCTTCCCATGGTGATTTACAAGATCTAGGCACTGTGTCACAGCAGATAATCAAGTCTTCCCATGCTGCTTTACACGATTTAGACGCTGTGCCACAACAGAAAATCAAGTCTACCTATGGTGCTTTACAAGATCTAGGCACTGTGTCACAGGAGATAATCAAGTCTACCCATGCTGCTTTACACGATTTAGACGCTGTGCCACAACAGAAAATCAAGTCTACCTATGCTGCTTTACAAGATCTAGGCACTGTGTCACAGCAGATAATCAAGTCTTCCCATGCTGCTTTACACGATTTAGACGCTGTGCCACAACAGAAAATCAAGTCTACCTATGCTGCTTTACAAGATCTAGGCACTGTGTCACATTAGAAAATCAAGTCTACCCATGCTGCTTAACAAGATTTAGGCACTGTGCCACAACAGAAAATCAAGTCTACCTATATAGACACCGTGTCACAATAGAAAATCAAGTCTTCCCATGCTGTTTAACAAGATTTAGGCACTGTGCCGCAACAGAAAAAATCAAGTCTACCCATGGCGTCTTACATCTAGGCACTGTGCCACAACAGAAAATCAAGTCTACCTATATGTGCCTTACAAGATCTAGGCACTGTGCCACATTAGAAAATCAAGTCTACCTATAGCGCCTTACAAGATCTAGGCACTGTGCCACATTAGAAAATCAAGTCTACCTATAGCGCCTTACAAGATCTAGGCACTGTGCCACAACAGAAAATCAAATCTTCCCATGGTGATTTACAAGATCTAGGCACTGTGCCACATTAGAAAGTCACGTACAAGCCACTCTGCCACAACAGAAAGATTAAAGGCGTGTTAAGAATAAACGAGGGGGTAGGGAGCAGATTATCCTCTCGACAAAAAAAGAAAGAGACTTTCTATTGTGGCACAGTACCTAGATCTTGTAAATCACCATGGGTAGATTTGATTTTCTGTTGTGGCACATTGCCTAAACATATCAAATTGTAAGCGCTCTTTAGCAAAGTCATGGTTCATTGAATTTACAACCGTATGACAAAACAGGCGAAATAGTAACTTTTTGCACAAGATTTGCAATTTAAAGAGAATTGGCCATTGCTCAATAGTGACGCTAGTATATGGGCAATATAAGTGTGCTTTTACATTTAATGACATAAAATTTGAAAAATATTGTAAGGCACACTTGAGGTTTTGACTTTTAAAACCTACATTTTGGTCAAAAAATGTGCTTCGCCCTGCTATAACATTGTATTGCGTTATCTGTTGACGAAAAGTGTTTTAGGGGGAAGTGTTAGCTTTCGTGTGATATTTTAAGAAAATCTGATTGGATGAAGGGAACACTTGAGGTTTCGACAAAATCAATCAAAGAAGCACATTTTCAGCTAGAAGCTCGCAGCTCCATTGCTATGCACTCAACCGGGTAGTGTAATCAAGGACTGTGCGGAGACAATTCACTGCCTGCTTGAGAGCTCTTGGACGAAAATGTGTGCTCAGGTGTATCGAGGTGGAAACTGTGCGCATGATGGTTTATTAGAGAATCGTTTTTGTAACCGTTTCATAATGTCTTGTTAAGCAGCATGGGTAGACGTGATTTTCTGTTGTGGCATAGTGTCTACATTTTGTAAAGCAGCATGGGAAGACTTGATTCCCGTCTTCCCATGCTGCTTTACAAGATCTAGGCATTGCGCCACAACAGAAAATCACGACTTCCCATGCTGCTTTACATGATCTAGGCACTATGACACAACAGAAAATCAAGTCAACCCATGCTGCTTTACAAGATCTAGGCACTGTGCCACAACTGAAAATCAAGTCTACCCATGGTGCTTTACAAGATCTAGGAACTATGACACAACAGAAAACCAAGTCTTCCCATGGTGATTTACAAGATTTAGGCACTGTGCCACCCACAACAGAAAATCAAGCCCACCCATGCTGCTAGCTTAACAAGGTCTAGGCACTGTGCCACAACAGACAATCAAGCCTATCTATGGTGCTTTTCAAGATCTAGGCACTGTGCCACAACAGAAAATCAAGTCTTCCCATGGTGATTTACAAGATCTAGGCACTGTGCCACCCACAACAGAAAATCAAGCCCACCCATGCTGCTAGCTTAACAAGATCTAGGCACTGTGCCACAACAGACAATCAAGCCTATCTATGGTGCTTTTCAAGATCTAGGCACTGCGTCACAGCAGATAATCAAGTCTTCCCATGCTGCTTTACACGATTTAGACGCTGTGCCACAACAGAAAATCAAGTCTACCTATGCTGCTTTACAAGATCTAGGCACTGTGTCACATTAGAAAATCAAGTCTACCCATGCTGCTTAACAAGATTTAGGCACTGTGCCACAACAGAAAATCACGTCTACCTATGGTGCTTTACCAAATCTAGGCCACAACATAAACTCAAGTCTACCTGTGGTGTTTTACAATATATAGACACCGTGTCACAATAGAAAATCAAGTCTACCCATGCTGCTTAACAAGATTTAGGCACTGTGCCGCAACAGAAAAAATCAAGTCTACCCATGGCGTCTTACATCTAGGCACTGTGCCACAACAGAAAATCAAGTCTACCTATATGTGCCTTACAAGATCTAGGCACTGTGCCACATTAGAAAATCAAGTCTACCTATAGCGCCTTACAAGATCTAGGCACTGTGCCACAACTGAAAATCAAGTCTACCCATGGTGCTTTACAAGATCTAGGCACTGTGACACAACAGAAAATCAAGTCTACCCATGGTGCTTTACAAGATCTAGGCACTGTGCCACCCACAACAGAAAATCAAGCCCACCCATGCTGCTTTACAAGATCTAGGCACTGTGCCACAACTGAAAATCAAGTCTACCTATGGTGCTTCACCAAATCTAGGCCACAACAGAAACTCAAGTCTAACTGTGGTATTTTACAATATATAGACACCGTGTCACATTAGAAAATCAAATCTACCCATGCTGCTTTACAAGATCTAGGCACTGTGACACAACAGAAAATCAAGTCTACCCATGGTGCTTTACAAGATCTAGGCACTGTGTCACAGCAGATAATCAAGTCTACCCATGCTGCTTTACAAGATCTAGGCACTGTGCCACAACTGAAAATCAAGTCAACCCATGCTGCTTTACAAGATCTAGGCACTGTGCCACAACTGAAAATCAAGTCTACCCATGGTGCTTTACCAAATCTAGGCACTGTGACACAACAGAAAATCAAGTCTACCCATGCTGCTTTACAAGATTTAGGCACTGTGCCACAACTGAAAATCAAGTCAACCCATGCTGCTTTACAAGATCTAGGCACTGTGCCACAACTGAAAATCAAGTCTACCCATGGTGCTTTACCAAATCTAGGCACTGTGACACAACAGAAAATCAAGTCTACCCATGCTGCTTTACAAGATTTAGGCACTGTGCCACAACTGAAAATCAAGTCAACCCATGCTGCTTTACAAGATCTAGGCACTGTGCCACAACTGAAAATCAAGTCTACCCATGGTGCTTTACAAGATCTAGGCACTGTGACACAACAGAGAACCAAGTCTTCCCATGGTGATTTACAAGATTTAGGCACTGTGCCACCCACAACAGGAAATCAAGCCCACCCATGCTGCTAGCTTAACAAGATCTAGGCACTGTGCCACAACAGACAATCAAGCCTATCTATGGTGCTTTTCAAGATCTAGGCACTGTGCCACAACAGAAAATCAAGTCTTCCCATGGTGATTTACAAGATCTAGGCACTGTGTCATAGCAGATAATCAAGTCTTCCCATGCTGCTTTACACGATTTAGACGCTGTGCCACAACAGAAAATCAAGTCTACCTATGCTGCTTTACAAGATCTAGGCACTGTGTCACATTAGAAAATCAAGTCTACCCATGCTGCTTAACAAGATCTAGGCACTGTGCCACAACAGAAAATCAAGTCTACCTATGGTGCTTTACCAAAATCTAGGCCACAACAGAAACTCAAGTCTACCTGTGGTGTTTTACAATATATAGACACCGTGTCACAATAGAAAATCAAGTCTACCCATACTGCTTAATAAGATTTAGGCACTGTGCCGCAACAGAAAATCAAGTCTACCCATGGCGTCTTACATTTAGGCACTGTGCCACAACAGAAAATCAAGTCTACCTATGGTGCCTTACAAGATCTAGGCACTGTGCCACAACAGAAAATCAAGTCTTCCCATGGTGATTTACAAGATCTAGGCACTGTGTCACAGCAGATAATCAGGTCTTCCCATGCTGCTTTACAAGATCTAGACACTGTGCCACAACAGAAAATCAAGTCTTCCCATGACTAGGCACTGTGTCACAGCAGATAATCAAGTCTTCCCATGCTGCTTTACACGATTTAGACGCTGTGCCACAACAGAAAATCAAGTCTACCTATGCTGCTTTACAAGATCTAGGCACTGTGCCACAACAGAAAATCAAGTCTACCCATGCTGCTTAACAAGATCTAGGCACTGTGCCACAACAGAAAATCAAGTCTACCTATGGTGCTTTACCAAAATCTAGGCCACAACAGAAACTCAAGTCTACCTGTGGTGTTTTACAATATATAGACACCGTGTCACAATAGAAAATCAAGTCTACCCATGCTGCTTAACAAGATCTAGGCACTGTGCCACAACAGAAAATCAAGTCTACCTATGGTGCTTCACCAAATCTAGGCCACAACAGAAACTCAAGTCTACCTGTGGTATTTTACAATATATAGACACCGTGTCACAATAGAAAATCAAGTCTACCCATGCTGCTTAACAAGATTTAGGCACTGTGCCACAACAGAAAATCAAGTCTACCTATGCTGCTTTACAAGATCTAGGCACTGTGCCACAACAGAAAATCAAATCTTCCCATGGTGATTTACAAGATCTAGGCACTGTGCCACATTAGAAAGTCACGTACAAGCCACTCTGCCACAACAGACAGATTAAAGGCGTGTTAAGAATAAACGAGGGGGTAGGGAGCAGATTATCCTCTCGACAAAAAAAGAAAGAGACTTTCTATTGTAGCACAGTGCCTAGATCTTGTAAATCACCATGGGTAGATTTGATTTTCTGTTGTGGCACATTGCCTAAACATATCAAATTGTAAGCGCTCTTTAGCAAAGTCATAGTTCATTGAATTTACAACCGTATGACAAAACAGGCGAAATAGTAACTTTTTGCACAAGATTTGCAATTTAAAGAGAATTGGCCATTGCTCAATAGTGACGCTAGTATATGGGCAATATAAGTGTGCTTTTACATTTAATGACATAAAATTTGAAAAATATTGTAAGGCACACTTGAGGTTTTGACTTTTAAAACCTACATTTTGGTCAAAAATGTGCTTCGCCCTGCTATAACATTGTATTGCGTTATCTGTTGACGAAAAGTGTTTTAGGGGGAAGTGTTAGCTTTCGTGTGATATTTTAAGAAAATCTGATTGGATGAAGGGAACACTTGAGGTTTCGACAAAATCAATCAAAGAAGCACATTTTCAGCTAGAAGCTCGCAGCTCCATTGCTATGCACTCAACCGTGTAGTGTAATCAAGGACTGTGCGGAGACAATTCACTGCCTGCTTGAGAGCTCTTGGACGAAAATGTGTGCTCAGGTGTATCGAGGTGGAAACTGTGCGCATGATGGTTTATTAGAGAATTGTTTTTGTAACCGTTTCATAATGTCTTGTTAAGCAGCATGGGTAGACGTGATTTTCTGTTGTGGCATAGTGTTACATTTGTAAAGCAGCATGGGAAGACTTGATTCCCGTCTTCCCATGCTGCTTTACAAGATCTAGGCATTGTGCCACAACAGAAAATCACGACTTCCCATGCTGCTTTACATGATCTAGGCACTATGACACAACAGAAAATCAAGTCAACCCATGCTGCTTTACAAGATCTAGGCACTGTGCCACAACTGAAAATCAAGTCTACCCATGGTGCTTTACAAGATCTAGGCACTGTGACACAACAGAAAATCAAGTCTACCCATGGTGCTTTACAAGATCTAGGCACTGTGCCACCCACAACAGAAAATCAAGCCCACCCATGCTGCTTTACAAGATCTAGGCACTGTGCCACAACTGAAAATCAAGTCTACCTATGGTGCTTCACCAAAATATAGGCCACAACAGAAACTCAAGTCTACCTGTGGTATTTTACAATATATAGACACCGTGTCACATTAGAAAATCAAATCTACCCATGCTGCTTTACAAGATCTAGGCACTGTGACACAACAGAAAATCAAGTCTACCCATGGTGCTTTACAAGATCTAGGCACTGTGCCACAACTGAAAATCAAGTCAACCCATGCTGCTTTACAAGATCTAGGCACTGTGCCACAACTGAAAATCAAGTCTACCCATGGTGTATTACCAAATCTAGGCACTATGACTAGGCATGTCACAGTGGCTGCACAATACTTCTGCCACACTGTGCATGCAAGCATAACAGTAAATTGAAAAGCGCGCGCATGAAAGTTGTTCAATTTTGGCAAACATCCATGCCGAAAAATTAATTTCCTCATATGTGCTATTTATCACAATTGTTTGAATTTTTGATATAGGGTGTGTGAAACCTTTCTGTGACTACCATCGGTTTTTTTTAAAATAAATATTGCTTTGTTTAAGAGCTACTACCTATTTTTATGGATTGTTGAAGATCCCTCATAAATCAATAAAAATAGGCCTTTTGAAAAATCAAGATCTACCACCATTTAGCTGAAATACTAATCTTTCTAAGCATGTAAATTATTTCCGTCGACAACGAATGGCACACTTGAGGAAAACGATTTGAAGCAAAACATTTTTTAAGTGAGTTTAAAGGGAGTAATATTCCAAACCACTATAGCTCTAAGCCATTGTATGTGTCCAAGGCCACACCATTTTTGTATATGCGGTATAATAGAGGGGCTGTTCCGTTTACCGTTTATCTTCCCATGTTAATCCAGATAACAAAATGTTAATTTAAAGTCTCATTGCAAATGAATTTTTATTTTTACTTTTCGGATTTGGCTTTGAGCAATGGTGACACATACCATATTTACAGACAAAAATGAAAATTCTATTCCAGACACCGTCAAAATGTCAAAGTTTGTATTTTTTGTGTTATATTAAAGTAATTAACTGCAGATTCTTTACTCAACATCATAACAGGTTCATACTTGACAAATTCATGATGAATGAAAAGACTTTCATTAAATATCGAAAAAAAACCCAAAATTACTCATGCCTAATTTACATAATAATATCATGAATACATAATTAGCTGTAATAAGCTAATTTGCATAATTGATTACTTTTGTGTGTTTTTTTGTTATCAATTGAAAGAACTTTGTATACATATGTTTGTGAAAAAAAACCGCACCCTGATATCATGTACGGTTTTCTTTTGGCATCAATTTTGCATATTAATTAGCTGGACTTAGTCATTTTTTCAACTTTTATTTGTCTGCAGATTGGCCGGAATTGCTAAAATAGTATATTTGGTTAATTTATTATAATTATTCAATGATAGATTTTTTAATTTTGTTTTCTTTGACGAAGTTAAAAAGATAGGCAATTAACCTGTGATACTTAAATTAACGTTGCTTTTTCAAGCAAGTGTCCAAACAAACCTTCAAAATCTCGAAATGTGCCAATTTTGTCATTATAGCAATTTGTGGCAGATTTGCATTCCATTTATGAGCATCTTAAAATTGACACTACGTCACAATGCATTGACCGATTTCAACTCGGTTTTTTGATTTTTGATGCTTTAATAAAGGTCATTCATGTAGAAACATTAAATAACGTGTTTCTGCTGCCCTTATTTTTGAGGTGATATACCTACTATGACACAACAGAAAATCAAGTCAACCCATGCTGCTTTACAAGATCTAGGCACTGTGCCACAACTGAAAATCAAGTCTACCCATGGTGCTTTACAAGATATAGGCACTGTGCCACAACTGAAAATCAAGTCTACCCATGCTGCTTTACAAGATCTAGGCACTGTGCCACAACTGAAAATCAAGTCTACCTATGGTGCTTCACCAAATCTAGGCCACAACAGAAACTCAAGTCTACCTGTGGTATTTTACAATATATAGACACCGTGTCACATTAGAAAATCAAGTCTACCTATGCTGCTTTACAAGATCTAGGCACTGTGACACAACAGAAAATCAAGTCTACCCATGCTGCTTTACAAGATCTAGGCACTGTGACACAACCACAGAATTAGAGTAGGAGAACCGGGACTCCCTATACCGCCACGTACAATCGCGCCGTCAGCTATGGGGAGAAAATTGGGGGTATTCGGGTCCTTGCCGACGGTGCGCGGAGACGAACGAAAACAATTCTGCGTCTCATCTGAAGCGTCTTGGTACTCGCGTGCAGGTCGCATCAAGTGCGTCTCTCAAATGCGCCCATCATCCATGTCGCGCTTACATGACAACGAATGCCTCGAGCGCATTCCGAGGGAAACCGAATACCCCAATTTTTGATCCATGCCTGTATCAAGATGGCAGTCGAGTCCTGGTTCTCTGGTTTTAATTCTGTGGACACAACAGAAAATCAAGTCTACCCATGGTGCTTTACAAGATCTAGGCACTGTGCCACAACTGAAAATCAAGTCAACCCATGCTGCTTTACAAGATCTAGGCACTGTGCCACAACTGAAAATCAAGTCTACCCATGGTGCTTTACCAAATCTAGGCACTGTGACACAACAGAAAATCAAGTCTACCCATGCTGCTTTACAAGATTTAGGCACTGTGCCACAACTGAAAATCAAGTCAACCCATGCTGCTTTACAAGATCTAGGCACTGTGCCACAACTGAAAATCAAGTCTACCCATGGTGCTTTACAAGATCTAGGCACTGTGTCACATTAGAAAATCAAGTCTACCCATGCTGCTTAACAAGATCTAGGCACTGTGCCACAACAGAAAATCAAGTCTACCTATGGTGCTTTACCAAAATCTAGGCCACAACAGAAACTCAAGTCTACCTGTGGTGTTTTACAATATATAGACACCGTGTCACAATAGAAAATCAAGTCTACCCATACTGCTTAACAAGATTTAGGCACTGTGCCGCAACAGAAAATCAAGTCTACCCATGGCGTCTTACATCTAGGCACTGTGCCACAACAGAAACTCAAGTCTACCTATGGTGCCTTACAAGATCTAGGCACTGTGCCACAACAGAAAATCAAATCTTCCCATGGTGATTTACAAGATCTAGGCACTGTGTCACAGCAGATAATCAGGTCTTCCCATGCTGCTTTACAAGATCTAGGCACTGTGCCACAACAGAAAATCAAGTCTTCCCATGGTGATTTACAAGATCTAGGCACTGTGTCACAGCAGATAATCAAGTCTTCCCATGCTGCTTTACACGATTTAGACGCTGTGCCACAACAGAAAATCAAGTCTACCTATGCTGCTTTACAAGATCTAGGCACTGTGCCACAACAGAAAATCAAGTCTACCCATGGTGCTTTACCAAAATCTAGGCCACAACAGAAACTCAAGTCTACCTGTGGTGTTTTACAATATATAGACACCGTGTCACAATAGAAAATCAAGTCTACCCATGCTGCTTAACAAGATTTAGGCACTGTGCCAGAACAGAAAATCAAGTCTACCTATGGTGCTTCACCAAATCTAGGCCACAACAGAAACTCAAGTCTACCTCTGGTATTTTACAATATATAGACACCGTGTCACAATAGAAAATCAAGTCTACCCATGCTGCTTAACAAGATTTAGGCACTGTGCCAGAACAGAAAATCAAGTCTACCTATGGTGCCTTACAAGATCTAGGCACTGTGCCACAACAGAAAATCCAATCTTCCCATGGTGATTTACAAGATCTAGGCACTGTGCCACATTAGAAAGTCACGTACAAGCCACTCTGCCACAACAGAAAGATTAAAGGCGTGTTAAGAATAAACGAGGGGGTAGGGAGCAGATTATCCTCTCGACAAAAAAAGAAAGAGACTTTCTATTGTGGCACAGTGCCTAGATCTTGTAAATTACAAGATCTAGGCACTGTGCCACAACTGAAAATCAAGTCTACCTATGGTGCTTCACCAAATCTAGGCCACAACAGAAACTCAAGTCTACCTGTGGTATTTTACAATATATAGACACCGTGTCACATTAGAAAATCAAGTCTACCTATGCTGCTTTACAAGATCTAGGCACTGTGACACAACAGAAAATCAAGTCTACCCATGCTGCTTTACAAGATCTAGGCACTGTGACACAACCACAGAATTAGAGTAGGAGAACCGGGACTCCCTATACCGCCACGTACAATCGCGCCGTCAGCTATGGGGAGAAAATTGGGGGTATTCGGGTCCTTGCCGACGGTGCGCGGAGACGAACGAAAACAATTCTGCGTCTCATCTGAAGCGTCTTGGTACTCGCGTGCAGGTCGCATCAAGTGCGTCTCTCAAATGCGCCCATCATCCATGTCGCGCTTACATGACAACGAATGCCTCGAGCGCATTCCGAGGGAAACCGAATACCCCCAATTTTTGATCCATGCCTGTATCAAGATGGCAGTCGAGTCCTGGTTCTCTGGTTTTAATTCTGTGGACACAACAGAAAATCAAGTCTACCCATGGTGCTTTACAAGATCTAGGCACTGTGCCACAACTGAAAATCAAGTCAACCCATGCTGCTTTACAAGATCTAGGCACTGTGCCACAACTGAAAATCAAGTCTACCCATGGTGCTTTACCAAATCTAGGCACTGTGACACAACAGAAAATCAAGTCTACCCATGCTGCTTTACAAGATTTAGGCACTGTGCCACAACTGAAAATCAAGTCAACCCATGCTGCTTTACAAGATCTAGGCACTGTGCCACAACTGAAAATCAAGTCTACCCATGGTGCTTTACAAGATCTAGGCACTGTGACACAACAGAAAACCAAGTCTTCCCATGGTGATTTACAAGATTTAGGCACTGTGCCACCCACAACAGAAAATCAAGCCCACCCATGCTGCTAGCTTAACAAGATCTAGGCACTGTGCCACAACAGACAATCAAGCCTATCTATGGTGCTTTTCAAGATCTAGGCACTGTGCCACAACAGAAAATCAAGTCTTCCCATGGTGATTTACAAGATCTAGGCACTGTGTCACAGCAGATAATCAAGTCTTCCCATGCTGCTTTACACGATTTAGACGCTGTGCCACAACAGAAAATCAAGTCTACCTATGCTGCTTTACAAGATCTAGGCACTGTGTCACATTAGAAAATCAAGTCTACCCATGCTGCTTAACAAGATCTAGGCACTGTGCCACAACAGAAAATCAAGTCTACCTATGGTGCTTTACCAAAATCTAGGCCACAACAGAAACTCAAGTCTACCTGTGGTGTTTTACAATATATAGACACCGTGTCACAATAGAAAATCAAGTCTACCCATACTGCTTAACAAGATTTAGGCACTGTGCCGCAACAGAAAATCAAGTCTACCCATGGCGTCTTACATCTAGGCACTGTGCCACAACAGAAAATCAAGTCTACCTATGGTGCCTTACAAGATCTAGGCACTGTGCCACAACAGAAAATCAAATCTTCCCATGGTGATTTACAAGATCTAGGCACTGTGTCACAGCAGATAATCAGGTCTTCCCATGCTGCTTTACAAGATCTAGGCACTGTGCCACAACAGAAAATCAAGTCTTCCCATGGTGATTTACAAGATCTAGGCACTGTGTCACAGGAGATAATCAAGTCTTCCCATGCTGCTTTACACGATTTAGACGCTGTGCCACAACAGAAAATCAAGTCTACCTATGCTGCTTTACAAGATCTAGGCACTGTGCCACAACAGAAAATCAAGTCTTCCCATGGTGATTTACAAGATCTAGGCACTGTGTCACAGCAGATAATCAGGTCTTCCCATGGTGCTTTACACGATTTAGACGCTGTGCCACAACAGAAAATCAAGTCTACCTATGGTGCCTTACAAGATCTAGGCACTGTGCCACAACAGAAAATCAAATCTTCCCATGGTGATTTACAAGATCTAGGCACTGTGTCACAGCAGATAATCAGGTCTTCCCATGCTGCTTTACAAGATCTAGGCACTGTGCCACAACAGAAAATCAAGTCTTCCCATGGTGATTTACAAGATCTAGGCACTGTGTCACAGCAGATAATCAAGTCTTCCCATGCTGCTTTACACGATTTAGACGCTGTGCCACAACAGAAAATCAAGTCTACCTATGCTGCTTTACAAGATCTAGGCACTGTGTCACATTAGAAAATCAAGTCTACCCATGCTGCTTAACAAGATCTAGGCACTGTGCCACAACAGAAAATCAAGTCAACCCATGCTGCTTTACAAGATCTAGGCACTGTGTCACATTAGAAAATCAAGTCTACCCATGCTGCTTAACAAGATCTAGGCACTGTGCCACAACAGAAAATCAAGTCTACCTATGGTGCTTTACCAAAATCTAGGCCACAACAGAAACTCAAGTCTACCTGTGGTGTTTTACAATATATAGACACCGTGTCACAATAGAAAATCAAGTCTACCCATGCTGCTTAACAAGATCTAGGCACTGTGCCACAACAGAAAATCAAGTCTACCTATGGTGCTTCACCAAATCTAGGCCACAACAGAAACTCAAGTCTACCTGTGGTATTTTACAATATATAGACACCGTGTCACAATAGAAAATCAAGTCTACCCATGCTGCTTAACAAGATTTAGGCACTGTGCCACAACAGAAAATCAAGTCTACCTATGGTGCCTTACAAGATCTAGGCACTGTGCCACAACAGAAAATCCAATCTTCCCATGGTGATTTACAAGATCTAGGCACTGTGCCACATTAGAAAGTCACGTACAAGCCACTCTGCCACAACAGACAGATTAAAGGCGTGTTAAGAATAAACGAGGGGGTAGGGAGCAGATTATCCTCTCGACAAAAAAAGAAAGAGACTTTCTATTGTGGCACAGTGCCTAGATCTTGTAAATCACCATGGGTAGATTTGATTTTCTGTTGTGGCACATTGCCTAAACAAATCAAATTGTAAGCGCTCTTTAGCAAAGTCATAGTTCATTGAATTTACAACCGTATGACAAAACAGGCGAAATAGTAACTTTTTGCACAAGATTTGCAATTTAAAGAGAATTGGCCATTGCTCAATAGTGACGCTAGTATATGGGCAATATAAGTGTGCTTTTACATTTAATGACATAAAATTTGAAAAATATTGTAAGGCACACTTGAGGTTTTGACTTTTAAAACCTACATTTTGGTCAAAAAATGTGCTTCGCCCTGCTATCACATTGTATTGCGTTATCTGTTGACGAAAAGTGTTTTAGGGGAAGTGTTAGCTTTCGTTTGATATTTAAAAAAAATCTGATTGGATGAAGGGAACACTTGAGGTTTCGACAAAATCAATCAAAGAAGCACATTTTCAGCTAGAAGCTCGCAGCTCTATTGCTATGCACTCAACCGTGTAGTGTAATCAAGGACTGTGCGGAGACAATTCACTGCCTGCTTGAGAGCTCTTGGACGAAAATGTGTGCTCAGGTGTATCGAGGTGGAAACTGTGCGCATGATGGTTTATTAGAGAATCGTTTTTGTAACTGTTTCATAATGTCTTGTTAAGCAGCATGGGTAGACGTGATTGACAGAAAATCAAGTCTACCTATGCTGCTTTACAAGATCTAGGCACTGTGTCACATTAGAAAATCAAGTCTACCCATGCTGCTTAACAAGATCTAGGCACTGTGCCACAACAGAAAATCAAGTCTACCTATGGTGCTTTACCAAAATCTAGGCCACAACAGAAACTCAAGTCTACCTGTGGTGTTTTACAATATATAGACACCGTGTCACAATAGAAAATCAAGTCTACCCATACTGCTTAACAAGATTTAGGCACTGTGCCGCAACAGAAAATCAAGTCTACCCATGGCGTCTTACATCTAGGCACTGTGCCACAACAGAAAATCAAGTCTACCTATGGTGCCTAACAAGATCTAGGCACTGTGCCACAACAGAAAATCAAATCTTCCCATGGTGATTTACAAGATCTAGGCACTGTGTCACAGCAGATAATCAGGTCTTCCCATGCTGCTTTACAAGATCTAGACACTGTGCCACAACAGAAAATCAAGTCTTCCCATGGTGATTTACAAGATCTAGGCACTGTGTCACAGCAGATAATCAAGTCTTCCCATGCTGCTTTACACGATTTAGACGCTGTGCCACAACAGAAAATCAAGTCTACCTATGCTGCTTTACAAGATCTAGGCACTGTGCCACAACAGAAAATCAAGTCTACCTGTGGTGTTTTACAATATATAGACACCGTGTCACAATAGAAAATCAAGTCTACCCATGCTGCTTAACAAGATCTAGGCACTGTGCCACAACAGAAAATCAAGTCTACCTATGGTGCTTCACCAAATCTAGGCCACAACAGAAACTCAAGTCTACCTGTGGTATTTTACAATATATAGACACCGTGTCACAATAGAAAATCAAGTCTACCCATGCTGCTTAACAAGATTTAGGCACTGTGCCACAACAGAAAATCAAGTCTACCTATGGTGCCTTACAAGATCTAGGCACTGTGCCACAACAGAAAATCCAATCTTCCCATGGTGATTTACAAGATCTAGGCACTGTGCCACATTAGAAAGTCACGTACAAGCCACTCTGCCACAACAGACAGATTAAAGGCGTGTTAAGAAGAAACGAGGGGGTAGGGAGCAGATTATCCTCTCGACAAAAAAAAAAGAAAGAGACTTTCTATTGTGGCACAGTGCCTAGATCTTGTAAATCACCATGGGTAGATTTGATTTTCTGTTGTGGCACATTGCCTAAACATATCAAATTGTAAGCGCTCTTTAGCAAAGTCATAGTTCATTGAATTTACAACCGTATGACAAAACAGGCGAAATAGTAACTTTTTGCACAAGATTTGCAATTTAAAGAGAATTGGCCATTGCTCAATAGTGACGCTAGTATATGGGCAATATAAGTGTGCTTTTACATTTAATGACATAAAATTTGAAAAATATTGTAAGGCACACTTGAGGTTTTGACTTTAAAACCTACATTTTGGTCAAAAATGTGCTTCGCCCTGCTATAACATTGTATTGCGTTATCTGTTGACGAAAAGTGTTTTAGGGGAAGTGTTAGCTTTCGTTTGATATTTAAACAAAATCTGATTGGATGAAGGGAACACTTGAGGTTTCGACAAAATCAATCAAAGAAGCACATTTTCAGCTAGAAGCTCGCAGCTCCATTGCTATGCACTCAACCGTGTAGTGTAATCAAGGACTGTGCGGAGACAATTCACTGCCTGCTTGAGAGCTCTTGGACGAAAATGTGTGCTCAGGTGTATCGAGGTGGAAACTGTGCGCATGATGGTTTATTAGAGAATCGTTTTGTAACTGTTTCATAATGTCTTGTTAAGCAGCATGGGTAGACGTGATTTTCTGTTGTGGCATAGTGTCTACATTTTGTAAAGCAGCATGGGAAGACTTGATTCCCATCTTCCCATGCTGCTTTACAAGATCTAGGCATTGTGTCACAACAGAAAATCACGACTTCCCATGCTGCTTTACATGATCTAGGCACTATGACACAACAGAAAATCAAGTCAACCCATGCTGCTTTACAAGATCTAGGCACTGTGCCACAACTGAAAATCAAGTCTACCCATGGTGCTTTACAAGATCTAGGCACTGTGCCACAACTGAAAATCAAGTCTACCCATGGTGCTTTACAAGATCTAGGCACTGTGACACAACAGAAAATCAAGTCTACCCATGGTGCTTTACAAGATCTAGGCACTGTGCCACCCACAACAGAAAATCAAGCCCACCCATGCTGCTTTACAAGATCTAGGCACTGTGCCACAACTGAAAATCAAGTCTTCCCATGGTGATTTACAAGATCTAGGCACTGTGTCACAGCAGATAATCAAGTCTTCCCATGCTGCTTTACACGATTTAAACGCTGTGCCACAACAGAAAATCAAGTCTACCTATGCTGCTTTACAAGATCTAGGCACTGTGTCACATTAGAAAATCAAGTCTACCCATGCTGCTTAACAAGATCTAGGCACTGTGCCACAACAGAAAATCAAGTCTACCTATGGTGCTTTACCAAAATCTAGGCCACAACAGAAACTCAAGTCTACCTGTGGTGTTTTACAATATATAGACACCGTGTCACAATAGAAAATCAAGTCTACCCAAACTGCTTAACAAGATTTAGGCACTGTGCCGCAACAGAAAATCAAGTCTACCCATGGCGTCTTACATCTAGGCACTGTGCCACAACAGAAAATCAAGTCTACCTATGGTGCCTTACAAGATCTAGGCACTGTGCCACAACAGAAAATCAAATCTTCCCATGGTGATTTACAAGATCTAGGCACTGTGTCACAGCAGATAATCAGGTCTTCCCATGCTGCTTTACAAGATCTAGGCACTGTGCCACAACAGAAAATCAAGTCTTCCCTAGTGTAGTCCCCAGAGGGGGTTCCCATGCACCGAGTGCTTTTTTTTTCTAACTTACATTTTTGTAATCCTGAAGGTGTCTAGTAAATGAATTTTGATGTTCCCAAAATTAAATATTGTCCCATGGGGTTCATTTGGCGGCCATCTTGGATTCCGACAAAATTCAATTAAATTGACATAACTTTTGAACTAGACATCATAGGAAGACAAATGACCCCATTTTTCAGGATAATGTGGACATGAGCAATCAATTAGAAGGTTTATTTTCATGATTTAAACATGTTGGATACATTAAAATGCAAAATATTATGTCCCATGGCGTTCATTTGGCGGCCATCTTGGATTCCGACAAAATTCAATGAAATTGACATAACTTTTGAACTAGACATCATAGGAAGACAAATGACCCCATTTTTCGGGATAATGTGGACATGAGCAATCAATTAAAAGGGTTATTTTCATGATTTAAACATGTTGGATACATTAAAATGCAAAATATTACTAAAAATAGTATCTTCAAGGCATACTCGTCTGTATAATAGGAGCTCTTTTTGGTACATTGAGAAGGATATTTTGATGTTATTGATTTATTTACTATTTTCTCTTCTAGGTGCATGACTTAACTTATTATTAGCTAGAACTGGTGTTAGTGAACTAAAAATCGTAGCATAGTTATAGTGAAGTGGTGGATAATCATGCCAAAATGCAAGGGTGATAAGGGTACTGAGTCAGACTCACTGCAGAAACGTCCTCCTGTAAATTGTATTTTGCATGTGAATGGTATTGAGCATCTAGATTTTACGCCGCTCAGTAAAGTAAGGGGCTCTGCCACTGACAAGCTGGCTCAGCTACATGACATTCGCGACAAAAGACACATTGAAGCTCATGATTCTTTTTCTGAAAATCAATATCGTTTGAAATGTAGTGCAGGAACTAATGAAGCTTCAACATCACAATCATCTCGTAATCGTAAATTACCATTATCAACTGCCATTCGACTGTTCCCTCCAGAATGTATCTTTTGTGAAAGACTGGAAATGAAAGTGTCTGGAAAGACTGAGAGATGCATCAAATTCCCAGCATTCACGGACAAAGACGGAGCATTTAAGTAGCCTAATTGGAAACAGATTGAGCCTCTAGAACTAGGGCACTAGAACTAGGACTACATCGTCTACATAGCATGGTGCAAGGTGAGGACCTGTTTGCAAGAGAGGCGAATTTCCACTATTCCTGACGCGATTCTTTCAACACGAAGTACACTGGAAGTACGAAGTACTTACCTGCGGGATGTGATGAAGCGAAAGCGACAATTGAAACAGAGCATGATCGTAAAGCTGCTGCACATCTGCTGGCATTCACTGTTGTCCTTGATTTCATTCAAGACCGAGTTGTTGGGCAGAAGGAGGTTATGTTACTTACATCGCTCTTCTGTACAATGAAAAGAGTTTGAAAGAAGTGGCTTCCCCAATCCAGAGTACAGAAATGACAAGCTGAAGGTCCGACTTGAGAACCATGATATTCATGACTCGATCACCTTTGCCAAGTTTTATCCGGGTGACAAAGGCTATATCACCTACAACCTGGTCTACGGCGCCATCATCTCTGTCGCAGACGCGGTGACTTATTCATAGCTGGGGTTCAAAGATCAGTATAAGGATGTGGCCCTGTTTCTTCTACCAAACTACCAAAGCACATGCTGCACTAGTATCGGGCACCTCTATAGAAGCAAACAACTCACCACTATCTTTAGTAAGCTGGGTCACTGTGAGACATGCAACTTCGCCTTAGGAACTAGAGACAGTGCTGGCTAAGGTTTCCACATAATACTCAGCAGATCATTACCAGCAAGGGAAACGACGTGTTTCATCACGTATGGGACAATCTAAACAAAACAATGACGAATATATATGGCTAAAATGTTGTGAACAGCACTGGTGGGATAATGATACAAGATGTGAAACCCGGGTTTGATACCACTAACCAGGATCAAGCTCTCCCTCTCTACGCGCGGAGCAAGGTGCGCTCCCTAAAGGTAGATACACCCGAGACCATGGCTCCTGATCCTGTTCACATCTGTTGAAGCTATTGGGAGAAGCAACCTGTCCCAGAGTTTGGTGGCTGATCTCATTACCAGTGGCTGCCTACGTAGTGTATTGACAGGGAAGGCATATGCAAAAGCACTGTTCTGCCTCTAAGCAGTCGGTGAAGCCGGTGAAGCGCTTGTTAATTGAGCGATTCATTGAGGAGGAGAACGTTGAGGTCACCAACCCCAAGACCTTGTTGAATCTCGTACAGACATGTACTCCTCGGGAGACCCTCGACCTCGCTTTACAGGACCCCTCCACTTTTACCATGCTTGTGAAGTATGTCACATATGAAGACAAGGACATACTCCTGACCCACTTGGATGGTGGCATATCCTCTGACCACTTTAGAAGCTCCTTGAAAGTCGAGTATTCGGTGAAGTGGTGATGGATAGGGGTGAAATAGTAGATAGTTGACTTTCTTTGGGGTTTCACACCGGTAGCTGAGAGGAAGCCACCAAACCCTGCGACAGGCTGCTTCACCACACTGCTTCCCGTGTAAATGACCAGACACGATATTCTTTGAGATGCATGTTGAGTACATTTCGCTATTTATCATGGGCGGAGTGAACACGGTTCCCTCAGGAAATTTGGGACCGACTTGACTACAGCTATGAACAGAAGCCATGGTCTCTGGTATATCTACACTCGTAGAGAGGGAGAGTCCGATCCTGGTTAGTAGTGGTATCAAACCCGGGTTTCACATCTTGTATCATTATCCCACCAATGCTGTTCACCACGTTTGACCCATGAATATTCGTCATTGTTTTGTTTAGATTGTCCCATTCGAGATGAAACACATCCTTTCCCTCGCCGGTAATGATCTGCGGAGTAAGGGATGTGGAAACCTCATCAAGATCCTTGGCCAGTACTGTCTAAAGTTCCAAGGCGAAGTTATATGTCTCAGTGTCACAGTTATATCCAGCTTACTGAGAATTGTGGCGAGTTGTGTGCTTCTGTAGAGGTGCCGGATGATAGTGCAGAGCAGTATGTGCTTTGGTAGTTTCCAGTCACCGCGTCTGCGACAGAGATGCTGCCGCTGTAGACCAGGTTGTTGGTGATACCCTTTGTCACCTAGATGAAATTTGGCATAGGCGATCGAGTCATGGATAATGTGGTTCTCAAGTAGGACCTTCAACTTCTCATTCGCCTCTCTTGCAAAGATGTCCTCACCTAGCACCATGCTATGTAGACGATGTAGTCCTAATTCTAGTGCCCGAGGCTCAATCTGTTTCCAAGTAGGCTCCTTAAATGCTCCGTCTTTGTCCTCAAATACTGGGAATGGGAATTGATGCGTCTCTCATTCTTTCCAGACACTTTCATTTCCAGTCTTTCACAAAAGATTTATTCTGGAGGGAACAGTCGCATGACAGTTGATAATTGTAATTTACGGTTACGAGAGGATTGTGATGTTGAAGCTTCATTAGTTCCTGCACTATATTTCAAACGATATTGATTTTCAGTAAAGTTTTGGTAGCATCCTCGATGATATCCAATTGTTTCTATATAAATCTACACCAGCAAGACTCTCCGGAATGTGATTACAGACATCATCCATGTGATAGGGTGAATCATGAGGTTCAATGTGTCTTTTGTCGCAAATGTCATGTAGCTGAGCCAGCTTGTCAGTGGCGGAGCCCCTTACTTTACTGAGCGGCGTATAATCTAGATGCTCAATACCACTCACATGTAAAATACAATTTACAGGAGGACGTTTCTGCAGTGAGTCTGACTCAGTACCCTTATTACCCTTGCGTTTTGGCATGATTATCCACCACTTCACAATAACTATGCTACGATTTTTAGTTCACTAACACCAGTTCTAGCTAATAATAAGTTAAGTCATGCACCTAGAAGAGAAAATAGTAAATAAATCAAAATATCCTTCTCAATGTACCAAAAAGAGCTCCTACTATACAGACGAGTATGCCTTGAAGATACTATTTTTAGTAATATTTTGCATTTTAATGTATCCAACATGTTTGAATCATGAAAATAACCATTTTAATTGATTGCTCATGTCCACATTATCCCAAAAAATGGGATCATTTGTCTTCCTATGATGTCTAGTTCAAAAGTTATGTCAATTTCATTGCATTTTGTCGGAATCCAAGATGGCCGCCAAATGAACCCCATGGGACAATATTTAATTTTGGGAACATCAAAATTCATTTACTAGACACCTTCAGGATTACAAAAATGTTAGTTAGAAAAAAAAAGCACTCGGTGCATGGGAACCCCCTCTGGGGACTACACATGGTGATTTACAAGATATAGGCACTGTGTCACAGCAGATAATCAAGTCTTCCCATGCTGCTTTACACGATTTAGACGCTGTGCCACAACAGAAAATCAAGTCTACCTATGCTGCTTTACAAGATCTAGGCACTGTGTCACATTAGAAAATCAAGTCTACCCATGCTGCTTAACAAGATCTAGGCACTGTGCCACAACAGAAAATCAAGTCTACCTATGGTGCTTTACCAAAATCTAGGCCACAACAGAAACTCAAGTCTACCTGTGGTGTTTTACAATATATAGACACCGTGTCACAATAGAAAATCAAGTCTACCCATGCTGCTTAACAAGATCTAGGCACTGTGCCACAACAGAAAATCAAGTCTACCTATGGTGCTTCACCAAATCTAGGCCACAACAGAAACTCAAGTCTACCTGTGGTATTTTACAATATATAGACACCGTGTCACAATAGAAAATCAAGTCTACCCATGCTGCTTAACAAGATCTAGGCACTGTGCCACAACAGAAAATCAAGTCTACCTATGGTGCTTCACCAAATCTAGGCCACAACAGAAACTCAAGTCTACCTGTGGTATTTTACAATATATAGACACCGTGTCACAATAGAAAATCAAGTCTACCCATGCTGCTTAACAAGATTTAGGCACTGTGCCACAACAGAAAATCAAGTCTACCTATGGTGCCTTACAAGATCTAGGCACTGTGCCACAACAGAAAATCAAGTCTTCCCATGGTGATTTACAAGATCTAGGCACTGTGCCACAACAGAAAATCAAGTCTACCTATGGTGCTTCACCAAATCTAGGCCACAACAGAAACTCAAGTCTACCTGTGGTATTTTACAATATATAGACACCGTGTCACAATAGAAAATCAAGTCTACCCATGCTGCTTAACAAGATTTAGGCACTGTGCCAGAACAGAAAATCAAGCCTATCTATGGTGCCTTACAAGATCTAGGCACTGTGCCACAACAGAAAATCCAATCTTCCCATGGTGATTTACAAGATCTAGGCACTGTGCCACATTAGAAAGTCACGTACAAGCCACTCTGCCACAACAGAAAGATTAAAGGCGTGTTAAGAATAAACGAGGGGTAGGGAGCAGATTATCCTCTCGACAAAAAAAAGAAAGAGACTTTCTATTGTGGCACAGTGCCTAGATCTTGTAAATCACCATGGGTAGATTTGATTTTCTGTTGTGGCACATTGCCTAAACATATCAAATTGTAAGCGCTCTTTAGCAAAGTCATAGTTCATTGAATTTACAACCGTATGACAAAACAGGCGAAATAGTAACTTTTTGCACAAGATTTGCAATTTAAAGAGAATTGGCCATTGCTCAATAGTGACGCTAGTATATGGGCAATATAAGTGTGCTTTTACATTTAATGACATAAAATTTGAAAAATATTGTAAGGCACACTTGAGGTTTTGACTTTTAAAACCTACATTTTGGTCAAAAAATGTGCTTCGCCCTGCTATAACATTGTATTGCGTTATCTGTTGACGAAAAGTGTTTTAGGGGGAAGTGTTAGCTTTCGTTTGATATTTTAAAAAAATCTGATTGGATGAAGGGAACACTTGAGGTTTCGACAAAATCAATCAAAGAAGCACATTTTCAGCTAGAAGCTCGCAGCTCCATTGCTATGCACTCAACCGTGTAGTGTAATCAAGGACTGTGCGGAGACAATTCACTGCCTGCTTGAGAGCTCTTGGACGAAAATGTGTGCTCAGGTGTATCGAGGTGGAAACTGTGCGCATGATTGTTTATTAGAGAATCGTTTTTGTAACTGTTTCATAATGTCTTGTTAAGCAGCATGGGTAGACGTGATTTTCTGTTGTGGCATAGTGTCTACATTTTGTAGAGCTGCATGGGAAGACTTGATTCCCGTCTTCCCATGCTGCTTTACAAGATCTAGGCATTGTGCCACAACAGAAAATCACGACTTCCCATGCTGCTTTACATGATCTAGGCACTATGACACAACAGAAAATCAAGTCAACCCATGCTGCTTTACAAGATCTAGGCACTGTGCCACAACTGGAAATCAAGTCTACCCATGGTGCTTTACAAGATCTAGGCACTGTGACACAACAGAAAATCAAGTCTACCCATGGTGCTTTACAAGATCTAGGCACTGTGCCACCCACAACAGAAAATCAAGCCCACCCATGCTGCTTTACAAGATCTAGGCACTGTGCCACAACTGAAAATCAAGTCTACCTATGGTGCTTCACCAAATCTAGGCCACAACAGAAACTCAAGTCTACCTGTGGTATTTTACAATATATAGACACCGTGTCACATTAGAAAATCAAATCTACCCATGCTGCTTTACAAGATCTAGGCACTGTGACACAACAGAAAATCAAGTCTACCCATGGTGCTTTACAAGATCTAGGCACTGTGCCACAACTGAAAATCAAGTCAACCCATGCTGCTTTACAAGATCTAGGCACTGTGCCACAACTGAAAATCAAGTCTACCCATGGTGCTTTACCAAATCTAGGCACTGTGACACAACAGAAAATCAAGTCTACCCATGCTGCTTTACAAGATTTAGGCACTGTGCCACAACTGAAAATCAAGTCAACTCATGCTGCTTTACAAGATCTAGGCACTGTGCCACAACTGAAAATCAAGTCTACCCATGGTGCTTTACAAGATCTAGGCACTGTGACACAACAGAAAACCAAGTCTTCCCATGGTGATTTACAAGATTTAGGCACTGTGCCACCCACAACAGAAAATCAAGCCCACCCATGCTGCTAGCTTAACAAGATCTAGGCACTGTGCCACAACAGACAATCAAGCCTATCTATGGTGCTTTTCAAGATCTAGGCACTGTGCCACAACAGAAAATCAAGTCTTCCCATGGTGATTTACAAGATCTAGGCACTGTGTCACAGCAGATAATCAAGTCTTCCCATGCTGCTTTACACGATTTAGACGCTGTGCCACAACAGAAAATCAAGTCTACCTATGCTGCTTTACAAGATCT